>NC_091773.1:193118-793118 GCF_029378745.1 Bos indicus
AGTCTTCTTTTTTTCTTTTCTTTAAGTCATTATAAGTCAATCGAAGAGTGGATTTGAGTTGTCATGAAAGTTTATAGTTAACCATGAGGGAGTTACATGAGTTGAATCATAGTAACTAAGAGTTGTTCAACACTAAGACACTAAAGTTAAAAGACATTCCTGTGCTTAGTTGCTCAGTTATGTCTGACTCTTTACAATTCTATGGGCTTTAGCCTGCCAGGCTCCTGTGTCCATGGAAAGAATACTGGAGTGGGTAGCCATTCTCTTCTCCAGGGTATCTGCATGACCAGTAATCAAACGTATGTCTCCTGCATTGCAGGCAGATTCTTTACCATCTAAGGTACCAGGGAAGCCTAAATTTAAAGGATATATTTATTTAACACCACATAGAAAGAACTGGTACATTATAAGTGCAAAGAAGTCATGTCTCTGTCCCCACAGAATCCTGAATAAGATTTGGTAAAATTCTACTTGTTAATATAAAATTTATTTGTTTTTTGTACATAAATCATCAAAAATAAAATTAAGAAATGCACACTTCAGAAATAGTTCCAGCTAAATCTAAAACAGTATTTCACATCAGTCAAATTACATATAAAATAGCTATTGATGTACAATGATAACATAACAGAGAACTTCATTGGTAAGTAACATTAATGGTGGATTGAATGGGGGCCCTGCTAATATCAATTAGAGAATCTTGGTTAACCTGATTTAATTTTGCCCAACTAGCAAACTCATGGACTTCCCTGGTGGCTCAGATGATAAAGAATCCACTTGCAATGCAGGAAACTTTGGTTCTATCCCTGGGTGGGGAAGATCCCCTGGAGAAAGGGAGGGCAACCCACTCCAGTATCCTTGCCTGGAGAATCCCATGACAGAGGAGCCTGGCGGGCTTCAGTCCATGGAGTTACAAAGATTAAGACACGACTGAGCAACTAACACACTTCACAGTAAACTCACATCCAGTCTAAGGAGTGAATTCTATGTGCTGTGGTGCTTCCCAGGTGGCACTAGTGGTAAGAACCTGCCTACCAGTGCAGGAGATGTAGGAGACATGGGTTCAGTTCCTGGATTGGGAGGATCCTCTGGAGGAGGGCATGGCAACCCATTCCAGTATTCTTGCCTGGAGAATTCCATAGACAGTGAAGCCTGGTGGGCTAAAGTCCATAGGGTGGCAAGGAATCAAACACCACTGAAGCGACTTAGCACGCACCCACCTTGGTATCAGGTGTACCCAGACCCTCCTCCCTAAATAGAGTCTACTATCACATAAGATATATATTATCTGCCAGAAATTGGGGGAAAAGCCTAACACCTCTTTGTGAAAGACTATTTTTTTTCCCTGCTAAGCATTTTGTCTAATAGTAATTCTATGTTCATCCATGTGAGAGGAGCCACCAAACTTATTCTACAGTGTCTGTAGCATTTTAGATTCCCAGGCATAATATATAACTCTTCTGGTTGCTTCATATCCTTGCTAATCATTGCTATTATATACTTATATTATAGCAAATCCAGTGGATATAAATTGATGTCTCATCATGACATTGATTTGCATTTTCCTAATAACTAAATATGTTGAGAGTATTTTCACATGCTTATTGGACATTTGTAAATTTTGTGTTGTATCTGCTTTGACTTTTTGTCTTTATTGTTTCTTTTCTGTACCTTTTCTTTTCACTTTATTAATAATGTTTTTAATATACAAATATTTTAAATTTTGAGGAAGTACAATAGCAATTTATTTATTTATTTATTTATTTATTTATTTATTGTCACTCATGTTTTGGTTTCCCTGTTTAAGAATCTACTGCCAAATTCAAGGGCATGAAATGTAAGGCCTGTGTTTTTCTTGTAAGAGTTTTATAGTTTATGCTCTTTCATTCAGGTCCTTGTTCACTTTCTGAGTTAACTGTTGTATATAATATGAGGCAAGTGTCCAATCCGTAATTTTACTTGTGAATGCCCAATTGTCCTGGCATCATTTATTTGAAGGAGAATCTATTCTTTCTCCAGTGAATATTAAGAGAATCATAACCTCAGAAGCACCATGATGATGGTGCGGTACAAGTTGGGAGAAATCAGAGCCCATATAGGGCACAGCTGCCCAGTCAAAATGTATTTTGAATCTTCCACTAGTGAGAAATAAGCTTGTTGTTATTGTTGTTCAGTCACTAAGTCGTGTCTGAATCTTTGCCACCCCATGGACTGCAGCACGCCAGGCTTCCCTGCCCTGCACTGACTCCTGGAGTTTGCTCACACTCATGTCCATTGAGTCGGTGATGCCATCTGACCATCTCATCCTCTGCTGCCCTCTTCTCCACTAGCCTTCAATCATTCCCAGCATCAGGGTCTTTTCCAGTGAGTCAGCTCTTCATGTCAGGCGGCCAAAGCACTGGACCTTCAGCTTCAGCATCAGTCCTTCCAATGAATATTCAGGGTTGATTTCCTTCAGGATTGACTGGTTGGATCTTGCTGTCCGAAGGACTCTCAGGAGTCTTCCCCAGCACCACAATTTGAAAGAACAATTCTTCAGCACTTTGTCTTCTTTATGGTCCAGCTCTCACATCCATACCTGACTACTGGAAACACCATGGTTTTGACTATATGGACTTTTGTTGGCAAAGTGATGTTTCTGGTTTTGAATGTGCTGCCTAGTTTTGTCATAACTTTCCTTCCACAGAGCAAGTGCATTTTAATTTCATGGGTGCAGTCACCATAAAGCAATGATTTGGAAGCCTAAGAAAGTAAAATCTTTCACTGCTTGCACTTCAGCTCCTTCTATCAAGTTATTATTTTTAACCTGTGTCCTTAAAGCCAAGTTGGGTAGTTACCAAAATTAGTGAAAATATCATCCTTTTCATAAACAGATGTTTTTAGAAAACATATCATCCAAAATTTCTTTTTAGATTCAGTAATAAATATAAACATCTGAGAACATTCTATATTTGAAAAGCTAATGGAATCTGTTTTCTATCAATAGAATCAATAGTGTAAATATAAAATAAAGTTTATAGTACAAATTTTGTAAAGTATAAATGGTAAATATTGTAAAGTATAAACAGTATAATTATAATTTAGCAGCCATATGTTTAGAAACATAAGAATATATATATATATACCTTCATAAGAAAATTTTAAAAATTAAATATGGATTAATAAAAGATAAATCTACTCGTGTATAATTTCCCCTTGTGGATTTATGTATTTTATATCCACATAGATTTTTTTAATGGTGTTTTTTTATTTTTTAAGATTAAATGAGTAAAGTTGATAATACAAATGCCCTAAGGCTTTAGGGAAATAATATACAATCAATACACCACCTGGGACAGAGTTCAGAGTTAAAATGTAATTAGTTGAATTGCAGTCATCAAGGCAGTACCTCAGTTATATTCTCTAGTTTTCACATGCCTAAGGTCATGATGGCATATATTTGTGATAAAGTTTGGTGCCAGGATTTACTTTTCAGGCTTGATCTTATCTTTGGTATCTCTGAGTTTTCTCAACAGGTTGGAAAATCATAAAGTATGAAATAATTAATGAAAAATACTGGGCACTTTTACTACCCTTTTCAGGTGTGTTTCTGTTAAGTCCTAAGCAGCAACATTGCTGGAGTTCATTAATCTTAGCAAAGAGTTCTTCACTAAATGACTCATTCAAGTTCTTCTGTATTTGGGTGAGTTGATTCATGTCTCTTTTGTTTTACTTAAAAAAGAAAATACAAAGATCCAGTAATCTTTGTAGGAGACGGACACATGTGTAGAACAAGGTGTGCACAAAGAACCACGTTTTGGCTGACAAGGTTTATGGAGTTATATTCCAATTCTTTTTTTTTTCTTTATATCAAAATGAATCCGCCACAGGTATACATGTCCTCTTTCTTTCAAATAATTTGTATCCTAGTTTTCTCACTGGGTATCAACCATAAAGTCAGAAATGGAGAATTCTTCTTTTGGCAAAAGAAGGCCCACAAAGTGGGCCTTGTCTTCAAGATTTTCCTGTAATTTTCTAGAAATAAAGTGACAGTAACAGCCATATTTATAAATAATAGGGATATCAGATAAGATCAGATCAGTCGCTCAGTCGTGTCCGACTCTTTGCGACCCCATGAATCTCAGCACGCCAGGCCTCCCTGTCCATCACCAACTCCCGGAGTTCACCCAGACTCACGTCCATCAAGTCAGTGATGCCATCCAGCCATCTCATCCTCTGTCGTCCCCTTCTCCTCCTGCTCCCAATCCCTCCCAGCATCAGAGTCTTTTCCAATGAGTCAACTCTTCGCATGAGGTGGCCAAAGGACTGGAGTTTCAGCTTTAGCATCATTCCTTCCAAAGAAATCCCAGGGCCGATCTCCTTCAGAATGGACTGGTTGGATCTCCTTGCAGTCCAAGGGACTCTCAAGAGTCTTCTCCAACACCACAGTTCAAAAGCATCAATTCTTCGGTGCTCATAACCTACAGTAATTGAGTGATAAATATGCAAGTTTGTCTGTATACAGAGGGGATGAAACAATGAGTCATGTCTATAAAAGAAGGTGGCAAAATAAAGCAAACATCATAAGAAAGAATAAAATGGGGAAATAAATTATAAAGAAATAGGCATGTACTATATAACAGAGGTTGATAAATCCACCTTCACTAAGAAGGATGTATTAAGTGATAATGAGGTTGAACTTATAGATCCAAGCAGTTTTTGGAAAAGTCATACTGAATAATGTTAATGTTATACATTTGCTATTAACATTTATTTAGAATCTTAAAGTCACTGTTATATTAAACAATCATGGAAAATTATTCTCATAATCTTGCACAGAGCATTTTAAATTGAAGGAATGTGGCTGGAATAATAGTCATAATCAATCTTTGCAGTGCTGAGACCTTACAAAGTATTGTTACAGAGGGTCTGTTGTGGACATGGTCCTTGGGAGGTATCTTTCTTACAAGTTCATCAGGTGGGAATCAGAGAAAGCTATAGTGTGGTGAGAAAACCTAGAGGAAAATAAGGAAAGGTGCATCTTAAACCAAGTGTTCTAATGAAATTCTACAGTGTTTCCATTGTGTGGCTTCCAGAAGAAGGGATTTCTGCATTGTCTTCCCCAATGTGTCCACCAGTTGATAGATGTCCATGCTTGTTTTCACAAACATATCAGGTGTTTGAAATCATAACAATTATTCATAATTCTGATATATAAAAAGGTAAATATCTGTTCTACCATGTCTTACAGCATTTGAATTCATTATTGAAGTATCTAGTTCTAATCTAGTGATTTAAAATTTATGTTACTATTCTTATCTTACTATAGAGGAAAAGTTACTGATTATTGTGATCAGTAATAATCAAGAAATATTCTGCTGTCCCATTTGAAATAGGTGTTTTCCAGCCACTTTTCTTTGGAAGAACTAAAAACTTAATTCAAAATGGCAGAGTATATATTGGATCCATTCTGAAGCCTATAAGCTTTCTCCAGTACTTTCACAGTTCTTATTTTTGTCACCCAAACTCCAAAATCTGCTACAATGGAAAAAAATGAGTTTTCTGTTCAATATTGTTTCAACTATTATCACAAGAAGCATAGCTCATATTTTGTTTTGAAACTTCTGATGAATAATACAATTGGCTATGAAGAATACATTTAAACATTTTCAAAATTAATTCAAGATAAGTGAAAAAGTTTAGTATGTCTTATAGCATAGCTCCAGAATGGGTTGAGAATTTGGAATAACTAGGAATAAGAAAGGAATTGAAAGGAGATACAACAACCAAGAAAATATTATATTAACTGTTTTGCAGAGATGTTACCATTATACAAATTAGCATATAAGTTAATTGTCTCATAGCTCAGGAGGTGAGGCAGGTAAGAAACTGTGGAACCTAAAGACATGTTTTTCTCCAATACATGTAATTGGATTGTATATATCAGGTGTTTTCACACAGCTCAGAGTCACGCAAAGACAATGTCTCCTGAAAGCAGCTGATAATAATGAGTTTTATTATTTGAAATAAAGCAAGACCTAATCTGTTTTAGTTCTTTGTTTCTGAAGATCATACACAATGAAAATTATTACTGGCTGTATAATTGACATACAAGTGAACATTAGCATTTGAAATAAAGCAGAAGTATAGCATTTACAGAAACACTATAAACAGAGACCCAGTGAGCTTCGCAACACATTTTCTATTCTCTCCCTATTTCAAAGTTTAGTTTTTACTTTTCTGGATCAACATTGATACTTTGTCCACAGGAACCAAGCAAACCAGAGTGCTAAGGTCACTTTCATTCTCTTGGGCTTCTCAGAATATCCTCAGCTCCAGCTGCCCCAGTTCCTGGTCTTCCTGACCATCTACACAGTCACTCTGCTGGGGAACCTAGGCATGATCCTGATCATGAAGTCCAGTTCCAGGCTCCACACGCCCAGGTACTTCTTTCTCAGCCACTTATCCTTCGTTGATTCCTGTTACTCGACAGTAGTTACACCCAAGCTACTAGAAAACTTGGTTGTGGAAGACAGAACCATCTCCTTCACAGGATGCCTCATACAATTCTTTGTCTGCATATTTGTGGTGACAGAGACATTCCTGTTGGCAGTGACGGCATATGACCGATTCGTGGCCATTTGTAACCCTCTTCTCTATGCTGTTGTGATGTCCCAGAAGCTTTGTTCCTTGTGGTTGTCTGCATTATACTCTTGGAGTATAGCCTGTTCCTTAACATACACATATGTTTTATCAAGGTTATCCTTTTGTGGGACTAAGTTCATAAATAACTTTGTCTGTGAGCACGCAGCCATTGTTGCTGTTTCCTGCTCTGACACTGCATTAACCAGGAGATCATTTTAGTCTCTGCCACATTCAATGAAGTAAGCAGCCTGATGATTATTTGCACCTCCTAAGTTTTCATTTTTATCACTGTCTTAAGGACGCTTCCGACTGGGGGGCGCCACAAATTCTTCTCCACCTGTGCCTCTCACCTGACCACCATTACCATCTTCCACAGGACCATCCTTTTCCTCTGCTGCTGCTGCTAAGTCGCTTCAGTGGTGTCCGACTCTATGCGACCCCATAGACTGGACTATGCAGCCCACCAGGCTCCGCCGTCCCTGGGATTCTCCAGGCAAGAACACTGGAGTGAGTTGCCATTTCCTTCTCCAATACATGAAAGTGAAAAGTGAAAGTGAAGTCGCTCAGTCCTGTCTGACTCTTAGCGACCCCATGGACTGCAGCCCACCAGGCTCCTCCGTCCTTGAGATTTTCCAGGCAAGAGTACTGGAGTGGGGTGCCATTGCCTTCTCCATCCTTTTCCTCTATTGTGTTCCTAACTCCAGAAGTTCATCGCTCATGGTCAAGGTGGCCTCTGTCTTTTACACAGTGGTCATCCCCATGCTGAACCCAGTGATCTACAGCCTCAGGAACAAAGATGTGAAAAAGTCAGTGAAGAAATTAATCAACATTAAATTGTTCTGTGATAGGCCTGAGGCGGCGGCGGAGGCGGCGGCGGCAGCAGCACCGGCCGAGCGAGGGGCGGCGCGGGGGCGCGAGCCGAGCCGCGGCCGCCGGCGCAGGACCGAGCGGCGGCGCCCGGGCCGCCGGGGATGGGTTTTTAAGAAAAAATAAATAAATAAATAAATTGTTCTGTGATAAAATGCAAAGCTAGAAAGATTTTTGAGAGTAAGAGTTTCTCAATAGCAAATAGAATCATGAACCTATTTTAACCTTGCAATTGACAGGCCAATTTCTGTTCACTCTTTTATTTTATTAAAGTAACTTTAAAATTACAAATAAAAATAGAAATAAAAGACTACTTCAACTAAAAGTTTGATACAAACATTGAATTGTAATTTTTTGTGTGTATAATATCTGACCTTGTATTTGTCCTGGTTAAATTTCAGTTTAATTCAAGTCATGTGAACTGCAGGACTTTTAAAAGGATCTGAAGAGTTAATGCCTACAGTAAGGAAGTTTACGTCTTAATGTAAAAGTAGTACATTGAGAGCTGCTCAGCGTAAAACTCCAAGTATCTTAAGACTTTATTAATTCCATAAGAAACACTTTGGCTTTGGAAGATTCCCAGGCAAAGACAAATTTGAAATATATCTAACTTAAATAGTTCATAATACTGTATAGTTTAAATATAATTGCTAATATAACCAGATATAAATTATTCTCTATGTGGTAGTGCAAGAAAATGATACAAATGTTGGAGATATAGTGTATACCTATCACTTAAGTTTTTCCATGTACATCATTGTGGTTGTACATTTTAAAATGTATTTATCTATCTCTTTTACTAGAAATTTTACTTAGGTAATTTTTGATTCAATTTAAGTTACAGTATCTTTAAACCAGTTCTCCCATGATAGTATAACAACCAACAAATTAATTATGACTTAGTGTACAGATTTCAGTAAAGCATTGGCTATTTATTCATGAAAAAAGAAACATTTATGAACTCCAGTAGGTTGCAACAGCAGCTATTTTTGAAATAGTGACTTTACTGAGGCAGCTCTGCTGATATGAGGCAGGTCACTTGAGCTTCAGGGCTGAGCTAATGGACCAACTAATCTTCACTCTACAGACCTGTATGTAAATCATCCTCCTTGGACCATTCTTACGTTGGAAGCAATGAAGTCCCTGTTTGGGTCTCATCTATGTTTGGGTCAAAGTAAATAAAAAAAAAAAAAAAAGGTTAAACTCAAAGGCAAGGTTTGAAAATTTTTGCTTCTTGTAGAGCTGTTATGTTTTAGGTCAGGGGTATAGGGTGACATGAAGAAGTTGGCTCTGTATTTGTGCATGTGTGATGCGTGCCTTCTCAGTCAGGTCCGACATTGTGATGCCATAGACTGTAACCCCTCACGCTCCTCTGTTCATGGAATTTTCCAGGCAAGAATACTGGAGTGGGTCACCATTTCCTCCTCTAGGGGAACTTCCCAATACAGGAATTTAATCCAGGCCTCTCAGGATTGAACGAGAGTCTCTGGCATCTCCTTTTTGGCAGGCAGATTCTTTACCACTAGCGCCACCTGGAGAGCCCTGGCTCAATATTCACCAAAGATTAATTAAAACATTTACCTCATCAAAGATATTCTTTCTTGATAATTCCAGGTAATTCTATAGCAAATAGCAGAGAATCCATGACTATGACTGGTTTTACCAAAGGTTTTAATAATTGATGGGTCATTGGATTGCTTTAAGGAAATGACTGAGATTAAACATAAATAAGTCTTGCCTTTCCTATTTGTGTCTTACTAACGGGCTTCCCTAGCTTCCCTGGTGGCTCAGACTGTTAAGTGTCTGACCGCAATGCGGGAGACGTGGGTTCGATCCCTGGGTCAGGAAGATCCCCTGGAGAAGAAAATGGCAACCCACTCCAGTATTCTTGCCTGGAGAATCCCATGGACGGAGGAGCCTGGTGGGCTACAGTCCATGGGGTCGCAAAGAGTCGGACACGACTGAGCAACTTCACTCACTTCACTCAACGGGCTTCCCTGGTGGCTCAGACGGTAAAGTGTCTGACTCCACTGCGGGAGCCCCGGGTTCAATCCCTGAGTCGGGAATATCCCCTGCAGGAAGAAATGGCAACCCACTCCAGTACTCTTGCCTGGAGAATTCTATGGACAGAGGAGCCTGGTGGGCTACAGTCCATGGGTCGCAAAGAGTCGGACACGACTGAGCGACTTCACTTCAATCATGATTAAGGTTTATAAGCAGAAAGTAGGGAGGGGCTATGTGTTGTAGTTATAATTCAACAAATTAAATATTACCTTTCCTTCCATGATTTAGAGCTTTCTATGAAAATTAAATATTTACCATAATGCTTTACACTAAATCATATGTCTTTTATTGTTTAGGAATATGCAGCAAAATTCCCGACCCTCTTTACGCATGGCAATAGAGATAGGAATTTAACTTTTGTTTGTCATCCAAGGGTCATAACCAAATGTTCCTATCCAGTACAGGGAGCCCAGTCTGGTGGTCTCTGATTACTGGGAGGAATGGAATGAGGAGAGGGGAGGGAGCCTAGGAAGGGAGGGGATGCATGTATAATCATGGCTGATTAGCATTGTTGTATGGCAGAAACCAACACAGCATTGCAAAAATTAAAAAAAAAAAAAAAATCAGAAACAAAAATAGTGTGCTGTGTATCTGTGTGTAGTTTAATAAAGATCTGTTACTAACACAAAAATGATTTAGAAAATTTGAGAATGCATCATGTAATGTCTGACATATTCAGTAATGTTTTAAGATAACAATTAAAATATACTGTTTTAAATAGCAAATTTGAAGTTATGTAACTTGTAATTGGGTTCTCATTAGATTTTTATATTAAGTAGAAAAGAAAACAAAAGAGAAAAGGATCAAATAGTTGCAAAATCCTTTTAGTATAGATTATTTTTGCTTGGTAAATGCTCTTGAATAGGCAGTTTATTTATATAAATGCAATGCAAACTCTTTTCCAAAAATTCTTAGGTTGCACTTTCAATCTAAAAGTAAACATTTTAACTACGAAGCTCAATGCATTGATATGTTAGATAACATAGGTTAGTTCACTAATGGTTATATTAAGTAACATTTATGAACTACTGTTTCTATAGATGGATTTATATGCTACTTATCTTTAACACTTTTGGATGTAGCAAGTATAAATATAACTTTTCTTCCTTGAAAGACTATGACTAAACGGTTGCTGAGGATACATACAATACTGCTAAGAACTGTACAGTTCAATGTTCACTTCTTTCTGGAGCAATAATTACAAAACCTGGATCTGGCGCATGATGTATACATGCCAATATTAATATGTTGACTAACTAAAGAAGGCAACAGCCAATACACTGATTGACATTGGGCACGTATCTTACTATATTATTCTATTACAAGACATTTTCCTTACATAACTAAAGTCAAAGTGTGTTAGTTGCTCAGTCATGTCCAACAGTTTGTGAGCCCATAGACTGTAACCTGGGCTTCCTTTGTTGGCCTGGTGGCAAAGAACCTGCCTGCTACACAGAGGACACAGGAGACCTGGGTTCGATCCCTGGGTGGAGAAGATCCCCTGGAGGAGGACATGGCAACCCATTCCAGTCTTCTTGCCTGGAGAATCCCATGGACAAAGGAGCCTGGTGGGCTACAGTCCACAGGTACAGCAGAGTCATACACAACTGAAGTGACTGAGCATGCATGCATGGACTGTAGCCTGCCAGGCTCCTCTGTCCACGGGATTCTCCAGGCAAGTACACTGGAGTGGGTAGCCATTCTCTTCTCCAGGTGACCTTTCCCCATCCAGGGGTCAAACCCACATCTCCTGCATTTAAGGTAAATTCTTTACCTTCTGAGCCACCAGGGAAGCCCTTACATAAGGGAAATTCAGAATCAAAAAATGTAAAAAGTTTAAAAATATAAAATCTACTAGATTTATTAAGATTATTAAAAGATCTTTTGATTCACATTTATGAAAAGATAGTTTCATAATCTGTGACACCTATCTGCATTCTTGCATATTCTACTAACATAGCATCTCCAATCCTAAACATGGTACTCCTCCAATGTGATCATTACTGTGCAATATCTTGATTCATTTTTTTTCTTTTCATTTTTTAAATCAATTCTTCAATTCTTTAAAAGAAGTATTTTCCTATTATAATGTTCTAGTGAGGTTTATGTTTTCCCAAAGAAATTCAAGCAAGAAGTGGTAATTTGGGGGAAGACTTTCAAAGATGAGTATTTGGACAACATCTTTAGCCTTAAACATAGACCAAGCATCATGTGAATAGAAAATTGGATTCCAATAATCAATGGTCTGTAGTAGTAATATGGTTTATAAATTATCCTTTGTGGATGACTGTAACAGAGTGTTCACCGAAACAAATGTCTTGAAAAATTGGGTGTCAAGTGGGCCTTAGAAAGCGTCACTACAAACAAAGCTAGTGGAAATGATGGAATTCCAGTTGAGCTATTCCAAATCCTGAAAGATGATGCTGTGAAAGTGCTGCACTCAATATGCCAGCAAATTTGGAAAACTCAGCAGTGGCCACAGGACTGGAAAAGGTCAGTTTTCATTCCAATCCCAAAGAAAGGCAATGCCAAAGAATGCTCAAACTACCGCACAATTGCACTCATCTCACATGCTAGTAAAGTAATGCTCAAAATTCCCCAAGCCAGGCTTCAGCAATACGTGAACTGTGAACTTCCTGATGTTCAAGCTGGTTTTAGAAAGGGCGGAGGAACCAGAGATCAAATTGCTAACATCCGCTGGATCATGGAAAAAAGCAAGAGAATTCCAGAAAAACATCTATTTCTGCTTTATTGACTATGCCAAAGCCTTTGACTGCATGGATCACAATAAACTGTGGACAATCCTGAAAGAGATGGGAATACCAGACCACCTGACCTGCCTCTTGAGAAATCTGTTTGCAGGTCAGGAAGCAACAATTAGAACTGAACATGGAACAACAGACTTGTTCCAAATAGGAAAAGGAGTACGTCAAGGCTGTATACTGTCACCCTGCTTATTTAACTTCTATGCAGAGTACATCATGAGAAACTCTGGACTGGAAGAAACACAAGCTGGAATCAAGATTGCCAGGAGAAATATCAGTAACCTCAGATATGCAGATGACACCACCCTTATGGCAGAAAGTGAAGAGGAACTCAAAAGCCTCTTGATGAAAGTGAAAGTGGAGAGTGAAAAAGTTGGCTTAAAGCTCAACATTAAGAAAACGAAGATCATGGCATCCGGTCCCATCACTTCATGGGAAATAGATAGAGAAACAGTGGAAACAGTGTCAGACTTTATTTGGGGGGCTCCAAAATCACTGCAGATGGTGACTGCATCCATGAAATTAAAAGATTCTTACTCCTTGGAAGGAAAGTTATGACCAACCTAGATAGCATATTGAAAAGCAGAGACATTACTTTGCCAACAAAGGTCTGTCTAGTCAAGGCTATGGTTTTTCCTGTGGTCATGTATGGATGTGAGAGTTGGACTGTGAAGAAGGCTGAGCACCAAAGAATTGATGCTTTTGAGCTGTGGTATTGGAGAAGACTCTTGAGAGTCCGTTGGACTGCAAGGAGATCCAACCAGTCCATTCTGAAGGAGATCAGCCCTGGGATTTCTTTGGAGGGAATGATGCTGAAGCTGAAACTCTAGTACTTTGGCCACCTCATGAGAAGAGTTGACTCATTGGAAAAGATTCTGATGCTGGGAGGGATTGGGAGCAGGAGGAGAAGGGGACGACAGAGCATGAGATGGCTGGATGGCATCACTGACTCGATGGACGTGAGTCTGGGTGAACTCCGGGAGTTGATGATGGACAGGGAGGCCTGGCATGCTGCAATTCATGGGGTCACAAAGAGTCGAACATGACTGAGCAACTGAACTGAACTGAACTGATGAAGAATACTGTCATGAAAGTTGTGGTGATCACAGGAAATGGGAGAAAATGAGATATGGGTTCTTTTGATTGTCCTGGGGAGCTTGCAGAAGGAAGTGACAAAATTCTGGGCATCAACACTTTGGCAAATATTACTTTGAAAGAAGTTGAAATATCTTACAGTAGCCCTAAAAGAATCTTCATTTTTATTAAGCCACTAGGAAAGTTCCCTAAATTTCTCAGTGGGAAAACTGTGTGTCAGGGACTATATAGTCCTCAACATCATAAAATAATTTTCTTTATCACATGATCTGTGGCATTCTTCAATATTGTTGGCATTCCAGTCTATTTTGATATTTTCCCCAGTTGCTTGTTGGTGTCTGTTAAGATACAGTCTGATTTTGTATCAGACAAATGAAACACTTCTCCCTTTGAAAAACTTTTTTCAACAATCTGTCTTTAATAAATTAACAACTTATTTTAATATCTCTCTGGCTTAGACTCTTGAACCTCAACATTTCTCCTGACAAATATTGTCCTGTAGTTTAACTTGTCTTTCTTCTGATTTTTATTTTGTTTTTTTTTCTCACTGTACTTGTTGTAGTTGTTTAAAAAATAACAAATTCTGTAAATAAAACTATTTAGTCATTTATTCTTTAAATGAGTATTTGGCACTTACCACTTTCACAAATCTTTAAATCTGAAATAATTGTTTTTTTAACAAAAAAGATGCCATATCACAAATAATTAAGACATCCATTTTTTAAAATGTATTTACATAACACAATCCCAACCTCTCTGTGGGAGCATGCACAATCAGGGCTTCTCTACCTAGAAGCACTGTCAAAGCTTATGAAATTAAGTCTTCAAGCTTTAACTAAACTACATATTGGAGGATAAAAACACTGTTTCGATCCCTGGTCTGGGAAGATCCCACATGTCACGTGGCAACTAAGCCTGTGTATCATGACTACCGAGCCTGTGTTCTGGAGCCATGAGCCAAAAATAAATAAATAAATTTTTTTTTAAAAGAAACAAGTTAATATCATATACACAGTTCTTGCTTTAACTAAAACTAGCATGCAATTCTGAACAAAATTTGGAAGAAAGGAATTTAGAATTACAAAGTAATACTCTATAGAATTAATAAACTTGTTGCACTAATTATCTTTGGTCTACATGGACTTCAACTATCTTTATCATTTATATTTGATTTACTGATAAAAGCATACTAAGAAATCTGTAAAATAGCAAAAAAGTAAAATACCAAAAACCTTCTATTTCAAGTGATTCTCTTTTAAAATGCTCCTTTGATTGGATTTATAAGTATATTTGTTGATTCCATCCCTGACAAAGCTTCAGTTGAAATATCAGGCCAACTGCATTGATGTGGTGACAACAGATGCTCAAACAAGTAAGCAGATATTTTCTTTATTTCTTAGCCCTATATTAAAAATAGCTTACACTTATAAATGGGAACCTCAATTAGCTGCTGAGTTATAGGTTGCCCATTTGGCTAAATCTTCCCAAATTAGCTGCACCAGAATTGTCAATCCCTTTGAATAATTTGTGTAATCTTTGTTTTCCAACACCCCTACATATGTGTATATCATTTCCGACACAGGAAACTGTGTGTGTGTGTGTGTGTGTGTGTGTGTGTTCAGTTGTGTCTGACTTTTTGAGACCCCCCTAGACTGTAGCCCTCCAGGCTCCTCTGTCCATTGAATTGTCCAGGCAAGAATACTGGAGTGGTTGCAATTTCTTCCTCCAAATAAACTATGTAGTATCATCTTATTGGGTCAATATTTTATATGGCCTTTTTTTTTCTTTCTTGATATGTGACATAAAGGAGTAGGTGCAGCGATCACATGGATGAATTAAAAATATTAGTGCTATGACCTCTGTGACTGTAGTACAGAAATATAGCTGGATCTCTGGGAAACAGTAGAAACAGTGTCAGATTTATTTGGGGGGGCTCCAAAATCACTGCAGATGGTGACTGCAGCCATGAAATTAAAAGACACTTACTCCTGGTAAGGAAAGTTATGGCCAACCTAGATAGCATATTGAAAAGCAGAGACATTACTTTGCCAACAAAGGTCCGTCTAGTCAAGGCTATGGTTTTTCCAGTGGTCATGTATGGATGTGAGAGTTGGACTGTGAAGAAAGCCGAAGAAGTGATGCTTTTGAACTGTGGTGTTGGAGAAGACTCTTGAGAGTCCCTTGGATTGCAAGGAGATCCAACCAGCCCATTCTAAAGGAGATCAGCCCTGGGATTTCTTTGGAAGGAATGATGCTAAAGCTGAAACTCCAGTACTTTGGCCAACTAATGCGAAGAGTTGACTCACTGGAAAAGACTCTGATGCTGGGAGGGATTGGGGGTAGGAGGAGAAGGGGACAACAGAGGATGAGATGGCTGCATGGCACCACCGACTCGATGGACATGAGTTTGAGTGAACTCTGGGAATTGGTGATGGACAGTGTTGGGGTTTTTCTCCCCGGGACTTGGAAGCGACGAACCTGAAAGAAGGACACTTGGACAGTCTCTTGCAAGGACTGACAAGTTTATTTCTGCAGTCAAGCTTTTTTATAGAAGCAGGAACAAAGAGCTCAAAGTATGCGGCCAGCAGAGCGCATACGGAGTTAACACATTATCAGTAGAAACATTTCAAGGACAGCGCGCTCTGAATCACTCATGGGCTTCTCCCACAACCCGCTCTCACAAGTAACATCCCTATTTATTATTAACTCTTGGCGCCGAGCATAACCAAAGGCAGGAGATGTCTTTCTATCCGTAGTGCAAAGCCGCGTACTTCTGGCCCTTTCGCCATTTTCCCAAGGACTTTCTCCTTTTACGGCTATTTTGCACTACGCTTCCCAACATATCCTCCTTTTGTTTTTAAATTAAGCACGGCAGCGGCTAGTTGGACTCCATTGTGGGAGGCACGGAGTCTTGAGTAGAGACTTCTGTATCCTATAATCAAGGACAAAAAGAGCAGGGTGATTAATACATATATGAAAATATTGCTTCCTGAAAGCCAAGCTCTAGGGTCTAGAGACAATAGGGTTTTGGTTAAAGTATCATAGAATTGAGTACTATACAATTCCCTAGGTACCCTAACTTGAAAATTAGCAACTTGTTGTTTCAACAAATTGATGTCTAAACTTGAGTTACTTGTGAGATCCTGCAAATGCGCCTTAATCTTATTCCAGGGATATTAAGTGCTATTATAGGGCATGTTAGTCAGACAAAAAGAAGTAAAATTCCAGTGACAGCGTATACGTGTTCAGAAAGCCAGTTGCTGCATTTGATCTCCTAAGCAGATAACTGCAGTTTGTAACTCATTAGTGTTTGTAATTGCTGATCTATTTGAGCTTGTCGAGTCCATAGATCATGAGAGTCTTTGTGCCAAGCAGTGATAAAATCATGCTTTCTATAGAATTATGTAAAGCCATACCAGACAAAGTTCCTACAGTCACAATGGAGATAAGGCTTAAGATGCCTGCAATAATCCACCCAAGGATGTGCTTAGATCGCCTAAACCCAGTTTTCAACAGTACAGAAAGAAATACAGAATCAGTCCAAGGCTCAGTTAAGTTTACGGGAAGCCATAACTCGGATCTTTGTTTAACTAGCACAATGCTAGCATTGTGATATGAAATGGTGTGATTAAGGCAGGTATACAATGCACATGCAGTACAATTGACAATCTTGGCTGATAAGTCAATATCAAAATGCCCTACAATAAACAAGTACGGAAGGTGAACACATGGTTGAATATAGCCAGTATTATTATATAGGAAGGTGTAATTAGAAGGACGAAACACACCCATAGTCCCATAAACACTAGCGAAGTGCTCTAAGGCTGCTGGAATTTTCCAAATGTGCCATTGTTCTGGCCCCACAATGGGGACGACAATCCTGGGTCGTGAGGGTGATAAGCCCCCATTATACCAATTCAGCAATATGTCCTTATCAGTCCAGAAACTTGTCTTGGATTTATGAAAGCCTCCAATGCTTGATCTATTAAACCAGGAGCAATTATGATGTTCCTCCTGCTCTTCAGAACAGTTTACAAACAAACCATGAGGTCCCCAGTCAACAAATATAAATGTATGATTGGTATGATTTTGCTGAATTATAGAAACTTTCCCAAATTGGCCTCGACAGTCAGACCAATGTAACGGTTGTATCTCCTGTGTTCTTCTCCAAGATACAGTATGACATGTAGGTTCCTCTGGTTGAAAAAGCGAGTTTGAATAGTTGGCTATCTGGCCTGGATAATGTCGCTCGGAACCATTAAGTAAGAAAGATGCCACGGCAAACATTCCCAGACGTGAAGCAGTCCCATTGTTGGCAGAGTATGCCCACCACTGTGGGAAGATAGTCATGCAAAGGGGATGAGAACCGAAACAGATAGGCAAGGTTTTGAATCCCAAGGAAACATTGATTGGCTTTCCCTCATCTTCTTCATGGATTGGTCGCTTTGTGGACCAGAGACTTGGAAAATGCATGCTGTCGTTAGTAAAGATCATAGGGGCTTTATCTACCTAATCCACTATGGAGAGAAGTGGTGGGTTGGGTATGTATGCCCAATAAACACACTCTGCACTTACCCCAGAGGAACAGGAAAGAACAGCTAACATTGCCAGAAACAGCTTATCTGGAGTCATAGGAGTTCCAGCACTCTTCAATGTCTGCTCAGCCTGACGAGTCATGTTTTTTCACTTGAACCCATGTCGAGTAAGGATTTAGACGATGGTGTTTCCTCATTGGCTCCTCCAGGGCCATTGACGAGACCCTTTGTGTCAACTTCGTCCCTTCCCGAGTGAGTCCGGTTTTGGGGTCCTTCTCGGTAGTGGACATGGCAAAGGGGAACCCTGATTTCCTCTCCATCTGCAATGACAAGACCATAACCCTTGCCTAGGAGTCGTAAGATTCCTGGCAGCCACTGATTAAATTGTTTATACCATATTGGTGTATTGATTTCTAATTTGCTGTTTTTGTCTTCTGCAAAATGTCTATCTGCACGAGTGTCAGAATTATTTTTTGTTAAATTTAAAAAATTCAGGGAATAAAGAGTTAAAGATAATAGTAATTGAGGGTTCATAGGATAAGAAGTGTATCTCCTCTTCCATATTCCCCCTTTCTGTTTTAGTAAATGAGTTTTTAGGATGCGGTGGGCTCTTTCGATAATGGCTTGCCCCTGAGGATTATAGGGTATTCCTGTAATGTGTGTGACGTTCCATTCTGATAAAAATGAACGAAACGAATGTGAGGCGAATGCAGGTCCATTGTCTGTTTTCAAGACAGAAGGAATCCCCATAACGGGGAAGGTGAGTAAGAGTGCAGAAATGGTGTGTTTGTTGGATTCTGAAGAGACAGGTACTGCCCAGATAAAGCCTGAAAATGTATCAAGTGAGACAAAAAGCAAAGAAAACTTCTTAAGGAGTAGTGAGTGAAATCAGATTGCTAAAGGGAATTAGGTTGTTGCCCCTGGGGATTAACTCCTGAAATCGTAGTTCGTAAGTGCAGAGGGGCACAGACATCACAGGTTTTAATAATATGTCATGTTTCAGTGAGAGGAATATGGTATTTAGAGTGCAATCTGTTAGCATTTGTATGAAGAATAGCATGTTCGTCATTGGCAGATGTAAAAATGGGAGCTATGAGCCTGTCAACAGCATCATTTCCTGCGACCAGAGGGCCAGGTAAACCTGAATGAGCATGTATATGTGCAATAAAGAAAGGTTCCGTACGTGAGCGAATTAAAGCTTGAGTCTGTGAAAAGAGAGTATATAATTCTTCATCTAGGTTGTATAAAAAGGTGGTAACAAAATCAGGAAAAAGGGAAGCAAGGTATTTGGAATCAGTATATACATTGAAGGATAATGGTTGAAGTGACAAAAAAGCATATAAAGCATACAATTCAACTCTTTGTACTGAAGAATAGGTAGTGGGTAATTTCTCTTTGATATCAGGGCCGACAATCCCTGCTATGCCATTCTTGTTGCCATCAATGAAATAGGTGGGTGCATTGGTAATAGGCTGGGATGCAATGATATTAGTTACAATGAATTTAGGACATTGTAGAAAGTCCCACAATTTTCTTTTCAGCAGATGAAATGAGATAACATTCTGAAAATCGCTTAATTCCATTTGCATGGTCAGGTTATACTGTAAGGCAATTTGCAATTCCTTTTTTGTCAAGGGAACGTGTATTGCATATGGATCAAATCCAGTCAAAGTTTGTACATGGCTTCTTCCTGACACAATTAAGTGCCCTATTTTCTCAATATATGATACAATTTTTTTAGACTGTTTAGTGTGTAAATATACCCATTCTATTGGGCTATGCTGAGCTATAATTGCCGTGGGCGAATGTTCAGCAGGGAATATATATAAAGAAACTGGTTGATCATAATCTAGCCGAGTTGAAAAAGATTGTTGAATGCGTTTCTCCACTAAGGCCAGTTCTTCTTTGGCCTCTTTTGTTAGCTGCCTAGGGGTATTAGGGTCGGGGGATCCCTCTAAAATTTTAAATAGATTTTGTAAGGCATAGGTGGGGATGCCAACAGATGGCCGCAGCCAATTAATATCTCCTAGCAATTTTTTAAAATCATTCAGTGTGCGTAGAGATTGCACAGAAATTTGAGTTTTTTGAGGTTTGATTTTAGATTCTTCCATAACATGTCCTAAATAATTAAAGGGTGCTTTCCACTGAATTTTATCTGGCGCAATAAGCAGGCCATGATTTTGAAGAGTAATAGTAACTTCCTTATATAACTGTTGTAAACAGAGTTCAGATTCCATAGAGAGAAGTATATCATCCATATAATGAATTATAAATACAGTAGGATACTTGTCTCTAATGGGTTGTAATAAAACAGATATGAGATATTGGCAAATGGTAGGGGAGTTCATCATTCCCTGAGGTAGCACCTTCCATCAGAATCTTTTAACAGGAGCCATGTGATTTATAGAAGGAACTGAAAAGGCAAAACGTTTTCTATCTTTAGGGTGCAAAGGTATAGTAAAAAAGCAGTCTTGTAAGTCAATAATAACTACAGACCATCCTTTTGGTACCATAGAAGGGGAGGGCAATCCGGGTTGTAAGGGCCCCATAGGTGACATGGTATTATTAACATTTCTTAAATCTATCAACATTCGCCATTTTCCTGACTTCTTTTTTATTACAAAAACAGGGGAATTCCACAGGGAAAATGAAGGTTCTATATGAGCTTTTTGTAATTGTTCATTAATTAATTGCATAAGAGTTGCCAATTTTTCTTTAGTTAGGGGCCACTGAGGTGTCCATACTGGGGTATCAGATTCCCAATCGAGGGGCAGCGGTGTTAACTCAATGGCCCCCAGTAAAAAGGTTCATTTAAAGAAATTGTGGCTTTTGTTTGTTCAAGAAAATCCCGTCCCCATAAATTGATAGGGATATCAGTAATATAGGGTTTAAGATAAGCTACAATTTGATCAGGGCCATACACTTGTAAATAGGATGCACTGAAAAAAGTTTGTGTGGCATCAGCTTCACCCACTCCTAATAGGCTAGAAGGAGCCACAACCTTACCCCAACTGAGGGACCACTCTGCAGCTCTAATGACTGAAATGTCAGCTCCAATATCTAACATGCCTGTGAAATTCTTTCCCCGTATGCATAAAGTAAGCATGGGTTTCTGATGTTCCTTTAATAAGGTGGATAGTGCAGCAGTAGGGTTGGTACTGCCAAAGCCTCCCTGCCGAACTTTATCAGATGCCTTCATTGGTTTAACATATGGCAAAAGTAATAATTGTGCAAAATGTTCCCCTTTTTGTAAGTATGCATTTCCCATTTTCACAACATTTACCATAACATGTATTTCCCCTTCATAATCTTCGTCCACAACACCGGTCAATACCACTAAACCTCTCATTGTGCAGTTATTACGTCCCAAAATCAGTCCCACTGTCCCGGGTGGAATCGGGCCATAATATCCAGTGGGAATTTTGTGAGGGTTGTATAATTCTATTAGTTCCATATCATAAGGACTAGGTGTATCAATGCAAGCACTCTTAGATGTAGCTGCTTGTAGCGTCATAACGCTAGGTCCTCCTTTTGTAGCGGGGCTAGAGGATGGCCCCTTTATCAGTTTCCCTGTTGTTTTTGCTGTGCACCGGGGTTCAAAGTGTTTCCATCCTTATCAAATTTAGAATGACATTCATTCAGCCAATGAAACCCCCTTTATATCTTGGACATACTCCTGGGGGTCTCTTCCTATTAGAAGTAGTATTATTTTTTCTGGCCTGTGTTGGCAGGTGACATTGTTTTTTCATATGGCCGGGCTTCCCACAGTTAAAACATTTGGTATTAGCAGCCTTTTGTACATTAAAGGTTTCCAATGCTGCCAATTTTGCTCTATGGGACATAGACCCGATGTCCCTACATGCTTTCAAATATTCCATAAGAGAGCCAGTCTCTCGAATTGGTCTGAGCACAGATTGACTCATTAGCATTTTCAAAAGCAAGTTGTTTTAAAATAATGTTTTGTAAAGTCACATCCTTAATAGATTTTTCAATTGCATCCTTTAATTTTCCTATAAATTGAGAATATTCCTCCTCATGTCCTTCAATAATCTTAACAAATGAACCATCAGAGTTAGCGCTATCAACCTTTGCCCATGCCCTGCAGGCAGTTTCTTTAATGAAATGTAACATCTCAAGGGTAACATTAGCTAATTGCACCATTACATCAGCCATAGTCCCTGTTCCAGTCAGTATATCATAGGTTAAATTGGCAGGGTTACCACGAGATTGCTGGTCAATCATCAGCTGTTGGGCCTCATCACCAACCAACATTTGCCACTGCAGTAATTGTTGAGGATTTAAAACCATCTTTGCCACTTGAAAAAAATCATATGGCATCCATGGTCAGCCCATCCTCTGAGAAATTCTATACAGTAAGGAGAAGTAGGTCCATACAGAGTACATGCTTTCTTAAAGCTAGACAACATGCTAAAATCTATACCGTCCCAAGAATTTTGACCCTGGACGGGTTGATCAAATTGTATTGGGAAAGTGAAAGCACAAGCAGGCATCTCCCACGGAGGAGTGAAGCGGTTAGTATGAGCAAGGTTAGCAACTGCAGTTACAGATGGAGCAGGAAAAGCCTCAGATTTGGGCTGTCCACTGAACGAAATGACTTCCGCCTTAAGCGTTTTCGGTTTTGGCACATCCTTAATAGATACATCCTCAAGTTGTTTTTCCAGGTGTTGTGTTTGATTGAGCATGACATTCTTGCATTTCAAAGCACCTTGCATGTCTTGTTCATCAAGCTCATATTCATGCATTGTGTCCTTCAATTTGTTCTATGACAGCCCGTATGAGTGACCAGGTAACCCACCACTGAGGCGGAATGCAAACTCCCTGCCGATATGCTCGCAAAACATTATTCTTAACCCTTTTCCATACATCAAGATCAAGAGTCCCCTCCTCCAGGAACCATGGATTATGTTCCACTAGTATATGATAGCATATACTGATCATATGCTATCAGTTCAACTGATCTCTTGAAACATTAACACCGTTTTGTTTCAAAAAATGATGCATTATAGAAATGAAAGGAATTTTACTGCTATGTTGTCCCATCCTGCTTACCTCTTTCTGCAGGGGCTCGTCGCTTTGTTCAGCCTTTCTCTCAAGTCCCTGTTCCTGGCGCCACTTGTTGGGGTTTTTCTCCCCGGGACTTGGAAGCGACGAACCTGAAAGAAGGACACTTGGACAGTCTCTTGCAAGGACTGACAAGTTTATTTCTGCAGTCAAGCTTTTTTATAGAAGCAGGAACAAAGAGCTCAAAGTATGCGGCCAGCAGAGCGCATACGGAGTTAACACATTATCAGTAGAAACATTTCAAGGACAGCGCGCTCTGAATCACTCATGAGCTTCTCCCACAACCCGCTCTCACAAGTAACATCCCTATTTATTATTAACTCTTGGCGCCGAGCATAACCAAAGGCAGGAGATGTCTTTCTATCCGTAGTGCAAAGCCGCGTACTTCTGGCCCTTCGCCATTTTCCCAAGGACTTTCTCCTTTTACGGCTATTTTGCACTACGCTTCCCAACAGACAGGGAGGCCTGGCATGCTGCAATTCATGGGGTCACAAAGAGTCGGACATGACTGAGCGACTGAACTGAACTGATCAGCAGTATCATCAATCAGTCAGTCAGTTCAGTTGCTCAGTCATGTCTGCCTCTTTGTGACCCCATGGGCTGCAGAATGCCAGACTTCTCTGTCCATCACCAACTTCCGGAGCTTACTCAAACTCATGTCCACCTAGTCAGTGATGCCATTCAACCACCTCATCCTCTGTCGGCCCCTTCTCCTCCTGCCTTCAATCTTTCCCTACTTCAGGCTCTTTTCCAATGAGTCAGTTCTTTGCATCAGTTAGCCAAAATATTGGAGCTCCAGCTTCAGCATCAGTCCTTCCAATGAATATTCAGGACTGATTTCCTTTAGGATGGACTGGTTGGATCTCCTTGCTGTCCAAGCTAGGATCATGACACCTAATCAATATCCACTCTAACAACCCATAGCTGATGGTACTCATACTCAGGGCATGAATAATAAGCCTAACTGGCTAAATGCAAAAATATGTATAGTATAATGTTGTGTGTTTTGTGCAGTGTAACGTTAAGTGTGTTTCCATATCAATATATGTAGAGATATGTAAGACTAAAAAGCACATTGTATCAGCCATAATTTGGGTTAGGTTCATTGGAAAATATACTAATGTAATTTTTCATGATTTTAAGAAGTATAGCCTCTGTATGGTCTTCCTAGGTGGCACTAGTGGTAAATAACCCTCCTGCCATTGCAGGAGACATAAAGAGACAGGGGTTCAATTCCTGAGTCAGGAACATCCCCTGGAGGAGAGCATGGCAACCTGCTCCAGTATTCTTGCCTGGCGAATCCCATGGACATAGGAACTTGGTAGGCTACAGTCCATGGGGTCACAAAGAGTCCAACACAACTGAAGCGACTTAGCATGCACAAACACAGCCTCCGTATGGAGGTGAATTATTTTTAAAAGCATCAGCAATAGGTCAATGACAAAAGAAATCATACTGTAAACTACAGAAGAGGAATTTTCCTTTAGTTATTCTGTCTATAGCTCATGACAATAAACTCTGTAAGAATTCTTCAAGGTTTGAGTCCCTAGGGTTAAGTAGTTAGATATAAAGCAAATTAAAACACCATCATGAAGTATAATTTCTAAGTCTGCCTATTGCTCAAAGACATGTTCGTTCTACAATTTCTTGACTGTTGCAAAAATAACAGATTATATTTCTTGCTATAATTATTAACTATATTTTGCAAGAATCATCAACTTTCTGATTAAAGGACTGGAAACACTTAAACAAAAATTTCAATTTTGATACAAAATGTGTATGCAGCATATTAGTGTTAGCAAGGAATCCATCATAGCAATACTCCAAAGATATCTGGCATTTGGTGAGTTGATTTAACCTAGGATCATCCTTTCACTCTGATCTGAGGGATATGGAATCCAGAAGATTTTTGGCAGAGGAGACCTATATGAACTGAAAACAGCAATATACAGGCTAAATTCTACTTTTATTAGTCCCAGGACCATCGTGCATGTGCAGTTATATGTTTAACCCCAGAGAAATTTACTATTATATTTTTCTTTATGTGTTAAAAATCTTTAATCTTTCCCAGGCCAATTCTGCTGTTATCATATGACTGCCATAACCCAATCAATGATTTGTTTAGTTTTTTTTCTTTTTTTAATTTCTTTCTATGTAGCCTGTGTTCTCATGTAATTATATTCTATTTTGGAGACATTTAGTACTCTAAGCATTATACTCATTCAGGAATCATTTATATATAATACCACTACTGAGAAATACTATTCTTTCTTATTTTCCAGATAAAGAAACTGAAGTTCTAAAGGATAAAGCTAATTTCCCATAATCAAATTTACTCAAGTTGTCGAGCAAAGACTTCAGCTGACACTTCAGAACATTCCTGGGTGTACACTGATCACACTGCTTCACTAGCTTAGGTTGAGCAATCTTGAGCTTCTTTCACTCCACCTTCTCGTGTTTCATTGCTCAATTTTAATTCTTCTTTATTTTTATCTTTTAAATCAAGATCCATGGTTCTGAGTGAAGGAAATCAGAGCTCTGTAATCATGTTCATCCTCTTGGGCTTCTCAGAATACCCGCACCTCCTGGCACCCCTTTTCCTGGTGTTCTTGACCACTTACACAGTCACTCTGGTGGAGAACCTTGGCGTAATAGTGATCATAAGGACAAGTCTCAAACTCCACACACCCATGTACTTTTTTCTTAGCCATCTATCCTTTCTGGATATTTGTTCTTCCAGTGTATTTACACCCAAACTCCTAGATATCTTGGTACTGGAAGACAGAGTTATCTCTTTCAAAGGATGCATGGCACAGTTTTTCTTTGGCTGCGCATTTGTGATTACAGAGATGTCCATGCTAGCAGCGACGGCCTATGACCGGTTTGTGGCTGTTTGTAACCCCTGCTCTACACAGCTGCTGTGTCTCCTAAGCTCTGCAGCCTCCTGGTTGCTGGGACTTACACGTGGGGTGGAATGTGTTCCTTGACAATCACATGTTCTCTTTTGGAGCTGTCCTTCTGCCGTTCTATGTCATACATCACTTTGGCTGTGAGTATTCTGCCATCATCTCTGCTTCCTGTTCTGACACCCATTTCAGTCAACTGAAGTGTTTCATTTCTACACTCAATGAGGTGTATGTAGCCTCCTGATTATCTTCATCTCCTACGTTTTCACAGTTGTCACAATCATCAAGATGCCTTCAGCTGCTGGACTCTGAAAAGCCATCTCCACCTGTGCCTCCCACCTGACCGCCATCACCATTTTCCATGGGACTGTCCTGTTCCTTCATTGTGTACCCAACTCCAAAAGCTCATGGCTCCTCGTCAGAGTAGCCACTGTGTTTTTTACTGTCATGATTCCTATGCTGAACCCCCTTATCTATAGCCTTAGGAATAAAGGTGTGAAAGAGACAGTCAGGAGTTTGATAACCATGAAACTGCTTTCTCCCTCAATATAATTCAGAAGTCCAATAGGACTGAAAAATCACTTGAATTAAAGTCAAGCTGTGTATAACTCAAATAAATATGTTTATGTTCATATTATGCCTAATAATTTTCTTATGTATTTCTGATGCTAGTTTACCTTTATTTTAAATAAATATATGATTATGTTTCAAATAAATTGTATGTTGCATTTTACATTTTTTTGATGGTCAGGATGAGCTACAATTATTTCTGAGTTAATATAGAAATAATACATTATGGAAGTCAGAGTGATGAGAAGATATATATTGTTAGAGACTCATTTCTTACGCTACAGTTTATGTTGTGATTTGTAACTGTTGCAAACACAGATGATGACTCTGTTTAGTGTCAGGGTTAAGGTTAGGGTTAGGGTTAAATTTGTACTCAGATTCTCATAACTAACTCTTTTGATTCAGTTCTATAAAATGCAACTTTTAGCTTTTCACAAAACTTTATTTTACTCCAGGTAAAATGAGGACTTTTGAGTTTTCATTATAAAAATATTACCTGATTTTAAGCAAGAAGATCCTGAAAATAATATCTAGTCTCTGTATGCATCACTAATTTTTTGAATACCAGTATAATATAGTTCAATAAAAGGTGTTTAAGATGATACTGAATACTGAGAAAAAGTTAAACGTATTTCTAAGGAGATATAATGATTACCCAGTGATAAAGCCCAAGTTAAGAACTGCTCTATTTTCTCTTCTTCTGACATATATACTCGTTCATGTCTCAGGTTTGCATTCATAATCCAAAGAAGAAGAAATGCTCTTTATCAATAATAAAGTATGAAAAAAATTATAATAGATTAACAGAGATGTTTTTGAATAACTGGGCCTAATCATGAATCTACCTCATTCGGTTTAATAAGTCTTTCTTATATTCCTTTGAAGTACCTGCCATTACCACATATTCTTTATGATAACGTTGAAGTAAATCTCACTATCCATTAGAGCAACTTCTGACATCTTTTCTTCCCTGTAAGTGGATCCTGTTTATCCTTGACCGTTTCATTTTCACACAGACTTCAGTATTTATTTTGTTCATTCTTTTAAACCCTGAGACTCTTAGGGGCTCTAAAATTTACATCACCTGTTCTTTAGCTCTGCGTGTTAAAGCATGCTTGGCGGTAGCCATGCCCTCTCTGCTTCATTCATCTACACTCCTTCGTAATGATAAGATCATATTAGCTGGTTTTTATTTTACCATTGTTTTAATTTATTTATTTTTATTTTTGGCTGTGCTGCCCAGCATGTGAGATCTTAGCTTCCCAACCAGGGATAAAGCCCGTGCTCCCTGCAGTGGAAGCAAAGAATCTTCACCCCTGGAACACCAGGGAAATCCCACCATTGTTTTTATTGATGTGACTTTGCCATTTGATGTATTTCTTATTGTCATTACTATGATTGATTCAGTTTCTGAGGGAAAAGAGAGACAACAAAGCCATGTTATATATTGAGTTTGACATACTGAATTAAAAATAATCCAAACTGTATCTCTTTCTTTACTGATTAGGGGAAAAAATGGGCATAGGTAAAATTATACAGGCATGGCAGATAAGATATATTGTGAAGAATCATTAATAAGAGATTACAAATCTTAGTGAAATAAACACCTTCCTTGAAAAAACATAGCATTCAATCTTATACAATAAAAATAGAAAATCTAGGTAAAGTCTTATCTATTAAAGTATTGAATGTCTGTGTGTACTTGGTCATGTCTGACTCTTTGTGACCCCATGGACTTTAGCCTGCCAGGCTTCTCTGTCCATGGGATTTTCCTGGCAAGAATACTGGAGTGGGTGGCCATGCTCTTCTCCAAGAGATATCCCTGACCCAGGATCGAACCCCCATCTCCTGTGTCTTCTATATTGCAGGTGAATTCTTTACCACTGAGTCACTGGGGAAGCCCAAAGTAATGGAATTTGTTTTCAAAAACTTCCTAACAAAGAAATCCTATGCCCTGTTTATTATGTTGGTGAATTTCTCAAAACATTTAAGAAATATTGTCAATCATGCACAAATCTGTCTAGAGAATAAATTGAGAGGATACTTAATAATGCATTATATTCATTGAGTTTTTAACAATCAATTCAAACAAAGCTATTGTAAGAAATAAATTTATAGATCAATCTTTCTCATGAGGTTAGATAATGAATATTCAAGACAGAATATTAACACACTGAGTTTTATTCCAGAAACTGAAAAGTGGTTTAACAGTCATGAATTAATAGCCACGAATCAACATATTAAAGCAAAAGGGAAGATATATCATTCTTGCAATTTACAGTTCTAGAAAAATAATTTGGTTAAATACAAAACTCCTTCCATTCTGAATGGATGACTTTTCTCAACTCACATTTAATAAAATTGCTATTAGCTATAAGAAACTTTAAGCAATCCTCATATTAACTACTAAAATTACTGTGATTAATTTTAAAATACTTTGGCTGTAATACTATGTATATATCTAAACCTACATCTCCCCAAGAATGTACAAATCCAAAGGCAGTCCCCTAGAGTTTTACTTGAAGAGTTCATATTTCCTTGATGGCTGTGACAAATATTTCTAGTATCCATGTGTTGAATAGAAATTAATCTCTTCCTGATAAGAGTGTGCGTGGCTCAAATGGTAAAGAATCCACCTTCAAGGCAGGAGACCTGGGTTCAGTCCCTAGATTGGGAAGACTCCCTGGAGAAGGGAATGGTCAGCCATTACAGCAGTCTTGCCTGGAGAATTCCATGGACAGAGGAGCCTGGCAGACTACAGTCCATGGGGTCCCAAAGAGTCAGGCATGACTGAGTGGTTAACACTTTCACTTTCTTGTTAGAGTATAGAATGTCAGAAATAGGCTATCATTGTGAAAAATATGGCCTGCTGACCATGAATACTAGAAATGGCTTGCCTTTGGTGTAATTAAGGTATTCAGGGGTTACAGCTTAGCTATCAATAGTTTATTTTTAATCTTCATGCTTGCAGGAGACCTGCGTTCGATCCCTGGGCCGGGAAGATGCCCTGGAGAAGGAAATGGCGACCCACTTCAGTATTCTTGACTGGAGAATTCCATGGACAGAGAAGCCTGGTGGGCTACAGCCCATGGGGTCACAAGAGTTGGACACGACCGAGAGACTAACACACACACATACATGCGTGCATGAATAAGTCTTGCAAATTATACTTTAAAAAGTCATTTCTATTTGCTCACCATTAGAATACAATGATGCAATTGATATTTTTATATATACTCATTTACGCACCACTACTGCATTCAGTTATTATTTTTTCATATTTTGGTTGCAGATTCCTTAGAACTTTCTATATACAGAATCTAGCTGGCAAGTAAAGACAGTTTTACTTTCTACTTTCCAGTAATTATAATTTTCTTTCCTTATTCAGCAAAAAGTTAAAATAAGATGTTGAATAAAAGTGGTTGAGGACATTAGTTTTTTGGTTGTTTTTATACACAGGGTTAGGAGAAAATCAAGTTATTTTACTTTATGTAGAGAAGACTCTATACATGGACATCACCAGATGGTCAACACCGAAATCAGATTGATTATATTCTTTGCAGCCAAAGATGGAGAAGCTCTATACAGTCAGCAAAAACAAGACCAGGAGCTGACTGTGGCTCAGACCATGAACTCCTTATTGCCAAATTCAGACTTAAATTGAAGAAAGTAGGGAAAAGCACTAGACCATTCAGGTATGACCTAAATCAAATCCCTTATGATTATACAGTGGAAGTGAGAAATAGATTTAAGGGCCTAGATCTGATAGATAGAGTGCCTGATAAACTATGGAATGAGGTTCGTGACATTGTACAGGAAACAGGGATCAAGACCATTCCCATAGAAAAGAAAAGCAAAAAAGCAAAATGGCTGTCTGGGGAGGCCTTACAAATAGCTATGAAAAGAAGAGAAGCGAAAAGCAAAGGAGAAAAGGAAAGATATAAGCATCTGAATGCAGAGTTCCAAAGAATAGCAAGAAGAGATAAGAAAGCCTTCTTCAGAGATCAATGCAAAGAAATAGAGGAAAACAACAGAATGGCAAAGACTAGGGATCTCTTCATGAAAATCAGAGATACCAAAGGAACATTTCATGCAAAGATGAGCTCGATAAAGGACAGAAATGGTATGGACCTAACAGAAGCAGAAGATATTAAGAAGAGATGGCAAGAATACACAGAAGAACTGTACAAAAAAGATCTTCACAACCCAGATAATCACAATGGTGTGATTAATGACCTAGAGCCAGACATCCTGGAATGTGAAGTCAAGTGGGCCTTAGAAAGCATCACTTCGATCAAAGCTAGTGGAGGTGATGGAATTCCAGTTGAGCTATTCCAAATCCTGAAAGATGATGCTGTGAAAGTGCTGCACTCAATATGCCAGCAAATATGGAAAACTCAGCAGTGGCCACAGGACTGGAAAAGGCCAGTTTTCATTCCAATCCCAAGTAAAGGCAATGCCAAAGAATGCTCAAACTACCGCACAATTGCACTCATCTCACACGCTAGTAAAGTAATGCTCAAAATTCTCCAAGCCAGGCTTCAGCAATATGTGAACCGTGAACTTCCTGATGTTCAAGCTGGTTTTAGAAAGGGCAGAGGAACCAGAGATCAAATTGCCAACATCCGCTGGATCATGGAAAAAGCAAGAGAGTTCCAGAAAAACATCTATTTCTACTTTATTGACTATGCCAAAGCCTTTGACTGTGTGGATCACAATAAACTGTGGAAAATTCTGAAAGAGATGGGATTACCAGACCACCTGATCTGTCTCTTGAGAAATCTGTATGCAGGTCAGGAAGCAACAGTTAGAACTGGACATGGAACAACAGACTAGATCCAAATAGGAAAAGGAGTACGTCAAGGCTGTATGTTGTCACCCTTCTTATTTAACTTATATGCAGAGTACATCATGAGAAACACTGGACTGGAAGAAACACAAGTTGGAATCAAGATTGCCAGGAGAAATATCAATAACCTCAGATATGCAGATGACACCACCCTTATGGCAGAAAGTGAAAAGGAACTCAAAAGCCTCTTGATGAAAGTGAAAGTGGAGAGTGAAAAAGTTGGCTTAAAGCTCAACATTCAGAAAACAAAGATCATGGCATCTGGTCCCATCACTTCATGGGAAATAGATGGGGAAACAGTGGAAACAGTGTCAGACTTTATTTTTCTGGGCTCCAAAATCACTGCAGATGGTGAGTGCAGCCATGAAATTAAAAGATGCTTACTCCTTGGAAGGCAAGTTATGAACAACCTAGATAGCATATTGAAAAGCAGAGACATTACTTTGCCAACAAAGGTCTGTCTAGTCAAGGCTATGGTTTTTCCAGTGGTCATGTATGGATGTGAGAGTTGGACTGTGAAGAAGGCTGAGCACTGAAGAATTGAGGCTTTTGAACTGTGGTGTTGGAGAAGACTCTTGAGAGTCCCTTGGACTGCAAGGAGATCCAACCAGTCCATTCTGAAGGAGATCAGCCCTGGGATTTCTTTTTTTTTTTTTTTTTTTTTCCTTTTTTTTTTTTTTTAAATTTTATTTTATTTTTAAACTTTACATAATTGTATTAGTTGGGATTTCTTTGGAAGGAATGATGCTAAAGCTGAAACTCCAGGCTTTGGCCACCTCATGAGAAGAGTTGACTCATTGGAAAAGACTCTGATGCTGGGAGGGATTGGGGGCAGGAGGAGAAGGGGACAACAGAGGATGAGATGGCTGGATGGCATCACTGACTCGATGGATGTGAGTCTCAGTGAACTCCGGGAGTTGGTGATGGACAGGGAGGCCTGGCGTACTTTGATTCATGGGGTCACAAAGAGTCGGACAAAACTGAGCGACTGATCTGATCTGATCTGATCTGAGGATTTCTTTTCTGTTTTCTGCTTTTACATTAAACATAATGCTAGCTAGAGGTACTTTTGTAGATGATCTTTATCAGATTGAAGCAATTTTCTTATATATCTTGTTTGCTGCTATACAGGTAATTGTTTTTGTTCCTCCCCCCCCCCAAGTCATTATTTATTTTCCTATCATATACTGTGATATTTTATTTTCTAATATTTTATTCAGTATTTCTGTAATGAAGTACATTAGTTATCTTGATCTTTTTTTTTTTTTTTGCAACATCTTTGTCTGTTTTTGTTGTTGATGGTTGTTGGTTAGTTACTAAGTCATATCTCTTTTACAACCCCATGGATGATAGCCTGCCAAGCTCCTCTATCCATGGGATCTCCAGGCAAGAATACTGGGGTGGATTGCCATTTCCTTCTACAGGGGATCTTCCTGATCCAGGGATAAAACATGTGTCCTCTGCCTGTCAGATGGATTCTTTACCTCTGAACCACCAGGGAAACCCATGAAACACCAGAGATGTCCCAAAACTCAGAAAATGATTAGAAATATTGGTGGTGGCTCCTCCTCACTGTAGGGGACATCCACACCCTTTCTTTCCTGGTGTGCCTCTCTGCCTTGCTTCGATCTTACCTAAACAGTTTCTCTGCCTGCTCTCCCACTTGTGCTATGTCTCTAAAAAAAAACTTCATACCTTCATTTACAATTTTTGCCTCCTTGAGAAATGCATTTTTTACTGGGGACAAAAATATATTTATATACTGATGATTGCCAGTAACCCGCATGTCAGCTATCAGTTTTTAAACTATAGAGTGCCGGGAGCCGGCATATTGCTATTGAGTGCATATTGCATATTGAGTGCAGCACTTTCCACAGCATCATCTTTCAGGATCTGGAATAGCTCAACTAGAATTCTATCACTGCCAGGAGCCAGCGTGAGGAGCTCCACCCATGACAAAGGTCATGAGGAAAGAGGCTCGGTATACGCAAAGGCAGGATCGAGCCTCAGGAGTCCCCCTGGAAATTCTCGAGCATCTACCCCCAAAACCAGAGTCTGCCTACTTTCTGCTTTGTGCTTTCACCTACACCTCTGACTTTATGGGGGGCTGTCCCCTACTACCTCTCTCTGAAAAAAGAGTTAGCTTACAGCTCCAGTTAATAATTCCTGGGTGTGACAGTGTTTCAACCTGCAAACTCCTTTGGAAGTCCTCTAGCCTGCCTGAATAGGTTTTTCCAGCCACATGTGATTGCTCAGAGCCTCCCAACTGTGAGAGGCATGAGATGTTCTAAACTGTCTAAATACAGATTCCTTTGAGCAGTTAAAAGATTGATTAGAAATTGTATTGGTGAAGGGATTTTCACTTGTTGGGCCAATGTTTGCTGCTAAGTCTCCATATCCCTTACCTGCTGTGTCCCTGGCAGTGTATTGATTAATATAATTGGTGTAAATGGTAGCTTTAATGTTTGTAACCTGGGACCCTTGAGTTAATTCTTTTTCTTGTTATAGCCCACCACACCTTTGCTCTGTAGGAATGCAACTTTATCTAATGCTTTTGGAGGGTGGCGCTTGACTTATCACCTTTAGAGAAAAATAAGTTTTCTGAAGAAAGGGTCTTAAAATGTTAACAGGCCTCCGGGCCAGAAGATGATGCAAATCACCTAAACTTTTGCATATGATAAGTTTGCAGGAAGAAAGCCTGGCTTACTGCATGACTCTACCCCTTCCCCCATTATCCTCTATGCATAACTTAAGGTATAAAAACTACTTTGGAAAATAAAGTGCGGGCCTTGTTCACCAAAACTTGGTCTCCCCATGTTCTTTCTCTTACCTTCTGGCTGAATTATTCAGCCTCTTTTCTCCACTGAATTTCCTCACTGAGCTATCCTCATTCTATTACTCTTTATATCCTTAATTAATGTTTAATTAAGCAGTTGTTTCCTGATCCTCTCTGACGCCGTCCCCGCTTCGAATTCCCTGGATCCACCGGGGCTGGACCCCGGCAATAAAGTTATGATTCACACATTCTAAACTAATTAATCATTTTCAGGTTTTGCACTTTGTTGATTGAATTGTCTTTGCCTCTTCAACCAAATCCTGGGCTCCTGAAGGTCAGGAAGCAGGTCAAAGAATTCTATCATTGTACTTGCACAGCGCTGGGTTCTAGATATTTGTAGCTGAAAATCAAATCCAGAAATCTTTGGTTTCTATCATAGAGGTTTCTTAGAACCTCTGTCAGAATCACCTGCGAAATCAGTTGAACTCACGGATATTTGGCAGTGAAACCCAGGAATGTTCATTTTAAACAAGCCTCTTGGAATATTCTTATGTACATGGATGTTTGGGAATTAGAACGCTGTCACATACAAATAAACACAATCCTAAGTACATGTTTCACACAAGGTATAGGCAAGTTAGTAACAGCATCAAGTTTAAATAACATTTCCACTCTTATTTCCTCCTCTAGCCCCTCCTCCCCTTCCTGTCTGAATCATCCTCCTGGAGCAAAATCTTAATCAAGTCCTCTTTCAACTAAAACCTTCCCAATTGTGAGACTATAAAACCCATGATCATAAGCTTATCCTTTAAGAATCTTTATGGCCCAGTTGCAATCAAAAGACATAACTTTTTAACTAAGAGCACAAATTCTGTGGCCAGAATGACTGAATTCAAATCCCAATGCCTCCAGTTTGAGTATGAGCTATATTAATGGGATGAAGAAAAAGTGTTGCATATAACTCTTATTGCTCTGTTTATTCAAATATCCATGCATGTTTTTCTGGTGCTATTTGTTACTTAAATGCTTGACAGAATTTACCATTTAATAGTATGGACCTGGGGTTCTCTTTGTGGGAAGATTTTTAACTGAAAATTCAATTTCATAAGAAGATAGAGGCTATTCATGTTTTGTATTTCATGTTTATTTGTATGGTTCAAATGATTTTTCTACATCAACTAAGTAGTCAAATTTTTTGGAAGAAAATTCTACATAATACTCCCTAATTATTTTTTCTACATTGACAGCATCTGTAATGAAGTCCCATTTTTTTTTCTTGAGTAGCAATTGTGTTATGATCTGTTATTTTTAATCAATTTATCTATCAGATGATTGATTTTATGTATCATTTTAAACATCAGAATTTTAGTTTTGCTCAATCCCTTATTTCTACTTCACTGTCCATTTTCTATTTTTGATCACCGTTCTCATCTTTTCCTCCTTCTATTTATTGTGAGATTAAAAACTGTGTTTGCTTTCTTATCTTCTTGTAATGGAATCACAAATCATCAAGTTTCTTCTCGTAAGTAAAACATTCAAGCAAGTAGGTGCTATTTTAAATAGAATGAGATATAAATGGAAAGATTACAAAGATGTTGACCTCATGAGTGACAAGTAGAAGTCTAAACTAGTCCTTAAGATTCCCCACCACTTGGTGCACACATATCTTCAACTAGCCATTCAATTACACATTAATCTGGGAGCTGCTGGCAAATAATTTCAAATTATAACTAGTTTTAAATCAGTTGATCATGAGAAAAGAAGACTATCCTTATTGGTGAGTCTCATATAATCCGATGATTTGTTAAAAACACTTGAATCCCTCTTTAAAGAGATGTGTGAATTATAAGAGGGTGTTGAAAGAGAGATTTTAAGTGTGAGAGTGACTTGAGAGGAGAAAACAAAGCAGATACCTAGGAGTGGATTCTAGGAACTGTGAATAACCCCAAAACAGATGTCAAGGAAACAAGACCTTATTCCTACAACTTCAAGGAACTGCATTATTCTAACAACATGAAATGAGCTTGGAAGAGAACCAGTTTCTAGATGAGAAACTTGATGACACTTTGATTTCAGCCTTGTGGTAACTTGAAAAGAGGGACCAGGTGTATTGTGCCTAACTTTGGGCATACAAAATTGTGAATTAATAAATGAGTATTTTTCAAGCCACTGAATCTGCAGCAGTTTATTATGATGAAATAGACAATTAATATACCACACAATTCAGCAAACCTATCAATTGCATTATCGAAAAATGTATATTCAACAAGTTTTAATAAAACAGGAAAACATTGAGATACAATAATAACTGCAAATGCCAGAATATCATATTTCTATTCAGTGTGATATTGAATATGTTTTTTTACAAATATAGATGTTCAAATAAGAAAACTTAGAGGAAAGACTTGAAATAAACATAACACTATGCTTGGTCTATGGGACAGTAATTGTGATTTTCTCTTTCTGAATTTTGGAATTCACGTCTTCCATGATAAATATAAATAGGTTGATTGCTAGTGTTATTTTTCTAAGATGAGAAGATAAACATGCTCAAGCTTCCTATATTATATTTTAAATCATAAAATATAGGAATACAGGATTTTCATTAACTTGTCTTGTTTGTAGCTCATGGAAAACAACCCAATCAAAATTCTCTGGGGTGTGAATCCCCAGGTCACTCAGGTAGACGTAAATATACAGCATGGTCCCTAAGTTTAGTTTGCAAGTATTGCTTACCCTTGACAGTGTCTCTATTTTTTAATGAGAAAAAAATGTAATTTTCTTGATGACTTTACTGAAATATACTTTGGAAGAAGTTACAATACTCTTATTACAAGCTACCACAATTTTAATTAAATGTAAGTATTTTTTTAAATACTTTTCAAGATTCTTATTTAAATTAAAGAAGTCTTCAGTAAATCAGTCTATAAAGACTATATGGCTTCTCGTGAGTTGTGTAAGTGATTTACTTTAATTCTGATGTGGGAAACTTTGAAATTAACCATAATTTTGGCAGAGAAGCGCCTATGCAACCCCAGTAGCAATGAAATGGTACTCATTTAATTCATTAAAGGGTAAGAATACAAGATATTGAACTTATTTCTTATATCTTTAATATTCATGGGATGCATCTAGTTTTGAACTTTGCTTATATAGCTGAATGATGTCTTTGGTGGACATTCAAGTAGTAGTATTTGTTTTCAATTAAAAATAATTTTAAAAAATAGGGAAATATTAAAAAGAGATCTATAAAACTGTAGAGGAATATGCCAGACTTTGCATTAATTTTTTTGAGTTTAAAATCATTCAGGTGAAAGCAAGTTGGAGCAGTACAGCAAATTTGAGTTCTGAATTAAACCCCAAAGTAGTCTGAAATATGTTGCCTGGTATTTGATATTAAAAGGTAATTATGCTTTTATATATCAAAATGTGTGTATTTTGTGCACAAAAACTAAAATTCCTGCGGTGAGTAAAATGAAAGAAGTAGCTATCAAGCAACCTAGGTAACGCAGTGATACTGTGCATGCCAAGTCGCTTCAGTCCTTTCTGACTCTTTATAAACCACCCTATGGACTATAGCCCACCAGGCTCCTCTGTCCATGGGATTCTCCAAGCAAGAATACATACACACCTCCAGGGGATTTTCCCAGGGATAGAACCCGTGTCTCTTATGTCTGCTGCATTGGTAGTTTAGTTCTTTTAGAGATCACAGAAATCCAGACAGAAGTGCTCAGTTTGCAGGTAATTTGTATGGAGATGATTTTGAATATGGGTAAGCATTTGAGCATGATTTTAAACTAAAATTGAATGAAAATTAGTCCTGAAGGATGGCTGTAGGTAGGCTAAATAAAGATAGCTGCTGAGTAGATGGGTGGTAGCTAGCAATAAAGACGGGAGTGTATTTTGAAGAATATGTTCATTTTGCCCTAATTACATTTTTCACAGCCTTAACCTTGGATGGAAAGGAAATCATAGAGATACAGACAAGGACAGGGAAAAATGGACAAAATGAAGTTTATCCCTTGATGGCTTGAGACATTAATGGAAATGTGCAGCTAAGAAGGAAACATTAGAAAATAAGTAAGTAAGAAAAAGATTTCCTCTGTGTATGCATTTTTTTCTACTTCTTAGTCACTATTTGCACCATTTCAGACTTCGTAAAATTATAGGCAGTGCTACATTGTAGAATATTTTGGGGTCAAATATTTCAAATTAAAAGTAAACATGAAAAACAGCATTAGAAATACAAGAGAAGAAACTAAATTTGGTGGGGGCCATTTATTACATGTGAAATTAAAGTCTTAAATGTTTTAGAAAATAATTAAAGTTGGACTTCCCTGATAGCTCAGCTGGTAAAGAATCCGCCTGCAATGCATGGGACCCCAGTTCGATTTCTGGGTCGGGAAGATCTGCTGGAGAAGGGATAGGCTACCCACTCAAGTATTTCTGGTCTTCTCTTGTGACTCAGCTGGTAAAGAATCTACCTGTAATGTGGAAGACCTGGGTCCAATCCCTGGGTTGGGAAGATCCCCTGGAGAAGGGAATGGCTACCCACTCCAGTATTCTAAACTAAATTTGGTGGGGGGCATTTATTATGTGTAAAATTAAAGTCTTAAATGTTTTAGAAAATAATTCACTAATTTAAGTTATATTTTATACATAACTGTGTAGTAAAAGCAAATTCTTAGAATTATATTCTATAGGTAAGGTTTCAGAGAGCTTAACTTGTCAGAGACATATTAATAAGTGACTGAGGTTAAATTTTAAGGCAAGTTGACTTGATTAAAGAGTCTAGATTGTTAACAAGACATCATTCATATTCTCTAGGAGATACAATATGTGACTTTTTACCAAGGTTTGGCCAGTTGGTGAAATCATTAAGGGAATGTAAACCTGAGGCTTCTCTGATGAGGTGGGTGCTGGATCTCTCAGTTGTGTGACTGGCGACTCCATGGCCTATAGCCCTCCAGGTTCCTCTGTCATCAGATTTCACCAGCAAGGATCCTGGAGTGGGTTGCCAGTTCTTTCTCCTGGGGATATTCCTGACCCAGGGATTGAACTCATGTCCCTTGCATCTCCTGCACTGTCAGGAGGATTCTTTATCACCGCACTACCTGGGAAGCCTCTCTCTGATAGGAGAGCACTAAGGAAAAGTGAGAGAAAAACAGGACATCTTGAGCAGGTAGAAAGGCCTGAACAAACATAAGAATTTGCAAGCACAATCAACAAGTTCAATTAAATGAAGCTAAAGAAAGGAATTCTCCATGTGGAGAAAAGGGAGACAGAGCTGGGAGAAATTCAAACAAGGACATTGTCTGAGTCACCGTGACACTCAGCTCTTCCCAGTCCATCCTCTCCTTGCCTCTCCATCAGAAGCTGACTTGCACTCTCCACACCTGTAGACACACAGTATACCATTTGGGCTCCAACTGTGTCTTATTCGTATTCCTGGGAAATCCCAGACTTCACCACTGCAGACCAGTCCCCTGTCCAGGCTGGGAAAAAAAAAAATACCCTCTATTTCTGTCATGTCTGGTTGCTTAGGGTGAACTCTGGTTTTCTCTGGCAAAAACCATAGTGATGGATGAGAGAAGTCAGAATCACCTTCATCCTCTCAGGTTTCTCAGAATACCCACAGCTCCAGGTGCCCCTATTCTTGGTCTTCTTCACTGTCTATACAGTCTCTGTGGTGGGGAACCTGGGTATGATTGTGACCATCAGAATCAATCCCAAACTTCACACCCCCATATACTTCTTTCTCAGCCATCTCTCCTTTCTTGATTTTTGTTACTCTTCTATAACCACACCCAAACTCTTAGAGATCTTGGTTGTGGACACAAGGACTATCTCCTACATGGGTTGCATGCTGCAGTTCTTCTTTGATTGCACACTTGTGATCACGGAGATGTTCATGTTAGCAGTGATGGCCTATGACCGGTTTGTGGCTGTTTGTAACCTCCTGCTCTACACAGTTGCTGTGTCTCCTAAGCTCTGCAGCCTCCTGGTCACTGGAACTTACACATGGGGTGGAACGTGGTCCTTGACAATCACATGTTCTCTTTTGGAGCTGTCCTTCCAGGGTTCTAACGTCATACATCACTTTGGCTGTGAGCATTCTGCAATCGTCTCTGCCTCTTGCTCTGACTCTTACTTCAGTCAGATGACATGTTTTATCATTTCTACTCTCAATGAGGTGTGTTTCCTCCTGATTATTCTCACCTCCTATGTTTTCATAATTGTCACATCATCAAGATGCCTTCAGCTGGTGGACTCTGAAAAGCCTTCTCCACCTGTGCCTCCCACCTGACTGCCATCACCATTTTCCATGCGGTCATCCTTCTTCTCTACTGGGTACCCAACTCCAGAAGCTCATGGCTCTTCATCAAAGTAGTCACTGTGCTTTTCACAGTAGTCATCCCCATGCTAAATCCCCTATCTACAGCCTTAGAAATAATGATGTGAAGGAGACCATCAGAAAATTAGTCAACACCAAAATCTTTTCTCACCTAATGTAATTTTGAATGAGAAGAGAGATAGAGGAGAGCACTTTCTTAAATGTACTTTACACAGTGTGTTGATGGTTATTACATTTTTCTTCAAATGTGTGCTTATTCGCTGATTAGTGTGATCTTTGAGACCCCTTCTCTGTCCATGGGGAATCTCCAGGGAAGAATACTGGAGTGGGAAGAGTGCCATGCTCTCTTCCAGGGGATCTTCCCAAGCCATGGATGGAACTCATGTCTCCTGAAGTGCGTGTTGATTCTTTAGTGACTGAGACACAATGGGATACAATCTATATATACATATAGATTGTGGATACAATATATATATTGTATATATATATATATGTAGATACAATATATATACAATATATACATTATTATATATACAATATATATGTATTATATATATTGTATTATAATATATAATACAATATATATTATATTGTATTATACATTATATATTATACAATATATAATGTATAATATACATTATACATTATTATATATACATATATATATTGTATATATATGTATATACTATATATATATAAATATAGATAGATTGTGGATACAGTATGCTGCTGCTAAGTCGCTTCAGTCGTGTCTGACTCTGTGCGACCCCATAGACAGCAGCCTACCAGGTTCCCCCGTCCCTGGGATTCTCCAGGCCAGAACACTGGAGTGGCTTGCCATTTCCTTCTCCATGATACAATATATATATATATATATATATATACACAATATATATAATATGATATATATGTGATTTTTATAATGTGATTTTTAAACTGCAATGTGATTTTAAAATATCAACTTCAGTTTAAAAGAAAAAAAGAAATAAAATTATGTTTATGTCTCACTTTAAGAGAGTTATAGGCTAAATAATGATCATCTAACACTGTCCATGGGCTTCCCTGGTGGCTCAGATGGTAAAGAATGCCCCTGCAATATGGGAGACCTGGGTTCTTTACCTGGGTACGGAAGATCACCTACAGGAGGGCATGACAACCCACTCCAGTATTCTTGCCTGGAAAATCCCCATGGACAGAGGAGCCTGGTGGGCTATAGTCCATGAGGTCACAAAGAGTCGGATAAGACTGAGTGACTAAGCACAGCACAGCAAAAGGCTATCCACATCCTAAAATCCTCAGAATTTGCAAATGATTTCTGTTCCATGTCTACTTTCTTTTTTTTCTCTTCCTTTCATTTCCTTTCTCTTTTTCTCACTCTCAAATTATGAAATGTGATAAATAGACAAGTAATTCTGTATAATAACCCTGTATGTTGCTTTCTCCAAGAAATTAAAGACATTATCAGCTCTTTACAGCATTTCTTTAAGCATTTTTCTAGTCACTGTGCCTCTCTGATGCCTCTAGGAGCAAACTTCATTGCTGTGTTCAAAACTTATTATTCTAAACAGAGAATAGGTTCAGTTCAGTTCAGTTGCTCAGTTGTGTCCGACTCTTTGCGACCCCATGAATCGCAGCATGCCAGGCCTCCCTGTCCATCACCATCCCCTGGAGTTCACTCAGACTCACGTCCATCAAGTCAGTGATGCCATCCAGCCATCTCATCCTCTGTCATCCCCTTCTCCTCTTGCCCCCAATCCCTCCTAGCATCGGTCTTTTCCAATGAGTCAACTCTTCACATGAGGTGGCCAAAGTACTGGAATTTCAGCTTTAGCATCATTCCTTCCAAAGAAATCCCAGGGCTGATCTCCTTTAGAATGGGCTGGTTGGATCTCCTTACAGTCCAAGGGACTCTCAAGAGTCTTCTCCAACACCACAGTTCAAAAGCATCAATTCTTTGGCGCTCAGCTTTCTTCATAGTCCAACTCTTACATCCATACATGACCACTGGAAAAACCATAGCATTGACTAGATGGACCTTTGTTGGCAAAGTAATGTCTCTGCTTTTCAATATGCTATCTAGGTTGGTCATAACTTTTATGAGAGTTAAAATTTAACTTTGTTGCTTTTGAAATTTGTATTATTAAAATTTTAGAGTATATTCCCTTATGTCTGGCTTATTTGGCTCAGCATTTTTTTTCAAAAGAATTTTTAAGTGACTGACTATAACAGTAGTTCCATTTTTGTTGCTGAAGAATGTTCCACAAAATAAATATATTGATATGATAATATGTTTATTCATACTTCTACTACAAATGGAATTTGGCTATTTCCTCTTCTTTATTGAAGTATTATTTATTTTGCTGCTGCGTCTCTTCAGTCGTGTCTGACTCTGTGCAACCCCATGGACTGTAGCCTACCAGCTTCTCCGTCCATGGGATTCTCCAGGCAAGAACACTGGAGTGGGTTGCCATTTCCTTCTCCAATGCATGAAAGTGGAAAGTGAAAGTGAAGTCGCTCAGTAGTGTCTGACTCTTAGCGACCCCATGGACTGCAGCCTACCAGGCCTCTTCCGTCCATGGGATTTTCCAGGCAAGAGTACTGGAGTGGGGTGCCATTGCCTTCTCCATTATTTATTTACAGTGTTATAATAATTTTAGATGCACAACACAGTGATTCATTATGTTTTTAGACTATACACTATTAAAACTTAGTGTCTCAGTGGGTAAAGAACCTGTCTGCAATGCAGGTGATGCCAGAGATATGGGTTTGATTCCTGGGTGGGGAAGATCCCCTGGAGGAGGGCATGGCAACCCAATCCATGGGCAGAGGAGCCTGGTGGGCTACAGTCCATGGGGTCACAAAGAGTTGGACATGACTGAAGTGACTGAGCACAGTACAGCACACAAAGGATAATAGCTAGAACTCACGGCGCTAGGCAGGGGTATCCTTGTAGCTCATCTATTTTATACAGAGTATTTTGTAGACTTTATACTCCTAAATTGCCCCTCCTCCTTTCTTTATAAAGTCTGCAAATAACAATTTTTGGAGAGAATTGGAGTAAAGAGAAACCTTGCGCATTGTGGGTGAGAATGTAAATTGGTAGAGCCAATTGCATACTGTATGGAAAACAGTATGGAGTTTTGCACACAAACACACACACAAAAGCTAAATATAGAACTACCATATGAGCCAGCAATTTCACTCCTGGTTATTTCACCTTTTTTATGGAAATGCTGCATGAACATTTTTACACAAGTATGTGCTGCATTGTCCATGAGCACTCACTGGGTGAGGTATGCCCTGTTTCTGAATGTTCTGGATCAAAGGCGCTTGTTTCTGATCTTTCGCTGAAGTGAAGTGAAGTGAAGTGAAGTCGCTCAGTTGTGTCTACTCTTTGCGACCCCATGGACTGTAGCCTACCAGGCTCCTCCATCCATGGAATTCTCCAGGCAAGAGTACTGGAGTGGATTGCCATTTCCTTCTCCAGGGGATCTTCCCAACCCAGGGATCAAACCCGGGTATCCTGCATTCCAGGCTGACGCTTTAACCTCTGAGCCAAAGATCTTTTGCTAGGTGCCATCAAACAATTTTCCAAAATAGATGTATTAGTTTAAATTCCAACTATATTACATGTGGGTTCTAAGTATTGTCCATTCTTGCCAATATTTAATACTGTCATAGCAGACATTTTAGTATTTTGAGGTTGGTGGATGAGTAGGGGTACTTCATTTTGGTGATGAATTCAGTTCCACTTTACTAATGTGGTTGAATTCCTATAATTTAGTTATTAGTCATTTGACTTGTCTTACTTCTTTGTGAAGGTCCTATTCAGGTGTTGTTTTTTTTTTTTTTTACCTATTTTTCTATTAGGTTGTTAATATTTTATTATGAAATATGTATTTCATTATGCATTCTAAATAAAAGTCCTTTGATGTATGTATCATGAATATTTTCTCCTAGATTGTGGCTTGTCTATTCACTTGGTTGGTGATGTATTTAGGTGCACACATTTCCTTATGTTTAATGAATTAATGTTTATCAAACTGTTTCTTTACACAGTGAAGTACTTTTAATATCTTATTTAAGATCCACTTCTTACCTCTAAAATAATAAAGATATTATCATACTTTATGTGCTAAGTTATCACAAATTTCACACAGTATTATATTTTCTATTCTACTTCCTCTATTTTCAATTCAGGGTTTTATTTTCTCTTTTTACATTGATTTTTATATTTATTTCAAACTGCAAGTAATTTTTGATGGGGCATGACTATAATCTAATTTTATATTTTGACTTATTGGTGTATATTTACCCTAGAAATACTTATTGAAAAATGCACTCATTTTAACACTGCTTTGTGGTGCCAGAATATTCATAAAGTAAATATCAGTATATCTATACTTCTGTTCCTAGACTTTCTGTATGCTTCTAGCTATTTTATAATCAGAACTACTCTTAACTAATAGGCTTTAACATCAAGTTGAGCAACTCTTAAAAAGTTACTTTTTATCTTGCAGAGTGTTTAAGATATTCTTTATTTTTACCTTTTAAAACAAACTTTAGAATTATTCTTGTTTAGATTTAGTGTAGAAAAACAGTAGAATTGTAGATCTATTTGTAAAGAATGATGTTTGCATCCTCAAGTCTTCCAAATCATAAGCATGCTACATTATTATGTTAATTTAGATCTACTTCATGTTTTACAATATAAGATATATCATATTTTTATAAAGTTGTTACATATATTTTTAAATTAATCTGGATGTGTGATTATTTTTCATACTATTTTAAATGTCATTTGTAAAATGTTTATTGTTTTTCAATTAGGATTCAATGCATTTTGGCAACTCTAACAATATTTTTTAATAATTTTATAATTTATTTGTAGATTATTTTTGATTTTCAGAATGCATATCATACAATCTCTAATTAAACATTTTCTGGATATATTGTTTCCAGTGTTATTCTTTTTATTTTTTTCCTGTGTTTGGTTAACTAGCTGAAAACATTAGTACAATTCTGAATAAATAATAAATAAATAATTAGTAAAAGTGGGTACCCTTGACTTCCTCATCTAACAAGGAAACATTTCATGCTTAAAATGTTAAACAAAGTTATCTCACATATTTGTTTTGCATGTGTCTGTTTGTTATATTTTGTTTTTTAGTGAGTGAATGTTGAATTTATCAAGTTAATTTTCCTCATTTTAACGCCTAAAGGCATTACCATATTTTGATATGGTAACATGTATTTTTAAAAATTTTCTAATATCAAAATATGTGTTTTTTCCTAAGAAAAGTACTATAGTCATTATATATTTACCTTTTTATTAGTTGATTGGTTTAGTGTGTCAATATTTTATGTATAATTTAAAATTCTGTGATCATTAGTAAGATTATTCTGTAATTTTCTTTTATTGTCCTTGTTAGTTTTTGCCATCAAGATTATATTTTTCTCTCAAAACAAAAATGATGAGGGTCTTCTTATTCAATGCAGTGAATATTAAGTAGAAATGAAAAAGAGAATGTGATTGGGAGAAACTCAAGGACAGTATCACATCAAAAAAGAAAAACACTATAAGTTAATTGCTATTCAGTTCAGTTCAGTTGCTCAGTCGTGTTCAACTCTTTGTGACCCCATGGACTGCAGCAGGACAGGCATCCCTGTCCATCACCAAATCCAAGAGTTTACTCAAACTCCTGTCCATTGAGTCGGTGATGCCATCCAACCATCTCAGTCTCTGTCATCCCCTTCTCCCACCTTCAGTCTTTTCCCAGCATGAGGGTCTTTTCAAGTAAGTCAGCTCTTCACATCAGGTGGCCAAAGTATTGGAGTTTCAGCTCCAACACCAGTCCTTCCAGTGAATATCCAGGATTGATTTCCTTTAGGATGGACTGGTTGGATCTTTCAGTCCAAGGGACTCTCAAGAGTCTTCTCCAACACCACAGTTTAAAAGCATCAATTCTTTGGTACTCAGATTTCTTTATAGTCCATACATGACTACTGGAAAAACCATAGCTTTGACTAGACTGACCTTTGTTGACAAAATAATGTCTCTGCTTTTCAATATACTGTCTAGGTTGGTCATAACTTATCTTTCAAGAAATAGGGTTTTTAAATTTCATGGCTGCAATCACCATCTGCAGTGACTTTGGAGACCGCCCCCCCCCCCAAAAAACAAAAAGAAAAGTCTGCCACTGTTTCCACTGCTTTCCCATCTATTTGCCATGAAGTGATGGGATTGGATGCCATGATCTTTGTTTTCTGAATGTTGAGCTTTAAGCCAACTTTTTCACTCTCCTCTTTCATTTTCATCAAGAGGCTCTTTAGTTCCTCTTCACTTTCTGCCATAAGGGTGGTGTCATCTGCATATCTGAGGCTATTGATATTCCCAGCAGTCTTGATTCCAGCTTGTGCTTCATCCAGCCAGATTTTCTCATGATGTACTCTCCATTTAAGTTAAATAAGCAGGGTGACAATATACAGCCTTGACATACTCCTTTTCCTATTTGGAACCAGTCTGTTGTTCCATGTCCAGTTCTAACTGTTGCTTCCTGACCTACATCCAGATTTCTCAAAAGACAGGTCAGGTGGTCTGGTATTCCCATCTCTTCCAGAATCTCCACTGTTTGTGGTGATCCACACAGTCAAAGGCTTTGGCATATTCAATAAAGCAGAAATAGATGATTTTCTGGTACTCTCTTACTTTTTTGATGATCCAGGGGATGTTGGCAATTTGATCTCTGGTTCCTCTGCCTTTTCTAAAATCAGCTTGAACATCTTGAAGTTCCCGGTTCACGTATTGCTGAAGCCTGGCTTGGAGAATTTTGAGCATTACTTTACTAGCGTGTGAGATGAGTGCAATTGTGTGGTAGTTTGAGCATTCTTTGGCATTGCTTTTCTTTAGGATTGGAATGAAAACTGACCTTTTCCAGTTCTGTGGCCACTGCTGAGTTTCCCAAATTTCCTGGCATGTTGATCACAGCAGTTTCTGAGCATCATCTTTCAGGATTTGAAATAGCTTCAACTGGAATCCCATCACCTCCACTAGCTTTGTTTGTAGTGATGGTTCCTTAGGCCCACTTGACTTCGCATTCCAGAATGTCTGGTTCTAGGTCAGTGATCACACCATAGTGATTATCTGGGTCATGAAGATCTTTTTTGTATAGTTCTGTGTATTCTTGCCAGCTCTTCTAAATATATTCTGCTGCTGTTAGGTCCATACCATTTCTGTCCTTTATTGAGCCCATCTTTACATGAAATGTTCCCTTTGTATTTCTAATTTTCTTGAGGAGATCTCTAGTCTTTCTCATTGTATTGTTTTCCTCTATTTCTTTGCACTAATCACTGAGGAAGGCTTTCTTATCTCTTCTTGCTATTCTTTGGAACTCTGCATTCAAATGGGTATATCTTTCCTTTTCTCCTTTGCTTTTCGCTTCTCTTCTTTTCAGCTATTTGTAAGGCCTCCTCAGAGAGCCATTTTGCATTTTTTTTCTTGGGGATGGTCTTGATCCCTGTCTCCTGTACAATATCATGAACCTCCATCCATCAGGCACTCTGTCTATCAGATCTAGGCCCTTAAATCTATTTCTCACTTCCACTGTATAGTCATAAGGGATTTGATTTAGGTTTTACCTGAATGGTCTAGTGGTTTTCCCTACTTTCTTGAATTTAAGTCTGATTTTGGCAATAAGGAGTTCATGATCTGAGCCACAGTCAGCCCCAGTCTTGTTTTTCCTGACTGTATAGAGCTTCTGCATCTTTGACTGCAAAGAATATAATCAATCTGATTTCGGTGTCGACCATCTGGTGATGTCCATGTGTAGAGTCTTCTCTTGTGTTGTTTGAAGACAGTGTTTGCTATGACCAGTGCATTCTTTGGCAGAACTCTATTAACCTTTGCCCTGCTTCATTCTGTACTCCAAGGCCAGTTACTGTACTCCAAGCAATTACTGTACTCCAAGCAATTACTTCAGTAATGGCTATTACTGGTGTGCTTAGTCACTCATTTGTGTCTGAGTCTTTGCAACCCCAGAGACTGTGGCCCACCAGGATCCTTTGTCCATGGTATTCTCCAGGCAAGAATACTGGAGTGGCTTGCAATGCCCTCTTCCATGGGCTCTACCTAACCCAGGGATTGGACCCAGTTCTTCCACATTGCAGATTCTTTACTGTCTGAGCCTCCAGGGAACCTATTAGTGGAGGAGGCCCTAAAGCAATTATGATTTTTATTATCTATTTATGCAAAGAAAATATTGTGTTTGAACCCTGACTTCACATACCAATTTTCTGGACCAGGAAATTAGATTTGTTGTGTCTTGCTTACTTCTTTGTGAAATGTGTATATTTGGCTAGCCAAAAAGTTTGTTCTGGCTCTTCTGTAACATGTTATGGAAAAACTGGAATGAGCTTTCATGGCCAGCCCAACATTATTAGGAAATTTTAAGTTTGCATTCACTAATTAGTTGTTATTTAGTTAATAATAAGTTTAAAAAATATTGCTTACTACTCCCAAAAACTACCCCTCAACCTGGCCCCAACACACTGACAGTCACAGATACTAAAAGCAAAGTCTGGCAAATGTTGTAGCAAAATGATGCAAAGTGGGGATACTGAGAGCTACTTATTACATTTACACTTTTTCAGTTCAGAATTGATAGTATGTTGGCATAAAGCAGAGCTGGTTGTAGTATTGGAGATACAATAAAGTGGGACTACTAATGTAAATGATGACATTTTAAGAATAAATTATATAATTTTTAATTTAAAAAATAAGTTGCAAAGATATTCCAGTTTTCATCACACCTCATCATACATTGTTAGTAGGAATGCAAAATGTTGTGGCTGCTATGGAAAATGGTATACGGGTTCTTTATTAAGTTGAAAATTGAATTGTACATGATCCAGAAATCCTGCTTATGGGTATTATCCTAAAAATCTGAGGTCAAGCTTTTAAAAATATGCTAGCGTTCCCACACTCACTGTAGAACCATTCACAATAGCCAGGGAGTGGAAACCACTGAAATATCTATGGACAGATGGTTGGATAAAAGAATGCGGTGCATATGTGAACAATGGAATACAACCTGACCTTTAAAAAGAAGAAAATTGTGTAATATGTGACTACATAGATGAAACTTGAGGACATTATGCTAAATGAAAATGTCAGTCATAGAAAGACAAATACTGCAGGATTTCACTTATGTGATATATCGGAATCAAGGAGTGGAATAATAGCTAACAGAGGCTAGTGGAGAGAGAAGCAGAAATTTACAAATCAATGGTCAATAAGTTTCAGTTTAGCAAGACACAGACAGCTGTGGTGTATAAAATTATATGTGTAGTCAACAGTACTGTATTATACACTTAAAAATATCTTAAGACGGTAGATCTCATATTGTATTATTACCAAAGTAAAATAAAATTTAATAGAAAATTAAAGGTACATTATGACAACTAAAATTTAAATTTAATTTGATTCCATCCGGTTTGTTTTTTCCCACTAATACACTCTTTTCTTTCTGAGATGTAATCCAGGTGCAGTATTGGATTAGTTTTCACGTCTCCTCAGTATCCTCTGGTCTGAAACAGTGTTTCACTCCTTTCTTGTTTTTTCTTGACTTTGACAATTCTAAAGAATATTGGTGAAGAACCCTGAAGAATGTTTCCAGATATGGGTTTACCTAATGATTCTCTCACATTAAACTGGGATTGTAGATTTTCGGTATGGTTTTATCACAGAAGTGAAGCTTTTCTCATGACATTGTATCAGGGTGAATGATATCCACATTACATCACTAGCGAAGGCCATCTTTATCTTTTGCCTAAGGCAGAGCTGGCCAAATTTCTCTACTCTAAACTTGAATGCTGGATTTGAAATGCAGTTAATAACAATTATTTCTATATTTTTTCCATTTTTCAAAGTCTACATTTTATGTTTATTCAATGAATACTATTATTTTAAAAGTTCAATATCAAAAAAGTAATTAATGGGATAGATTTGGTGGTATAATTATCTTTAATGATTTAGAAGAAAATCCATCCACTAAAATGACACAAGAGATAGTGTTTAACCTAATTAAATGGCTTGTGGTCCACTGAGTAATACTCCAATTACAATTCTGTGTACTTCGTATATTCATGGTCATGGGGGGAAATATAAGACCCAGGGTTTGGCAGAATTTAGACTGTGAATTCAGCTTTTAAATTTTTCTTTGTATTTTTTGATGTTTCTAATGTCCCTGGAAATAAAATGCCATTTTACTGGCATGCTCATTGAAATATACTGTCATTTTTGCAAGCCTAAAGTCTTTTAATATCTTAAAGAATGTTTGAATACTGAGAAGAAATATACTGGAGGTTCATTAATCCTAAAAAGAAATTCTCAGTAAATTAGTCAATAACATCTGGTTTCATATCAGTTCATGTTTCTTTCTGTATCTTGCAAATTAAGTGGAAAAGATGGAGCTACCACTCGTATAGATTATTCCACAAACTATAGATGATCCCTTTCTATGATCAGAAACATTTTAATTTGTACCAATACGGCATGAAGTGGTTTTCACAATTAAGATTTGTATTACTGAAAGTGGTGGCAGTGAGCAATAGGGAAATTGCAAAAAGACAGAGAATTCTGTAATTCCATAAACCTAGTTCCAATTTGCGGAGAAGTCAATGACACCCCACTTCAGTACTCTTGCCTGGAAAATCCCCTGGTGGGCTGCCGTCTATGGGGTCACACAGAGTTGGACACAACTGAAGTGACTTGGCAGCAGCAGCAGTTCAAATCTGAATACAAACCTACCATTAATCCACTGATTTTCTGCAAAATCATTTGAAATTGCTAACGTTGAACACCAAATCAATTTTTCAGTCTCTTTGGTTATTGATATGAGTATTGCATCAGGAAACTAAAACAGTGGCTCCAGTCTTCCTAATATACCAAGGTGTTGCTAATATTTTCAAATGTTGAAGGAAAGCCATTTGTTAAAATAGCCCGAATAATAATGGATATTTACAGTGTATCTGCCCAGTCCCTCTTGCTATTGGAAAAAATATTCTGATGACATATTATTTATGTCTAGGGTTGTTTGTAGTGGATATCAACTAGGCCTTCATGGAGCTGAGTCTGTAGCCTGACACTTGATCTGGACAAAACAAAGATGAAGCAGACCATCCATCTAATTTTACTGAAGTTTTATGTCTGTATCTCGGGGCCATTCATTTTAAGGCATTGCAGCTCTTGCTTCCCCATCTTCTCCAAGTTTGCCTCATCATAACAGAGGTTTACTCATTGGTAGAGAAAATTTGTAATTTTCACTGTATCTTGAATACATTTTGTATAAAATTATTGTTGGTAAATATAATAATTAATTATATATAATTTATAAATATAAATTATATCGTTTTGTTTCTCATAACATTATATATACTTTATATTATATATTTAATTATATATTGGTGGCTGAGACAGTAAAGAATCTGTCTTCAGTAAACCTGGGTTTGATCTCTGAGTTGGGAAGATCCCCTGGAGAAGGCAATGGCAACCCACTCCAGTATTCTTACCTGGAGAATCACACAGACAGAGAAACCTGATGAGCTACAGTCCGTGGTTTTTCAGAGAGTCAGACACGAGAAAGAAACTAACACTCACTTATAATTTTAGATATATCAAAAAGGTTTAGCTGCTAAGTCATACTGGAGTGGGTTGCCATCTCCTTCTCCAGGGGATCTTCCCGACCTAGGGATTGAACTCAGGTCTCCTGCGTTGCAGGTGATCTCCTGCATTGCAGGTAGATTACTTACTGACTCAGCCACCAGAGAGGCCCACAGCAATATAGGAGTGGGTTGCTATTTCTTTCTCCAGGGAATCTTCCCCACCCAGGAATCGAACCTGTGTCTCCTGTGTCTCCTACATTGAAGGTGTATCCTTGACCATTAAGCCACTATGGAAGCCTTATATATTAAAATAGATGATCTAAAATCACATTTACAAGTAATTAATATAAGTTAATTAGATTAAATTAATGAATGAATCAGTGTTAAGCAAAATGTCAATATAAAAACCCAAAAATTATCTCAGGAGCCAGTATAACCTTAATGGAGGTTTTGATGGAAGGTACATGATTATTTCATGAATAAGATTCTATAATTAATTTAAGCACAAGATGGAAGGCATAAACTAGTTACAACTTAAGATTTATGCCAATTCACAAACTTTTAATTTGTCAATTAAAAGTCAATTCTTTAATATGACTAGAATATTAAAAAATTATACTGAGATTTATAGGGCACCTTTTACACACCATGTGATCGCCTTGATCCTTAGTGTAACTGTTAGAACCATAACAAAGTACTCTGCTTCTTTTTATCTCAAAATTTTGAGATTTACACTTTTTTTGTGTGTTCCAAATTTATATTTTAGTTGTATATTGAAAATACTAAGGGCTAAATTTTAAACGATAGCATGAATAGTCTGTATTTTAGTGGTTCTCATAATTTATCATGCATCAGAAATCACCTGGAGGGCTGGATAAATCACAAATTGTGGGCTACTTTCCAGAGTTTTTGATTCAGGAAGTTGGAGACAGGGCTTGAGAATTTGCATCCCTAACATATTCTTAGGCGTCCCTGCTGCTGCTGGTTTGAGGACCATATCTGGAGAATATATACCAGCTCCCCAGAGACATATGAAGCTTCTGCCTTCTCTTTTTCTCTTTTGTATTCATTTCTATTTTTCAGGAATAATGTTTGGTCCTTTGTTCAACAGGAATCATCCTGCTATCAGAAGGAAATCAGAGTATCATACCTACATTAATTCTCCTGGGTTTTTCAGAATATCCAGAACTCCGGGTCCCACTTTTCCTTGTTTTCTTGTCTATCTACACAGCCACTGTGGTGGGGAATTTGCTAAGTCACTTCAGTCGTGTCCGACTCTGTGCAACCCCGTAGATGGCAGCCCAGCAGGCTCCCCCGTCCCTGGGATTCTCCAGGCACGAACAGTGGAGTGGATTGCCATTTCCTTCTCCAGTGCTGGAAAGTGAAAAGGGAAAGTGAAGTCAGTCGCTCAGTCATGTCCGACTCTTAGCAACCCCATGGACTGCAGCCTACCAGGCTCCTCCATCCATGGGATTTTCCAGGTAGGAGTACTGGAGTGGGTTGCCATTGCCTTCTCCAGTGGTGGGGAATTTAAGCATGATCATAATCATCAAGGTCAATTCAAAACTCCACACGATCATGTACTTTTTCCTTAGTCACTTGTCCTTTGTCGATTTCTGTTTTTCTACTGTCAGTCAGTCAGTCAGTCAGTTCAGTTGCTCAGTCACGTCCGACTCTTTGCGACCCCATGAATCACAGTACGCCAGGCCTCCCTGTCCATCACCAGCTCCCGGAGTTCACCCAGACTCACGTCCATCGAGTCAGTGGTGCCATCCAGCCATCTCATCCTCTGTTGTCCCCTTCTCCTCTTGCCTCCAATCCCTCCCAGCATCAGAGTCTTTACCAATGAGTCAACTCTTCGCATGAGGTGGCCAAAGTACTGGAGTTTCAGCTTGAGCATCATTCCTTCCAGAGAAATCCCAGGGCTGATCTCCTTCAGAATGGACTGGTTGGATCACACCCAAACTGTTGGAGAATTTGATTGTGGAGGACAGAACCATTTCTTTCTCTGGTTGCATTGCACAATTTTGTTTCACTTGCCTATTTGGTGTAGCAGAAACGTTCATGTTAGCAGCAATGGCCTATGACTGCGTTGTGCAGTCTGCAACCCCTTGCTCTATCTACCACCGTGATGTCTCTGAAGCACTGTGCTCTCTTGGTGGCTGGCTCTTACTCATGGGGTGTAGTGTGCTCCATGACACACATATTTTCTTCTTGAGTTATCCTATTGCAAGTCTAGCACCATAAATAATTTTATCTGTGACCACTCTGTAATTGTTTCTGTCTCCTGCTCAGATCCCTATATCAGTCAGATGTTATGTTCTGTTATCGCCATGTTCAATGAGGCGAGCAGCCTGGTGATTATTCTGATGTCCTATATATTCATTTTTATCACTGTTATGGGGATGCCTTCTGCAAGTGGGCACTGGAAAACATTCTCCACCTGTGCTTCCCACCTGACAGCCATCAGCATCTTCCATGGAACCATCCTTCTCCTTTACTGCATTCCTAACCCCAAAACTTCTTGGCTCACAGTCAAAGTGACTTCTGTGTTTTACACAGTAGTGCTTCCTATGCTGAATCCCTTGATCTACAGCTTGAGGAACAAAGAAGTAAAAAAATACATTCACAAGATTAGTTTTCACAAAACTGCTTTGTCACTCCACATATTTTTAAATTCATTATTTTATTTCTGAAAAAAAATTGATACCCTATGCTACAGATTTTTCAGTTCTTGTGGTGTAATTGATGATTCAAATCTTTTGATAAATATAAAGCTTTAAGTTAGTATATCTATGGCAGGATAGCATTTTATTGATGATTATTGATTTTTGCATACATCAGGTCAGATCAGATCAGTCGCTCAGTCCTGTCCGACTCTTTGTGACCCCATGAATCGCAGCATGCCAGGCCTCCCTGTCCATCACCAACTCCAGGAGTTCACTCAGACTCACATGCATTGAGTCAGTGATGCCATCCAGCCATCTCATCCTCTGTCATCCCCTTCTCCTCCTGCCCCCAATCCCTCCCAGCATCAGAGTCTTTTCCAATGAGTCAACTCTTCTCATGAGGTGGCCAAAGTACTGGAGTTTGAGCTTTAGCATCAGTCCTTCCAAAGAACTCCCAGGGCTGATCTCCTTCAGAATGGACTGGTTGGATCTCCTTGCAGTCCAAGGGACTCTCAAGAGTCTTCTCCAACACCATGGTTCAAAAGCATCAATTCTTCGGCACTCAGGCTTCTTCACAGTCCAATTCTCACATCCATACATGACCACAGGAAAAACCATAGCCTTGACTAGATGAACCTTTGTTGGCAAAGTAATGTCTCTGCTTTTGAATATGCTATCTAGGTTGGTCATAACTTTCCTTCCAAGGAGTAAGCGTCTTTTAATTTCATGGCTGCAGTCACCATCTGCAGTGATTTTGGAGCCCAGAAAAATAAAGTCTGACACTGTTTCCACTGTTTCCTCATCTATTTCCCATGAAGTGGTGGGACCGGATGCCTTGATCTTCGTTTTCTGAATGTTGAGCTTTAAGCCAACTTTTTCACTCTCCACTTTCACTTTCATCAAGAGGCTTTTGAGTTCCTCTTCACTTTCTGCCATAAGGGTGGTGTCATCTGCATATCTGAAGTTATTGATATTTCTCCCTGCAATCTTGATTCCAGCTTGTGTTTCTTCCAGTCCAGCATTTCTCATGATGTACTCTGCATATAAGTTAAATAAACAGGGTAACAATATACAGCCTTGACGAACTCCTTTTCCTATTTGGAACCAGTCTGTTGTTCCATGCTGTAAACCATATGTAAACCAAAATTTTTTTTAAATGACTGCTTTTTGTAGTATTTATAAATTATTTTTGAGTGAATTAAATTGTATTAAAAGTTTATGGGTATATGATGAAATAAGCTATTTTTCCTGCTTTGGACAGTTGGCATGTACCTCATAAGAAAAATGATTAAGGAGAAAGTTCAAGCTTCCTGCAAAGAAGGCATAAACTGTTTATGATATCCTCTTCAAAACACAAGTCTGGGAAAAAGACAGGAGGGCAACATGGACTCCAAGAACTAATCAATCAAACACACAGTAACAATAAAATGTGAGTGACCAATCAACAACACAATTATTCCAATCATACAATGACCAAGTATTGTCTTAGACTAAAGTGTTTAGGCATGCATGACAGCAATCTGTCCTTCACTATATCACAGTTTGCTCATACTCATGTCCATCAAGTCAGTGAAGCTATCCAACTATCTCATCCTCTGTTGCCCACTTGTTTGCCTGCCCTCAACCTTTCCCAGCATCAGGGTCTTTTCCAATGAGTTAACTCTTCTCAACTGGTGGCCAAAATGTTGGAGCTTCAGCTTCAGCCTCAGTCCTTCCAATGAGAATTCAGGGTTGATCTCCTGTAGGATTGACCTGGTTTGATCGCCTTGCTGTTCAACGGACTCTCAAGAGTTTTCTCCAGCACCACAATTTGAAAGCAACAATTCAGCACTCTGCCTTCTTTATGGTCCAACACTCACATCTATACATGACTATTGGAAAAACCGTAACTTGGACTACATGGACCTTTGTCAACAAAGTGATGCCTCTGCATTTTAATACACTGTCTAGCATTGTCATAGCTTTCTTTCCAAGGAATCATAGATGAATGAATCATAGATGTAAACATAAAAATGAAAACTGAAAAATATTTAGCATAAAACAGAAAAAATCTTTCAAAAGTTAGGATGGTAATTCTTTGAATGAACATAAAAAGGATGGATCTTTAAAAAACAATAAAAAGAGCTTCATTGCCATTAAAAATGTTTGGTAAAAGTTTCTGAAGCATAAATGACACCATTAATAAAGTGAAAATACAAGCCATAGATTGTGAGTAAGTATTTGCAAAATATATTTGATAAATGATTTCAGTGTAAAACATACAGAGGAAGTCTTTATACTCAATATGAGAAAAAAGCCTACTTAAAGTTTTGATGAACTATCTGAGCACACATTTGACAAAACAGAACACACAAATAAACACATGAAAAAATACTAAGTATAGCTAGTCATCAATGACATTCTTATTAAAATTAAAACTTAAACCACAAGGAGAAACTATTGTATGCCCTTTAGAATAGCTAAAATGAATAAGAGTTTCAAATACTCGTGAAAATGTGGAGCAAGTTAAATGCTTATGCATTTCATATAAGGGTTAAATAACTTTGAAAATAGTTTAGCAATATCTTATGAAGTTAACGCTTCCCAGACTATTATGCTACAGAAACTATGATAGCAGTTTAAGCCTCAAAGTTGGTGGCAATTTGTTGTGCAGCCTGGAGAACTAATATCCAACAAGGTTGCTAGCTCTGGGTGACCAGGGTGTAGCTACTGGCTCCAAAGCTAGTCCAGGGTACAGAGGTGTCAGCAATGGGGGGGAAGATGCACTGTGGAACTCAAGCCTATCTCAGTGAGAGAATAACCATGCAGACTTGTGGGATTTTGGATCAAGACCATACTATGTACAATAATTCTGTGCCTGGTGGGAAACAGCCTCTGGTGCAAGTGTTAGTCAGGTTGTCAGGAGCCTAGGGAAAGCATTTGTTGCTGCTGTTTAGTCGCTAAATTGTGTCCAAATCTTTTGCATATCCATGGACTGCAGCCCACCAGGCTCCTCAGTCCAACAGATTTCCCAGGCAAGAATACTGTGGTGGGTGGCCATTGCCTTCACCAAGTGTTATTCCCGACTCCAGGCAGGGATAGAACCTATGTCTCCTGCACTGCAGCTGATTTTTTTGTTTTTTTTTACCACCAAGCCACCAGGCAAGCCAGTGGTCTAACTGTGTGATATTTCACTGTAGTAGAACCAGTTGATTGACACTCAGAGGTTTTAGAGATTTAAACAAGTTTCCAAAATGCATTTGCTATTTTTAAGAGACTGTATTATTTAATTATATAAGCTAGGAAGTGTGGATTGCTTATATTTAGAAGAAAGCACAATTTAGTTTTAGTAAAGAACATCACTGTTTCTGAAGACAATAATATTTATTTAGGTTAAGCAACAAAACCAGAGACCAAGTTATATTGCTATACATCTCAAAACACATGCACTTCATACACAAAATGGGAAAGAAAAATCACACAGTAAATATATATAATAGCAGTTAATATCTCTGAACAGCTGCATTTTAGCTTATTTATCATTCATTTTGGGTTTTACTGTAGTCACCAAGTTTTCTTATTCAGCTCATGTATTTTTTTATAATTATTTTTAAAAGAAATTCATGAAATAGACTATTTGAGGTGCCATTTCCAGTGATTCAGAAAAAAAAAAAACTACCTTCTTGCAAGTTGCCACATAAAAAAAGCATTCAAGCTAATTTCTTGATATGTGATACAAAAATAAATAGCTCAAGAAATATTCTCTGGGTTATGGGAGTCCTACATTTTGTTCATAGGAATCAGATTCAGCTTCCAAATCTCTCTGTCTCTCTGTTTCTTCCTTTCTCTGAGTTTTTCTGGATATTAAGAAAGAAGTATATTCCAGTCACATTGAATTTTTGTGGGCTCCTGCTATATTGATTAACTCCTTAATGTTTTACATGATGTTTGAATTCTGAGTGGGAACTGCCCTGGAGACAATTAATAGTAGAAATGGGATCTTGGGGTGAGTTGGTTTCAGGCGGGATGATCTATCTTGTCTCTTTCTCTCCTTTGGGGAACTCTGAGATCCTGAAACCTCTAAAGCAGTGGACCCTCTTTGTCAGTCTTTGTGTGATAATGTCTCCTGAGTCCATTTTCCTGAGGGCTGAGCTTTGATATCCTCCCCCTTCACTGGGGTATCATCCTGATTTTTGCTCTGAGGATATCCAGACTGTGCTTAGCAGAGTAGTCACAATGAAATTTTTAAAAAGAATATTATAATGCCTGGTAATTCCTCAACACCTCAAAATTGAGTCAAAAGAAGATAAGAATAATATGCATAAAATAATAATAAATACCATAATATACAATTCCATTTTTCTGACAGTAATGTCTTCAGGTATGTCAAGGGTGTGGAAAATATGGCTGAAGTGAAAAGGAAAAGTGTCCTCATGATAGTAATTTTCATGAAATGCTTTATATCTTGTTCAAGTGCTGCATCAGTATGTAAGAAAAAGAGGAAATTATAGGCATTATATTCTGAGAATACTGACATGAGCAGAGAAGGTTGAAAACTGGAGAATATAGTTAGGATAAGGGTTTAGGTAAAACTGAGCAGAGAAATTTAGATTCGATAAATTAGTTAGTAGGGAGAAATTAAAGTTTTTAAGAGTCATAAAATGTCATAACCACCACAGTAATCAAGAAGAGAAGAAATTGATTTTCTCACAGTGCAGGTTAGCAGCATCACAGGGAAGTTGGCTGAGCCTAGGTGACCGTGAGATTAAAAAGGGATGATTAATAAGAGTCAGATAATAATGAGAAAACACAGGGGAAACAGAGACAATTTACTGAAGGATAGTGATTGATGAATTAACATGAACAGGGCCAAGAGGAAATTCAGGAAAAGAGTTGAGCTACTCTTTGACATCACAAATTGTTCCTGCAGTTTTGCTGCTGCCAACTTTGAACTTTGACCTATTTCTTAGATTGTTTAAAATAATACGTTTAAAAATAATACCAATTATTCAGAGTATTAAGAATTGAAATGGATGAGGGTGGGAAAACCTATATATTGTGAACTGCATAAATGTAAGACTTTGTGCAAATTATATTAATGCCATTTCCTATACTTATACACCTATAAAATATATATTATCATGTCATTATTACTGATAAAGAAGTTGAGGCTCATAAAATCTGAGTGATTCACCAAAGATCATACAGTAAATGCCAAAGCTTGGAACTGAAGTTAAATTTATGTTTCCAGCTCCTTGCTTCTTTCATTGTGCCAGTCTGTCTGTCACTAACTCTTTTCCATTTTCCACTCGTTCCCTTTTCTGCATATAGGAAATACATTTTTTGAGTGTCAAAAGTACCATAAAGCTATTCAAGAAATAATGAATTTTTTCTCCCTTCACATGGTCAGACAAAACTAAAATTGCATCTGTGTTTATGAAGTTCAAACAAATACTCCCTTTATTAATGAATATTTCAGATGTGTGCTTGTTATTGGTTAACTTATTTAAAAATCTTTGCTAAATAAGTATACTTCTGTTGTTATAAACTGCTTACCAGTACAAGATACTTTTGCTTTCTCAAAATAATGTGCACAAATAATGATTGTATGACTCAAAGCAAGATTATCACCTGTAGTTTTAATCAAGCTCAATATTCCTGTCACCAGAAGTTTTGAGGGTGATAATGTAACCACTTGTGTTTATTACTGTATTCTCTGATTTTCTTGAGAAACAGTGTAGAATGTGAAAGAGTTGAGCAAAATATATTTTAAGTTACTCTGTAATTCAGATATTCTATAACCATTTAAATGTATAATATTCCTAATAAATTTATTAGATTAAAAATATTGATAGCAAGTTAAGAGATATTGATCAAAGAATTTAAAAGACTATATTGAGAGCATCAGTGGCAGTATGTGAGACAAATGATAGTCAAATAGGAAAGAAAACAAAAGTGAGGGTACTACAAATTGTAATACAACTTCATTGCTTTACCAGGTCGCTGCACTGAACACAAAGCCAATAATTTTAGCATCAAACTGGAAGCATTGGAAAACTTGAAGATGGAGCTTTATTTCCTTCAGTGTTCATTTATGTTTTCTAAAATGTGAAAATTCTTGTGGTAACTCATGACCTCTGCCTTTTCGATGATCTTCAGTTTGAATATAATGATAGAAGTCCTACGACCTCTAAAAATATTACTCCTCCTGCTTTTTAAAATAAATTTGAGTGCTATGTTTTCATTTATTGTTATGTTACTCCCACGAAACAGCACAGACCTTCAGAATGGTGGAACTATGAAAAACATGTTTTTCTGCAACACTATAGAAAACATTTCTAACTCTACACGAAATTCAATTTCTGTCACTCATGATCAACTTCAAACCTAACTCATCACTAGCAGGCTGTGTTAATTCAGACAAGTGTCTTAACTCATATATGCTTCCATTTCCTTTTGTACAATATGAGACTAGTTGTTTTGAAATTCATAAGTCTTATTTAGTGGTCAAAACTAATGTACCAATATTTTAATACAATGTCTGCTGCACGATAAATGTGATATCCATGCAGTGTCATCATTATCATTGTTATCATTTTATTATCACTGTCTCAGATTTTCTCCAACAACAATTTTGTGGTTTGCTGAAGGAAATCGGAGTGCAGGAGCCACGTTCACCCTCTTGGGCTTCTCAGAATATCCCGACCTCCAGGTTCCCTTGTTCCTGGCTTTCCTCACCATCTATGCAGTCACCGTGGTGGGGAACCTGGGCATGATCACCATCATTAGGATCAGTCCCAAAGTCCACACCCCCATGTACTTTTTTCTCAGTCACTTGTCCTTTGTTCATTTCTGCTATTCCACCACAGTTACACCCAAACTCTTGCAGAATTTGGTGTGGAAGACAGAACCGTCTCGTTCACGGGATGCATCACGCAATTCTTCTCAGCTTGTATGTTTGCAGTGGCAGAGGCATTCGTGCTGGCAGTGATGGCCTATGACCGATTTGTGGCCGTTTGTAAGCCTCTATTCTACACAGTGGTCATGTCCCCAGAGCTCTGTGCATCGTTAGTGGCCAGTCCCTGCACGTGGGATATAGTCTCCTCCCTGACACTCACCTGTTTCCTCCTGGCATTATCCTTCTGTGGGTCTAACATCATAAATAATTCCCTCTGTGAGCACTCTGTCACTGTCTCCATCTCCTGCTCTAACCCCTTCATCAGCCAAGTGTTCTGTTTTGCCATTGCCATATTCAATGAGGTGAGCAGCCTGGCAATTATCCTTACTACTTATATGTCCATTTTGTCACTATCATAAAAATGCCCTCTGCTGGGGGGTGCCAAATAGCCTTCTCTACTTGTGCCTCCCATCTGACCACCATCACCACGTTCCATGGGACTGTCCTGTTCCTTTATTGTGTACCCAGCTCCAAAAACTCATGGCTCACAGTCAAAGTAGGTTCTGTATTTTATACAGTGGTGAGTCCCATGCTGAACCCTCTGATCTATAGCCTCAGGAACAAAGATGTGAAAGAGAGTGTCAGGAAATTAATGAATCACTGAATACAATTTGGTTGAAGATCTGTATGTCCAAAAGAAATTTGATCATTACATAGTGTTGATTAAATCTTGTAGAGATGAAGACTCAGATTATGTAGTCAACTCACTAGATCATAAATTTAGAGTCATGAATTGGCTATTTGATTTCTTAGTTTTTGTTCAGTTCAGTGTCAAATAAAATAGCTGTATATCATGTGTAAAATGATGTGTGTTGTGGGTGTATGAAAAGTGAAACTGTGAGTTGTTCAGTCATGTCTGACTCTTTGCCACCCCACGGACTGTAGCCGGCCAGGTTCTTCTGTCCGTGGAAGTCTCAAGGAAAGAATGATGGAGTGGGTAGCCATTGCCTTCTCCAGGGGATCTTCCTGACCCAGGGTTTGAACCTGGGTTTCCTGCATTTCAGGGAAATTCTTCAGCTTCTGAGACAACATGGAAGAGCTGCGGATGAATAGTGTCTCCCAAATATCCATGTTGCCCAGAACTCAGAATGTCACCTTATTTGGAAATAAGGTCTTTGCAGATATAATTAAGGTAAGAGTCAAGATGAGAGTAAAGTGAACCCAAAATCCAATGAGAGTGTCCTTATAAGAGACAGAAAAAGATACACAGAGACACACAGGGAGGGAGGCTATGTGACTTCTGCTTCTCTCTCTTTCCTTCTAAACCACACACAATTCTTAAAAAAAATAAAACTAATTTTTAGTATTGTTGGTACATCACTGCTTCCTGGCTGTTTGTAAACCTGTGCTTTACACAGCTGTTGTGCCCCAGAAGCTGTGTTCCATCTTTCTGGCTGGTGCTACAGCTGAGCACAGACTGTTTCTTACACTCATCCTTTCAGTTGTATTGCCTACTGCTGCCCTTTTGGATCTTGTTTTACTTCAGCCAATTCAATGAACTAAGAAAGTTCATAGTCATCATTTCCTAGCTTTCCCTTCTGTCACTATTTTAAAAATAGTTTCTACCTGTGGGCATCACAGAGTCCTGTCTACCTATCCCTTCCACACATCATCATCCTTTCTCTTTATAGCACGTGCGTGCTGTGTGCTAAGTCACTTCACTCTGTTGACTCTTTGAGACCCTGGACTGTAGCCCACCAGGCTCCTCAGCCCATGGGATTCTCCAGGCAAGAATACTGGAGTTGGTTGCCGTGCCTTCCTCCAGAGGATCTTGCAGACGCTGGGACTGAGCCAGAATTGCTTATGTCTCCTGCGGGTACCTTATCACTAGTGCCACCTAGGAAGCGCTCTATAGTATAGATCGATGGATGGATAGTGAAGTCGCTCAGTCATGTCCGACTCTTTGCGACCCCATGGACAGTAGCCAACCAGGCCTCTCCGTCCATGGGATTTTCCAGACAAGAATACTGGAGTGGGTTGCCACTTCCTTCTCCAGGGGATCTTCCCGACCCAAGGATCGAACCCGGGTCTCCCACATTGTAGGCGGACGCTTTACCGTCTCAGCCACCAGGGAAGTCCTCTCTAGTATGCTCAGTTCGAAATGCTCATAAGTGATTGTTCAAGTAGAGTCTGTTTTATACCATGCCAATCCTCACACTGAACTCAGTGACATACAGTATACATACTGACCCAGGGATCGAACCCGGATCTTCCACATTGCAGGCAGACGCTTTACCGTCTGAGCTACCGGAGAAGCCCCTATTAAATCATGTATGTGCCTATTCAAATACCACCTTCCAAGAAAATTCTTTTCTGAAAATCTAATATAATGAGACAATCACTCTTTATCCCATTAACAATATATTTTTTTGCTTAGAAACAGATGATACATTAACTATATGCAATAATTTATTTGTCTCATTTCCTTCTCCCTCTATACACTCCAAGAGAGTAGAAATTCCTGGTATTATTATTGTATCTTATATCTCTAATGCCTAGAAAATTACCTAGAAAACACATTTGGTCTTCAATGAATACTTGCTGGATGAATAAAAGATGAAAAGAAATGAAAATTTCTGACTAAATTCATAATATTTAGTACTGTGCTCATCTAGGTAAGGAAGCTTCCCTGGTGGCTCAGATGGTAAAGAATCCCCCTGCAATGCAGGAGACCCAGGTTCAATCCCTAGGTCAGGAAGATGCCCTGGAGAAAGAATGGCAATCCCCTCCAGTATTTTTCTCTGGAGAATCCCATGGACAGAGCAGCCGGGCTACAGTCTATGGGGTCACAAAGAGATGGACACAACTAGGTGACTAACTCTTCACCTGGGTAAGACTTTAGATGATGTCTCCTTAATGAATATAGTTGTCACATGAGATTTAAAAAGCTAAAATACCATAAATAATACACTCGACTTATATGAGTGCTTCTATTGCCAAGTACTGTATCTTGGAATATATTTCTTTGCCTAATTTTAAGTCTTTAGCTGTAGCTGTATATTCTATAAACATTTGACTCTTTTGCAGTTTTCAGAACCACAGAAATGACACTTCCATTATCAAAAGGGTCTCTCACAAATAGTCCTTGAATATAGTTTATTAACACTGGTCATATTCAATTTAGAGATCTTGCCCTTTCTAAGCTAATACAGATTTCAGAAAATCTGAAGAGTTTATTCAAAATTCTCCAAACCAGGCTTCAAAATACGTGAACTGTGAAATCCCAGACGTTCAAACTGGTTTTAGAAAAGGCACATGAACCAGAGGTCAAATTGCCAACATCCGCTGGATCATCGAAAAAGCAAGAGAGTTTCAGAAAAACATCTATTTCTGCTTTATTGACTATGCCAAAGCCTTTGACTGAGTGGGTCACAATAAACTGTGGAAAATTCTGAAGGAGATGGGAATACCAGACCAGCTGACCTGCTTCTTGAGAAATCTGTATGCAGGTCAGGAAGCAACAGTTAGAATTGGACATGGAACAACAGACTGGTTCCAAATAGGAAAGGGAGTACGTCAAGGCTGTATATTGTCACCCTGATCATTTAACTTATATGCAGAGTACATCATGAGAAACGCTGGACTGGAAGAAACACAAGCTGGAATCAAGATTGCTGGGAGAAATATCAATAACCTCAGATATGCAGATGACACCACCCTTATGGCAGAAAGTGAAGAGGAACTAAAGAGCCTCTTGATGAAAGTGAAAGAGGAGAGTGAAAATGTTGGCTTAAAGCTCAAAGTTCTTTTTTAGTTCCTTGGGGTATAAAAGGTCTAGCTTTTCTTTTTTTAATGTAAGCATTTTTTCACTACAAACCTTTCTCTTAAAGCTATGTTTGTTGTAATTTGTTATTGTCCTCTAATTTTTGGCATGATATTTTTCTATTTCCATTTGTCTCAGTATATTTTTTAATTCTTTTTTTGATTTCTTCTCTGAACTACTGGTTGTTCAGGGATATGTTTAATCTCCATACATTTGCAAATTTTAAAACTTATTTCTTTAACTGATTTCCAGTTTTATACTGTCATGGTTGGGAAAGTGTTTGATATGGTTTAAACTTTCTGTGACATTCTTGAATGAAGGTCTTACTGTCTGTCAGAGTCAGATGATCTGGAGACATGTCGACCCTTAAAGTGTTAGTCACTCAGTCATGTCAGACTCTTTGTGACCTCATGGACTATAACCCACCAGGAACCTATGTCCATGGAATTCTCCAGGCAAGAATACTGAAGTGGGTAGCCATTCCCTTCTCCAAGGGATCTTTCTGACCCAGAGATCAAACCCAGGTCTCCCATATTCCAGGCAGATTCTTTACCATATCCTTAGGATAGTCACAAAAGCTGAGGTGTATCTATGTGTACAAGTTCCTTCCAGGGAGATATTGGTAAATTGAGGTAGGAGGCCCTCAGACAATTGAATAAGTCAATTTTTAATTTTATAATTCCATTTATAGGACTTAAAATATTCTTGCCTTTAGTTCACATCCACTAGATCTCATAATAACAGCCAGTATGTAGATAAATGAATCTTTAGATGCTCTGATACAGGGCAGTCAAAAAGAGAGAGATTACCTAACCAGATTACACATTTATATTCTCTAAATTAGCAACAATCCACCAACACTCCATTTTTCTTGGACTGCTGCTAAGTCACTTCAGTCGTGTCCGACTCTGTGCGACCCCATAGACGGCAGCCCACCAGGCTCCCCCGTCCCTGGGATTCTCCAGGCAAGAACACTGGAGTGGGCTGCCATTTCCTTCTTCAATGCATGAAAGTGAAAAGTGAAAGTGAAGTCGCTCAGTCATGTCCGACTCTTAGCGACCCCCCGGACTGCAGCCTACCAGGCTCCTCCATCCATGGGATTTTCCAGGCAAGAGTACCGGAGTGGGGTGCCATTGCCTTCTCCGTTTCTTGGACATATATCTCAAAAAATGATTTCTACCATGTTTCTGCTCATAAATAACAGTTCTAAAATATTGTGTGTAAATTGAGAAAACATGCCAGAGGTGAAAACCCCTGAAGTCTTTTATTTAAAAAAACAACTCTTCATAAATTCTTTCCAGTGTGATTCTGTTAAGAGGTCAGTTTCTCACAAAGTCCCCCTGTGGAAGCCAGAGAATCTTCTTGGGCTTTAATTTCATTCTGAAATGTTTTTGCACAAAGACACTCTACAATGATAGCTAGAAAATCTAAGAAACAGTTGTTTTCTAACTTTTGCAACTGTAATAAGTAAGTACATGAATTTTACATGCTTCTTCAAATATATCTGTATTGCTTAGACATGCTGATTCAGTGCTTTAGCATCAGATTCTAGAGCAGAAACCCACAAAGTAGATACATATTAAGAATGTATACAGATGAATGCTCTTTACTTCTAGTGTGATGTGTATCTTCTTTATAGATAAGCACCCTAGTATTCACAGCCATTTTATATTCTTTCTTAAAATTTATTACATATATGTATTCAAGGCACATACCATATCTTCAGTTAAATTTTATTTTGTTAATTATTGATGTCTAATAAACACTCAAAAATATTATCTACTCTTTTTCTTCCTTCCTTTTTCTTTGCTTTGTTCTCTCTCTCTCTCTTTCTCCATTTGTGTCCCAAACATTAGGTAAGTGCTTTGGATATAACAGACAGAATGCAGAATCCTTGAGCAAAGGTTGTTCACAATCTCATACTGTAGGCCATGATTTCACAAACAGGATGATATCAAATAGAATGATTAAAGGAAATGGTTGTCTGTGAACTATAAAAAGGAACATTTAATCAGAGCTAAGAAGAGGAGGAGTTGATAGCTAATTATTAAAGAAAACTAAGCAATTTACCAAGGCACTTTAAATTGCTTTCAGTTTTGGATTTCTTAATCCTAAAAAGCTGTGTGTATGTGTGTGTCTGTGTGTTCAGTCACATCCAACTCTTTGTGACCCCAGGGACCACAGCCTGCCAGGCTCCTCTGTACATGGAACTTTCCAAGCAAGAATATTGGAGCAAGTTGCCATTTCCTACTCCAGGGGCTCTACCTGACCCAAGGATTGAATCCGAGACTCCTGCATCTCGTGCATTGGCAGGCAGATTGCTTACCACTGAGCCACTGGGAATGCCCTGGAAAGGTATACAGCTGCTCAACTCAAGACCTCTGTAAGTGTCAAATTATCTTCCTAGAATCATTTCCTTCCCAAATTTATTTTTGGATCTGACAATTAATATCTCCATTCAAGAAAACCTTTCTTCTGCACACTATGTTTTGACATTTGTTCCCAGATTTTTAACCCTGTTTTTTAATTGATGAAAGTCTTAAACTTTATTATGAATTGTATGTGTGATTAGTTAATAAATGTTTCTTTATTCATCTAGATTACAAGGTCCATTTTTACACAAACTAATGAGTTTTTCAAGAAATGTAAAGCACTTAGAGGCAGACAAAGAATAATTAAATATTTGATAAATATTAATATACTTGAAATAATAATGTTTGAATGAATGGATACACACAAAAATGATAGAATTTGAAGAGCCAGGAAGTTTTGCACAGAGAAAGTTTCGTAGATAAGGTCAAGACATACAATGAAGCATGACAAGTTTTGAAAACTGCAACAATTCCCTATGGCTGAACTTTAGTATAGCTACTCATTTATTAAATAACTTGATAAAATTATATTTCTCATGTGTCATACCATATAATTTTGCAAAAGTAATTACTATATGTGTGTGCATATGTGTGATATAAATCTTTGAAGCCACCTTTTATTTTTAGTTTTCCTAAGGCATTTTTCACATCCTTGTTCCATAGGCTATAAATCAGAGGATTTGACATGGGAATCATAAGGGTGTAAAACAATGAGGTCATTTTGTCTTGATCTAAAGAGTAGAGTGAACTTGGCCCAAAGTACATAAAAAGCATAGTTCCTGGAAAATTGCCACAGCAGTTAGGTGGGAGGTGCAGGTGGAGAAAGCTTTGAACCTCCCCTCAGCAAAACGGATCTTTGAGACTGCAAGGATGATATAACAATAAGAGCTCCTGAAATTGAGCTCAATTCAATAACTCCCAAAACAATAAATACTGTCAATCCATTGACCTGTGTATCCGAGCAGGAAAGAAGGTAGAGTGGAGGTAAGTCACAGAAGAAGTGGTTAATCTCATTTGACCCACAAAAGTGTAAGTGGAATGCTAATGTCATGTGTATCAGAGTATCTGCCAAATGGTGCCATTTCCCACCAGGTAAACCCCAGCCATGAGCAGGGAGCACGCCCCGCTGGACATGCTGACCACATAGAGCAAGGGGCTGCTCACGGCCTTGTATGGGTCATAGGCCATCGCTGCCAGCAGGAGACACTCAGAATGTGCCAGGATACAGAAGACCAAGAATTGCAGAGCACAGCCACAGAAAGAGATTGACTTGTTCTTGGCAAATAGGTCCACCAACATCTTGGGGCCAGTGGCTGTGGAATAGCAGAGGTCACAGAAGGAGAGGTGGCTGAGGAAAAAGTACATGGGTGTGTGCAGCTGGGGGTCCATCCTAATCAGGGTTATCATTCCAAGATTTGCCAGAAGACTGATGAGATAAACAAGGAGAAACAAGGTAAATAGGGTCACTTTGTTCTCAGTCTTCTCAGTAATTCCCAAGAAAATGAATTCATTCACGGAGGAGCAATTGTCTCTGTCCATTCCTCTTTGTTCTTGTCTTTACTTTTAGAAAAATATTTTAAAAAATAAATAACAAAGATACATGGATAGGTAACACTTCTGCACATCTGCAAAATATCATAAGACAGAATACATTTCTTTCTATAATTGTGTTTTTGTATTCAGAAAAGCATCCAGTCAAGTGCCCACTCTTTAAAGAGGCAAAGCTATCTATTGGGGCTTCTCTGTTGGTTCAGACAATAAAGAATCTGCCTGCAACATGGGAGACCCAGGTTTGATCCCAAAGTCAGGAAGATCCCTTGGAGAAGGGAATGGCTACTCACTCCAGTATTCTTGCCTGAAGAATTCCATGGACAGAGGAGGATGGTGGGCTACAGTTCTTGGGGGCACAAAGAGTCCAGCATGACTGAGTGACTAACACTTCTTCAGGTATCTATTAGCCAATAACAAAAATTGCCTAGAATAGACTGCTGAGAAACTGAACCAAATCTATTATGTCATTTATGAGGCATATTACCTCCTACAAGGTCATGTCAGACTCTGACTTTTTTTATCTCAATGGATATATTTGAATTAATTTAGACTGGTTCCAAATAGGAAAAGGAGTACCTCAAGGCTGTATATTGTCACCCTGCTTATTTAACTTATATGCAGAGTACATCATGAGAAATGCTGGGCTGGAAGAAACACAAGCTGGAATCAAGATTGCTGGGAGAAATATCAATAACCTCAGATATGCAGATGACACCACCCTTATGGCAGAAAGTGAAGAGGAACTAAAAAGCCTCTTGATGAAAGTGAAAGAGGAGAGTGAAAAAGTTGGCTTAAAGCTCAACATTCAGAAAACAAAGATCATGGCATCTGGTCCCATCACTTCATGGGAAATAGATGAGGAAACAGTGGAAACAGTGTCAGACTTTATTTTTTGGGCTCCAAAATCACTGCAGATGGTGACTGCAGCCATGAACTTAAAAGATGCTTTCTCCTTGGAAGGAAAGTTATGACCAACCTAGATACCATTTTGAAAAGCAGAGACATTACTTTGCCAACAAAGGTCCGTCTAGTCAAGGCTATGGTTTTTCCAGTGGTCACGTATGGATGTGAGAGTTGGACTATGAAGAAGTCTGAGCGCTGAAGAATTGATGCTTTTGAATTGTGGTGTTGGAGAAGACTCTTGAGAGTCCCTTGGACTTGCAAGGAGATCCAACCAGTCCATTCTGAAGGATATCAGCCCTGGGGTTTCTTTGGAAGGACTGATGCTAAAGCTGAAACTCCAGTACTTTGGCCACCTGATGCAAAGAGTTGACTCATTGGAAAAGACTCTGATGCTGGGAGGGATTGGGGGCAGGAGGAGAAGGGGATGACAGAGGATGAGATGGCTGGATGGCATCACTAACTTGATGGACATGAGTCTGAGTGAACTCCGGGAGTTGGTGATGGACAGGGATGCCTAGCGTGCTGCAATTCATGGGGTCGCAAAGAGTTGGACACGACTGAGTGACTGAACTGAACTGATCTCTCTTTTCCTCTTCAAAATAATATGAACAAGACTCTAATGTATTAGAGATGCTGAGCTGTAGACAGGGCTAAGGATTCTCTCCACTTGAAAGTATTTACATGGAAACAAAATGGGATTACAGCTTTAATGTTTCTCACTACATGATTGGCTTAAGAATATTTGTATTAATTCCTGAAATAATGACTCTGTCACTGACTAATAATAATGATCACTATTTTGTTACTGGTTTTATGTTGTATTTAATAGTGAGACATTTAAGTATTATTATCAACCTTTATTCCTAGTAATTTATTATTGATTTGTTACAATACTCATTACCCCTTTGCAGAGATAGTTGTCAAAAATCAAGTCGCTTGATGAGTGAAAGAAAAGATCTAAAAGGAATTGAAAACAATAGAACACATTTGCATCTGTTTGGATTTTAAATGGGCTGTAATATTATAAAATGGGAATGAGACGAGAGACAATAAATTCTTCTGAGAGACACATACCCTCTCTCGTGTATGTGTCTGTGTGTGTGTGTCATTTTTAATTGGAGTAAAATTGCTTTACAGTGTTGTGTTGGTTTCTGCCATACAGCAAAGCAACTCAGCCACTATTATAAATATATCACCTCCCTCTTGACTTGTATATGTTTTTGATGTATATGAGAATAGAATGCATTTAATGAACTTCTTCCTTAAGCCTAAATAGATATGACGTTTTTTCACATGAGAATTAATTTGAAAGTTTTTATTTTTACTGTGGTGGTTGTATTATTTTTTAAACAAAATGAAACAAACCTTCAATTCATGTATACACTTATCCAATGATAAAAGGAGTAAAAGATTTTTTGTGAGCCAACAAGAAAATAAAATCATTAAGAAGTCATACTGTGGTTATTAACAAGTTCAGGAAGATGGTTCCCAATCAGAGAAATCAATATCATTTCTGGCAAATAAATGCAGAGTTAATTTAATTGAGTAAGTAGGCATAAATGTTTCACTTACAAATACATTTTTTCTTTCTCAAAAAGTTATTTCCTCTTATATTCTTGAAGATAGGACCTGGAAACCTACCTGAAGTGAGCAGGTCTTGGGTAGCTAAATGATAATAAGTAGATGGTCTTTTATTTTACCAGGTATATGGGGACTTAAATCCCTGAGTTACTGCCCCTGGGTTTTGATGTTAGCAAACATTTCATTAATTATGTTTCTGCTTCTGTGTATTCCCCTGTGAATTCAGAAACAACTTTGCAAAGGCTGAGTTTTGAAGCCTCACTATTGCTGCCAAATTGATCTATGGTAGAAGAAAATAGCAATTTGTTTGTATGGTGTGCTTCACAGTTACCCTGAAACCGTCTCCTCCTTGTCCAGTCATACAGGAAACCTAATGAAACTCAAAAAGATCCTCCCTCCGTCATTTTCAGCTCCTTTGGATTGGTCATTGTGTCTTTGAAAGAGTCTCCTTCAATACATTTAAAAATATTGCTACACTTTGACCATATTTTCTTTTTTTTATTGAAATATGAGGCATATACCATACAATTGATCTTTCTTATGTAAGTATGCAGTTCTTGTTTTTATTGTTTTTTAATTATATTTTCAAGATTGTTCAATTATCTCCAGTCTCTAAATCCAGAATATTTTCATCACTTCAATAAGAAGCCCCCACCTGCTGCCCGTCAGTTCTCCTTCCTTAGCCCATAGCAACCACTAATTCTATGCGGCTTCCTATTACGGATGTCTCATACAAACAGAATCACGTGGTACCTTTTTTTGTTCTCATAGGTTTTATTCATTTGTTTATTTGTTTATTTTCCTGTCAGGCTTCTTTCCTTGAACATAATGTTTTCAAGTTGCATCCATGTTGTTCCACTTATCAGTATTTTGTTTCATCATTTTGGGACAATAATATTTCATTTTAAAGATACAATACACTTTGTAGATCCCCTCTTCAGTTAAGTGACTATCAGGTTTTTTCTACTTTTTATCTACTATGAATAATGATGTTATAACATTAGTAACAATCATCACCACACATTGTCTTATTCTCATCCTAGCACATTACTTACAGGCATTTCATTGACTTTATGACTCCCTCACGTTTCCTAAATAATGCATTTTTTTCTTTCTGAATTACATTTTATTTATATAAGAATATTTATATTACATTTAAGACCTCAGGAAAAGTCAATGATTTTTTTTTTCATTTCCTAAAATTTCTAGTGCAAGAATTTGAAAAGGTAATACTATCTAAATGTTCATTTACTACTAAGTATAGTAGTAATATTTCTGTCTATTAAAGTGGAGGCTGAGGAACAAAAATAAGAATGTAACTGTGTCCAGAATTTTCTACTGATAAAGTTCATATATGCAAAGATGACTCATTTAAAAATTTTTACACAAGTGATTTTTGTAAATAAACAGAGTTCATAATTTTTCTTAAAAAACTTATTTGTTTGCTACTATCCACATTCATTCTATGAGACAGAAGACTCACTCATATTACATCCTCCCAAATTCTCCCTTCTAGACAGCAACGGAACTCTTTCAGTGAGTCAGTTCAGTCACTCAATCATGTCTGACTCTATGCTACCCCATGGACTGCAGCATGCCAGGCTTCCCTGTCCATCACCAACTCCAGGAGCTTGCTCAAACTCATGTCCATGGAGTCAGTCACTTTGGTGCCCAAGAAAATAAAGTCTGTGACTGTTTCCATTGATTTCCCATCTATTTGCCATGAAGTGATGGGACCAGATGTTGTCATATACTCAATGGACATGAGTTTGAGTAAGCTCTGGGAGTTGGTGATGGGCAGGGAAGCCTGGCATCCTGAAGTCCATGAGGTTGCAAAGAGCCAGACATGACTAAGCATCTGAACTGAACTGACTTGGTGATGCCATCCAACCATCTCATTCTCTGTCATCCCCTCCTCCTCTGGCTTTCAATCATTCCCAGCATCAGGGTCTTTTCCAATGACAATCACAATCATTGGACACTCATTTTCCAATGAATCATAGTTCTGGTATCTTTGGAAGTAGCCCAATCATACCAGATACAAAGATCTTAGAGCAAACTTTGGGTATGAAGTCCCTTGGACTGCAATAAGAGCAAAGCAGTCCATCCTAAAAGAAATCAGTCCTGAATATTCATTGGAAAGACTGAAGCTGGAGCTGAAACTCCAATACTTTGGCCACCTGATGCAAAGAACTGACTCTTTAGAAAAGACCCTGATGCTGGGAAAGGTTGAATGCAGGATGAGAAGTGGATGACAGAGGATGAGATGGTTGGATGGCGACCCAATGGACATGAGTTTGAGCAAGCTCTGGGAGATAATGAAGGACAGGGAGGCCTGGCATGCTGCAGTCCATGGGCTCGCAAAGGGTTGGACATGACTAAGTGACTGAATGGCAACAAATCCTCCATTATAAATATGTTCTGGATCGTCTTTATCCATTCATCTGTTAACAGACATTTAGGTTACTTCTATGTCTTCGCTATTGTAAACAGCACTGTAATGAACATTGGGGTACACATATCCTTTCAAACTACAGTTTTCTCTGAATATATGCCCTGGATTGGGATGGCTGGATCATGTGCTAGCTCCATTTTTAAGTTTTTAAGGGACCTTCATATTGTTCTCCATAGTGGCTGTACCAATTTACATTCCCACAACAGTGTAGGAGGTTTTTCTATTCTCCACACCCTCTCCTGACCTGCCTCTTGACAAATCTGTATGCAGGTCAGGAAGCAACTGGACATGGAACAACAGACTGGTTCCAAATAGGAAAAGGAGTATGTCAAGGCTGTTTATTATCACTCTGCTTATTTAATGTACATGCAGAGTACATCATGCGAAATGCTGGGATGGATGAAGCACAGGCTGGAATCAAGATTGCCAGGAAAAATAATATAACCTCAGATATGCAGATGACACCACCTTTATGACAGAAAGTAAAGAAGAACTAAAAAGCCTCTTGGTGAAAGTGAAAGAGGAGAGTGAAAAAGTTGGCTTAAAGATCAACATTCAGGAAACAAAGATTATGGCATCCAATCCCATCACTTCATGGCAAATAGATGGAAAAACAGTGGAAACAGTGGCTGACTTTATTTTTTTAGGCTTCAAAATCACTGCAGATGGTAACTGCAGCCATGAAATTAAAAGACGCTTACTCCTTGGAAGAAAACTTATGACCAACCTGCTGCTGCTGCTACTAAGTCGCTTCAGTCATGTCCGACTCTGTGCGACCCCCTAGACGGCAGCCCACCAGGCTCCTCCGTCCATGGGATTTTCCAGGCAAGAGTACTGGAGTGGGGTGCCATTGCCTTCTCCACAATGACCAACCTAGACAACATATTAAAAAGCAGAGACATTACTCTGCCAACAAAGGTCCATCTAGTCAAGGCTATGGTTTTACCAGTGGTCATGTATGCATGTGAGAGTTGGACTAGAAAGAAAGCTGGGCACCGAAGAATTGAGGCTTTTGAACTGTGGTGTTGGAGAAGACTCTTGAGAGTCCCTTGGACTGCAAGGAGATCCAACCAGTCCATCCTAAAGGAGATCAGTCTTGAATATTCATTGGAAGGACTGATGTTGAGGCTGAAACTCCAATACTTTGGCCACCTGATGCGAAGAGCTGACTCATTTGAAAAGACCCTCATGCTGGGAAAGATTGAAGGCAGGAGAAGGGGATGACAGAGGACGAGATGGTTGGATGGCATCACTGACTCAATGGACATGAGTTTGAGTAAGCTCCGGGAGTTGGTGATGGACACAGAGGCCGGGCGTGCTGCAGTCCATGGGGTCACAAAGAGTTGGACGCGACTGAGTGACTGAACTGAAATGAAGTGACACCCTCCCCAGCACTTATTGTTTGTAGGCTTTTTGATTATGGCCATTTTAACCAGTGTGAGATAATATCTCTTTGTGGTTTTAATTTGCGTTTCTTTAATGATTCGCGTGTTGATAATCTTTTCATGTGCCTCTTGACCACCTGTATGTTTTGTTTGGAGAAATGTCTATTCAGATCTTCTGTGCATGGTTTTGTTTGGATTGTTTGTTTTGTATACTGAGCTGCATTAGCTGTTTGTAAATTTTGAAATTAATCCCTAGTTGCTCACATTGTTTACAAATATTGTCTCCCATTCTATGGGTTGTCCTTTCATTGTGTTTATGGTATCCTATAGTTTTTAGTTTAAATAGGTCCATTGGTTTATTTTTGTTTTTATTTCTGTTGCCTTAGGAGGTGGATACAAAAAACTATATTGCTGCAATGAATGTCAAAGACTGTTATGCCTATGTTTTCCTCTAAGAGTTTTGTAATACCTCATCTTATATTTATGTCTTTAATCCATTTTGCACTTATTTTTGTGTACAGTGTTAGAGAATATTCTAATTTCATTCATTTACACGGGCTGTACAATTTTCCCAGCACCACTTATTGAAGAGACTGCCTTTTCTCTTTTGATAGTCTTGCTTCTGCTGGATTTATAGTCCTCAATTTTTATTTCAGAGTGATTTTGAGGCTTCTTAGGAATTATCTGACTGTGTAGTTAATTAATACTTGCTATTAGCTCTAGCTTATAGTTATTAATATAGAAAATGCAGTGTGTATCATAGAATATAAAGGACCTAAATGCTCAAAGTTCTCTCAGTAAATATACAATAAATCTTAGTGTAATTGAAATAATACTTGAATGAAAGAATTAATCATAATATTTGACAAAACTGCAAAATTCTGGAAGTATTTGGCAAAAAGGAAGTGCTATATATTAGTTGTTATACACAATGAAAGCTGTGTTTTGGAACGGTAGTGTTTTTAAAGATTATACTGTATTAAAAATAGTTATTCATTCCTTTAAAGTATTTGAAACAATTTCATTTCCCTTGGATCATGAATATAATTTTACAAAAACAACAGACATATGTATGTGTGTCTCTATGTTTATAGTACACCCTTTAAAACCACCTTTCATTTTCCAGTTTTTCAGGGCCTGTTTCACATCTTTGTTCTGTAGGCTATATAATAGAGGATTTAACATGGGAATCACAAGGGTGTAGAACAATTAGGTCATTTTGTCTTGATGTGGAGAGTAGGAAGTATTTGGCCTGAAATACAAGAGAAGTACAGTTCCCTAGAAAATTGTCACAACATTTAAATGAGAGGTGCGGGTGAAGAAAGCTTTGAACTTCCCCTCAGAAGAGTGGCTCTTCAAGATTGATAGGATGATATAATAAGAGAAAAGGACTCCTGAAATGGTACTCAGTTCAATAAAACCAAAAATAGTGAATAACGCCAATTCATTTACCTGTATATCAGAGCGGGAGAGGAGGAAAAGTGGAGGTAAATCACAGAAGAAATGGTTAATCTCATTTGACCCACAGACACATAAGTGGAATGCTAATGCCGTTTGTATCGGAGTATGTGCCATTCCCACCAGATAAACCCCAGCCACGAGCAGGGGGCACATCCGGCTAGACACGCTGACCACACAGAGCAAGGGGCTGCTGACGGCCTTGTACTGGTCATAGGCCATCACTGCCAGCAGGAGACACTCAGAATCTGCCAAGATACAGAAGACCAAGAATTGCAGAACACAGCCATAGAAGGGGATTGATTTGTTCTTGGCAAATAGGTCCATGATCATCTTGGGGTGAATTGCAGTGGAATGGCAGAGGACACAGAAGGAGAGGCGACGGGGGAAAAAGTACATGGATGTGTGCAGCTGGGGATCCATCTTAATCAGGAATATCATCTAAAGATTTGCCAAATGGCCAATGAGATAAACAATTAGAACCATGGTAAGTATGGTCGCTTTGTCCTCAGTGTTATCAGTAATTCCCAAGAAAATGAATCCAGTCAAGGAGGAGCAATTCCCTCCACCCATTTTTCTTTGTTCTTATCTAAGCTTTCATAAAATGATCAAGAAAAGGACACATGGATGTATAACACTTATGCACATCTGCAGTATATCATAAGATAGAACACAATTCTATCTGCAATTGTCTTCATATTCAGAAAATTATACATTCATGCACGCACTCTTGAAAAAGGCATAACTGTTATTACTCAATAAAACAAGTACCTGGTATAGAATGTTGGGAAACTGAACCAAATCTAAATGTAATTTGTGAGGCATGTTACTTTCTACAAGCTTGTCTCTGAGCCTTCCTTTCTTTACTTCAAAGAATACATTTGATGAATTTACCTGTCTTCTCCTCTTCAAAATAATGTGGGTGAGACTCTAATGTTAGAGATACCTGGCTGTAAGCTTCAGGACTAAGCATTTTCTGTGAATATTCATGTGGATACAAACCAAGATAACAATTCTAATATTTCTCAAAACCATGATTGTTTTAAGAGTATCTGTATCAGTTCCAGAAATAATGAGCATATCATGGATTGATCATAATACAATAATTATGTTTCTGGTTTGGGTTTGTGTTATGTTCAGTATTTGGTGAGACATTAAGCAAGTATTAATGAGCAGTTCTCTAGATGTGTATTTTTGTTTTGTCATAATTTAATTACCTTTTTGTGGGAATAATCTGGTGCCAAAGAAAGAGTCTCTTTACTCACTGAAGGGAAACATTTCTACAAACTTATTTAACACATATATTTTTATCTCTTGAGCTACCCTGTAGCTCAGCTGGTAAAGAATCGGCCTGCAATACAGAAGACCCTGGTTCAATTCCTGTGCCAGAAAGATCCCTGGAGAATGGATAGGCTACCCACTCCAATATTCTTGCACTTCCCTGGTGGCTCAGATGGTAGAGAATCTACCTGCAATGTGGGAGACCTGGGTTCAATCCCTGGGTTGGGAAGATCTCCTGGAGAAAAGAACAGCTACCCACTCCAGTGAAATATAAAAAAGACTTTTTCTTTATAAAATGGAAATGAGATGAGTGATAATAAATGCTGTAGGCTTCCCTCGTAGCTCAGCTGGTAAAGAATAGAACAGTCTTATGGACTCTGTGGGAGAGGGAGAGGGTGGGAAGATTTGGGAGAATGACATTGAAACATGTAAAATATCATGTAAGAAACGAGTTGCCAGTCCAGGTTCGATGCACAATACTGGATGCTTGGGGCTAGTGCACTGGGATGACCCAGAGGGATGGTATGGGGAGGGAGGAGGGAGGAGGGTTCAGGATGGGGAACACATGTATACCTGTGGCGGATTCATTTCGATATTTGGCAAAACTAATACAATTATGTAAAGTTTAAAAATAAAATTAAATTAAAAAAAAAAAAGAATCTGCCTGCAATGAGGGAGACCTGGGTTTGATCCCTGGGTTAGGAATGAGCTCTTGGAGAAGGAAATAGCTACCCACTCCAGTATTCTAGCCTGGAGAATTCCATGGACTATATAGTTCATGGGGTCACAAAGAGTCAGACACGACTGAGTGACTTTCACTTTCAATTGTTTCTGAAATATATAGACTCATCTCCATTGTGTTTTCATGCATTTATATGTGTGTCACGTGTTTGTGTGTGTGTGTGTCTTGGATAATATGTGAAAATTGGAATATGAATGACGTGTATATTTTTTAGACCTAAAGAATATGATATATTGTTCACAGGAAGTTCAGTTTTTCACAGGTTGTTATTTGTAAGATACTTTTGAAATAACTACTTTTGAAATAAAACAACAAGAACCTTCAAACTAATGTTTATACTTGGTTGTTGTTGTTTTGAGACCCCCTGGACTGTAGCCCACCAGGCTCCTCTGTCCATGGGATCCTGTATGGGTCGATACAATCTGACCATGGTCAACATGAAGAATAACATAATTCAGCCCAGTTACTTAACCTGTGCCATTTTGAGATAGTGTTTATATAGCAAGCAAAAACTGAAGCAGTATGAACAGAATATAAGCAGAGGGGAAAAAATGTTTTGTTGATTATTAATTATTCTTGTTACATAATTTTATGAAATCATTTTTAATGTTTTGTATTATTATGTAATGTTATGTATTATTATGTAATATAGATGCTAGAATTATAGATGGAATGAATAAAATATTTGTAAAACATTTTTGCAACAAAGAATTTGTAGCTAGACTTACAAAAATGTTTATAAATAATAAAAACACAACCCAATTAAAAATAGGGACATGATTTGAACAGATACCTCACCAACAGATATATAAATGGCAATTAAATAATGATATAATAAATAATAATGATTAAAATAATAACAAACAGCAAAAATATAAGTTATAGAAATATATTTTGAAATCATATATGTCCTTTTATGTCCAGGCTTCAAGTGACCGTTCTCTGTGGTGCTTCCCAATGTCACGTCAGTTGACCGGCCATTGAAGACACAGGTTATATGCTCAGGAGCTCATTGTATTTCTGAGATACCACAGAAGGATGTTCCATACTTTCAGTAATACTTTCACACATAAAAATAAAAGATAGGGAGGAAAACAAATACTCTGCTTGCAATTAACCTTTAGTCTACAAGATGCCACTTAGAACAAGTTTTCAAATTAATTTGGATTAGATTGGGTATAGAAGGTTCTTGACTTGTTATTGGACAGCATTTAAGAAAAGGTATTTGATTCTGTTCTGATTGCTTTCCTAGCACCCCTGCTTCACACCATCTTGTTGCACTTTATGTATTTTAATTTATTAAAGAAAAATATGTATTTAAGATCTATCTAGTGTTTAAAATGATTCAGGCATGATTGTCAGCATTTAGTCAAACATGCAACAGTCATTGATGTAGGTACTATACTCTCCTCATTTTACAGGTCAGACAATTGAGACAGAAAAAATAAGTAACTTGATCAAAGTGCAATTGACTAGTTGGGTACAAGAGATAGCACAGAAACCAAAGGAATATGGCTTCCTCCCTAATCCAGTAATTTTGTAAATGCAATCTTGTTAATGAGATATCCTACACATGAAAACACACACAGACACAGTCTCTGAGGTTCTTACTATATCTTTTAAGAAAACCTATTACAATCTGTTCTATCATTAACTCCCAGCTCCTAATGGTTGGAATTGACGGACTTTATTTTCTTGGGCTCCAAAATCACTGCAGATGATAACTGCAGCCATGAAATTAAAAGATGCTTGCTCCATGGGAGAACAGGTATGACAAACCTAGACAGCATATTAAAAAGCAGAGACATTACTTTAGCAACAAAGGTCTGTCGAGTCAAAGCTATAGTTTTTCCAGTAGTCATGTATGGATGTGAAAGATGGACCATAAAGAAAGCTGAGCACCAAAGAATTGATGCTTTTGAACCGTCATGTTGGAGAAGACTCTTGAGAATCCCTTGGCCTGTAAGAAGATCAAACCAGTCAATAACAAAGGAATATTCATTGGAAGGACTGATGCCCAAGCTGAAGTTCCAATACTTTGGTCACCTGATATGAAGAACTGACTCACTGGAAAAGACCCCATAGCTGGAAAGACTGAAGGCAGGAGGAGAAGGAGACGACAGAGGATGAGATGGTTGGATGGCATCATCAACTCGATGGACATGAGTTTGAACAAGCTCCGGGAGTTGGTGATGGATAGGGAAGCCTGGCGTGCTGCAGTCCATGGGGTTGCAAAGAGTCAGACACCACTGAGTGACTGAACTGAATAGTTGGAAAGTTATCCAACTATTAGTTTGCAGCAATTTTGAAACTTTTAAATGTTTCCTTTATCTGGAGGCTATTAAATGTGTTTGGCTCTGTGAAAACAAGTGTTTGATAAAATGCTTGTGTGAGAAATTGTGTATGTGCTGGCAAGGTTGCTGCAGGTTCTTAGCTACAGTTTGTCCCAGGCATTGCAGGGGTAAAGAATCCGCCTGTCAGTGCAGGATAAGCAAGAGATACAGGTTCCATCCCTGGGTGAGGAAGATTCCCTGGAAGAGGAAATGGCAACCCACTCCAGTATTCTTGTCTGGATAACTCCAAGGACAAAAGAACCTGGTGGGCTATAGTCCACGGGGTCACAAAGAGCTGGACACGACTGAGCATACACACAGCTGGAGTTTGGAATCAGGGATTTAGATGAATCCTGGAACCTTATATCTCAGGAGGGATTTAGCTTTGGTTTTAAGGCCCTTTTAGCAGCGTCTTTTACGTCTTTGTTTCTCAAACTATAAATCAAGGGATTCAGCACTGGGATGATGATGGTGTAGAACACTGAGATGATTTTATCAGTGTTGGGAGAATACAGGTAGCTGGGTCATGAGTAAATGAAGAGCAGAGTTCCCTGGTAGATGGCCACATGTCAGGTGAGAAGCACGCGTAGAGAAGGTCTTCCTCCCGCTGGAAGAATGGATCTTTAAGACTGAGAGGAGAATGTAAAAGTAGGAGATGATGATGACAATGAAGCACATAATTTCCACTGAGCTGCCGTACGTGGAGAGAAGCCACTCATTAAGTGACGTGTCTGTGCAAGATAACTTAAGCAAGGGAGGGAAAAAGTGACTAATGACATTTTATCGCAGTATTTCAGAATAAATGCAAAGGATGTGTGCACCAGGGAACTCATATTGCCTCCAAAGTATGACAAGACGATCAACCATATGCAGATGCCCTGAGACATCACAGCTGTGTACAGTAAATGGTTACAGATGGCGACATAGTGGTCATACGCCATGGCAGCCAAGATAAAGGATTCGGTATCTGCGAAAGTACAGAAGAAATAGAACTGCAGGGCACAGCTGTGATAGGAAATTGACTTGTTCTGAGAGAGGAGGTTGACAAGCATATTGGCAACAATGACTGAAGAATAGCAAAGGTCTACAAACGATAGGTTACTAAGGAAAAAATACGTGGGGGTTTGAAGGTGCGGATCAACCCTAATTAACATCATCAATCCAATGTTCCCCATTAAAATCATAGAGTACAAAGTCAGAAACAGGAGAAACAGGACAATCTGCAGTTCAGGACGAGTTGGAAACCCTAACAATAAATTCTGTTACCAAGGTATAGGTTCCATCTAAAAAGTCCATATTCTGTGCTGTTTTCTTCTTATGAGAATTCTAACATCCTAAGATGCTATGTTGATACAGAAAAAGAATAGATATAGTTATAAAGTTATTTTATTGTTTCAACAAAAAAACAAGCAATCAAGTCAAGAGTCCCAGACCAAAGTGAAAGTGAAGTCTCTCAGTCGTGTCCGACTCTTTGCGACCCCGTGAACTGTAGCCCGCCAGACTCCTTTGTCCATGGGATTCTCCAGGCAAGAATACTGGAATGGGTTGCCATTTAAATCTCCTTCCAAATATAAATTATGAGAAACATATTTCAGAATTTAGTAGCTTTATCTCATGGTTGATAGTTTTATTTTATTTGTTTGATTAATAGCTAGTTCTTCCACTGGACAGACATGTGCAGATAACATCTCATATTTCTTACTTTTTTTTAATTCTCAAGTATAGACCTATAGCTAGTACAGAGGATTAAATGAATAATGAAGTAATAAATGAAATGATGATAAAAGGAAAAATATATCTGTTATTAAAAGTATGTTAACTTGAGTACATCTTGCAATGATAATTCTAGAACAATGTACTCCTTCTGTCCAGTATTTAATAGATAGTAGTGTGTTGCACTCTTGACTGTAATTAGATTGATGCAATGAGATCTACTTCAGCTATTAAAAAAAATAATAAAAGCAAAAATAATATTAGTGAAATGAAAGCAAATGTCAGTAATCATCAGCTGAGAGCATGTTTTAGACAGGGACAAGTTTAAAGCAATTCCTTAAATCCTGTCAAGATACTAAGTCAAGGAGATTAAAGTGATTAACTGCTTTTCTCTTTGGCATTCTTTATCATTCTTGGCTTCTAGTAAGCACAGCATAAATATTAGATGACTGAGTAAAGTGGGCAAAAACTTAGTATTAAGTTAACTTCTCATCTTTAAAAATCACTCTATATAGCCTCCTCACTATTTATATATGTGAGCAGACAAAAATAGCTATGTTTAATTTTTATCCTAATATAATTCAGGATAATTGAGTCTAGGAATTTTGTCAATTTCTGTTTCTGTAATCTCAGAGATTTTCTGGAAGCAAGGAGAATTTGAACATGACTTTGAAATATAAGACTTTTTATTGTAACCTTGAAAGATGACTTGGAAATCTATTAAACAAGCAAGTGAAACCTCCAATGAGCTTTGCTGCTAGTGCCACAGTTGGCTAGAACAAATGGTTGGGGTCATTCTCTCACTTATATAAAATTACTGAGACAGCTACAGGGCTAAGAACTTCATTGTTGTAATATCATCTAATCACTAAAAGTATGCTATACCATAGGCACAGAAAAGTCTAAGAGAATTAGAAGGGTTAGGATGCTGTCTTATGTTATTACCTCAAAGAGTGTGAATGAGATGCAGTACCTTGTTAAAATAGTAGTTAATTTATTCTTATTTTGCCTGTTTTCAAGGTAATCAGAGTGTTCAGAAATGATAAGACCTAAATTTAGAGTTAATAAGCATTTGGTTAGAATCTCATATTAGCCACCTGGACTGTATGACCTTGCAAAATTATGTGTGTGTGTGTGTATAATATATATATATATAGAGAGAGAATCTGCTGTACTTAATACATATACTATATGTATATTATTACATATAACATTATATATATTTAAAATTTTACTATAATAATGACAATGGTATTTCACATGGTTTCTCTGCTAGGTTAAATTAGGAAAACTATCTGTCTATACTTTTTCGCTGTCTCACTTTAGATAGACTGGCACATAATAGGTAAAGGGTGAAGATTAGTTTCAATTACTCCACTGCTCTCTACTCAGCAGTAAAGAAAGAATCCATTTGCCAAAGCAGGAGATGTGGGTTCAATCCCTGATCTGGGAAGACCTTCTAGAGAAGGAAATGGGAACCCACTCCAGTGTCCTTGCCTGGAGAATCTCATGGACAGAGAGGCCTGATGGGCTACAGTCCGTGGGGTCACAAAGAGTCAGACACGGCTTAACGACTAAACAACAACAGAAACGACCCCACTGCTCTCGCTTGTCCTTAGCTAATAATTAGAACTATGTCACCAGATTTTTTAAATAATAGTTATCATTTATATAATGATTGTGATGTGAAATGCCATATTCTAAACACTTTACATATAGTTTATTTACTTGTCACACAAAAGTACACTCACAAAGTTTCATGCAGTTGCTGTCACTGTCGTCTTTCTCTTACAGTTGAGGGAGCTAAAGCACAGAGAGCTGGAGAGCTAAGACGTGATGAAAATAGGATTGGAGCCCAGGCTCCTGCCTCTAAAACTTCAAGACAGATTGGCTGTGTAAGCTAGATTCTCATTATTGATTCCGTATGTTGCATGGGGACATTGAAGCTTAATGTTCCGAGTCACTCCGCAAGTAGTTGACAGGTATAATTCAAATTCAGATACGTGTGAAGTCAAAGTTCACGAGGACAACCATGAAGGTGGTTAGAGAATTAACAGTGCAGCCTCTGTGAGACAGGCTGTGGTGCAGACTTGCTGAAGGCAGCGCAGAATGACTCAGTTATTTCCTGAAAACACAGTCCATTACTCTTGGGGACTCACAGCGAGCATCCCTTCCAATAGACTAAGAAGGGTTTCCCTGGTGGCTCAGCCCTTAAAGAATCTGCCTACAATGCAGGAGACCTGGGTTTGATCCCTGGTCAGGAAGATTCCCTGGTGAAAGAAATGGCAACCCATTCTAGTATTCTTACCTGGGAAATCCAATGGACAGAGGAGCAGGGCGGGGCCACAGTCCATGAAGAGTTGAACACGACTTAGTAACTAAATCACCTCTACCACCACCACCACCACCACCCATGTAGAGAAACGTGAGTGTGAAGAGAAGCACAAGGGGAAAAGTCAGAGATGAGAGTGAATCTTGGATTCTTGCTTTCAATGGGAATGACCAAAAAGATTCAATCAAACTGAAGTGATTTGCTAAATTTTTCATAAATGTATAGCAAAACAATGTTAGAATAGAAAATAAATTAATTGAAACTATCATGTTTCAGTTGGCTACATGCTAGCCGATCATGTTTCAGTTTATTTGTGTTAACAAAAAAAAATTATTTAAACAAGGTAAGTGTCTTGGATCCCTGTAGAAGCTATAGAAGAATGACATGGGTAAATTTATTCGTGGGTAATATGCTAATACATATGACTTTGCAACTATTTTGACACATGTCAGAGGTCTCAGATCCATAAAAGTCTATTTTTGCATCAATAAAGCCAATCTGGTAAACACAGAAGCTACTTACCAAAGAAGGAGACCTTTTCCTATTACCCAGACGAATAATTTCACCAATGGAACCAAGGACTTTATATACATTCTCAAGTCACTAGGGACCTAATAACTGAAGGTTCCAAACATGTTCATTTCCAAGAGATTCCTAGGGAATAATTAGTAGGTTATTGTGAATTATTATTTTGAAACAGCTTCATAATTATAATAGCAATTCTGTTAGTGTTAGTTTGAAGAGGCAATTTTTACTCTCAGTAATGTTGTGGTTGTTTTTTTCTGACACTTGAAATCCCACTAGAGTCCTACACTCTTAATACTGTAGAGGTTCTTTTAAATAGTTCATATATTTTAAAATGTAGCTCTCATTTAAAGTATTTCAAAAACCACATGGAAGTTCCTAAAAATGTTACTTGATGCCCTCAGCACTGAAATGTAATATTTTTTGTTGCACTGAAGGGTGAGACCCACAGCGGGTGCTATAGAACCTGTTATCTTAGGTGCCTTCTGAGAAGACGAAAGGACTTTATTTTTAAAAAATTATCTATCTACCTATCTATCTATTTTTGGCTGTGCAGGATCTTCCTTGCTGTGCATAGGCTTTCTCTAGTTGCAGAGAGTAGGGCTACTTTCTGTTGCAGACCATAGACTCTAGACCATGGGCTCTAATGTCACAGGGTCAGCAGTTGTGGTGCACAGCTTAGATGGAATGTGGCTTGTGGTTATCTTCCTGGACCAGGGATTGAACCCATGTCCTCTGTACTGGCAGGTGAACTCTTAACCGCTGGACCACCAGGAAAGTCCCAGAAGGACTTTTAAATAAGAGTCGTATGCCTGAGAGCACCAAAGGGAGGCAAAACCATCCCAATTACTAAATACAGTTTTTCATCATCAACTTGATTGTTCTTATGTGCGTTTTGTATGACGGTTTCACTAAAACAATGATGTTTCAGCTGCTCTCAGAAAAACTTTCAGAACTTTTGGTGATTACACAGTACTAGAGTACCCTTGGAGAAGGCGATGGCACCCCATTCCAGAAATCTTGCCTGGAAAATCCCATGGATGGAGGAGCCTGGTAGGCTGAAGTCCATGGGGTCGCTAAGAGTCAGACACGACTGAGCGACATCACTTTCACTTTTCACTTTCATGCATTGGAGAAGGAAATGCAACCCACTCCAGTGTTCTTGCCTGGAGAATCCCAGGGACGGGGGAGCCTGGTGGGCTGCTGTCCATGGGGTTGCACAGAGTCGGACACGACTGAAGTGAATTAGCAGCAGCAGCAGAGTACACAAACTGGGAAGTTTGCATGGCTACAAACACAGAGCTGTTTTCCCTTCACAGCATTTGCCAAATTTAAAATTGCTTGGAGTGGGGGGTTAAAGATATGTCAAAAACCTCTGAAACACAAGAATAGACAATTCTATATTGCTTTTGTGCTGAAGAGACTAAGAAAGCTCAAGTATTTATGTGAGTACCTAGTACTAGTACGAGGGGTGAACTGGAGATACAGTGCATTTGCCAAAACCAAAAGAATCAGTTTTCTACTGAACGGAGCTTATCACTCTTAACTGCATCAGAAAAGTAACTGAAGCTTCATTGATTTGAGAAATCCTGTAGAACATCTTTGTAGTCTGTACGGCAAGTAATAAACAAATTACTAACATGATAACAGGAAAGATTTTATGCCCATACAAGAGGGAAAATGCCAAAAGCAAATACACATTGAACCAAAATTGGAGTTGGCAAGTAAGAATTTAAAAATAATTCTAAAAACATCCTAAAGAAAATTGTCAAAAAAAAATTGAAAATGACAAAAGTTGGGAGGCATTCCGCAAATGATTGGAAACCTTAGAAAATAAAATAGAATTGAAAAATACATCTAAATTAGCAACTTATTGAATGGATTTATTGATACATTGAATTTTTAAAAGCAAAGAATTGGATGAAAAATGACAAGGTCAAAAGGGTTTGTATTAAGGATTTTTGGTTTGGAACTTGGCAACTAATGTGGTAAAGGAGATCATCAAGAAAATACATGCTATGTCCACTCAAATACTTACATGCTCACCATGAACCAGCCTTAAGAAAGCAGACTTTCCTAGCAAATGCTCTTTTACATTGGCACTGCTTGAGAGGAATGAACTTTAAAAGTGTTTCCCATATACTGTAGATCCTAGAATTCTTACATCTTTCAGACAATAGATGGCACCAGAGACAACTATCTAATCTAGTCACTATGCCTCTGAGTCAGTCCTGAAAAATAAACTTTCAGTGTTCTTAAAGATTTTTGTGTAATAGAGATTTCCAATTATGTTAGTACTCTGTTTCTCACTGTATATATATGGTTTTTTTTCCCAGAAATTTAAATTTTCTTTTAAGAAATTCTCTCATTCCCTGGTAAATTGATAACACTCCTCTCTGTGCAGGAAACTGTGACTCTCAGGTTCCAGTAACCCATCATCAAACAAAAAGTCCTGATTCTTCTCATTCCTGGTGTCAACACCCAGATATTATTGTTGTTGTTTAGTCTCTAAGTCATGTCTGACTCTTTGCAACCCCATGGACTGTAACCCACCAAGCTCCTCTTTCCATGGAATTCTCTAGGCAAGAATATCGGAGTGGGTTGCCATTTCCTCCTCCAGGGGATCTTGCTGACCCAGTGATCAAACCTGGGTCTCCTGCACTGTAGGTGGATTCTTTATCATTGAACCACTGGGGAAGCCCTGATATCCCAATAAGTTGAATTAACTTTAAGGCAGGTCAGTAAAATACAATTGAATTAAAGTTGAACTCATGTTCTAGAATAAGCATCAAACTATTTCTTATAGTCTCACATATAGGGCTTTTCATGGGAGGCTGTGAGACAAGTAGATCTTAATACCCACCAGTCAGAATTTCAAATATTTATATAGAGGTCTTGACCAGCTTCAAGCATGTATACTGTCCAGATGGTCTCAACAGCAAGTTGCTCTCTCAAGACTGCTTGTGTGGTCTTTGGAAATATCTCTCACTGAAGGAATGATGGACAGAATGCACATTCTTTTTTTTTTTAGAATGCACATTCTAAAGACAAGGGAGAGGGTGAGGCGCACGCAGGTCCAGTGTGCCAGTCAACCGGATGTCACCTTCTCCAGATGACCTCCTCCCATGGTCCTAAATGAATCTGCCAAATGAGTCCCTTTATGTGCATGAGTCATAAGTTGCTTCAGTCGTGTCCGACTCTTTGTGACCCTCTGGACTGCAGCTCACCAGACTCCTCTGTCTATGGGACTCTCTAGGAAAGAACATGGGAGTGGATTGCCATACTCTCCCCCAGGGGATCTTCCTGACCCAGGGACTGAAACTGCATCTCCTGCAGCTCAGCAGGCAGACTCTTTCCTGCTGAGCCACTGGGGAAGCCTGAATCCCTTTATACACAGTGTCATATCCATATTTCCAGAAGGAGTTGAATGCAGTTAATATCTTGAAAAAATTGTATGAGATGGCCGAGCTACCCTATGAGTAGTCAAGTAAAGTATCTTGTGTCCCTTTAGAGGTGAAAGCAAACTTCCTCTGAAAGGCAGTTGAAGTAGGCACTGAACAGAATATATTAGCTAAATCTGGCTGCAGAAGACTTGACACTTGCTAATGGAATGAAGTCAGTAATTTCATTGCTATTGCCTAGTCAAGGCTATGGTTTTTCCAGTGGTTAAGTATGGATGTGAGAGTTGGACTGTGAAGAAAGCTGAGTGCCGAAGAATTGATGCTTTTGAACTGTGGTGTTGGAGAAGACTCTTGCGAGTCCCTTGGACTGCAAGGAGATCCAAGCAGTCCATCCTAAAGGAGACTAGTCCTGGGTGTTCATTGGAAGGACTGATGCTGAGGCTGAAACTCCATTACTTTGGCCACCTCATGTGAAGAGTTGACTCATTGGAAAAGACTCTGATGCTGGGAGGGATTGGGGGCTATTTTCACCTCTGTATTCTGTTTTCCATTATTATCAATTCAAAATTAATTTTATTGTTCCTGTAAATATTTTGTAAGCCACTTAAAATTGTTTTGGGGATAAAGGTAGTTAATTTTAAAATGATAAACTTCCAGTGTTATTTCCAAATCATGTTTGTCTTTGATGTTATGCATATTTAGCCCTTTTACTATAAAACCAAATCAGTGAGCTGACCATTGGGTATTATGGGATACTATTTATTTTTTAAAAGTGTGTATTTCAATGCAATGTCTATAAAAGCAACAGTCATTTTTTTATTATATAATTTGTTTTTATTCATTTATTTATTTCAGTTTGGCCACAAGGCATGTGGGATCCTAGTTCCCAGGCTAGGGATCAAATCTGGACGCTTGCAGTGGAATCAGGGAGTCTTAACCACTGGACCACCAGGGAAGTCCCAGTAGTCATAATTTTTATTCAGATTTTCCAACTTGGACAAAAGAATCATTAAGCTGATCTTTCTGTCCAGGAACACCCAAGAGATAAGAAGTAGGTACATCTGGCACTTAGGTTTCAGCTAGGAGTTCTAACTAGAATGCTCACCCCTCACATACTTGCTGCATGAAAGAAACATCAGCCACAATTCATCTCTGCGATCTTCCTAAATTACTCACATCCTTGATAATTGCTGTTGTTCTGCTGGCCTCATTTAATTCATTCATTCTTGTGGGGTTTTTTTGTGTGTATGTTTGTTTATGTGAGTGTGAATATGTTGAGCTGAGGTTGCCCGTCTTCATTAAGTACTTGTCCTTTGTGTAGCTAGATTTTAAGCTTCTGGTGATAGTCTATACATCTTTCTATGGAGTATATAGTATATTTTCTCACAAAAGCAATTTCTTAATTTATTGAATAAATTAAAATGAGTCAACTTGATTGTTTCTTTACAATAGACCCAAAGATGTAAGCAGGGATTTCCACCCAAAATTCAGAACAACCTCCTGTACCCTCCTGTTTTATTTACTTATTTAATTCAGTGTAGACTGTAGTACTTGGATACTGATTAAAATTGCTTGTTGAAAGAATCATCAGTCTTTTTAGACCAGTACAGTTCAAGTGTAGAGGGTGTGTGTGTCTAGAAATTATACTCTTTTCACCCACTCTTGTAGCAGTTGCAAATTACATCATTGTTTTCAGTATATCATACATAACTTCCATGGTATGTGCTAACTAATTTGAAAGTTCACAGAGATGAAGCCACTGCAAAGAAGAGACACGCCTATATCCATATTCTAACAGTTTTAAGTGAGGACGAGGGTCAACATTTCAGCTACAGAAGTGTAGACACACATATGGGGCAGAAGGAACAGTCCATCCAACACTTGAGCACCCCAAGGAATTCCTTTCCCTAGGAAAGGGAAAGCTAAATAGGAATCCATTTTATCAGCTACAATATTTCAGACTACTTATATATATTTATATTTTACATATAATATATTAAGGATCAGAAGGTATTTAAACAACTTATTATTATAGAATTTTCCCAATGAAAATGTGATTTTAAGAAATATAAAAATGCTTAGACTGAGTCTTTAAAATGATCAGAAACAGGGGTCTGATAGGTGACATTATTAAGATATGATTTTATGTGTATAAGACTATGAAACAGTGCCTATTTTTTTCATTACCTTATCCTGACACCTTTATCCATGTTTATTCACCTATTTAATTTAAATTAGAGTGTAATACTTGGATACTGATTAAAATTGCTTGTTGAATGAGCCATCAGTCTTTTCAGTCCGTTATGCATCATGCCCTACATTTGATGAGTTAACCTCTGTCTTCAGAAACTACTGTCAGTTTTTTTTTTCTTTTATTGTATCTTCTTTTTATATAAGGTCTTCTCTCATTTTTTGGACTTCTGTCTAAATTATTCCTTCTGTTCAAGTAGGATAGTACATTTGAATATCCCTAGGTCAAGAAGATCCCCTGGAGAAGGGAATGGCTACCCACTCCAGTATTCTTGCCTGGAGAATTCCATGAACAGAGGAGCCTGGTGGGTTACAGTCTATGGGGTCACAAAGAGTCAGACATCCCTCAGCTACTAACACTTTCATTTTTTCACACAGGGTAGTCCATTTGAAAATCATACTGAAACTCAGGTTCAAAAAATAGCCATAAGAAGTAAAAATACAGAACTTGCAATCAAAAATACAGTGTTCTTAATTTACTGAAATATTTTTTTATTCTTAACTTTGCTTTTCTTTGTCAAATAGAGCAAGATTTTATGAATCTTAAGTGGAATTATCAATGTAAAATCATATTTAAAGTAAGAAATATTAAAGCTATTCAAATCCTACCCAAGTTACACTTATTTTATAAACTCAATCTCATCAAAATTTTTCTTCTCAAATCTTGCAATGTCGCTGCTGGTTTCCAACTTCCAGAAACCTTTAGATAGCACGACTACTACACTCAGAAAGAAGAGCCACTCAATTGTTCAGGTTATGTAGCCACATTTGTTTTTATCCAAATAACTCATGTTTGCTTTTCCAGTCTTTCCACTATGTGAGGATGATAATAAGCATGTACATTGCTGCTGCTGCTGCTAAGTCACTTCAGTCGTGTCCGACTCTGTGCGACCCCACAGACGGCAGCCCACCAGGCTCCCCCGTCCCTGGGATTCTCCAGGCAAGAACACTGGAGTGGGTTGCCATTTCCTTCTCCAATGCATGAAAGTGAAAAGTGAAAGTGAAGTCGCTGAGTCTTGTCCAACTCTTAGCGACCCCATGGACTGCGGCCCACCAGGCTCCTCCGTCCATGGGATTTAAAAGGTACATGCTGCTATTGAAAGCAAGCTTGTAAAATCAAATTGAAGATAGGAAATAGAAGTCTAAAATTGGTGACTCCAGAAGTCTAATTCCTTGTCTGCTGCAGTCCATGGGGTCACAAAGCATCGGAACTGAACTCCTTATTTGAATCTTCTAAAGATTAAAATGAACACATACCAAAATCTCTTTCATATTGTCAGATTCAGTTACCATAAAAGTTATTTTTAACAAACAGGATTTGATGTAAATAGGGTGAAAAATCCTTTTAATAAAGTTCATTTGCTATCTTATTCCTTAGTTATATACAATTAATTTTAATGAGATATTGCCAGATTTAATACATGCAAACTTCTTAAATACATACAAACACATAGCAATCACTTAATAAAAGTTAGCATTTACATTATTATGATAGTGATGCAGAAGTTGGTAAACTTTGGTATACTGGCCCACTATATTATAAAGTACTTTTGTAATTTTTTATTTGATAATATAATGATGTGGGTCAGAAAAGTAAAAAGGCTATCTGAATCAGGGTTTTGAAATTAAACAACAATAACAACAAAAGTCTCCTTGCTAAATTTTCTGAAATGAGTGTTTTTTGCCTGATGTTACATATAAACAGGTACATTTAAAACTAAATTCGACATTGGACCAAAATGAGGCATGCTCACCTGTTTAGATTGAAGTTAAATATGATGCTTAGCTTTATTAATTGAGTTATTGAGTTAAAAGCTGATAGAAACTGTGAAAGGTTTGTGTGTGTGTGTGTGTGTGTGTGTGTATTTTGGCAGTTAGGTAATTCGTGATACCAAGAATTTGATACCAGGCTTAACCGCCCTCTAAAATATCTTCTATCTTCATAACAAATAGGGCTCTTTAAATAGGAATTATTCTTACCCTTGGCATCAGCCTCTTCCCCAGGTCACTTTCTAATTGAGCTAAACCTTTCTGCCTGCCACTCAAGAAATTTGGTGCAACAAGCAAAACCAAACCTGTCTACACCACGTGTTCTCTACATTCTCTATATCTCTTGCTGATTTTTGTAATTACTAAGAAATATAAGCATTGTAAAACAATAATTCAAGATGATATATTATTTTTATAAAATAAAGATGATCTAAGAAGATGTAGATATACACTGTCTTACAGGGAATTTTGTTTTTCTGACATTAAGTGTTCTGCAGTAAGAAATCCAGGACTGTCAGGGCAGCTGTGTCATCTTCAATACAGATCTCCCATCTCTACGTCCACATGAGCCAGATAGTCCTCACCACCTCTCAGACTACAGGGGGATACAGAAAAACGCTCACTTACTCCTTTTCAGATGTACAAACTGGAAACAGAATACGGAATTTCCAGGCATGACCCCTCATATCAACATTAGTTACAATATCAGGCTAAACTGGAAGAGAGGACGGAAATATTTCTAGCTGTGCTGCTGTGTGTCCAGCCAAGACTCCCATTTCTATCAACTGCCCTCAGCTGTCACAAACTAAAGCTCCAAGAAGTTACTGTACTGTCTCCCCAGCCAAGCATGCCCTTAAGTTAATTGTGGCAACTTTTGGTACAGTGATTATAAAGTAATAGAACTGTATTTTCTGTAGCACACCCTACAAACACACATAGACACCAACTCACAAAATGCAATGGAGAAGAATATTAGATTTAACTAAGGCAATGGCACCCCACTCCAGTACTCTTGCCTGGAAAATCCCATGGTTGGAATTAGCCTGGAAGGCTGCAGTCCATGGGGTGGCTGAGGGTCGGACACTACTGAGTGACTTCACTTTCACTTTTCACTTTCATGCATTGGAGAAGGCAAAGGCAACCCACTCCAGTGTGCTTGCCTGGAGAATCCTAGGGACGGGGGAGCCTGGTGGGCTGCCATCTATGGGGTCGCACAGAGTTGGACACGACTGAAGCAACTTAGCAGCAGCAGCAGCATATGGAGTAGGAATAGATTTATACTCTTATGAAGATTAATAATTAAAGAGATAATTTAGAAATTTGATGCCCTGCATTGAAAGCTATTCAAAAGTTATATATATACAAACCAATTTTGAATTATATCATTTTGTAATTTGTTTTATTTAACTCTAACAATTGAAATACATGTTTAGCATAATCTCATTTTTGTTTTCATTTGCATTTTTTAATGACTAATGACAGTGACTATCCTTTATGTGATCATTTGACTTCTGCTTATCTCCTTTAGTAAAGTATCTATTTAAGAGTTTTGTATATTTAGTGAACATTTAGATCACTTCCATGTCCTGGCTGTTGTAAATAGTGCTGCAGTGAACATTGGGGTCCATGTGTCTTTTCGAATTGTGGTTTTCTCAGGGTATATGCCCTGGAGAAGGCGATGGCACCCCCACTCCAGTATTCTTGCCTGGAAAATCCCATGGATGGAGGAGCCTGGTGGGCTGCAGTCCATGGGGTCGCTGAGTCGGGCACGACTGAGTGACTTCACTTTCACTTTTCACTTTCATGCATTGGAGAAGGAAATGGCAACCCACTCCAGTGTTCTTGCCTGGAGAATCCCAGGGACGGAGGAGCCTAGTGGGCTGCCGTCTATGGGGTCGCACAGAGTCGGACACGACTGAAGCGACTTAGCAGCAGCAGCAGCAGCAGCAGCAGGGTATATGCCCAGTAGTGGAATTCTTGAGTCAATGGCAGTTCTACTTTTTTAGTTTCTTAAGGAACCTCCATACTGGTCTGCACAGTAGCTGTATTAATTTAAATTCCCACCAACAGTGCAAGAGGGTTCCCTTTTATCCATACCTTCTCTAGTGTTTCTTGTTTGTAGATTTTTTATGATGGCCAGAGAGCTAGTGGGACCCTGCTGTAAAGCACAGGGAGCTCAACTCAGTGCTCTGCGGTGACCTAGATGATGGGATGTCAGGGGTCGGAGGGAGGGGATGTATGCAAACATACAGCTAACTCGCCTCACTATACAGCAGAAACTAGCACAGTACTGAATAGCAGTGATACTCCAATGAAGGAGAAAAGAAAAACCTTGTACGTTGATGTTAGATTGCTTCTTTTCTTCCTGTTGCTTTTGAGACTTCTTTGCATAATCTTTCTATATATTTCTTATTTGAAATGTGTGACTTTCAAATATTTTCCCTTTTAGCTTGTGTTTTCTATTTGGGCTTCCCTGAGAGCTCATTTGGTAAAGAATCTGCCTGCAATGCAGGAGACCTCGTTTGATGCCTGGGTTGGGAAGATTCGCGGGAGAAGGCATAGGCTACCCACTCCAATATTCTTGGGCTTCCCTTGTGACTCAGCTGGTAAAGAATCTCCCTGAAATGAGGGAGACCTGGGTTCGATCCCTGGGTTGGGAAGATCCTCTGGAGAAGGGCAAGGCTACCCACTCCGGTATTCTGGCCTGGAGAATTCCATGGACTGTAGAGTCCACGGGGTCACAAAGAGTCAGACACAACTGAGCGACTTTCACCTTCATTTTATATTTGTGAAGACAATTAGGACAACTGACTCCTCCTTTAGAGACCTTTCAAAAACATTTTGCTGACTTTATCTTAATGATAAAATTTTAGATGTAGGAGTTTATTAGGACTCTATGAATATTCAAAACAAAAATAGATTGAAAATAAGTACAGATCAGTGCAGATACAGGTATTATTAACAATGTCTCTTGAAATCATTTTTATCTTTGGGCTACTATTTCAAGTAATGATGAAGGGGTCATACTTGTTATTAACCAAGTTATAGGAAAAGTTCAAGGCCTGCAGGTTTAACAATGGTTTTACATGTTAGAATTATGCAACAACAAAATTGATTATAAAATGAAATATTATTTAAAATGTAAGGGATTTGTCTAACAACTGCTTTCAGATCATCAAATTCCTAGCTGTGGAATATCATAATTATGAAAGTCACACTTACAGAAGCATGCAATTCTTTTCTGTGAAATAGCAAGAGATCATTCCAGGGCCTTTCTTACTATTCTTCCCATTGACATTGTGGATATATTAAATTCTTGCAAAATGCTTATGAAATGCGTCTCTATTCACAGCTATCTACATCCACAGAAGTTCAGAAATCGGATGAAGTTGGGTTGAACGAATGCACAGAAAAGAAACGCACACGTCCCTTAGAACACCCAAAATGTCAGTCATAACACACACATTAAAAGTATTAAAAACTGATATTATTCAGCTGCTAAAAAGAATGAAGTGATGTAATTTGCAGCAACATGGATGGACTCAGAGACTGTCATACTGAGTGAGTCAGACATAGAGAAATATCACATGATATCATTTACATGCAGAAATTAAAAAACAATGTGATGAACACACTGCTGTACTTAAAATGGATATTGAATGAAGACCTACCTACTGCACAGTGAGTGCTGCTCAATATTATGCAACAATTTAAACGGGAAGAGAGTTTGAAACAGAAAAGGTACATGTATATGTATAATTGAATCACTTGCTTTACACATGAATTTTGGTGAATTTAGGGAACAGCACTATTTCCATGACATTGTGATTTCTGCTTCCCTAAATTTCAGAAACAAAACTGCTATCATCATCTTTATCATCACTATTATAATCCTCATTCTAGATTACATTATGGACTATATATAAAAGTATATAAACATACTAAACATTTAATTAGAAGGCATATATGCATATCAGATCAGATCAGTCACTCAGTCGTGTCTGACTCTTTGCAACCCCATGAATCGCAGCACTCCAGGCCTCCCTGTCCATCACCAACTCCTGGAGTTCACTCAGACTCATGTCCATCAAGCCAGTGATGCCATCCAGCCATCTCATCCTCTGTTGTCCCCTTCTCCTCTTGCCCCCAATCCCTCCCAGCATCAGGGTCTTTTCCAATGAGTCAACTCTTCGCATGAGGTGGCCAAAGTACTGGAGTTTCAGCTTTAGCATCATTCCTTCCAAAGAAATCCCAGGGCTGATCTCCTTCAGAATGGACTGGTTGCATCTCCTTGCAATCCAAGGGACTCTCAAGAGTCTTCTCCAACACCACAGTTCAAAAGCATCAATTCTTCAGTGCTCAGCCTTCTTCACAGTCCAACTCTCACATCCATACATGACCACAGGAAAAACCATAGCCTTGACTAGACAAACCTTTGTTGGCAAAGTAATGTCTCTGCTTTTGAATATGCTATCTAGGTTGGTCATAACTTTCCTTCCAAGGAGTCAGCGTCTTTTAATTTCATGGCTGCAGTCACCATCTGCAGTGATTTTGGAGCCCAGAAAAATAAAGTCTGACACTGTTTCCACTGTTTCCCCATCTATTTCCCATGAAGTGATGGGACCGGATGCCATGATCTTCGTTTTCTGAATGTTGAGCTTTAAGCCAACTTTTTCACTCTCCACTTTCACCTTCATCAAGAGGCTTTTTAGTTCCTCTTCACTTTCTGCCATAAGGGTGGTGTCGTCTGCATATCTGAGGTTATTGATATTTCTCCCGGCAATCTTGATTCCAGCTTGTGTTTCTTCCAGTCCAGCATTTCTCATGACATACTCTGCATATAAGTTAAATAAACAGGGTGACAATACACAGCCTTGATGTATTCCTTTTCCTATTTGGAACCAGTCTGTTGTTCCATGTCCAGTTCTAACTGTTGCTTCCTGACCTGCGTACAGATTTCTCAAGAGGCAGATCAGGTGGTCTGGTATTCCCATCTCTTTCAGAATTTTCCACAGTTTATTGTGATCCACACACCCAAAGGCTTTGGCATAGTCAATAAAGCAGAAATAGATGCTTTTCTGGAACTCTCTTGCTTTTTCCATGATCCAGCGGATGTTGGCAATTTGATCTCTGGTTCCTCTGCCTTTTCTAAAACCAGCTTGAACATCAGGAAGTTCACGGTTCACATATTGCTGAAGCCTGGCCTGGAGAATTTTGAGCATTACTTTAGTAGCGTGTGAGATGAGTGCAACTGTGCGGTAGTTCGAGCATTCTTTGGCATTGCCTTTATTTGGGATTGGAATGAAAACTGACCTTTTCCAGTCCTGTGACCACTGCTGAGTTTTCCAAATTTGCTGGCATATTGAGTGCAGCACTTTCACAGCATCATCTTTCAGGATTTGGAATAGCTCAACTGGAATTCCATCACCTCCACTAGCTTTGTTCGTAGTGATGCTTTCTAAGGCCCACTTGACTTCACATTCCAGGATATCTGGCTCTAGGTCAGTGATCACACCATCGTAATTATCTGGGTCGTGAAGATCTTTTTTGTACAGTTCTTCTGTGTATTCTTGCCATCTCTTCTTAACATCTTCTGCTTCTGTTAGGTCCATACCATTTCTGTCCTTTATCGAGCCTATCTTTGCATGAAATGTTCCTTTGGTATCTCTGAGTTTCTTGAAGAGATCTCTAGTCTTTGCCATTCTGTTGTTTTCCTCTATTTCTTTGCATTGATCGCTGAAGAAGGCTTTCTTATCTCTTCTTGCTATTCTTTGGAACTCTGTGTTCAGATGTATATCTTATATAGACACTATGAATAAAATGCATAAATAACCTCGTACTGCCTAGATATTAAAGGAAGCAAATAGACTGAGACGTGAGCTATAACTAGCTTCACCACGAGAGCTAACATTGCCTTAACACACGTGGACAATTATAACTAAAACAACAGAAGAGCATACTGTCCAAAGCACTGCCAGCAGACGTAATCTCTAAATGAGTTGCTGAGTGTGTGTGTGTGTGCGCGCGCGCACGCGCGCTCAGTCGCTCGTTCGTATTTGACTCTTTGGGACCGCCTGGACTGTAGCCCACCAGGCTCCTCTGTTCATGGAATTTCACAGGCAAGTAGACTGGAGTGAGTTGCCGTTTCCTGTTCCAGGGGATCTTCCTGACCCAGGGATCAAACTAGTGTCTCTTGCATCTCCTGCATTGGCGGCAGATTCTTTACCACCGTGCCTTCTGAATGGAACTGGGAGGATACCTGTTAATGATTCTATTGACAGATGCTCATTTTCCTTGTGAATATCAGTTCAAAGGTTTAAAAATTATATCACTTATAGAAGGTTAAAACTATGGAGGATTAGGCAAGGCACACTAATGTAAATGCAATTGTGGAAACTTTGTGCAATTCTGAAAAGAACTTCTAACATTTTCTTTACATTAAAAATGCATATATTTTATTTTTAAAATATGAATTAGCATTGGGATAGTTTGGAAGGCAGTGATGAAATAATTCAAAGCAGATTATTTTGGGGTCAAAACTTCTACATAGAATATAGAAATATGTATGAAGTAAAAGTGTTGAGACAAACAGGGAGATTTTTCTATAACATGCAGTTAGGAAAAGTACTCAGTACACAAAAGATTTTCTTTTGCTATGATTGAAGTAATTCCTCATGAGGGTACAGTGGGCTAAATAAACATACTCCTAGTGTTTATTGATTCTTTGAAGTTTCTAGACTTTGCCAGGAGTCTGACATAGGGCAGGGTAATATGCATTTGTTCATTCAGTTGTTCAATTCCTCCTTCAAATAGTCATTACTTAACTGCTACTGGTCAATTTCCATGCAATTGAACCAAAAAATGCCAACAATAGAAGTGGAAAAATAGAAGCTGTGATTTACATAAGGAACCTTGCATGTTATAAGGTATATTTAAGTCAAAAGTCTTAAGAGCTTGAATTCTGTTTTTTCATAAAGTCTGTCATGAACATTGTTCGTTATTCACAATACAGGATTATTTAAGTATGAAATATTGAAGACAATTTGACTAATTATCCCACCAGGCACCTGTGTCTGTGGGGATTCTCCAGGCAAGAATAATAGAGTGGGTAGCCATTCTCCCCTCCAGGGGATCTTCCCAACCCAGAGATCAAACCCAGGCTTCCCCCATTGCAGGCAGATTCTTTACCAGCTGAGCCACCAGGGAAGCCCAATAAATATTTAAGCACAGTCAACTGTGGGTTATTTTAAAGTATCTAAAAGTATCTTATAAGCTAGAAATAGTTAAGTTTTTAAGGGGAAAATAGATATTTAAAATCTTTCTCTGATAACTGTGTGACAAACAGCTAAAACATTTATAAATATACTCATCACACTATATTTATGTTTTCAGTCACACAATGGAGTCCAATTCTTTGTGACCCCATGGACTGCAGCAAGCCAGGCCTCCCTGTCCATCACCAACTCCCAGAGTCTGCTCAAACTCATGTCCATTGAGACGGTGATGCCATCCAACCATCCCGTCCTCTGTCATCCCATCTGCTCCTGCCTTCAATCTATACTTTAAGTAACAACTTTCTCAATGCTGCAATCACACCCTTGTTCTGAAGGCTGTCTATCATGGGATTGAACGTCGGAGTCACTACAGTATAGAACAGCGAGAGGAGTCTGTCAGTTCCTGCAGAATGTCTGGATTTGGGCCTTAAGTAGGTAATGGTAGCAGATCCAAAGAATAAAAGCACAACCAACAGGTGAGAAGAATACGTGGAGAAGGCTTTGGCTCTTCTGGCTGTTGGCAACCTCAAAATAGTGCAGACGATTTTACTGTAAGAGGCAAGTATTAATATAAAAGGCACTGCAGCAACCAGCAGAACTGCTACACAGACTGACGGCGCATGTGCAAAAGTGTCTCCGCAGGCCAGCTTCAGAATGGGGGGAATGTCACAGAAGAAGTGGTTAATCTCATTCAAATGACAGAAATGCAGAGAGAAGATCCAGCGTGTTTGCCCTGTCTGTACTGGGATTCCACTGACCCAGGAGCCCACAGCCAGCTGGAGGCACACCTTTGGGGTCATGACCAGGGGACAGTGCAGAGGGCCACAGATGGCCACGCAGCGGTCATAGGCCATCACCGCCAGGAGGAAGCACTCAGTGGCTCCGAGGATAAGGAAGAAGCACATTTGGGCAGCACAGTCCAGCACAGAAATGCTTCTGTCCTGAGTCCAAAGGTTCACCAGAATCCTAGGGAGAGTGACAGACACGGAACAGATTTCCAAGGAGGAAAAGTTTGCCAGGAAGAAATACATGGGTTTCTGCAGAGTTGGGTCAAGCCTAGTTAGTATTATTATGAGACTATTTCCAGTTAAGATAATGATGTAAATGATGGAGAGCACCCCAAATAATAGCCCTTGAAGGTTTGGAAGGTCAGAAAACCCCAGGAGAACAAGCTGTATCACTGTGGATACGTTGTCTTCTGCTTCCCTCTCTTCATATCTGTGGGAATGATCCGATCAGAAATACCATTACTTCACTTTTTGACTTTTGTTTCCTTATGTATAAACAGGATGCTATGTCCTCTTATTTTCCTACTTCCCTATAAAAACAAAACCTATTACTGATAAGACCTGTGGAAGTGTAGTGAAATATGTTTTTCATTAATATTAAATATATTTTTAAGAAAATAAATCTCTTCAGTCTCTTTTATCTATCATGGGTTAACATATATTTTTTATATCAAAGCTCATGTGTTTATAATGTAAGTATGTGTCTTCGATTAAACAATAAAAAATGTAAAATATGAATTTGTATTCAGTTCTATCAGTCATTTCCCTATTCTGGCTGCTCTGTTTTGCTCCTCACCTCTCAATTCTGTTTTTAATCATTATCAATGTGAAAGTAATTTGGTTGCACAATTAAACTATTTGTAAGCCATCTGAAAGAGATGGGAATACCAAACCACCTGACCTGCCTCTTGAGAAACCTATATGCAGGTCAGGAAGCAACAGTTAGAACTGGACATGGAACAACAGACTGGTTCCAAATAGGAAAAGGAGTATGTCAAGGCTGTATATTGTCACCCTGCTTATTTAACTTCTATGCAGAGCATCATGAGAAACGCTGGGCTGGAAGAAACACAAGCTGGAATCAAGATTGCTGGGAGAAATATCAATAACCTCAGATATACTACCCTTATGGCAGAAAGCAAAGAGGAACTAAAAAGCCTCTTGATAAAAGTGAAAGAAGAGAGTGAAAAAGTTGGCTTAAAGCTTAACATTCAGAAAACAAAGATCATGGCATCTGGTCCCATCACTTCATGGGAAATAGATGAGGAAACAGCAGAAACAGTGTCAGACTTTATTTTGGGGGGCTCCAAAATCACTGCAGATGGTGATTGCAGCCATGAAATTAAAAGATGCTTACTCTGTGGAAGGAAAGTTATGATCAACCTGGATAGCATATTGAAAAACAGAGATATTACTTTGCCAACAAAGATCCATCTAGTCAAAGCTACGGTTTTTCCAGTGGTCGTGTATGGATGTGAGAGTTGGACTGTGAAGAAAGCTGAGTGACAAAGAAGTGATGCTTTTGAACCGTGGTGTTAGAAAAGACTCTTGAGAGTCCCTTGGACTGCAAGGAGGTCCAACCAGTCTATCCTAAAGGAGATCAGTCCTGGGTATTCATTGGAAGGACTAATGCTGAAACTAAAGCTGAAACTCTAGTACTTTGGCCACCTCATGCAAAGAGTTGACTCATTGGAAAAGACCCTGATGCTGGGAGGGATTGGGGGCAGGAGGAGAAGGGGACATACAGAGGATGAGATGGCTGGATGGCATCACCGACTTGATGGACATGAGTTTGAGTGAACCTTGGGAGTTCGTGATGGACAGGGAGGCCTGGCGTGCTACTATTCATGGGGTCACAAAGAGTCGGACATGACTGAGTGACTGAACCGAACTGAAGCCATCTAAAAAATTTTTAGGGGTAACTACAGTTAATCTTTTAAATTTCTTTATTTTTTAATTGAATTATAATAGCTTTACAGAATTTTGTTGTTTTCTGCCAAACATTGACATGTAGTTAATTTTGAAATTGATAGTTTACCTGCTGCTCTTTACTTTGGAAATTTGCATATTTAGGCCATTTTATCTGAAAACAAAATTGACATGTTGACCAATAAGTATTATGGGATGATAAATATTATGTAATAACGTTTAAAATGAGGCATTTCAATGTAGGGTCTATAAATACAGCAGTCATAATTTATATTCAGATTTTTCAGTCAGAAGAAAAGGAACTAAATTCATCTTCCTTTCCAGGAACTCTAGAGGTAAGAGGCATGTTCGTCTATCACTTCTGTTCAAGCAAGTAATTCTAACAAGAATGTGCACCCCTCACACACTTATTTTAAGAGACATCAGCCCAACTCACCTCTGAAACCTTCCTAAATTACCCCCTTCCTCTATAATTGCTATCGTTCTGCCAACCATTTAATACATTCATTCTTTCTTTTTGTTATGTGTATGTCTGTTAGTTCAGGCATGAGAATGTATTGAGCTGAGATTGCCCATCTTTATGTTATACTTTTCTTATTGCTATAATTAGATTATAATTTATTTGGATATTCTATACATTTTTTGTACAAGGCTTAGCATATCTCTTCCATAAAACTTGCTACATTAACTGCTTGAATAAATTAAAAGTGAATCAATTTGATTCTTAATTTTTTTAGAATAGTCCTCAAGGTGTAAGCAAAGGTTCCTACCCCAGATTCAGACCTTCTCTCCCCCTCTCTCCTGCTAGTTTAACCATGCCTTCAGTGGGGTGTGTGTAGGAGAGTTGCTGTTATTCAGTGGCTAAGTCCATCTCTTTGCGACCCATGAACTGCAGCACAGTAGGCTTCCCTGTCCTTCATTATCTCCCTGAATTTTCTCAAACTCATATCCATTGAGTCAGTGATGCCATCCAGCCATCTCATCCTCTGTCGCCCCTTTCTCCTCTTGCCCTCAATCTTTCCCAGCATCAGGGTCTTTTCCAATGAGTTGTATCTTTACATCAGATGGCCAAAGTATTGGCGCTTCAGCTCCAGCATCAGTCCTTCCAATGAATATTCAGAGTTAATTCCTCTAGAATTGACTAGTTTGACATCCTTGCTGTCCCAGGAACTCTCAAGAGTCTGTGTTAGAAATTATACTCTTTCTACTCACTCTTTCACAGTAGCAAAATACTTCATCATTTTCAGTATGTTGTGTGTAACTTGCATACTATGTGTTAATTAATTTGAAAGCCAGTAAATCCCTGCAAAGGAAACACACCTATATCCATATTCTAAAAGGATAATAAGTGAGGACAGTAGTCAAGTTTCAGCTACAAAAACGTAGAGATACACGAGGCAAAAACAATAGTCCAAACAAGACTTGAGAATCCTGAGGAATACTGTAACTTAGAAAACGAAATTTAAGTAGAAATTTCTTTTACCATCTACACTATTCCAGACTATATACATACTAAGGAACTGAAGGTATTTGAAACTTGCCTCATTATTATACGTCACTTCAGTCATATTTTCCCAAAGAAAATGCTACTTTAAGAAATATAAAAATGCTATAAATGTGTGGTTAAAAATGATCAGAAACAAGTGGCTGATAGGTGATGTTACTAAGAAATGGTTTCATCTGTATAAGTCTAGACAACCATGAATATTTTTTTACTACCTCATCCTGACAGTTTAACCATGTTTTATTCACCTGTTTAATTCAATGTAGATAATAGTACTGGGACACTGATTAAAGTTGTCTTGTGGAATGAATCGCACTTTTTGTTTCAACTAGCTTGTATCATCCACCTACATTTGATGAGCTAACCATTGCTTTCAGAAACTGTCATCTGCTTTATTCTTTTTATCGTATCTGCTCTTTATGTAAGGTCTTCTCACAATTCTTATTGCTCCCCTCTCTCAATTATTCCTACTGTTCAAGCACAGTAATGCATTTGAAATGCATACAGAAATAAAATATTGCCAGAAAAAGAAAGAACAACAGAACTTGATAGTAAGACTGTAGTGAAATCTTGTTTTGCCTCAATTTTTATTTGTCAAATGGAACCACATTTTATGACTGTTAAGTGGAATTATCAGTGTAAAGCCATTATTTGCAAAGTAAGAAATATTATAATTTTTCAAATTCTATCAAATTGGACTTATCTTCAAAACTCTAAGTGTTAGTTGTTCAGTCATGTCCAACTATTTTGCCATCCCATGGACTGTAACCTGCCAGGCTCCTCTGTCCAAGGGTTTTGCAGGCAAGAATACTGGAGTGGGTTGCCCTTTGCATTCACAGGGATCTTCCTGACCCAGGGATTGAACCCAGGTCTCCTGCACTGCAGGCAGACTCTGTGCCATCTGAGTCGCTAGGGACCACACTTCTGAACTCTATCTCACCAAAAATTTCCCTCAAATTATGCCACACATGTTCTGGGTTCTGTGACTTCTAGAAACTATTGGGTCCTTCTATTATACTATTCAGAAAGAAAAACAAATAGCTAATTCAGCTATATGTAGCAACTTTCTTTTACTCAAATTATTCAATTTTTTTAATATTTCCACTAAAATAATGATTTCGTTTGCTGTGGGGGTTATGATATTAAGTGTAGGTGGTATGTCATAATTCATTTATTACAATTGACAGCAAGTTTATAAAATCAAATTGAAGACAGGAAATAAAATCTAAAATTGATGAATGAAGTACAGAAACCTTTAAGGAGAATTCTCCAAAGACAAAAAGAAAACATGCCAATATATTTTTAATACTTTCAAATTCATTTACCATAGAACTTAATTTTAACAATCAAACGATTCCCTTGGTGTTAGTAGGATGCAAACTCATTATAATAAAGTCCATTCTCTTATCTTACTCCTTAGTAATACACAATTAAAATTTTAAGAGCTTGAATACATACAAACTGTTTGAAAGAGGTTTAACACATAGTAATCAATTAATAAATATTCACAGTTAAGATGATAATGATGATGATGAAGATGTCAGTAATCTAGTACATTGGACCATTGTGTTACAAAATACTTTGTAATTTCTCATTTGATAATATAATGATGAGAATCAGAAAAGTAAAAAGCTGTGTGAATCAGGGTTTGAAGTCAAACAACAACAATTACATGCAACAATTTCTTTCTTAAATTTTCCAAAGTAAGTATTGTCTTTCTGATGCTAATTATCTACAGATATATATAAAAATAATTTGCAATTGCAAAAAAATGGTTCATGCTTACTTGTTTAAATTTATATCAAATATAATGCTTACCTTTATAGATAGAGTGAAAAGACAGAGAGAAAATGAGAGTTTTTCCCTCATAGTTAGATAATTCAGATTTATTTAAAACAGAGGTTAATTGGCATCTAATTCCCTCATAGTTAGATAATTCAGATTTATTTAAAACAGAGGTTAATTGGCATCTAATTCCCTCATAGTTAGATAATTCAGATTTATTTAAAACAGAGGTTAATTGGCATCTAATATATGTTCTATTGTTTTACCATGTAGAGTTCTTTAAATAGGAAATATTTACTCTTGGGATCAGCTCCTTCCCCAAGTTACCTCCTAACTGAACTAAACTATTCTCCCTGCCACTCAAGGACTTTATTACAACAACCAAAATCATATCTGCTCATACCACTCCTCAAAATTCTCTACCTCTCTTATGGCATTTTGTGATCATTAAGAAATTTACATAACGTAAAATCAGAAGTTTATGATTACATATTACTTGTGATATGAAATAAAGATTTTCTTAAAAAGGATGCAATTATACAATGTTTCAAATCGAAGATAATTTTTCTGAAGTAGGAAAAAATTCAGAAGTAGGAAATCCAGGGATGTTGGGGGCAGTTATGCCATCTTCAGCATGAATCTCATCTACACAATCACAGAGTAGCCAGGTCTGCCTCTTAACTTCCCAGACTACAGAAAGGGAGCTGGTGATCAGGGGAATCAATCACTAATTCCTTTTTTGATGTACAAGCTGGAAACAGCATGCAGAGTTTCCAGGAATAGTCCCTCATCTCAACTTTAGTTGCGAGATCACTCCAAGTAGGAAGAGAGGATGGAAATATTTCTAGCTGTCCTGCCATGTGATTGACTGGCTAAGACTCCTTATTTCTATCATTAATTGCCTTCGCTTGGAACAACCTGAAATTCTAAGTAGTTACTGTATAGACTTCCCAGTAAAGGATGTTCTCAGATTAGTTGTGAGGATTCTCAGCAGTGGTTACAATGTAACAGAACAAATTTTCTCTATCACCCCTTACACACACACACACACACACACACACTCACAAAATACAATGGAAGAGAATATTAGACTTAACTATAGGAAGCAGGAATACATTTACACCTGTATAAAGATTAAAAGAAATTAGAAAAAACCATATTTTAGAAAATCATGCCAATGCATGGAAAGCTATCACTCTTCAATGGCTATATATTTATATAACATAACAATGTTTAGTGATTACTTTGTGATTTATTTTAATTCTAGCCATTAAAATACATAAAAACATAAATTATGTTTAACATAATCTAATCTTGGTTTTAATTTGCATTTCATAATGGCTAATGGTGATGAGCATCTTTTATGTGATTATTTGATTTCTGTTTATTTGCTTTAGTAAAATATTTATTTCAGAATTTCATACATTTGTTAGTTGCTGCTTAGCTTCCCTGGTGGTTCAGACAGTAAAGAATCTGCCTGCAATGCAGGAGACCCAGGTCCAATCCCTGGGGCGGGAAGATCCTCTGGAGAAGGGAAGTCTACCCACTCCATTACTCCTGCCTGAAGAATTCTATGGACAGAGGAGCCTCTTGGGCTACAGTCCCTGTGGTCATAGAGTTGGACATGACTGAGTGACTAACACTTTTTCATACTTTCATATTTATTAATTGCATTATTTCTATTTTTACTGTTGAAGATGCACTAGGTTTTTAGAAAAAATCATTAAATGGGATTCACTAAGCTTAGTGGATAAAAATTAAGCAATAACTTATGACAGTCAAGGCAACCTGTCAAATATTCAACTCCTTTTTCACACTAGTGAAAAAAGAGAAAGCCATCCAACATGAACAGAAAAATGGTTTCAGCAGAATTAGCATTTGAGTGGTATCCTCTTAGAATGGGTCTTATAGCTAGATGCAAATTCACCATAATGTCAAAACAGACAAATTTATATATAATATACATTTTATATAAGTGTTGTAACATTCTTATGCATGATGATCTGTAGTATTTATAGAATTGTTATATATACATATAATATAATAAGAATGGTAATTATGCAGTGACTTATTCCCCATTTTAGTCTGAAAAGTAATTTTTTTCCTTATTTAAGAGTGAGTCTTCCTTGACAATCTTATTTAGCATGATCCTCTTTCAAAAAGAGGGAGAGTAAGGTATCTAAATAGAAATTTGAATACATTTACTACAATTTCAGTTCTTATTACTGAAATTCACTATACCCATTGAAGGGAATAATATATTGAGACAGTTGGCAGATAGAAAGTTTTAGGACTTGTAGTTCATGCCTCAGCAGCTAAAGAATCCATCTGTAATGCAGGAGAAACAGGTTTCATCCCTAGGTCAGGAAGATCTCCTTGAGGACCAAAATGGCAACCCACTCTAGTATTCCTGCCTGAAAAATCCAGAGGAGCCTGGCAGGCTACAGTCCAAAGGGTTGCAAAGAGTTGGATATGACTGAGAGACTAAGAACACACAGCAAAGGCCACATGCAATTTTGCAGCTTAAAGATACGATGTTTAAAGCTTTTACGTATCTTCTAAGGACACATATTTCTATATGTCATAAATTTTTATTTAAATGGGCTTTTGTAAATTATAATTGTTACTACCTTCTTATGGGTAATTTAGCTTAGTTTTCCCAAGTATTTTCTTTAGAGGGGCATTATGCCAGGAGATCCAACCAGTCCATTCTAAAGGAGATCAGTCCTGGGTGTTCATTGGAAGGACTGATGCTAAAGCTGAAACTCCAGTACTTTGGCCACCTCATGTGTAGAGTTGACTCACTGGAAAAGACTGTGATGCTGGGAGGGATTGGGGGCAGGAGGAGAAGGGGACAACAGAGGATGAGATGACTGGATGGCATCACGGACTCGATGGACGTGAGTCTGAGTGAACTCCGGGAGTTGGTGATGGACAGGGAGGCCTGGTGTGCTGCGATTCATGGGGTCGCAAAGAGTCAGACACGACTGAGCGACTGAGCTGAACTGAACTGATGCCAAAACTATTACTGCTGCTAAAGAAACAATGTGTCAATGTCCCTTGTGAAAAAGCATTCTTCAACATATAACAACATTCAACCAAAATGAACCCAGACAGGAATATGCATGTTTTCTGTCTCATTAAACATACATTTTTGGTGGTATATATTTTGAAGCCATTGTTTTAACATAACAGAGAATCTAATCTCACTAAATGACTCACAAAGTCATATACTGGGTAGCCCAATCAGGTGGCCAGAGGTGAAGAAACGCTGCTACCCAGAAAGCAGGTACAATTTAAAATTCTGTAAAAACAAGATACAAGAAATAATGTTTGGTCTTTACTTCAAGAGATTAATGGAGCCCCAGATGGCACTCTTTGGCTAATTTTTCAAAAAAGTATAGATAAAGTCCAGTGTTTTTATGAACCATATCATAAATTTCTTTCCTGTCAATTTAAAATATATTACCTGGTAATGGGTAGAAAACAAAAAAACAAATGTCAAGAAGTAATTTCTAGGGGCTGCCTCATGTGAATTAAAAGTTTGGGAAGACAAGGTTTAGAGAAATAAAAGGAATAAATATAAACATCGCAAGGAATTTTGTAACAGTATAATCCTGCCCTTGTTAATAAACACTGAGTTCACAATGATATACATGTTTACTGAGTTTCATGTGAATATTACTGAAGGTTTAGCTCTGACTTAGAACTCAGTGCATGAAAGCCTTTCTTTTGGTATTCTGATTGGAGTAATCCCACATGAGAGTAAAGTGGGTTAAATAACTATGCTCCCAATGTTTAGTGGTTCTCTGAAATCTCTAGATTTTTTGACACCAGTCTGAGGTAAGCCATAGCAGTGTTTATTTCTCTATTCATCCATTCAATCCCTCTGTCACATATTATTTAAGTGCTACTGAGCAGTTACTGTGCCACAGAATCAAGGAAAGCCAACAAGTACAGGTGTGGATAAGTAAGCAATTATGTAGGTAAATAATCTTGCATATCTGCAATATATTTGAGCCAAAAATCTTAGCAGACTGAATTCTGTTGTTGTTGTTGTTCAGTGGCTAAGTCATGTCTGACTCTTGGTGATCCATGGATTGCAGCATGCCTGGCTTCCCTGTCCTTCACCATCTCCCAGAGTTTGCTCAAACACATGTCCATTGAGTCAGTGATGCCATCCAACCATCTCATCCTCTGAAACAATGCACATAACACTTTTATTCATAAAGCAGGATTATTTTTAGACAGAGTATTGAAGATAGATTAATTTGCCTGTTATATATATAAGCACAATAAATTTTGGTTTATTATTTAAAAGTATCTAAAAGTACATTATAAGCTAGAAGTAGTTAACTTCTTAATAGAAGAATGTAGAGATTTATAATGATTCTCTGATAAGTACATGCAAGTAGATAAAGCATTGATAATTAAACTCATCATGCTGTATTTTAAGTAATAATTTTCTCAGTGCTGCAATCATATCCTTGTTCCAAAGACTGTATATCATGGGATTGAACATCGGAGTCACTATGATGTAGAACAGAGAGAGGAGTCTGTCAGTTCCTGCAGAATGACTGGATTTGGGCCTTAAGTATGCAATGGTAGCAGGTCCAAAGAATAAAAGCACAACCAACAGGTGAGATGTGGAGAAGGCTTTGGCTCTTCCTCTGGCTGCTGGCGACCTCAGAATAGTGGAAATGATTTTGCTGTAAGAGGCAAGGATCAACATAAAAGGTACAGCAACAAACAACAGAGTTACTGCATAGACTGAGAGCTCATGTGCAAAAGTGTCTCCACAGGCCAGCTTCAGAATAGGGGGATGTCACAGAAGTGGTTAATCTCGTTCCAATGACAGAAATGCAGAGAGAAGTTCTGGCACATTTGCCCTGTCTGCACTGGGATTCCACTGACCCAGGAGCCCACAGCCAGCTGGAGGCACACCTTTGGGGTCATGACCAGGGGACAGTGCAGAGGGCCACAGATGGCCACGCAGCGGTCATAGGCCATCACCGCCAGGAGGAAGCACTCAGTGGCTCCGAGGATAAGGAAGAAGCTCATTTGGGCAGCACAGTCCAGCACAGAAATGCTTCTGTCCTGAGTCCAAAGGTTCACCAGAATCCTAGGGAGAGTGACAGACACGGAACAGATTTCCAAGGAGGAAAAGTTTGCCAGGAAAAAATACATGGGTTTGTGCAGTGCAGGGTCAAGTCTAGTTAGTATTATTATGAGACTATTTCCAGTTAAGATAATGATGTAAATGATGGAGAACACCCCAAATAATAGCCCTTGAAGGTTTGGAAGGTCAGAAAAACCCCAGGAGTACAAATTCCATCACTTTGGATATGTTGTCTTTTGCTTCCATATCTTCATATTTCATCTGCGGGAATGATCCAATCAGAGGTACTATTATTTCACTTTCATTAGCTCTTGTTTTCTTATTTATAAAACAGGCTGTTGCAATTTTCTATTTTTCAATTTCCTATAAAAACCAAACCTATAACACCAGGTGCTCTAAATGTGTGATAAAGTGTGTTTTTCATCATTATTAAATCTATCTGTAAATTAAAAAAAAACTTTAATCTTTCTTTTTCTGCTGTATACAATATTTATTTAGTTCTGAAGATAAGTGATTGTAATTTTGCTATTCGTCTCAACACTCAAAAATACAAATTCTAAATTTAAGTTCCTTTGTGAAATAACTTGATATTTGCATTTGATGTGTTATTCTTTTCACCTCTCCATTCTGTTCATTATCAATTCAAAATTAATCTTTTTTGCTCTTTTAAATGTCTTAAGCGATATAAAATAGTTTTAGGGATACATATAGTTAATTTTTAAAAATGAGATTTTTTTCAGTTGTATTTCCAATGTCTTTTTAACTTTGACATATTTAACTTCTGCATATTTAGCTATTTAACTTTGACATATTTAGATTTGACATTTTTAACTTCCGCATATTTAGTTATTTTATTATAAAACAAAATTCATCAGCCAACCACTCAAGATTTTTTGAATGGTATTTAATTTTTAAAACTGTGTATTTCAATATAGTGTCTGCAAATTCAGCATTCATAATTTTTATTCACAGTTTTCTGCTCAAAGACAAAGAATTCTAAGCTGGTCTTCCTGTCCAGGAACTCTCATAAGGGTGAGAGGCATGTTCATCTAGCATTTATATTCATTAAAGCATTCAAACTAGAATGTTCACCTGTTATACACTTATTGTAAGAAATACATCCATCACAATAGCTATCTCAGAGCCTCCTAAATTACAAAGGACTTCAATAATTGAAACAATTCTGCTGAATACCTTTAATTAATTAATTGTTGTGGGGTTTTTTGCCCCATGTGAGTGTTAGTTCATGCATGTGAAAGCCTTGGGTTGAAATTGTCCATCTTTCTTTGCTATATCTAGATTTTAAGCTTTTGATCATCAGTGTATCTTTGTATGTAATGTGTAATATGTTTCTTCCACAAAAAGTGATTTACTAACTTCTTGAATTAATAATTAAACTTTCTGGCAAGCTGCAGTTACAAGGCATCAGGAGAAAAGGCTCAGCTTTGTCAACAATCTGTTAGATTTCTGGGCCTAATCATATCAGAAGGGACTAGAGCCATAGGCCCCGAGAGAATTAAACCTATGCTGCTGCTGCTAAGTCGCTTCAGTCGTGTCCGACTCTGTGTGACCCCATAGACGGCAGCCCACCAGGCTCCCCGGTCCCTGGGATTCTCCAGGCAAGAACACTGGAGTGGGTTGCCATTTCCTTCTCCAATGCATGAAAGTGAAAAGTGAAAGTGAAGTCGCTCAGTCGTATCTGACTCTTAGCGACCCCATGGACTGCAGCCCACCAGTCCGTGGGAGTTTCCAGGCAAGAGTACTGGAGTGGGGTGCCATTGCCTTCTCTGATAACCTATACACACTAGTAAAGTAATGCTCAAAATTCCCCAAGCCAGGCTTCACCAATATGTGAACCGTGAACTTCCAGATGTTCAAGGTGGTTTTAGAAAAGGCAGAGGAACCAGAGATCAAATTGCCAACATCTTCTGGATCATTGAAAAAGCAAGAGAGTTTCAGAAAAACATCTATTTCTGCTTTATTGACTATGCCATAGCCTTTGACTGTGTGGATCACAATAAACTGTGGAAAATTCTGAAAGAGATGGGAATACCAGACCACCTGAACTGCCTCTTGAGAAACCTGTATGCAGGTCAGGAAGCAACAGTTAGAACTGGACATGGAACAACAGACTGGTTCCAAATAGGAAAAGGAGTATGTCAAGGCTGTATATTGTCACCCTGCTTATTTAACTTCTATGCAGAGTACATCATGAGAAATGCTGGGCTGAAAGAAGCACAAGCTGGAATCAAGATTGCCGAGAGAAATATCAATAACCTCAGATATGCAGACGACACCACCCTTATGGCAGAAAGTGAAGAGGAACTAAAGAGCCTCCTGATGAAAGTGAAAGAGCAGAATGAAAAAGTTGGCTTTAAAGCTCAACATTCAGAAAACGAAGATCATGGCACCTGATCCCATCACTTCATGGGAAATAGATGGGGAACCAGTGGAAAGTGTCAGACTTTATTTTTGGGGGCTCCAAAATCACTGCAGATGGTGATTGCAGCCAGGAAATTAAAAGATACTTACTCCTTGGAAGGAAAGTTATAACCAACCTAGACAGCATATTGAAAAGCAGAGACATTACTTTGCCAACAAAGGTCTGTCTAGTCAAGGCTATGGTTTTTCCTGTGGTCATGTATGGATGTGAGAATTGGACTGTGAAGAAAGCTGAGTGCCGAAGAACTGATGCTTTTGAACTGTGGTGTTGGAGAAGACTCTGGGAGTCCCTTGGACTGCAAGGAGATCCAACCAGTCCATTCTAAAGGAGATCAGTCCTGGGTATTCATTGGAAGGACTGATGTTGAAACTGAAACTCCAATACTTTGGCCACCTGATGCGAAGAGTTGACTCATTGGAAAAGACCTTGATGCTGGGAGGGATTGTGGGCAGGAGGAGAAGGGGACGACAGACGATGAGATGGCTGGATGGCATCACCAACTTGATGGACATGAGTTTGAGTAAACTCCGGGAGTTGGTGATGGACTGGGAGGCCTGGAGTGCTGAGATTCATGGGATCGCAGAGAGTTGGACAAGACTGAGCGACTGAACTGGAACTGGAACTGGAACTGAAATCATCCCCTACCTATGACTTTAAGACAACTGAGAGGATTTGGGGGAATCACAGGCTACAGTCACATTTGGATTCCGGGTTATGGGGAACTTGCCTGGCCTTTATATAAACTTATAGCTGAAACTCAGCAGGCCCAAACCGACAAACTGGTTTGGTCTCCAGATACTCAAAAGGCTTTTAAGGTTCTTCAGACTGCTCTCCTGCAAGCTCCAGCTCTAAGCTTGCCCACAGGGTCAGAATTTAATTTGTTTGTCACTGAAAGAAAAGGTGTGGCCTTGGGAGTTTTGACACAACCCCGAGGGCCTCACCAGCAACCTATTGCTTATCTAAGCAGAGAATTAGATGTAATTTCATGTGAGTGGCCCCACTGCCTAAGAGTAATTGGGGCAGCAGCTTTATTAGCACCTGAAGCTTTAAAAATAATTAATGGATGAAACCTTACTGTCCTGACTTCTCATGATGTGAGTGGAATCTTAAATCCTAAGGTTAATATTTGGATGACAGACAGTAGACTTCTTAAATATCAGTCATTGTTGTTAGAAGGACCAGTAACTAAGCTTAAAGTCTGTAGTAATTTAAATCCTGCCACTTTCCTTCCTGAGAAGGAAAATGAAACACCTGATCACGATTGTTCCCAATTCCTAACTTTAAACTATGCAGCTTGGGAAGATCTAATGGATACCCCATTAGACAATCCTGACATGGAAATATTTACTGGTGGCAGTTCTTTTGTTCAGGATGGAAAGCATAAAGCAGGGTACGCCATGGTGACTGCTGAACAGGTTTCCCCTCTTCATCAGTGGAAGGCTTCCCATGGTGGACATCTCCACTTCAAGGAAAAGACTTTCTCCAAGTCTGAGAATACCTTCAACAACAATCATATGGGATTTCTCTTCTTCAACTGATGACATCTAACAATCCTAAGATGAACTGATGTAACTATGGACATAATATGACTTTTAATTTTGATTTTAACTTGTTTTAGATTATTTTGCCTTACATCTGTAACTGTTTAATTGGATTTCTTTCTAGTTGCATGAAGGCTTTTAAGTTACAAATGGTTGTCCAAGCTCCTACTAGTGCCACGGCCTCCTCCAACAATTACTTGGGGCCCCTAGATCAGAGATCCTCAATATGAGGGTTAGGAGAATATGTTGCCTTAACAATTTAGGGACCACACCCCTAAATAGCAGGAAGTAGTTATGGAACGAAAATGACGCCCCTTTCCCTTGGCAACATAATTCTCCTATAAGAAAAGGGGGGAATGAGACAGTCACTTCCTAGGCAGGTTGATAAGAAGTCTAGGGGTCCCCAAGGAGAGAGGGGTCTGGAATTTTCGAGGAGGAAGAAAGGACAAACTTTTTTTGTCCCTCTACATTCCTTAGGATTATATAACAATAACATATTCTGCCTGAGGACAGTCTCTGGAAAAAACCTTCTGGCTAATCCTGTTATCTTAAGGTGTAATTATTGGAGTTAGTGAGGTCTTTACAACCTCCAGACATTCTTTTGATTCACTATAATAACTAATTAGAGAGTGTATAACTCCATTTCTAACACTAGCAAGGGGGTACTCTTTCCACCCCCTTCTGATGCCTATGTCAGAAGCTTTCTCTATCTCCTTTATACTTTAATAAAACTTTATATACAAAAGCTCTAAGCAATCAAGCCTTGTCTCTGGCCCCAGATTGAATTCTCCTCCGGAGGCCAAGAATCCCGGTGTCTTCGCGTGGTTCAGCAACAACCTTTCATGGGGAGGGTCTCACCCAAGAGATTGTAGACATATGACCCCAGATACATGGTCAGTGAGATGGGGTCACCCTGGAGACTGTGACTATGTTACCTCAGGTGCAGGTTCTGGGAGGGGTTTACCCTGGAGACTATGGTCATGAGAACCCAGGGGCAGGGTCTATAAGGTTAAGTCACCTCAAGACTGTGGTCCTGATACCCCAGACCAGGGTCAGTGAGGTTGGGTCACTCTGGAAAACGTGGACGTGTGATCCCAAGTATACAATCTGGGGAAGATTGTCACCCTGGAGACTGTGGACATGTGATACCAGGTGCAGGGTCTGGCAGGGGGGTGTCACAATGGAGACCAGGGACGTATGACCCCAGGTGCAGGGCCTGGGAGAGGTGTCACCCTGGAGACTGTGGACTTGTGAACTGAGGTGCAGGGTCTGGATGGGGTCACATATGAGACTTTGGATATGTGAACCCAGGTGCAGTATTAGGGAGTTGTCACCCTGGGGACTGGATACGTGACCCCGGGTACAGTGTTTGGGAAGGGTGTCACCCTGGAGACTATTCACATGTAACTCCAGGTGCAGGGTGTGTGAGAGGGGTCACCTTGGAGACTGGACGTGTGACCCCAGGTACATGGTCTGGGAGGGAAATCACACTGGTGAGTGTGGACATGTGACATCAGGGACAGGGTCTGGGAGGAGGGGTCACCCTGGGGGCTCTGGACCTGTGAGCCCAGGTGCTGGATCATGGAAGGGGCTCACCCTGGGAGACATGGATGTGTGTCACCAGGTACTGGGTCTGGGAGAATACACACGGTAGAGACTGGATATGTGACCCCCAAATACAGTGCCTGGGAGAGGTCACCCTTGGGACTGAAGACATGTGATCTCAGACACAGGTTCGGGGAGGGTGTCACCCTGGAAACTGTGGACATGTAACACAAGGTAGGGTCTGGGAGGGGAGCTCACAATGGGAACTGTGGCCATGTCATCCCAGGTGCTCAGACTGATGTAGTAGTGTCACCGTGAAGTCTATGGTCTGTATCCACAGGTACGGGTCTGGAGGGGGGTCACCCTGGAGACTGGAAATGTGACCAGAGGTTCAAAGTCTGGGAGTGGTGGTCACCCTGGAGACTGTGTACATGTGACCAGAGGTAAAAGTTCTGGTGAGGTGGGGTCACCATGGAGAATGTGGAAGTGTGACCCCAGGTGTAGGGTCTGGCAGAGGCAGTTACCCTGGAAACTGGAAATGTGACCCCAGGTACAGGGTCTGGGTGAGGTGTCACCAAGGAGACTGTGGACATTTGACCCCAGGTGCTTGTATTTCAAAGGGCTCACCCTTTAGCCTGTGGATGTGTGACCCCAGGTGAAAGGTATGGAAGTAGGGGTCACCCTGGACTGTGGCCGTCTAACACCAGGTGCAGGGTCTGGGGAGAGGGCTTTCTGTGGAGACTGTGGATATATGACCCCAAGTGCAGGTTCTGTGAGGTGTTTTCTCCCTGGGGAAAGTGGACAGGTGACCCAAAATGCAATGTCTGGGGTAGAGGCTGACCCTGGAGCCTGTGGATGTGTAAAGCCAGGTGAAGTGTCTGGGAGAGGGTTCACCCTGGAGACAAAGGACATGTGCCCCTATGAATAGGTAAAGGGGTTCACCAGGGAAGCTGCAGCCATGTGACACCAGGTAAAGGATCTGATGTGGGGCATGAACGTGGAGACTGTGGTCATATAACCCCCTGTGCAGGGGGAAAGGAGGTCACCCTGGAAACTGTGGGTGTGTGATCCCAGGTACATGGTCTGGGAGGGGTTCATCATGGAGACTATGGATGTGAAATTCCAGGGATAGGGTCTGGGAGGTGGGGTTACCATGAAGATTGTGTGCAGGTGTTTCTGGTTACTGGGTCTGGGTGGTGGGGTCACCCTAAGGACTATGGACGTGTGACCCAAAGTGCAGGGTCTGGGGAGGGGCTTTCCCTGCATACTGTGGATTGTGATCCCAGATGCAGGATCTGGGACGTGGGGTCACTCTGGGGATTGTAGACATGTTATATCAGGTGAATGGTCTGGGAGGGGGTTACCCTGGAGACTCTGGACATATTACCCTAAGTGCAGGGACTGGGAGGTGGTGTTACCCAGGACACTGTGGTCATGAGACCTCAGGTACAAAGTCTGGATTTTAGCTCATACTAGAGACTGTGGACATGTGATCCCATGTATAATGGTCTGGGAGGGAGTCACCCTGGATACCACAGGAATTTGACCCCAGGTACAGGGTCAAGAAGGGGTTACTCTGGAAACTGTTTATGTGTGACCCCACATGCAGTTTCTGGGAGGTGGAGTCACACTTCAGACTGTAGACATGTGACCCTGGTCCAGGGTGTGGGAGGGGGTCACCCTGGATCTTGTGGACATGGGACCTTAGGTGCAAGGTCTAGGAAGTGTTGTCACTCTGGGGATTGTAGACATGTTACTCCAGGTGTATGATCTGGGAGAGGTTCACCCTGGAGACTGTGGATGGGCAACCCTAGGTGCAGGGACTGGGAGGAAATGCCACACTGGGCACTGTGGTCATGTGACCCCAGGTACATAGTCTGGAGGTGGTCTCACCCTGGAGACTGTTTACATGTGACCCCAGGTGCAGGGTCTGGGAGGTGGGGTTACCCTGGAGACAGTGGACATGTGACTCAAGGTCCCAGGTCTGGGAAGGGGTCATGCCAAGGAGGCTCTGGGAGGGTGTCACCCTGATGAATGTGGACTTGTGAACCTGGTAAGGTATAGTCACACTGGAGACTGTGGACATGTGAACCCAAGTGTGGGGTGTGGGTGGTGTCAACAAGGAGAATTTTGACATGTGACCCCAGTGCAGGTACTTTGAAGCAGTCAACATGGAGCCTGTGGATATGTGAACCCAGGGCAAGGGTCTGGGAGGTGGGGTCACCCTTGAGACTGGACATGCGACCCAGGTGCAGGGTCTTGAGGCGGGTTCACCTTGGCAACTGTGGATATGTGATCCCAGGTTCAGGGTCTTGGAGGACATTCACTCTGCAGAATGTGGACATGTGATCCCATGTATGGTCTGCAAAGGTGTTCACCAGGGAGACTGTGGACATGTACACCAGGTGCTTGGATGTGGGCTGCAGTCACCCTGGAGACTGAATATGTGACCCAGTTTCAGTGTCTGGGATGTTTGTCACCCTGGAAGCCTTTGACTTAAGGTACAGGGTCTGGGGGTGCTGTCACCCTGGGAACTGTGGACATATGAGAGCAGGTGCAGGGTCTGAGTGATGGGGTCACCCTATGGACTGTGGACATGTGATCCCACATGTAGGGTCTGGAAAGGGGCCTCTGTAGAGACTGTGGATGTCATACCATAGGTGCAGGGTCTGGGAGGAGGTCACCATGAACACTGTGGATGTGTGACCCCAGGTACTGGGTCTTGGGGTCAGGGTCACCCTGGAGACTGTGGACTTGTGACCCCAGGTACAGCGTATGGGAAGTTGGGTCAACATGGGTAATGTGGACATTTGACCCAAAGTGTAGGGTCTGGGGACAGGGCTAACCCTGAAGACTGGATGTGTGATTTCCGGTGCATGGTCTGGGAGGGTGTAACCTTGGAGACTGTGGATGTGTGACTCCACATACAGGGTATAGGAGGTGGGGTCACACTTTAAACTGTAGACATGTGACCCTGGTCCAGAGTCACCCTGGAGATTGTGGACATAGGATCCCAGGTGCAGGGCCTGGGAGGTGGCTCACCCTGGAGACTGTGACATCAGATGCCAGGTACATTGGGAGTTGGATCACCCTGGAGACTGTGGACATGTGACCCCAGGTACAGTTTCTGGGAGAGTGTCACCCTAGACTCTGGACATGTGACCCCAAGTGCAGGATTTGGGAATGGGTTCACCCTGGTGACTGGACATATGTCACCAGGTGCAGGTCATGGGCAGGAGGGACACCCTGGATATTGTCAAAGTGTGACACCAGGCACAGGGTCTGGACATTCCCTCATAGCTCAAAAGCTTCCCCCATAGCTCAGTCGGTAAAGAATCTACCTGCAATGCAGGAGACCCAGATTCGATTCCTGGGTCAAGAGGATTTCCTGGAGAAGGAAATGGCAACCCACTCCAGTATTCTTCCCTGGAGAATCCCATGGGTAGAGGAACATCGCAGGCTACAGTCCGCGGGGTCACAAGAGTTGGACATGACTTAGCGACTAAACCACCAACATTAAGGACTGTTAAGGATAAGAGGTTAGCAAACAGAAAATAAATAGACAGGGCCTGGGAGAGGGGGTCACCATGGAGACTGTGTACGTGTGACCCCAGGTACAGTGTCTGAAAAGGGGATCACTCTGGTGACTATGGACATGTGACCCCAGGTACAAGGTCTGGGAAGAGGGTCACCATGACCCCAGGTACTGGGTAGGTGGTGTGAGGTCACCGTGGAGACTGTGGACATGTGACGCCAGGTGTAGGGTCTGGGAAGGGTTCACCTTGGATACTGTGGACAAGTGACACAGTGTGTAAGGTCTGGGTGTGGGGATTACCCTGGAAACTGGAAATGTGACTCCAGGTACATGGTCTGGTAGGTGGGGTAACCATGGAGACTGTGAACTTGTGACAACATATCTATGGTCTGAGAGTGGTTAACCCTGAGACTATGTACATGTGACCACAGGTGTAGGCTTGTGAGGGAATGTAAGTGTGTGTGAGGGTGTGAGAGGGAATGTAAGAGTGTTCAATGGTGTGCGAAGGAGTGTAAGACCATGCAAGGGTGTGTGAGGGAGAGTGAGAGTGTGTGAGGTCATGTGAGAGGTCATGTGAGAGAGTGTAAGAGTGTGCAAGGGTGTATGATGGAGTGAAAGTGTGTGAGGGTGTGCGAGGGAGTTGCAGAGTGTATGAGAGAATGTAATAGTGTGCAAGGGTGAATGAGGGTGTGTACGAGTGTGTGAGGAAGTGTAAGAATGTGTGAAGGTTTGCAATGGAATGTAAGAGTTGTGAGGGTGTGCAGGAAAGTGTAAGAGCATGCAAGGGAGTGTAAGAGTGTGCAAGGGTGTGCGAAGGAGTGTAAGTGTGTCAGGTTGTGCTACAGAGTGTAAGAGAATGCAAGGAAGTATAAGAGCATGCGAGGGTGTCTGATGGAGTTTAAGGGTGAGTGAGGGTGTGCAAGGAAGTGTAAGAATATGTGAGGTTGTGCGAGGGAGTATAAAAGCATGATAGTTTAAGAGTGTGCAAGGTTGTGGTAAAGTGTGTAAGAGCATGTGAGGGATTATAAGAGTGTGTAAGTGTGTGCAAGGAAGTGTAAGAGCATGCAAGGGAGTGTAAGAGTGTGTGGTGGTGTGCGAGGGAGTGTAAGAAGGTGTGCAAAGGAGTGTAACAGCATGCAAGGTAGTGAAACAGTGTGCAAGGGTGTGCGATGAAGTGTAAGGGTGTGCGAGGGTGGGCAAGGAAATGTCAGAGCATGTGAGGGAGTGTAAGAGTGTGCAGAGATGAGCAAGGGAATGTAAGAGTGTGTGGGCATGCAAAGGAGTGTAGGAGGGTGTGAGGCAGTGTTGTAGCATGCAAGAGAGTGTAAGAATGTGGGATGGTGTGCGAGGGGGTGGAGAGCGTGTGAGGGAGTGTAAGAGTGTGTGAGAGTCTGCAAGGGAGTATAAGAGTGTGTGAGGGTGTGTGAGGGAGTGTAAGAGTGTGAGGGGGCATGCCAGGGAGTGTAAGAGTGTGAGAGGGCATGCCAGGGAGTGTAAGAGTGTGCAAGGGAGTCTAAGAATCTGCGAGGGTGTGCAAGGGAGTATGAGTGTGTGAGTGTGTTGTGAGGGAGTGTAAGAGTGTGCTAGGGTGTGAGATGGAATGTAAGATGTGAGACGGTGTTCCAGGGAGTTTAAGAGAGATCCCAGGTTCAAGGTAGGTTGGGAGTGACCCTGGAACTAGTGGTTATTTCAGGGACTGTAAGAACATGGGAGGAAGTATAAGAATGTGTGAGGATGTGCAAGAAGTGTAAGACTGAGCAAAGGAATGTAAGTGTGTGAGGGTGTGCAATGGAGTATAAGAGTGTGTGAAGGCATGCCAGGGAGTCTAAGAGTGTGCAAGGGTGTACGAGGTAGTGTATGACTGTGACAGTGTGTGAGGGAGTGTAAGGGTGGGCGAGGAAGTGTATGACTGCAAAGGTGTGTGAGGAGTATAAAAGTGTGCGAGGTAGTGGAAGGGAGTGTAATAGTGTGCAAGGTGTGCAAGGGCATGTGAGGACATGCAAGGACATAGAGGGAGTTGAGAGCATGCGAGGCGAGGCAGTGTAAGTGTGTGAGGGTTTGCAATGTAGTATAAGAGTGTGTGAGGGCATGCAAGGGAGTGTAAGAGGGTACAAAGGTGTGCGAAAGTGTATGAGGACATGAAGTTTGAGAGAGTGTGTGAGGATGTGTGAGAGTGTGTGATGGTGTGCAAGGGCAGGCGAGGTCATTCGAGGATGTGTGAGGACGTGTGACAGCATACAAGGATGTGTGAGGGTTGCAAGGCTGGGCAACAGCGTGTGAGGGTGTGCAAGAACATGCAAGGACATGGAAGGGCGTGTGTGGCCATGCGAGTGTGTGTGAGGGCATCTGAGCATGTGCAAAGGCATGTGAGAGCGTGCACGGATGTGTGAGAGTGTGCGAGGATGTGCGAGGGCATGTGAGGGCATGCAATAGCATGAGAAGGCATGCAAGGGTGTGTGAGGATGTGCGATGGTGTGTGAAAGCAGGCAAGGGCATGAGAGAATGTGCGAGGATGTGCAAGAGTGTGCAAAGATGTGCAAGGGCATTTGAGGACACGCAAGAACATAGAGGGAGTGCAAGAGCATGCGAGGCACTGTGAGAGCCTGCGAGGGCATGTTAAGCCATGTGAGGGTGTGCGAGGGTGTGTGAAGGTGTGTGAGTACATGCGAGGTTGAGCAAGAGTGTGCAAGGGCATGCAAGGCTGTGTGATGATGTGCAAGAGCAGGCAAGGGCAGGCGAGGCCATGTTAGGGAGTGTGAGGACGTGTGAGGTCATGTGAGAGTGTGCAAGGACTGCAAGCATGTGCAAGTGCATGCAAGAGCATGTGAGGGCCTGCGAGAGTGTGGGAGGGCATGTGAAGGCACGTGAGACAGTGCAAGTGGGTGTGATGGTATGTATGTGCGAGGGGATGTGAGAGTATGCAAGAGCGTGTGAGGGCATGCAAAGAATTACGAGAGTGTACGAGGACATTTGAGGGAGTGCGAGGCCATGTGAGAGCGCATGAGGGCATGCAAGCATGTGTGAGAGGGTGCAAGGACATGCAAGGAGAGGCAAGGGCATGTTAGGGCTTGTGAGGATGTGTGAGGACATTTGTGGGTGTGTGAGGCTGTGTGAGGGTATGCAAGTGTATGCAAGGATATGTGAGGGAGTGCGAGGCCATGTGAGAGCACGTGAGGGCATGTGAGCATGTGTGAGAGGGTGCCAGGGGATGCAAGGGCATGCAAGGGCATGCTAGGGTGTGCGAGTGCATGTGAGGGCATGACAGAGTGTGTGATGACACACGACAGCATTCATGATGGTATGTGAATATGTGCGAGGGGATGTGAGAGCATGCAAGAGCGTGGGAGGGTGTGCAAAGAATTGCGAGAGTGTATGAGGACATTCGTGTGAGAGTGTGCGAGGGTGTGTGAGGGAATATGAGAGCATGTGAAGACATGCAAGCGCATGCAAGAGGGTGCAAGGACGTGCAAGGGGATGCGAGTGCATGTGAGGGACTGCTAGGGCGTTCGAGTGCATGTGAAGGCGTGGCATTGCATGTGATGATGCATGAGAGCATGCGAGGGTGTGTGAGGGCATGTGAGGGCTTGCAAGAGTGTGTGAGGACATTTGAGAGTGTGTGAGAGTGCACGAAGGCTTGAGAGCTTATGTGAGGATGTGCAAGGGCATGCAGGAGTGTGCACAGGCATGCGAGACCATTTGAGGTCATGCGAGTGCATGCCAGGATGTGCAAGATTACATGAGCATGGGCGAGAGTGTGGTAAGGCCTGCAAGGGTGTGTGAGGGCATGCGTGGTCGTGTGAGGGCTTGGGAGTACTTTTGTGGCTGTGTGAGAGTGTGCAAGTGCATGCAAGAGCATTTGAGGGTGAACGAGGGTGTGTGAGGACATGTGAGAATGTTGGAGGGCGTGTGAGGCCTTGCGAGAGCATGGGATGGCATGCGAGGATTTGTGATGCCATGTGAGGGCGTGAGAGGGCATGCGAGTGTGTGCAAGGATGTGCAAGGCCGTGCAAGAGCGGGTGAGCACATGCGAGGGTGTGGAAGAGCATGCAAGGCTGTGCAAGAGTGTACAAGGGCTTGCAGTGGCATGCGAGGGTGTACGAGGATGTGCGAGTGCGTGTGAGGCCGTGGGAGAGTGTGTGAGGGTATGCGAGGATGCGTGAGAATCTGAGAGGGCATGCAAGGATGTGCAAGAATCTGTGAGGGCATGCGAGAGCATGCCATGATGTGCGAGAGCATATGAGGACATGTGGGGGTGTGCGAGGCCATGCGAGGCTGTGCAAGAGTGTGTGAGGGCTTGCAGTAGCATGCAAGGGTGTACAAGAATGTGCGAGTGCGTGCAAGGCCATGGGAGAGTGCACGAGGACATGTGAGAATCTGTGAGGGTGTGCAAGGACGTGCAAGAGCGTGCCATGGTGTGCGAGAGAGTACGAGGACATGTGAGGGTGTGCGAGGCTGTACAAGGGCGTGAGGGGCATGCAGGATTTGCGAGAGTGTGTGAGGACATTCAAGTGCGTGCAAGGCCACGTGAGAGCATGCGAGGATGTGCAAGAACATGTGACTGCCTGCTCGGGCGTGCATGGGCGTGTGAGGGCATGCAAAGATGAGCGAGAGCATGCAAGGATGTACATGAATATGTGAGCGCAGGCAAGGGCATTTTAGGGTTTGTGCAGGCATGTGAAGGCATGCAAGGACGTGTGAGAGCATGTAAGGATGTGTGAGCATGGGCGAGGGCATGCTAGGGCATATACAGGCATGTGAGGGTGAGTCAGGTCATCCGAGAGCATGCGAGGATGTGCAAATGTGTGTGAGTACATGAAAGAGAATGTGAAGGTGTGCAAGTGTGTGCGAGGACATGAAAAAGTATGTAAGGGTGTGTGAGAACGTGTGACAGTGGATAAGGGCGTGGAAGAGCTGGAGAGAGTGTGTGAGAACGTGCGAGGATTTGCAAGAGGGTGCAAGGCTGTGTGACAGTGTGTGAGGGTTTGTGAGTGCAAGGGAGAGCATGAAAGAGCATACGAGGACATGCAAGGGTGTGCACTGCCATGCAATAGCATGCAAGGTCGTGGGATGGTGTGTGAGGATGTGTGAGAGCATTTGACAATGTGCAAGAGAGCAAGAGGGTGTGCAGGGGTGTGTGTGGACGTTTGAGGATGTGCTAGGGCATGGGGAAAGGTGTTAAGGCATGCAAGTGTGTGCAAGGGCATGCAAGGAAGTGTGTGGCTGTGCAAGAGTGTGCATGTGCATGTGAAAGCATTTGATGGTGTATGAAGATGTGTGAGGGTGTGGGAGTGTATGCAAGGGTATGCAAGGGCATGTGAGGGTGCACAAGGATGTGCGAGACTGTTCAATAATGTGTAAGAGGACACGAGGGCATGAAGGTGTGTGCGAGGGCGTTTGAAGACATGTTAGGTCATGGGAGGACATGCTAGGATGTGCAAGTGCATGCAACGTGTGTGTCTGTGTGAGATACACATGTGAGTACGAGAGCATTTGAGGGCATCTGAGGGCATGAGAGGATGTGTGAGGGTGTGCAAGTGTGTGTGAGGGCGTGTGAGAGCATGTGAGGATGTTCAAGAGCATGTGAGGATGTTCAAGGGCATGTGAAGGCTTGCAAGGGTGTGCGAGGAAGTGTGAGGATGTGCAACCCTGTGTGAGGGCGTGCAAGGATGTGCAAGAGTGGGTGAGCAAGTGTGAGGGCATAAAGAGCATGCGAGTCCATGTGAGAGTGTGCAAGGGCATGGGAGGACACGCAAGAGTGTGCAATGGTGTGTGATGGCATGCCAGGTTATGTGAGGCACCCTCTGTGCGACCACCTGGACTGTAGCCCACTAGATTCCTCTGTCCCTGGGATTCTCCAGGCAAGAATACTGGACTGGGTTGCCATGCCCTCCTCCACAGGATCTTCCTGACCCAAAGACTGAATTTCTGTCTCTTACATCTTCTGCACTGGCAGGCAGGTTCTTTTCCACTAGCACCGCCTGGGAAGCCTCCCAGGGCTGGGATCTTCTTTAAAGAAGGAAAATCCTTCCTGTTCATGTGAAAATTCTGCTTCTGTGACACCCCATGTCTCAATCACCTCTTGTATCAGGGCAGCAGAGACTGCTAGCTGTCTACTCGAATACCTTTCTTCCTTTCTGAGAACTCTCAAACCAGACAAGGTCGGCCCAAGAAAGGAACGTCAAAAATTAACCTCATTTATGAGCAAACATGGGAAAGTCCTGAATGAAACACATGCATCACTTCCACTTAGATTTCACTGGACAGAACATACATGGCATGTTGCAAAGAACACTAGAAAATATATTCTTCACTCCAGGCAGTGTTGTGCCCCAATAAAGACTGGTTTTAAATTCTCGGGGAAGTCGTCTCCCCCTCTCTCCATTCAGAAACAAGGTCAAGATAAGCAAGTTTCCTTACTGGCCACTTGCGTGATGTGCATTTATTTCTACTTTACCCTGACACACAGGACTTAGGATTTTGCAGGCTCAGCTTTACAGAGAGGCCTTCTACTAAACTCTGTGATGGTTTGTCACCTAACCTCCTGCATTACAGTCAAGTATCAAAACTGAAATTTAAATTTGAGAGATGCCCCGAGGGAAAAATACGGCTTTTTGCTTTTTCTAAATTCCTGCTTTCCTCACTCTTTTGATTTTTTTTTTTTCTTTTTCTGCCACCTCCGCAATTCAGTTACATAATTTTAAAAAATTTACTCTAGCATGCATAGTTGTTTTACTGGAAAGTTTGTCCAGGGTATCCAGACATCATCCTGACCAAGTGAGAGTTCACTCTGATATTTTCAGAGGTTTGTTTAATAAAACTTCAAAGGACAGTTAATCTTCATCTTATATAAACCATTTCAGAGAACAGAAAAGAAGCAAAGTTACACAATTATTTTACAAGACTTATTTAGTTGTGACACCAAAACCAGACAAGATCAGCACAAAAAGAGAAATTTAAAAATCACTCTTGCTTATAAACATAGGTGGAATGACCACTGTAATTTCCAGTTAAATGGACTAAAAATTTCTCTTTTGTGCTTAAAACATTGTTTATAAACATAGATGGAAATATTCTAAATAAAATATAAGCAAACCCAGTCCAATGGTGTATTTAAAAAGAATGATTCCAAAATAGTACAAGGATAGTTAAATATTAGAAGATCTATCAATGTAATTCATGAAATTAACAGATTTAAGAAGAAAGCCACATGATCTTTCTGTGGATGCAGAAAACACATTTGATAAAGGTCAACACTCATTCATGACAGACTCGAAATAGAAGGAAACTTCCTTAATGGAAAAATGGACTTGTCCTAAGACCTTCAGTGCTCATGCATATTGCAGTCATCATCTGTATCCTTACAAGCCAGAAGCAGCTTGTAAGGATACTTCACATCAAAGCTTGACTTTGATGTGAAACCAGCAACATGTTAGGCTTCTTATCTGATTCTTGGTAGTATGATAAAATTCATTCATCCCAAGGAAGCAATCTCTCTCAAGTCATGTCATCTCAGAAGAGCAATGAACCTTTTTCCAAGTTTCTAACTGTTACTTCATTCTGGTCACTAACCCATGATCACAGGATAGCTATAGATAGGCAAATGTAAAAGCAGCCCTCATGATCATCTAGTTCAATTCACTTATCTTACAATGACATCCCAAAAGCCCAGAGTTAAATGTCAGTGATAACCTGTCTCAGCTAAAATGTGCACCTGGGATGGGGACCCAGGCCTCATGAAGCTCAGTTCCTCATGAAGCTCAAGCGCTTTAACTTCCTCCTCATGAGCAAAAACAAATTCTTCTCAATTTCCTATGTCAGTTTAACTATCTCCTTTAAATATTTTGGGCTTCTATGGACACTCACGGGAGAAGGCAATGGCACCCCACTCCAGTACTCTTGCCTGGAAAATCCCATGGAAGGAGGAGCCTGGAAGGCTGCAGGCCATGGGGTCGCTAAGAGTCGGACACGACTGAGCGACTTCACTTTCACTTTCCACTTTCATGCACTGGAGAAGGAAATGGCAACCCACTCCAGTGTTCTTGCCTGGAGAATCCCAGGGACGGGGGAGCCTGGTGGGCTGCCGTCTCTGGGGTCGCACAGAGTCAGACACGACTGAAGTGACTTAGCAGCAGCGTGGACACTCAGGACCTTGGGGATTTACCTTCTATCTCAAGTAGTAATAGTGGCAGGGGCTGGAGGAAGGGGGTCAGCAGATGAAGAACTGGAGACTTTCTCAGAAGGAAAGCAACACCTATTTTTAGCAACGTTCTAGAGTAAGGAGTTAGAAGCACAAAGGGGCTCTGGAGAAGGACTTCCCACTGCAGGAGGCAGGGAACACAGGCCACTGGGTCTGATCATACAGGTTGTGGGCGGCATGAATTTGGTGGGCACCAGCTACATCATACTCATTGTGGATTTATGCATTTATTGCTATTATCTTGGGGTTCCCTTGTGACTCAGCTGATAAAGAATCTGCCTGCAATTTAGGAGACCTGGGTTCCATCCCTGGGTTGGGAAGATCCCCTGGAGAAGGGAAAGGCCACCCACTCCAGTATTTTGGCCAGGAGAATTCCGTGGACTGTATAGACCACGGGGTTGCAAAGAGTCAGATACAACTGAGCGCCTTTCACTACAACCATCTTGAAGCAGGACAGCATCCTGGAAGGAGTGTCTGTTTCTAATTCCTACACAGGTGCCACGGGGCTACCTGTAATGCTGAGGGGAGGGTCTGGCTGTAGCAGGGCTGGAATAAGATCTGGAGATGGACCAGCCCTGCCTGATTCTGGAATTAAGCTTTGGGTGTCAGGGCCAGATGCTGTACAGCAGGAAGTCCTGGGGGACCAGGAAATCTTGAGCTCTAACTTTTCATGGACTTTTTTTCTCAACCTGCTCTGCCAGGAATCCATTTCATCTGGACCCACCGTCTGTTCTGGGCCCAGCTCCTGTCTCTGGCACCTGCTGGCCTCAGCCTTTTCTCTTTTTGGCCTCATCACCTTCCTCCACTGCAGTCCCTATAGCCTGATTTTTCAATACGTGCCTTGACAATCTATAAGCATAACTGCCTTACTAGAGAGTAATTATTCTGGAATTTTCCCGGGGTGGGGGCTGGTGGCGGGCGGGGTGGGGGAGAGGTGCTTCTGTCCACAAATAGAAAAAGATGAAATGACTGGCAGTACACTGTGCAGAAAGTTAAAAGCCTCTTGGGAGAAAAAAGAAACCCTTAAAGAGTTGTCAGATTATCAATACATCAAAGCTACAAAGACCTTTTTGGAGGAACCCAAGACACAAATAAGAATCTCTTTGAGAAAAGGGCCTTAGAGCTGTAATCAAAGGACTCTAAGAAAAAAATCAAGTGCCAATGGTAACCTCACTTGTTATTTTAGGCCCCAAGAACAGGAATGTAAAGAACCAGGGTAAGACATTAGACTGCAAGAACTCAGTGGAAATAGTACTCATTTTTACAAAGAATTTTGCAAATTTTCAGAGTTGAAAAGAGCCTATAATGAAGTTAATTTTAGTAAAGAGATAAAATCTGAATTCCTAAGGGTTGAACAAAAATATACTGGATTTAAGAGACTTAGACACTTAAAATTGGAAGCAGAAAACTGAAAAAAACCTCTGTGATCTAATCATACATTGTCAGAAATTGCCAAAAGACATAGCAAGTGCTCTTGCTCACAAAGAAAATGAAATTCAGATTTTGAGTAATGATTTTATGTGGCCGAAATACCCGGCAGGTGACCAGACTGAGAAGTTGAGAAACACATGATAGATGGCTCACAAAATGAACCTTTGTTAACAAAAGATAAAGGCCATTTCCAATATAAGCTAAATGCTGAGTTGCTAGCTCAGCAAGGGCTGGAAAACAGAAATGTTGAAACAAAAAAAAATCATAAAATTTCTGTCTCCTTTATTAACAGTTAATTATAGCTTTTACTTAGTGTGCATTAAGTCAAATAAACAACTCAGAAGTTCACCAAATTAAAAACAAGGATCATTCATATCAAAAATCTGAAACCCAGTGCAAAAAAGATAATAGAACTAACCTAGGTCAAGTAAGTCTCCATGCTGTTATTTGAAGGGCGTGGAATTGAGGTAGAAAAGCCTACATTTGGTCTTGGAGTAAGATTTCCATTGAGCACTAAAGGATTATTGAAATTTCCAACACAAGGGGGCTCCGGCACTGGCCTCGAGCTAAGAATGCCGAGTAAAGATCTGTTCTGCTCTTTCTCCACCTCAAGTTTGGTGCTGATCACTGCCAGCCTCTCATGAGTCCTGGGGAAGATGGAAAACATCAACTTAATGATTTGCATTTTTAAAGTTGCCATATAGTAAATGGAATTCCCAATAAACTGTTTGAACACTGAAAACACAGAGCAGACCTCCTGTAAACAATGATAGCTGTAACCTTGTTCTAAAGAAGTACACATGTGTCTAGGGCTCCTCAAGTAACAAGTCACAGTTGGGAGAGGAGAGAAAGGGCATCAGGGAGAAAGGGAGGTGGCCTCACAGTGACACCTGCTGCCCTCTGGGACACACGTGCCTCCAGGAAACAGTTCAGGGATAAAGAAACACCACATCCTACAAAGCCACTTTCAAGCATTTGCTTTCACCACCCTTGTATACATACTCGTTTCACTCATGACCTCAGAGAAATTAAGTTTTGGCTCTGAGGAATCATCTAGAGTCACAATCTAGAGGGGAGGACAAGAAAGTCAATGGGTGATTGAAAAGAGCTAAAACAGCCCCAGGAACAATTACAAGTATCCCCTACTTTTCCAAAGTTTACTTTATGTTACTTCACTTCTAGGAAAGGCCTATGTCAGCATCTGTTTTTGATAATCAAAAAACAAAAACAAATTTTTTTTGAAGAGACTTTTTGATTTCATATAAAAAGTTTCCATGTACATTTTACAGTGAGAGGCATCGCGCTCCCCAAGCAGGGAGACTGGCCCCACTGAGCTCCTTCCCTGGAAGCCACATCCCACAACTCAGCGTCAAGTCACCACAACCCTGAACCCTATATGGGAGCACCTGTGTTTCACTTGTGCATATTCATTTTAGACTTCAAGTAGCAGAACGTGCCCTCGGGTACCTGCTTCTTTGCTGTATGCTGTTTGGGCTTATGAAAGGCTTCCTAGAAATGCTCTGCTTTCAGACAGTGGGGAAACCCGGACTAGGCACTGGAGGTGCCATCTGCCCTTTCCATCCTCCACACCCGCTCCCTCAGTCAGATCACCATACTACTTCTAGACACTCTGTGAATTATCCCGTCTTTCACTCCTGTGTTAATTGCCCCCAGTTTCACAAGCATGCCTTTATGCAGTGTGCTGCTGCTGCTAAGCCACCTCAGTCGTTTCCGACTCTATGGTAAAACTTAAAAGGACATCGTGTTAATAGTTTGTCTTAGGCCACCCTCTAGCAGTGACCATCTAGTTAGCTTTTACTTCCTACTAATCTCATGAACTGTGCTCTATAAAAATTAGGCTTTAGAGACAAATTAATGAACTAAATTTACTTTCTGTGATTCTGTGTTTTGACTTACTTGTCTGGTTTACCTTCCAATGACTTTCTAACTTCTAGTTCTACTAGGTAGAGTTGCTTATATTTTTCCAACTCTGCTTTTTGAGAATCTTCTTGCAAAGTTTTCACCTTGGAGAGTTCAGATTCCAAGTCTTTAATTCTGAGTTCCATCTGAATTCTTATGGAAGCATTATTCTTCTCTTTTAACTGCTCTAAATTCTCCTGAGATGCTGCTTGTATCTAAGGCAAATTTTAAAAGATAACATTTTAAAAATAATCATTCACCTGGAAAATGGTATTTGCTCCCTTTGAGTCAGTGATTCAGAAAGCAATTTTAAAGGTTAAAAAAAAAAAAAGAGCAGAAGTTTAAAACAATTATTGTCAATGTGAAGTGAATTAAATGTGAATTATAAAATTAAAGTGGAATTATTGTTATAGTGGTGCTTATATAATCTGATAATTCAAAGAACAAGAGGATCAACTTAAAATTTTAAAAATCCAACAAGACAACTTAAACATAATTCAAGAGGATGGTACCAGTTCTAAACCACAACATTTTCTTTTCCTCCTAGTAGTGTTGTTTTATACCACTTGGTCTTATAAATGAAAGGATTCTCTAGTGAGAATCATTCTGATAGGTCAATTTGGTGATAACTGTGATGGAAACGGAAATATCTAAAGGGAGAAACAAGTGCCCCCTTCCTTCCAGAAAACTACCAAACCAACTGCTCCAGGCAAGTAGAGGAAACACAGAAGCTGTATAGATCCAAAACCTAATTTACAATGAGGTGCATTCAAGCACATGACAGATGAACAAATGAGCCTGCAAAAATAGGCTGACTTACTTTAATTTCTCTACAAGATCCTGTCTCGCCCTTTCTTCAATCTCCCGTTTATACTGCTCTACTTCACTGTGTTCTATCATATTCATTTCTATATGACTTCTGAGGTGCACTACTTCTTGCGCCAACTTCTTTTTATTCTTCTCCAGTTTTTCACATTTCTTTTGCATTCCTTTCATAGATAGTAACTCCTCTCGAAGAACTTGATTTTTTGCATCCAGGTGCAGATCTTTTGAAGACGCACTTTCCAGCTCTGCTGTAAGATCGTCAATCTGCAAGAATAAAACAATACTGTTTGGTAATGAGGCAAGTGGACTGAGCACAGCCTAACTCAAACCCAGGACCAAATAGATACGATGGTATCTGTATTGTAGAATATAGGACCAGGGATTACTCAGAGAATCAAGAAAGAAGTTCAAACCACCAAGAGTCACAAAATATATTCTTCACTGTCATCATCTTTGTCATACAACATTTGCACTTGATTTTACACTCTTTTCTATTTTTTCTCCATAAAATCACTACAAGTCAGTCACCTCTTAGTAGAATGTCTCTTACTCCTTCCCCCCATCTTAATGCCCCATGTTTTAAAGAAGTTTGAGGGATACTGTATTGAGTTATCTAGGGCTGAGTTAATAAACGCTTCCCAAAAGAAGATTGTGAAAATAAGACTCTCATTAATAAATCTTATAAATATGGATTCTAATCCCATGTATTTTTCTGAACTATGAATCAGATCAGATCAGTCGCTCAGTCGTGTCCAACTCTTTGCGACTCCATGAATTGCAGCACGCCAGGCCTCCCTGTCCATCACCAACTCCTGGAATTCACTCAGACTCATGTCCATTGAGTCAGTGATGCCATCCAGCCATCTCATCCTCTGTCGTCCCCTTCTCCTCCTGCCCCCAATCCCTCCCAGCATCAGAGTCTTTTCCAATGAGTCAACTCTTCTCATGGGGTGGCCAAAGTACTGGAGTTTCAGCTTGAGCATCATTCCTTCCAAAGAAATCCCAGGGCTGATCTCCTTCAGAATGGACTGGTTGGATCTCCTTGCAGTCCAAGGGACTCTCAAGAGTCTTCTCCAACACCACAGTTCAAAAGCATCAATTCTTCAGCGCTCAGCCTTCTTCACAGTCCAACTCTCACATCCATACATGACCACAGGAAGGACGGCCGAGAGGAGATACCCAGCGTCCGAGGTCAGGGCGGTGACGAGAGGAGTTACCCCACGCCCGAGGACAGGGGCGGCAGCCAGGAGGAGCAACCCCACGCCCGAGGCCAGGGGCAGTGGCTGGGAGGACCAACGCCACACCGTGGCTGCACGGGCACTGGAGGGCCTAGAGGAGCTATCCCACATTGAATGTCGGAAGGGCGGCGGTGAGGAGATACCCCTCGTCCAAGGTAAGGAGCATTGGCTGCGCTTTGCTGGAGCAGCCGTGAAGAGATACCCCACGCCCAAGGTAAGAGAAACCCAAGTAAGACGGTAGGTGTTGCAAGAGGGCATCAGAGGGCAGACACACTGAAACCATACTCACAGAAAACTAGTCAATCTAATCACACTAGGACCACAGCCTTGTCTAACTCAATGAACTATGAATAGTTTTTGCTAATTTGAACTGCATTCCAAAGAAAAATAATTCAAAAGGTTAACGAAATCCCATCTCCTAATAGCTTAGTGAGATGATCCACACATTTTTCTGAACAACAACAACAACAACAACAAAAATGCCTCATTTTTGTAACCATTTGTTACTTTTAACAGAACAGAACATACCAAACAAAACAACAAACAAAATTTGCGGGAATTTCAGTGACACCGAGTTGCAAAGAACTTTCCTTTAGACAGAATGATTACTTGGTAAGTCGAGGTGAGTGGATGTGGTGGTATTGAAACTGTCTACAAATTCTTTGACACATTTCTCTGAAATGCCCTCCCCTTAAATATATGCTGGCCTCAGTAACTGATTTCTACTGGATGGAGTCTGGGGAAACTGACTTTTGCTCTGTGGGAAAGCCCACCCTTAGCATCTGTCACTACGCTGCGAAGAAGCCCAGACCACATGCTGAGCACCTTGTCAGTGCCCCCACTGACCACCCCCAACTAATGTCCCATCCAAAAGCCAGCTCCAACTGCCAGACATGTGCATGAACTAATCTGCAGATGACTCTGGTTCCCACCTTCACGACATCCCAGCTGATGCTGACTGGAAAAGAAACGTGCTGGTCTGACTCACTGAGCCTTGCCCCAACACAAATTTGTGAACAAAGTAAATGCTGTTTTGAGCCACTAGGCTTTGACGTGGTTTATTATACAATTTGCTGGCAATAAATATCTGGCACAGATACTGATATTAAAAATGCCGTTAAAAAAGAACTAAAAGATGTGAGAATGCCTTTCAACCTGGAGGTAGGTGAGATCTGAATGGATGCAGAGAAAGAAATTAAAACCCAAAGGGCTTCATGACATTGTAAATTGAATCCTGATGGCCCTTAAAGAGGCTGTTGGTGACAGCTTCTAGGCAAGAGAAGAAAACAACACTGAAACACAGGGGAAAGGAGACTCTTGCTACGAATCAGGTGAAAGTAACATCAATGAGAGGGATAAGCTATCAAAAAAAGGGGGGGCTATTAAATAGAAAGGAACCAGGCTCAATTATATTTGGGTTCAATATCTGTTATCTCCTTTACAGCATCTCCACATGTCCGGTGGTCACATGATGCTAAAAGAAAGAAACAGCTTCTGGGCTAAGATCAAATCTAGGGTGCTGCCAGGAAAACATGGTCTAAAGGTGAAGCCTGTGAAACCCTTCATTAAGACCCTGGAAAGACTTAAGGTGGTGCCTCAAATTCCTTTAAAGATCTTAAGGGCATACGAATTTAAAAGGCATCATCCTACAAAGCTTCACAAGAAGCCCAAGGTGCAGAGCTTCTCTTAAAAAAAGATTTGTGAGGGTAGCCTTTCCAATGATGTGAACCCCAAGCCAATTTTCAGGACAGTAAAAGCTTTAAAGAGAACCTTGGCAGCAAAAAAAAAAAACAGTGCTTGGCCTAACAGAGACCAAGGAATACAAATGAGAATAGCCATTTGGGATTTTCTTAGAAGTTCAACAAAGAGGAAGCTGGCTTAAGAAACATGACTCAGCTACAGACAGAGGTCATTTCTTATGAAAAGGACAGCACACAGAGCTCAGAGGGCAGAGCAAAGGAGAAGCACTCCTACGGGCAGGACCAAGTCCTCATCAAAGAGCTGGCAGCACCAAACTGGACCTCAGAGCTGCTATGGACTACGCTGCCTCCCGTTTCCCGTTTCTGAACGGGAGAGTCCAGTCATTCAGCAGAATGGTGGGGGTGTGGGTGGCAGATAGCTTGTCCCTTTAGTTCTCAAGTCTTAGTACTGAGAGGGTTGTGCTCACAGGGTCACACTTTAGAAATCACACCCAGAAACCTCATCCCCATGTGCCATCTGTACCTGATGAAGATAGTAAGACCTCTACTTGAGCCTGAGCCTGACACTGTTAACAACTGAGACTTGTGAGGGAATGGGTGGGGAAAAGGGTATTTTTCATTGGAAGGAATATAAAAAATTGTGGCCAGTGAGTAACTGTGCTAGTTTTTGAATGTACCCATTAGTTTTAAAAACTTTATTCTGTAAAAAAGGTAGAATATAGGCCAAGTATAAGTGACTTGCTCCTATTGAACAGAAGATGATGAAAATGATGCTGTGTGAACTACAAAGCGAGGTTAGACAAGGCAGCAGAGCTTCTGCCTGGCTCTCAACCTGGGAACCAGGCTCCATGTTGCGAGGAAGCCCAGGCTGCAAAGAGAGCCCAGGTGTTCAGGGTAGGTGTTTCACTTGTCTGCCTTCACCAAAGTCCAGCCGACCACAGACACCAACTATCAGACATGGGCATGAACACACCTTCACCCGATTCCAGCCCCCAGCCCTCGAGCTGCCCCACCTGAAGCCGAGGCGAGGAGAAGCCAGCCATCCTGGCCACCTTTTCCCAAGTGTAGATTTTGAACGAAACCACTGTTGTTTATTGAAGCCACTAAACTTAAAGCTGATTAGGAAAAAACAGAAAAATGGATTTTTGGAAAAGAGAAAATAAAAGCATAACTTAAATGCAGGTAGAAACTGATCTCCTATAAACTGGAATATAATAAAGGGTGAGATTTTTAATGACAATGTTGATGAGAAGAAGCGAATAACTAGAAGAAAGACTTAAGAACTATTCAGGAAGAAGTTTTTCCAGGGTTCCCTTCAATGACAATTTCTTACAAATAGGCAGGTGTGACTCCTTAGAATTTCTGCTCAAGTTTGAAAGCAATGAAGACTAGTAAGCAATGAGACATATGATTTGAACTATGAGAAATAACTAGAAATAGTTTAATTACCAAAATCAGACTTTTGACCTCATCTCAATGTACTGAAATTCTAAAAGATGGGTAGCTTTGAGTAGTTACTAATCTAGAACTCAATCTTCATTGTCCTCTCCTCAGAGAGAGAAATCAAACACCACGAGATGCCACTTCATACTTGCTAGGATGGCTATACTCACAGAGACAGGTAATGACTAGTGTTGACAGGAATGTATAGAAATGAGAATGTTTTACATACTTTGGATACAAACATAAAATGATGCAGCCGTGCTGGGAAACAGTATGGCAGGTCCTCAAAAGGTTAGAGTTGCTGTGTAATACAGCAATTCTATTCCCAACTATATTCCCAAAAGAAGTGACAAAACACGTTCACACCAAACTTAGACATAAATGTTCACAGCAACATTACTGACATTAGCCAAAAAGTAGAAGCAACCCCAAAGGCCCATCAGATGATGAATGGACAAGTAAAATGTGGTACACCCATACAAGAGAATACTACTGAGCAATAAAAGCAAGGAAATACTGATGCATGTTAGATGTACCTTGAAAATACTATGCTAAATGAAAGAAGGCAGTCACAAAGGATCCCATATTGTGTGATTCCACTGACACGAAATGTCCAGAAAGGGACATCTACACAGTCAGGGAGTGGAGTCATGGTTCCCTCAGGCTGGGAAGGTCAGGAAGGGGAAACTGGCCCAGGGTGATTTCTTTGGATGGTGATGAAAATGTTCTAACGTGGTAATGCCTGTGTAACTCTTTAAACACAATAAAGTTACTGAACTGTACAGTTTAAATGAATGAACTGCATGGTATGTTCATTAGATTTCAACAAACCTGTCACCAAAAACAACGGATGCTTTGGGGTCATTAATGCTGTGCTGCTCAGCTTCAGATCACCAGCCAGGGTTCAAGACAGAGAGAGTCAAGAATGTGCCCTTTTTATCTCAAAATGATATAGGGAAAAGCTGTCTTTTTTACTGGTGTCCAACCTAAAAAATTAATAGACAAATCTGTGTTTCACTGTTCAAAGCATGGAATGATTTATATTTCCCCAAATTAAGTGATTTGGGGGTTCTAAAACTGATTAAAAATTACCTTATGTTTTAGCATATTAATTTGAATATCCATTTCAGTTTGATTGGCTTTTAAATCTCCATGGAAACTAAGCTCTCCATTTTTATATTCATTTAACTTCCTTCTTGTCATTTTTAAGGGTTTCTTAAATCTGTAGAAATGTATAGAATAAGTAAGTTCTTTAAGAGCAGATATTTAATAATTAAACAGATATATGTTTTCTCAGATAAAACAAACAAATCTATAAATTATAATCCTTTCTCATTGTTCAAATTTAATATTCCTTGAAAGCATAATAACTAAATTCTAATCTTAGATAAATAGTATGAAGAAAAATTTTATCACATTTAAATATACTGTGTGTGATATATGTAATATATGTGTTCTTATAAATAAGTTAATGTCAATATTTAGCATGCTAGTGTGAAATATTAATTTATTATTAAATATTAGTTATAAACCAGAGATCAGTATTCAAGCTAAAGATGAAGAGATATGATATATGAATGTTTTTTGAAAAGACACAAGATACGTTTGTTCCTACTGACCACAGCCTCTACAAAAAGAAAAGAAAGTAGATACAAAAAAACCAACAAGATTCTCACTCAAAATTGAAAAAAGAAAGAAAGAAAGAAAAATCTTTGGAGCCTGACTTAAGTGGGAAATAACCCAGGCTGAGAGTTTTAGAAGAAAGGAAATCAGAAGAGAGATAGAGTGTACCAGTCCCTTCAAGACTGTTTTAAGAGATGTAGAAATCTTGCCCAGCACATTGTTAACAAAATGCAAAGCAATGTAGAGAAAATTAAAAGAGAAAAATATTAATGAGAATCAGAGAAGAACCCTTTGTATAATCATCCCTTGGCATCCACAGAGGACTGGTTCAAAAATCCCCCAACACTCCATGGATACAAAATCCACAGATGCTCAAGTCTCCCTAAGCACATCTTCCCTATACTTTCAGTCATCCCTAGACCACTTACATTATCTAATATAATGTAAACGCTTTGTAAATAGTTATAAATACATAATATAAATACTAATTTATACTAATAGTTATAAATACATAATTAATGTGTTTATACATTAAATATTAATAGTTATAAATACATAATATAAATATAAATATTATGGACATAGTTGCCAGCTTGAGACCACTCCAAGTTTTGCTTTTTGGAACTTTCTCAAATTTTTTTCCCTGAATACTTGTCATCTTGGGTTGGCTGAATCTGTAGATGATGAGGATTAACTATACTCAGCAAAAAAACAGAAGCAGTTTTTTATCTTACTGATCAAAACATGGTCACTAATTTTATTATTCTTTAAGTTACACAAAGATTTTTGTATGTACATTTTATAACTAAAATTTTGGGGCAAAAAGAAAATATAAGCCAAATCAAGATACTTTTTAATGTTGTTCAACAATAGCACAGGTAGGTTTTTAGATAATAAATTACTCAAATGATGAAGGGAAGGAACACAATTAAAAGAAGGCAAGATTACCAAAAAGAACAAAGAAACTTTGCAGAAGTAAAAATTCAGCATAGATGATGAGGAAGAGAGTGACATTACTACATGCAGAGGCACGGTTGTTACTGTTTTAGAAATCATTACAGATAAGTATAACACTGCTGCACTCAAAAACATTTCAGATTGTGCTGATATTCCACAGTAAACTTTGAAATAGGATAATGTGTTTAATTATGAAAAGACACATAAAAAATGAATTTGTGTCTAAGGTTTTAAATAAAGTAAAATTATACTTTTATTCATCGTTGAGATTATCAGAAATATTAAAATCTTACCGAGTGATCTCTTTTTCTAACTCACTGTTTTTCTTCTTTTCTTGGTCCAAGCTATTTTCCAGAGATTGTTTTAATTCAATGTATTTCTTTAATTGTTCCTTGTCATCCTCAGACTTAGAAAAAAACAATTTAAGAAAATTAGTTTTAAATACCTAGAGAGACTTATTCTTTCTTAAAAATATGATTTCTCATGAATTCACAAGTTAATATGAATTTATAGTAAACACAGTTTTTAAACCAGATTGATGCCAATAACAGATTTCAAAATTGATGACTTTTCTTAAAACAACTTAAAATGATTTTCCATTTCATCATTTTTCTGGAATTTAAATTGCCAACTTTTATTGGTTAAAAATAGAGACTTTTACACATAAAATACTAAATGTTAATGAAAGATTTTTAAAGACTGCCTATATTTACATTTTACTTTCTAGAGATGCTCAAAAATCATTTTCATCAATGGTTTAAGATATTCCAGGTTTTGTTAAGTCACACCTTACTAAAATAATCTTTGAAAAATTCCCATGCAACCCCCATCTCTTAAAAAAAAAAAAACCAACAAATGAAAAATACAGTCGTTCAGAAAAATGGTTCTATACAGATATAGTATTCATTCTTAACGAAGAGAACAAACTACAATATTTGAAATGATTCATTCTCAAAAATATCACAGAAAGATCTGGATTACAAAAGAAACTCAAAATTCTCAATCAAATCATTACTCAAATTTCTGGACTCAAATAGATGTTTGTGTACCAATGTTCAAAGCAGCAGTAGTAACAATAGTCAGAAGGTGGAATTTCATTGACAGATGAATGAACAAAATGTGGTCTGTATAAAATATTGCTTTTGGACTGTCACAATTTTTTAAATTAAAATCTTACTATAAAAATCATTAATTTTATGAATTCAGTTGATTTCTTCTATAGAGGATTCACAGTACTAGTAGCAAGCAGTATCAATAAAAATACAATAAGCTAATCAATGAGACTTTTCACAGTGTCCAACATATTCTTATATATTACTAGTAAAAAAATTAAAATCCTTTCTCAGTATGACAGAAATTAAGAGGTTGACTTACCAATTTTGTCCTTAACAGGTTTTTCTGAAGCTGTTCAATTTTGCCCGCTTGCTTTTTGACTGTAGTTTGTAACTCAGCATTTTCAATTTCAAGCCTAAAATGCAGATTTTAAAATAATTATTCTCACACATAGGTTTTTTTTAAGATTTTTTTTGGACGTAGACCATTTTTGAAGTCTTTATTGAATTGACTGCAATATTGCTTCTGTTTTATGTTTTGGTTTTTTGGCTGTGAGGCATGTGGGGTCCTAGCTTCCCAACCAGGGATCAAACCCTCACCCTCTGCCTTGGGAGGCATAGTTTTAACCCTTGGACTGTCACGGCATTCCTTCACATAGATTTTTAAAATATCACACTGTTTTTGAATAAACATCTTCAGGTTCAATTACATAGGTTCTTAGAATTTTGAAAAGTAGATGATTTGGCAACTGTACTGTTTTTCTATTTGTGACTAATCACCTTCCCTGGTGGCTCAGATGGTAAAGAATCTGCTGGCAATGCAGGAGACCCAAGTTCGATCCCTGAGTCAGGAAGATCCCCTGGAGAAGAGAATGGCAACCCACTCCAGGATTCTTGCCTGGAGAATTCAATGGACAAAGGAGCCTGGAAGGCTAGAGTCCATGGGGTTGCAAAGAGTTAGACATGACTGAGCAATTAAAACTTTAATTTTTCACTTGTGGATAATGTGCAAAATATGGAAATAATGGGGGGAAATTATGCATCTCAAAACAGCTCAAAGCTGAAATGTTACACAGCTTCACGATCATGTGCTTATTATCACTATTGATCTATTCTCATATTATACTGTTTATCTGCTTTATACTTATTTTCTATGCTGCTTTAAATCGTACTTTTGGACGTGATCCTGTGTTTTCTCAGCACATCTCACAGCCTCTGTAAGTTGATCCTGTGCTTCTTGCAACTAGAAAAAAAAGAAAAAACAACTGTTTTAACTACTAATAACCTAGTAAATCCGCCATCATTGGTTTTTGTCTCTTTTGTCTGCATATTGTTAACAGCTGCTTTCCTGCCATACAGCAGAGATGAGTTGTTGCAACAGACACCTTACAGTCCACAAAGTGAAAATATTTCCTGTCTGCCCTCTGCAGGTTACTGACCTCTCCTCCAGCACTCAAACACAACATCATCCATGCTTTAAATCAGATTTTCTCAAATAAACATATAAATTTATAAACTACTCAAATGAGGAAAGACAGAAAACTACCTTATGGTAAACAATTTTTTTTTTAATCCAGGCTCCACATCGGCCATCACTTTAAATATCCACATATGTAAATGACCACAGATCTTCCAGTAGTTACGAGAGCTAACACTGCTATTGATGACAACCTAGTGTGAGAGGCAGTAGCTACACAGGAGCCAGAATGCGTGGGCCTGTGTCACAGTTCCATCAGTTCTGAGCTGTGTGTCCTGGAGCAAATCACTTAATCTTTCTGTATCTCAGTTTCTCCATCCATAAAATGGAGATAATGGTAGCATCAACCTCAGTGGGATGTTTGGAAGATTATATTGCGGAGTTTACATACTGTACTTTAGAAAAGGAAATGGCTCCAGTATTGCCAGAAGGAAACCTGCTCCAGCATTCTTGGCTGGAGAATCCCATGGACAGAGGAGCCTGGTGTGCTACTGTTCATGAGGTCACAAAGAATTGGACACGACTGAGTGACTAACCACATACATAAACTATTTAGAAGATGAAGTGGCATAGAATAAGAACTGTTTGTAATTGACATTATTACAGTCGTTGCATTTTATCTGCAAAACAATTTGATATATCAGGCAGATGTCATGCCAACAGAAGTCGTCTTCAACACAAGTCACACTGAAATCACTCTCCATACCATTGCAAGTGGCATTAAGGAGGAGCATGAGGCCCAGAACATATGCATCCAGTACTTCAAAAATGTTCACTGAGTCCACTAACCAGCTAGCAGTGTTCTCCACTATAATAATTTGTAATTTACTTCCTCTCTGTACTACTCAGTGGACAATGACCACGGGTTAATATGCAAATAGCACCTCCTGGATGGAGTGGCACAGAACTTACATGACCATCAGAGGAAGGGTGAAGTCACTGAAATGGAAATATTACCATACTGCTAAATCAAAGTTCTGAATCAATTCATTCCCAGGAACTGTTAATGTCTAGCAAGTACTCAGATGAGAAAATTAAGGTTACAAGCTATGAATATCAGAGAAGCCAACTCCAGAACCTCACAGGTGGTGAAAGGCTAGAAATCTGTAAATCCCACTTCTGGCTGCATAATGAAAGAAGGAAAATTTACATTTTTCTTCCAGAGTCAGTGGGAAAAATGAGCATTTAATTGAACAATTCTATTCTATTAGACTAATAGAATTTAGTTTCTTAATAACAGTTTTACTATACCAGTATCTCCAAGAAGAAATTATTGGTATGGTAAAAAGTACTTACTTGTGTCCTAACAACTGTTAAGCTAAAATATTTTCCATTTATGCAGACAAGTATTGTGCATGTCAGTAAATATTCCCTGTTAAACCAATGTATACTTAGACAAGATTCTCCCTCATGAAAAAAAGGACAACAATGTAAAATTAAGGGCTAAAATATTCTTCACAGACTAGATGAGAAAGGCTGAAGAGAAAAGGCTCAAAGAGAACTGGACAGTCAGGAAAGCTCCATGGATGAGAATAGACTGGGCACCAGGTCCGAATAAATGGAGGACTACCCAGGAGAAAACAAAACTCTGAACACCAAAAGGACAGTCTGAGCAAAGCCCAAGAAAAGGTGAAAGCCAGTTATCTCTGAGGATAAAATCCAACCACAGGAAAACAAAAGCATGTCGACACAGAAACTTGTAAATCAGTGTTCACAGCAGCACTTTTAATAGCCTCAAAGTAGAAACAAGCCAAAGCTTCAAGAACTGGTTAATGGACAAATGGCTTAGCCACATACTGTTTATTTTTTGACAATTAACAGAAATAGAAGAACTGATAACATGCTATAACATGGATGAAACTCAAAAACATGACATCAAATGAAAAAAGCTAATCACAAAGGAGCACACACTGTGTGATTCTGTTTATATGAAATACCGAGACAGATACTACACTGGTGTTTGCCTGGGGCTGAGGGAGATGGGGGGCCATGAGGGGTGGCTAAGGGATGCAGGATTTCCTTTTCGGAGTGATGGAAAGGCTCTAAAATTGGTCACAGGTGACACCTTTCTACACTAAGAGACAGTGAACTACACATTTTCAGTGGGTGAATTATATGATATGTGAATTATATTTCAATAGCTTTTTTAAAAAATCCAATGGCAGGATCTAAATTATCTTCTTAATTCTCTATTTTGGATGTACATAAAACTCTACAGTCATTGACATAAGTAAAGATGAGAAATGATATTTTCCTGAAACATTCCATTAAACATCCTCTGATTTTATCTGGCTTGCCTTATCATGGCAATACAGGTATCACACAAAAAAAGTATTGTTTCAAAGAAAGTCTCTCAACTTCAGTGAAGAATGCTGCACAATTCTTAACTTTCCTAAGGGTAAATTATATAAGAAAAAATATATATATAATGCAAATGGCAGAATGAAAGTCAAGTTTTAGAAATGAGTGCATTATAAAGATAATAAATTTGTAGTAAATTACTTGCAATGAAAATACAAAAGAAAGCTGTCCATGAAAACGACTGTCCTAAAACACTTTATCCTACATATAAACAGTCAACACATTCAATTTCATACATACCTGACTTGTGAGTTGACATAACTTCTTTAAATCCTGTGTCTCAACTTCTAAGTTGGCACGATAACGTGACAAGACCTCCAGTGACGCCTCTGCCATAGACTGCTTTTTGAGGGTATCAGCCAGTTCTTGTTGAAGTTGTCTCACAAATGACTCATAAGATGCTCTGTCACTGAGTTTATCAAATCACTTTACTATTACATTATGCTAATAATAGATAACTCCAACATATGGACTTTGAAAATTATCACCACAGACAGCAACTCACCTTCTTTTTCCTCCTCACTGAGTTTGGTTACAGACACAGAAGGGGCTACCCTCCAGCCTTCCTGATATTAAGTTACTCAGACAACAGATGTGGCCCCACTGTCCACGCCCTGCCCCTCCCAATAAATCTGCAGAGCTTCACCACTTCATATCCAGAAAGAAATGAGTGTGTAGGTGGGAAAAGTGATGGGAAATTCCACACTGTGGAAACATTTTCCCTTCCTTTTTTACTAGAAGCTTTGATTAACTCAGAGATCTTCACATATTCCAACCAGTGCTCAGATCTTTCCAATAGATTCCTACCTCAGCAGAAAAAGGAGGCCATTCCCTTGTTGCTTATCTATTTTATATCTAGTAGTATGTCTATATTAATCCCAAACTCCTAATTTATCCCTCCTCCCCACCTTTGCCCTTGGCTAACCGTAAGGACATACTGGAGAGCACAGGGAACTCTACTCAATATTCTGTAGTCACCTACCTGGGAAAAGGAACTGAAAAAGAATGGATATATGTGTATGAATAACTGAATCAATTCCCTATACATCTGAAACTAACACAAAATTGTAAATCAAACATATTCCAATATAAAAGAAAAATGAAATTTAAAAAATGAGGTTGCTCCCATAGCCTTCAAGGAGCCTCGATATCTTAACCTCCACCTGCCTCCAGACCGCAGCCCCTACGACCCTCTCCCTGACTCACTCCATTCCTGCTGCTCACGAATCCTGCCATCCTTTATTTTTAGTGGACAAACTTGTATTCAAACAATACTAATTGATCCTTAAAACGAGAATTATGTGCAAATTGTTTGTAAAAATGCTCTAAGTAAATAACATAAATAGCAATGGGAAGATTAAATCAGGAATAGTTTGGCTAAAGCTCACCACTTGAGTCCCAGATTATGATTCAGTAACAAATAGATGCCTTTAAAGAGTTGAGACGCCATAAGAAAAAATGATTCAAGGCTGAAATTTTCCCAAATTTGACCAAAACAAATATGACCAAAAGGTATGACAAGTTACTGAAACCAAAGTACAATATATAAAATATAGCATCTGGGAAACCTGGAATTGACTGTCAAGGTAATCCATGTAACTGAAACTTATTTTTGAAATATTCATTTTAGGTTTGAGCATTTCATTTATCCACTTCATCATGATACTGAAATGTGGTAACACAAAGATTAAAATCCTTATCCTAATAGTGAAAGAGTAAATTACTAACACTATCTATATTAATAATTTAGAACTGAATCTCTTAACATTTCATAAGCAGTACAATGTCTCTACTCAAAGTAAAGCATCTCTTGGGTCTAATTTTTATTTGCTGGATACAAGGTGTGCTTTTAGGCTGGTTTAGAGACCATAGATTCACAGCCTATGTATTTTTTATGTTCAACTAGATTCAACATTTAGCCAGAATCAAGAATCGCTTTAAACTTTCTTTCAGGAAGTCTGAGAATTTCTTCTTCTGGATATTCACTTCTCTTTCTGCTTTCTCATTTTCGTACTGACACATTCTCTCTTTTAAATGATTACACTCCTTGATTAACTCCTTGTTTCTTTCCTCCAGCACCAGACCTTGTTTCTCACGTTCGGCCTGAAGTTTTCTCACCATCTGCTGAAACTGGTCTTGGATGCTAATGACCGTCTTCTCTTTACTGTCGGCTCTGTTTTGTGTATCATCCAGTTGCTCTCGGAGCAACATGTTTTCACTCTGGAGTTGAGATAATCTCTCCTCTAAGGATTCCTGCTTTCCAATATATTTATTCACTTTGCCTTGTTCGTTCTGATACATGTGTTCAATTTCCTGCTTTTGACACTGTTTGGCTTAAGTCTCTCTGGACACGTTCTAACATCAAAATCTTTTCTCTGAGAGAATCTCTCGTGTGATGCAGCTTAATTTCTAGGTTATTGAACTTACTTTCCGCTCTAGAAAGTTGCTGGGAAAGCATCTCATTGTTCTTTCAGGTTAGCCACATCGGACTTCATTTTGTCATGCAAGTGTAACTGGTCGTCTCTTGCTCTCTGGAAGGCAAGTCCCAGGTCTCTTTTTGATGTCTGACATTGATCATGATCGTGTGAGGCAGCAGCCAGTCTAGAACGGTAGGATTCCACTTTCGTTTCAAGTCTGCATTTGCTTTCTTTTTCGTTCTCCAGCTTAGAGTTTAGCATTGTATTCTTAGCTGTCAGAGCATTAAGCTTGCTGAATATACTTAATATACTGGGATACAGTCTTTGTTAACGTTTCCTCATTCCGTTTTATTGCCTTTTGAAGATCATCATTCTTTCCTTTTACAATTTCAATGTCCTCAAAATATTTCTTTTCCTTTTCCCAGTACTGATTTTTCACTGCATCTATCTCCAGTCTTAGCATGGCAATTTCATCCTGCAGCATGTGGTTTTTGCGCAACAGGTCTTTTGCTTCTTCACAACTATCAGAAACCTAAGTGAAACAAAGGAGACTTTTAGCTAGTACTCAATAAAGTGACATTTCATGATTTCCTCTAAAATGAAAGACTAACCTCTATGTTTATACAATGAAAAGACTGCACCAAGTGTGTCTCCAAATGCAAAACATAAGGTTCGATACAAATCTCAGACATTATACAAGCAGAAATATCCAAAAGCTCAAAAATTTAATTGAAGACAACGAATCCATGAAAGTAAAAAAGAAACCCCAAGAGACTTTTCAAGAAGCTCAGAACCAGAAAGGCTTTTCTTTGAATTACAACGAACTTGGGAAGGCTTAAACCAAAGATGTATAGATCTGACTACACTTAAAAATTGCGTCTGATGTGGTATATTTGTACAATGGAATACTACTACGCCATAAGAAAGAATGAAATGCTATTTGTAGCAACAGGGATGTTGGACCTAGACATTATCACACTAAGTAAAGTAAGTCAAAGACAAGTATCATATCATACTGCTTACATGTGGAATCTAAAAATGAACTTATTTACAAAACAGAAAGAGCTTCACAGACATAGAAAACAAACTTACGGTCACCATAGGCAAAAGGGAGGTATGGGAAGGGAGAAATTAGGATGTTGGGAATAATATATACACACTGCTGCTGCTGCTAAGTCGCTTCAGTCGTGTCTGACTCTGTGCGACCTCATGGACTGCAGCCTACCAGGCTCCTCCGTCCATGGATTGTCCAGGCAAGAGTACTGGAGTGGGTTGCCATTGCCTTTTCCTAACATATACACACTAGTATATATGAAATATATGAATTGATCCTTTTGAACTCTAGTGTTGGAGAAGACTCTTGAGTGTCCCTTGGACTGCAAGGAGATCCAACAAGTCCATCTTAAAGGAAATCAGTCCTGGGTGTTCATTGGAAGGACTGATGGTAAAGCTGAAACTCCAATACTTTGGCCACCTGATGGGAAGAACTGACTCATTTGAAAAGACCCTGATGCTGGGAAAGACTGAAGGCGGGAGGAGAAGGGGATGAGAGAGGATGAGATGGTTGGATGGCCTCACAGACTCAATGGACATAAGTTTGAGTCAACTCTGGGAGTTGGTGATGGACAGGGAGGTCTGGCGTGCTGCAGTCCATGGGGTCGCAAAGAGTCAGACATGACTGAACTGAAACTGAACTGATATATAAAATAACCAACAAGGGTCAACATAAGGAACTACACTTAATATTCTACAAGAAAAATCTGAAAAGGAATATGTGTGTGTGTGTGTGTCAGTGTGCATGTGTGTTAGTCACTCAGCCATGTCTGACTCTTTTTAACCCCCATGGACTGTAGCCAATCAGACTCCTCTGCCCATTGAATTCTCCAGACAAGAATACTGGAGTGAGTAGTCATTTCCTTCTCTAGGGGACCTTCCCAACCCAAGGATCAAACCTAGGTCTCCTGTATTGCAGGTGGATTCTCTACAGTATGAGCCAGCAGGGAAGCCCTATATATATACACACACACATATACGTATATAACTGAATCACTGTGCTGAATACCTGAAACCACACAATACTGTAAATTGACTATAATTCAATAAACAACACTACTTGCTAGCTTTAAAAACACTGCATCTGATACCTAACCTATACAGCTACCTCACAATAAGAGCCTTAGCCCTATATATATTGAAACAGACTAAATTTCATAAAAAAAAGCTTTTTTGAGACTATGCTATCTTTCTAACATTTTAACAGTCAATTAGAAGAATTATCCCTCTTGATAACTGTACTAAGCACTTCTACAAATATCAATTAACTCATTAGCTATAATTCTGGAAAGGAAGAAGTTAAAAATATAAATAAGCTGCAGGCTTTTCACCAGGTCTTCTGACTCTAGTAGGCCTCTTACATCAAACCACAGTTACTTCTCTAGTACAAACATACAAAGTAAGCTTCTTATTTCACTCATGGTACACACACTAATGGTAAATAAGGTAAAATGTAGAGAGCTCTTCTTAGAAAATCATGAGATTATTTGCTACAGCAATAACTTTCATCCTCTCTTCATAATGTTTAAAATAGTAAGACGGGGGAAATACAATGAAAAACACAATAATCATCACTAATATATATTATGGCATATCTATCACTGTTTTCAAAATTCCCTGTATGGAAACAGGGCACTCACAGATCAGAGTGCTCATTTTCTCACAAGTAGAAGAATGACATCCAAAATGTGGTCTCTGAACTGCCTATAGTTTCCTGCTTACCATCAGGGAAGTGATAAAGTAACCTAGTGATCTTTCGAGGAAACAACATCACTACCAACAACCAGAATATCTACTGTCAGTAGCAAAAGTTTGTTTTCTTTAGAGGGGGAAGGGGACTTTTATAAGTTTTTTCTATAGAAACAACTTTTTAAGGTGTTCAAAAGTGTTTTAACAACTGATGGCACAGTGTTTACAAATTGAAAACCTGTAAATGACGTGAAAAGGTCGTTGATAGGGTATTGGTTAAAGAAATGGCAGCAGAGCCAAGAACGGACTCCGATTTAGACACTGAAGATGATGATGTGCATGGAGTGACCGACACGTTCACTCCAAAGCAGAGGGACTCGGTCGGGTAGCACAGTCGATGGTGGACCACACACGGTCTTCCTTGCCTGAACCACAGTCAGGGTGCCGGCTCTCCCAAGACAGTTGCAAAAACCCTGAGATCAATTCCTATGGAAAATATTAAAGGCCTCTCCTTGGATGAGGCCATCATGTGTCGCTACCTATCTGAAGCAGACAAACAGATTTGAATTACAAATATTACTTTATCCAACAGATGGAAAATGTTTCCCTCCTCAAAACATAGATATATAGGCTTTCAAAATCCTCTATGCTTTCTATGATGTATAGTGTTGGTTTTTAAAATATATACATACACAGAGACATATACACATATTTGAAAATGACTACAGAAAATACCTCAGAGTTCATTTCCTTATTAGCCCTTTCTATCTCCTTTTGTTTGGCAAGGTGATTGGCCAGAATTCCATCCCGTAACATTCTGCCATTCCGTTCTCGAGAAAGCTGCTTCTGAGTGTCATTTCATGCTTCTATAACCTGGAGAGACATTATATGAAGTTTGGGGCCTATGCCATTACAAAAAAAAAAAAAAAGTTAAAAGCTTAGGAGAAGAATTTAAAATGAAAAAAACTGTTTAAAGGAAGTAGCCTTTTTAAGCACAAGGATCTTTATTCCCACATGAATAACTCAGATCTTAATTTAAATGCCTGCTAAATTTATCACAGAGCAAAAACATAGGCAGACATAGTATTGTGAAGGAAAATTTCTTTACAAAGCACTTAACTAGTTTCTTCACAGTGTCAACGCAAGTTAGCCTGTATTTTAACATAAGAAAGCCAAAATTAATACATGGATTGGAATTAATATTACTTTGCCTAATGTATCAAAAATGCCAACCATTATGTTAATGATTCAGCTTGATTTATGTCCATTCCTCCACTCAGAAAACATACACAGAGCATCTATGAGAAGTCAAGAATGGCAAGAAATTAATAACTTAAGCTCTAAATGTCACCGTTCATACTTAAGATAACAATTTTATTCTAAACCTAAAAATACATATTAAATTAAAGGGATACTATAAATAATATTGACGAAATAGTGTCAGAAATTTGAAATTTCACCAAAGATTGCTCTACCTGATTCAGATCATTTCTCACAGTCTTCAGTTCCATATCTAGTTCTCTGAGAGTGAGTTCAAGTTGCTGTTTCATTTCAACTTTTTCACTATATTGGTCTTCTTTTCTTCTTAACTGCTCCCTAATTTTTTCATACAACATATCAGCATTTCTTCTCTGCTCTCCTTCTTGCTTTAAGGTCAATCTGCAAAACTTATACAGCTCTTCTTAGAAAATCATGAGATTATCCACTGCTACAATAACTTTCATTCCCTCTACATAATGTTTAAAATAGTAAAATAGGGGGAAATATAATGAAAAACACTTAATAATTTCACAGTTTTCATGCCGAGAGTTAAGAATAAAACTGCATCCATTTTTTTTTTCTGTCTTGAGAAAAATGACTACTGTATACATCTGTGCATGGGAATGTAAAGTAATATAAACTTCAAATATAGATCAAAGATCTTTTTTAAGTTCTCATACTTTGACCAAATGATACGATATTATTAAAGAAAATGTATTCAAAATAATTAGAAAGGTAGAAATGAATTTATAGAAAAACATTTCTTGTCATATTAAATATAATACAGAAAAGTGAAAAACAACCAAAAGTCAATTGCTAAATAATTAATAAAGTTTCCATTATGGTGGACTTCTGTACGGTCATGAAAATGATGATTTGGAAAAACTTACATTAAGTTATTAGAAGCACTCACTGTTAACAACCTGCTATATTATTTCCAAGAATTTCACACTCCATAATACTAGTAACACTTTCTCCTCTGTAAAATCCTAGAGGATAAGCTAGTCCTTATAACATGTCTATGTCTCTGCAGTATTAAAGGAAACAACAGTTCAAATATTTCTCTAAAAGCGAGATGTACAGTACTTCAAGCTGCCGAGCTCTCGTTCCCACTCCACTTTCTGATGCTCTAACTGTGATTTCACTTCTTTGGTTTCTGACAGCTCTTTCTGTAGCCCACAAACCTTACTTTCCATTTTTTAAATCTTTCCTCTAAGCAGTTCACAGTGGCTTTTTTTTAAGTTCCACTAATCTTTCATATGAAAGAATCATATCCTGGATTTTCAACAAGCTAACAGAATCTGCATAATGAAGAAAACAAAGATAAAAACAACAACAAACAAAAATTTATGTGAGTAAGTTTTGAGTATAAAGGACTGTGCCTTTCACGTTCACACATCCACACATTGAACAAAAATTAAGTCTCTATAATGTGGAAGACATTATTCTAAGCTCTGCAGATGAAACAGACTCCCCTGGCTCTTGTTTAGCTTCAAGTCTAGTAGAAGAGAAAGATAAATAAAATAATTATGAACTCAGAAGGATATTATAAGAAAAGAGAGTTCTATGATCACATAATAGAACTCGACATAGATTGGGTCCAGGAAAGATTTCCCTGGGGAAGAGATGTCATACTGAGAAATGAAGGATGAGCAGGAAGTAGTAAGCACAGTAGGAAGAACAACCCTGTGGACAGTCTCCAGCTGCCGTATGTTTTTAACCAAGACAGAGTGAACAGCTACTGATTTACCTTCCTGAGTGGAGCGAGCAAAAACGACGCCGACATTAAACAATGATTTTCATGACAAAGGACTTCAGGGAATGAAAGACAATGATCCTGGAAATACATGAGGTTAGCCTAAGGAAACCCCCAGCCCACTGCCTTGAGAGAATTTCCAGGCCCCAACATGAGGAGAAGGAATGGAAGCTGAGTCAGCCGTCGACTCCCTGACAGGAGGTGATGAAGCTGACAGTCTGGTGAAACCAAAGTGGGCAGAGATCACAGATCAGAACCGCGGAGAGGAGAGAGTGGAACAGAGAGAAAAAGGACCCTGGAGATCTGAGGAGGAGCCCCTCGGGTACTCAGCAGAGGAACAAACAGCGCCCATCTGGGAGAAACCACCTGAGACCAGGGAGAAACCATCTGAAAAGACTATAGGAACCTGTGACTGGTGCTCACTCAGTCCCAGGAATTCTATCTATTCTCATGAGCCAGGCTGGAAAAACTTCTCCTTACAGTAGAATGAACAGGGTAGTCAGTAAGGTCTTGCCTCCAAGGCAGGAAATAATCAGCCCTAGCCCCAGGGTCCCTCTGGATGCACCTATCAAATCACAAGAAGCAAGAGCAGAGAAGGATCTCTGGAAAACTCTCAATATTTGGAAACTAAATCACATGGATCTAAATAACCCTTGGATAAAAGAGGTAATAAAAAGAAGAATTACAAAGTATTTTGAACTGAATGAAAATGAAAATGTAAGACCAGCAGACATTTTAGGAAATTGACACCCTGATGCTAAAATTCATGTAGAAAGAAGGGTAAAAAATAAAACAAGATGAAGCTAGACAATCGTGACCTTTAACCATGAAGCAAAGAGAAGTAACAGTTGGGCTTTAAGCAAAAGGGTAACATGATGAGATCTGAATTTTTAAAAATAGATAATCATTATAGTTGCCGTGTGGATTGAGGTTCCGGGAGGTAGAATGGCAGGGAAAGAAGTTCTGAGATTATTTCAGTTATTCCAGGAGGAAAGTGATGCTAACCTGACCTTGGATGAAGGCACAGGAAAGAAGAGTCAACAGAAGGTACAGTGAGTGAGAATGATCATAGGCCTGTGGTGCAGAGTATAGACTCACGTTCATGTTCTTTTAATACAGAACCTATTTCTGAGATGCCCAGCACTGTAACACATCCCTGGCTCTAGAGCAGTACTAGACATATATTACTACTACACCATACACAAACAGGCTTTGTATTTATATTTACACTGCAGTCCTACCTTTACACCCTGTGTCAAGTTCTTCAATTAGCAACATGGAATTCTTATAGTAAAGCAACTCGCCATCCTCAGAAGCTGTTTCAGATGACTGAGTTAAGTCATCACGGTCATCCACAGAATTAATTTGTTCTTTGACCTACACATAAATAATACTATTTCATAATGTCCTTAAAATATTTATAGAACATACTAATTGTACAAAGATGATAAACATATCTTCATTAAAGCAAAAACAGACACTTTTTAAAAGGACAGATTCTTTTTATCAAAAGGATAACTTTATCAATAGTGTTTCTAAATTAAGTTGTCAAAGTATATGTCTCTACAACAAAGGAAGATTTTATATTTTGCTACTATTCCTTTTACAAAGTATTTTTTACTAGGAAAATATTTTTTATAGTTAACTTTTTGACTATACCTTGTTATTTTCATTAGATGTCTTCTTTGCAGGCCTGAAAAAAAAAATGATTCTTTTCAGGCTAATATTAAATACTTAAAAATACAAATACCTAAACTTTGTTTTTTATATAAAATCTTTGCATTTGCATTGGTAAGTACTTTTTTATAAAAGGATTAAAACAATAAAGAAGAGTAACATTAAAGGACAAACAAAATACATTTATAATACTAATAATTTAATTTAGACCGAAGAAAAGGAAAAACACAACATTACTTGCATTATGTGAAGAGAACCAGTATACCAGGATTTCTTGCAGTTGTTATTTTCAATAAGAACTATGTTTTGCAGCAATAAAACCTATCTGGGATGTATTCCTTAAGTCCTTATAAGAAAGAAACCCATTTTTAATAACCATGATATTAGCCTTCTGAGGACTTCCTATGCAACTGCTATGCATTATTATAAGCACTTTATATGTCTTAACGGCATTTTAATCCTCACAAACATTCTGGGAGGTAGGTAATACATTAGGTCCTCTACATAGGAAGAAACGGAGCACAGAAAGGCTGAGTAAGTTGCCCAAGCCCACACAGCAGGTCACCAACAGATCCAGAGTTCAAAGTCAGGAAATCTGGCTTCAACACTGCGGTTCGAAAATATGCTGAGAAAGTAATATTTAAATAAGTCTTCTTAAGGAATATGATAGCAAATGAATCTATATTATTATTCCATGTCCAGTTATAACTATAAATAATACTTTCTGAATCTTAACACGTTTCTCAAAAAATAAAAAGACTTTAGAGGTAGGCAATATTGGAAACCTACTTTCACTAAACACTTGCTTTTGTAAAGAAATTTATCAGTAGGCATTCATTCAACCATTCTGCTGTTTATTCATGAATCTGATATACACTTATTGAATACACAATATGTGTTAATAACACTCTTACTGTGGGAAGCATAGTTTTTCTAATTTAGAACTTTATAAACCAAAATTAATAATTTGTGAAAGACTGTTAGTAGTTTTTTTTTCTGTTGAATATAAACAAAATTTTTCCCTTTTCCTTAGAATCTATAAACAACTATGACGTTGATATGATATAATGTTTCAGAGTACCTTACAAAATCATAGCTACTCATGATGTTACTATCAACTAGAATCATCAAGGAATGATCAAATCCTATTCAGCATAGCCTAAGTGTTTGTAAGTTCGTGATTATATAATTTTTTAAAATCTATGTAGGATAGAATTAACTGAACTAATCATCTACACATACAATTACATAGGAATATTACACTTCAGAACCAACAAACAAGCCCTTACCATAAAACTATATATAACAGACGTATTATGTACAATTAGTTTACTGTAATAGTTTAAAGATAATGTCATACAATCAATAAGCTTTCTAATACTGGAAATGCAAACAAGATTAATTCAATAAACACGTCCTCTTCTGGCTCATTTCTAACAGCATACATACTCTAAAAGCTCCCATCTTAACATAAAACAAGAAACTCCTTTGAACTCCACATTCCTCTTCAGTTACCATCTAGTTCTCTATTGCCTGTCCCAGCAAATATTCCCTCCAGGGCTGTTTACATGTATTCACTACAGTCCAGCTTTCAAGGAGACTATTTACTGAAACGATTTCTGGCCAAAGGCACTGGTCCTCACTTTAATCTTTCAGCAGTGTTTTCCACTATAGTTGAGGAATTGCTTGTCTTGACCTGTACACTATATTATGCTGCTCCATTTCCAGAAGTATTCAGTGCTTATTTCTTCTTCTAGAAATAAAAAATTTGTAGATATTACCTGTCATCATCCTGATCCACTTCACTTAAAATGCTGTCATCATTAACATGCAGCAGACCTCCAGTCAGTGAATCGGTCTTTTCAAATATTGGTGCAATCACACATTCTTCTGGTGTCCATTTGCTATTGTCCTTTTTCTTTACTCCTTTCTATGCACGCCAGGATCGCTACTTTAAAAAAATCCAGAAAAAAGCCAATTCAACTGAATAAAAAGGCAATTCTTGTAAAATTCCTACTCTTACCCATCTTAAATCATTAATTCACAAAATAGTTATTAAGTACCAACCATAGGCAAGAAAACACAAATTCTTGCCTCAAAGACAGATATACAATTATGATATGATGTGATATGTAACAGTTGATATATGAAAGTTATCAGTGATATAAGGAAGGCTTTACAGAAGAAGTGAAGAGAGAAGGTTACAAAGAAAAAAAAAAGGGAGAAAATCATTCTACTTGGAGATTAGAATACAGAGCACAAAGATCAGGCACGTGGCATCTAGGCTGTTTCCTAGGAACCTGGAAGGAAAAGTATGAAACACATGAAAGAAAGCAGAGAGGTGCATCTTTGGACACCGGGAAGAACCTCAAGGGCTACACTGGAAACCTAGAGTTCACTGCCTAAACACAATGACTTTTACCCATGGGAGTCATAATTAGATTTACACTATATTTTCTGTTTCGCTTTTAAATACAATAATGCTTAATTTAGGGATTTCCCTCATGGTCCAGTACTTAGGAGTCTGCCTGCCAATGAGGGGGCAGTGGTTCGATCCCTGGTCCAGGAAGACCCCACATGCCCCAGGGTTAGAAGCCAGCACCCTGGAGCCCATGCTCGGCATCAAGGAAAGCCACCACAGTGAGAAGCCCAAGCACTGCAGCTGCAAAGAACCAGCATAGCCAAAAAGGGGGAAAAAAAAAAACTCAAAAAAAAAAAGTAACGCTTAATTTGGGTGACTTTTTAAATGACATGTGGCACATATACCATGAAATAAAAAATCAAGGAAATATTTGGTGGTGGGGACGGGGCAGACAGTGAAGCAGTTTACTTTTAAACCACCCACATGATGGGGTGATTTCAGCATTATGGATGAAAGACCAGTACCTCATCAGTTCCCCCACCACAAACAACAATTTGGCTTCCATCCATGGACATACTAAAAATGATATGAGAAAAAAACCCTGCCAAACAAGAATATTCTATCCAGAAAAGTTATGCTTCAGAAATGAAGGACAAATAAAAACTTTCCCAGAAAAACTAGAGCTGAGGGAGTTCCTCACCACTAGACCTGTCTCATAAGAAATGCTGAAAGAAGTCCTCAAATTGAAATGAAAAGATGTTAATAGTGACATAAAATATATTTAAATATACCACACACTGGTAAAGGCAAGTAGGCAGTCAAATTCAGAATATTCTAATACTGTAGGTGGTATGTTAAGAAATTAACTTTAGTATTATGTCTAAAAGACAAAAAAATAAAAATAACTATATCCCTGGCAAAATGTACTCTTGCCCGCCAAATCCCATGGACGGAGGAGCCTGGTAGGCTGCAGCCCATGGGGTCGCTAGAAGTCAGACACAACTGAGCGACTACACTTTCACTTTTCACTTTCATGCATTGGAGAAGGAAATGGCAACCCACTCCAGTGTTCTTGCCTGGAGAATCCCAGGGACGGGGGAGCCTGGTGGGCTGCCGTCTCTGGGGTCGCACAGAATCGGACACGACGGAAGCAACTTAACAGCAGCAGCAGCAGGAAAATGTAAAATGTGATCATCACAACCAATAGCTCAATTCAGTTCAGTTCAGCTCAGTTTAGTCACGCAGTCACATCCAACTCTTTGCGACCCCATGTACTGTAGCTCGCCAGGCCTCCCTGTCCAACACCAACTCCCGGAGTTTACTCAAACTCATGTCCATTGAGTCAGTGATGCCATCCAACCATTTCCTCCTCTGTCGTCTCCTTCTCCTCCTGTCCTCAATCTTTCCCAGCATCCGGGTCTTTTCCAATGAGTCAGCTCTTCACATCAGGTAGCCAAAGTATTGGAGTTTCAGCTTCAACATCAGTCCTTCCAATGAACACCCAGGACAGATCTCCTTTAGGATGGACTTGTTGGATCTCCTTGCAGCCCTAGGGACTCTCAAGAGTCTTCTCCAACACCACAGTTCAAGAGGATCAATTCTCTTTCTTTATAGTCCCTCAGCTTTCTTTATAGTCCAACTCTCACATCCAAACTTATTTCACAGAAAAATAACAAATCACCTGCTGTTACATAGGCTTACCTATCAGAACCTTCATCCTCCATAGCAACAAACTCCTGATTGTGGTTTCCTCCACTCGTTCTCTGCTGAATCAATCCACTCTCATCAGCAGTATCACACACATTGTCTGATACTTCCACTTCACTACTTTTGTGCTTCTTCTTTTCTTCTTCAACCTTTAATGAAAGTTTGATACTAAGAAATTGTTACTTAATTATAAACATCTTTTTTTGTTGTCTTCATTAATTTTATTATTTGACTCAGGGTTTGGCCTGATTTTAAGTGATAAAAAAATCTTTTTGTGCTTACTTTACTTTTATCACTAACAAGTCACTGAAATATTTGTAAATCCTACTTCTTGTTTGACAAAAAGAAACAAAATTCCCAAAATTTCAAAAAAGGCTTTCTTCAGTTCAGTTCAATTCAGTCGCTCAGTCGTGTCTGACTCTTTGCGACCCCATGAATCACAGCACGCCAGGCCTCCCTGTCCATCACCAACTCCCGGAGTTCACTCCAACTCACATCCATCGAGTCAGTGATGCCATCCAGCCATCTCATCCTCTGCTGTCCCCTTCTCCTCCTGCCCCCAATCCCTCCCAGCATCAGAGTCTTTTCCAATGAGTCAATTCTTCACATGAGGTGGCCAAAGTACCAGAGTTTCAGCTTTAGCATCATTCCTTCCAAAGAAATCCCAGGGCTGATCTTCAGAATGGACTGGTTGGATCTCCTTGCAGTCCAAGGGACTCTCAAGAGTCTTCTCCAACACCACAGTTCAAAAGCATCAATTCTTCAGCGCTCAGCCTTCTTCACAGTCCAACTCTCACATCCATACATGACCACAGGAAAAACCATAGCCTTGACTAGACGAACCTTTGTTGGCAAAGTAATGTCTCTGCTTTTGAATATGCTATCTAGGTTGGTCATAACTTTCCTTCCAAGGAGTAAGCGTCTTTTAATTTCATGGCTGCAGTCACCATCTGCAGTGATTTGGAGCCCAAAAAAATAAAGTCTGACACTGTTTCCACTGTTTCCCCATCTATTTCCCATGAAGTGATGGGACCGGATGCCATGATCTTTATTGTCTGAATGTTAAGCTTTAAGCCAACTTTTTCACTCTCCACTTTCACTCTTATCAAGAGGCTTTTTAGTTCCTCTTCACTTTCTGCCATAAGGGTGGTGTCATCTGCATACCTGAGGTTATTGATATTTCTCCCGGCAATCTTGATTCCAGCTTGTGCTTCTTCCAGCCCAGCGTTTCTCATGATGTACTCTGCATAGAAGTTAAATAAGCACGGTGACAATATACAGCCTTGACGTACTCCTTTTCCTTTTTGGAACCAGTCTGTTGTTCCATGTCCAGTTCTAACTGTTACTTCCTGACCTGCATACAAATTTCTCAAGAGGCAGGTCAGGTGGTCTGGTATTCCCATCTCTTTCAGAATTTAAACTGTTGTGGATCACAACAGTTTATTGTGATCCACACAGTCAAAGGCTTTGGCATAGTCAATAAAGAAGAAATAGATGCTTTTCTGGAACTCTCTTGCTTTTTCCATGATCCAGAGGATGTTGGCAATTTGATCTCTGGTTCCTCTGCCTTTTCTAAAATCAGCTTGAACATCAGGAAGTTCACGGTTCACATATTGCTGAAGCCTGGCTTGGAGAATTTTGAGCATTACTTGACTAGCCTGTGAGATGAGTGCAACTGTACGGTAGTTTGAGCATTCTTTGGCATTGCCTTTCTTTGGGATTGGAATGAAAACTGACCTTTTCCAGTCCTGTGGCCACTGCTGAGTTTTCCAAATTTGCTGGCATATTGAGCGCAGCACTTTCACAGCATCATCTTTCAGGATTTGAAATAGCTCAACTGGAATTCCATCACCTCCACTAGCTTTGCTCATAGTGATGCTTTCTAAGGCCCACTTGACTTCACATTCCAGGATGTCTGGCTCTAGGTCAGTGATCACACCATCGTGATTATCTGGGTCGTGAAGACCTTTTTTGTACAGTTCTGTGTGTTCTTGCCACCTCTTCTTAGTATCTTCTGCTTCTGTTAGGTCCATACCATTTCTGTCCTTTATCGAGCCCATCTTTGCATGAAATGTTCCCTTGGTATCTCTAATTTTCTTGAAGAGATCCTAATCTTTCCCGTTCTGTTGTTTTCCTCTATTTCTTTGCATTGATCTCTGAAGAAGGCTTTCTTATCTCTTCTTGCTATTCTTTGGAACTCTGCATTCAGATGCTTATATCTTTCCTTTTCTCCTTTGCTTTTTGCTTCTCTTCTTTTCTCAGCTATTTGTAAGGCCTCCCCAGATAGCCATTTTGCTTTTTTGCATTTCTTTTCCATGGGGATGGTCTTGATCCCTGTCTCCTGTCCGATGTCACGAACCTCATTCCATAGTTCATCAGGCACTCTATCTATCAGATCTAGGCCCTTAAATCTATTTCTCACTTCCACTGTATAATCATAAGGCATTTGATTTAGGTCATACCTGAATGGTCTAGTGGTTTTCCCTACTTTCTTCAATTTAAGTCTGAATTTGGCAATAAGGAGTTCATGGTCTGAGCCACAGTCAGCTCCTGGTCTTGTTTTTGCTGACTGTATAGAGCTTCTCCATCTTTGGCTGCAAAGAATATAATCAATCTGATTTCAGTGTTGACCATCTGGTGATGCCCATGTGTAGAGTCTTCTCTTGTGTTGTTGGAAGAGGGTGTTTGTTATGACCAGTGCATTTTCTTGGCAAAACTCTATTAGTCTTTGCCCTGCCTCATTCCATATTCCAAGGCCAAATTTGCCTGTTACTCCAGGTGTTTCTTGACTTCCTACTTTTGTATTCCAGTCCCCTATAATGAAAAGGACGTCTTTTTTGGGTGTTAGTTCTAAAAGGTCTTGTAGGTCTTCATAGAACCGTTCAACTTCAGCTTCTTCAGCATTACTGGTTGGGGCATAGACTTGGATTACCATGATATTGAATGGTTTGCCTTGGAAACGAACATCGAGATCATTCTGTTGTTTTTGAGATTTCATCCAAGTACTGTAGTTCGGACTCTTTTGTTGACCATGATGGCTACTCCATTTTTTCTGAGGGATTCCTGCCTGCAATAGTAGATATAATGGTCATCTGAGTTAAATCCACCCATTTCAGTCCATTTCAGTTCGCTGATTCCTAGAATGTCGACATTCACTCTTGCCATCTCTTGTTTGACCACTTCCAATTTGCCTTGATTCATGGACCTGACATTCCAGGTTCCTATACAATATTGCTCTTTACAGCATCAGACCTTGCTTCTATCACCAGTCACATACACAGCTGGGTATTCTTTTTGCTTTGGCTCCATCCCTTCATTCTTTCTTAAGATGATGCAATCATTCATCCCCAGTCTTCCCCATCTAACTGGCAGAGATAGAGAAATTAAAAGACAAAACACACAAAATCTCTCCTCTTCAGTCTTTACCACCTGGATTTTCCACTAAACAGCCAGATTTAGAGGATGTGTGTGACACCTTAGTGCCTCAAAATCACTAAAGCTATTCTTTCCCCACGGCCTTTTACATTTCTTTGTTCATTTGGATCCAGGATATATATAAGAAAAAAGTGATGGTGTTCACTAAAATATATGAACCAAAGTTTACCAAAACACAAGGAGCAGAGTGAAACTGATGAGTTGTTAGTGTGGAATTCTGGAATATAAATAATGCTTCCCAATTTCACATTCAATAACCATCAAACTTTATAGCTAGAGGATATAGAAATAATTACCTATTGTAGCCCCACTATTTACCAGAAATAGGAGTAAAACCAAGAAAAGTTAAATGATTTTTTTCTCTTTTCTTTTTTTTTTCAAATTAATTTATTTTTTAATTGAACGAAATTGCTTTACCAAATTTTGTTCTTTTCTGTCAAACCTCAACATAAATCAGCCAAAGTTATACATATATCCCCTGCCTTTTGAACCTCCCTCCCATCTCCCCCCATCCCACCCCTCTAGGTTGATACAGAGCCCCTATTTGAGTTTTCTGAGCCATACAGCAAATTCCGGTTGGCTATCTTTTTACATATAGTAATGTAAGTTTCCATGTTACTCTTTCCATGTTACATCTCACCCTCTCTTCCCCTCACCCCAAGTCCATAAGTCTATTCTCTATGTCTGACTCTCCACTGCTGCCCTGTAAACAAATTCTTCAGTGCCATTTTCCTAGATTTTATATATGTGTTATAATATATTTATTTTTCTCTTTCTGACTTACTTCACTCTGTATAATAGGTTCTAAGTTCACCCAGCTCATTAGAACTGACTCAAGTACATACCTTTTTATGGCTGAGTAATATTCCATTGTGTGTATGAACCACAACTTCTTTATCCATTCATGTGTTGATGGACATCTAGGTTGCTTCCATGTTCTAACTATTGCAACAGTGCTGCAATGAATGATGGGATACATGTGTCTTTTTCAATTTTGGTTTCCTCAGGGTATATGCCTAGGAGTGGGATTGCTGGGTCTTATGATAGTTTTATTCCTAGTGTGTTAAGGAATCTCCATACAGTCTTCCATAGTGACTGGATCAATTTACATTCCCACCAACAGTGCAAGAGCATTCCCTTTTCTCCACACCCTCTTCAGCATTTATTGCTTGTAGACTCTTTGCTGATGGCCATTCTGACTGGTGTGAGGTTATATCTTATGGTAGTTTTTATTTGTATTTCTCTAATAATGAGCGATGTTGAGCATCTTTTCATGTGTTTGTTAGTCATCTTTGGAGAAATGTCTATTTAGGTCTTTTTCCCACTTTTTGATTGGATTGTTTTTCTGGTATTAAGTTGTATGAGCTTCTTGTATATTTTGTAAATTAATCCTTTGTCAGTTGTTTCATTTGCTACTATTTTCTCCCATTCTGAGTGCTGTCTTTTCACCTTGCTTATCGTTTCCTTTGCTGTGCAAAAACTTTTAAGTTTAAACAGGTCCCACTTCTTTACTTTTGTTTTTATTTCCATTACTCTAGGAGGTGGGTCACAGATGATCTTGCTTTGATTTATGTCATTGAGTGTTCTGCCTATGTTTTCCTCTAAGAGTTTTATAGTTTTTTCTAGTCTTACATTTAGGTCTTTAATTCATTTTAATCCAATTGAGCTGGAGAAATCAACCTTCTTGACTTCAAATTATACGACAAAGCTACAGTCATAAAGAAAGTATGATACTGGCACAAAAACAGAAAGATAGACCAATGGAACAAGACTGAAAACCCAGAAATAAACCCAAGCACCTATGGGTACCTTATTTTTGACAAAGGAGGCAAGAATATACAATGCGGCAAAGACAGCCTCTTCAATAAATGGTGCTGGGAAAACTGGAGAGCTACATGTAAAAGAATGAAATGAGAACCCTTCTTAACATCATACACAAAGATAAACTAAATGATTTCTTCAAAGCCCCTAAAGTGGCATTCCCTAGCATTTTATGGCACCAAAAGAGATGATAAAATTCTGTAACCTTGAATCTGATAAATTACCAAATGAATTTATCAAATAAATAGATAAGTTAAACGGAGAAGGCAATGGCACCCCATTCCAGTACTCTTGCCTGGAAAATCCCATGGATGGAGGAGCCTGGTAGGCTGCAGTCCATGGGGTCGCGAAGAGTTGGACACGACTGAGCGACTTCACTTTCACTTTTCACTTTCATGCATTGGAGAAGGAAATGGCAACCCACTCCAGTGTTCTTCCCTGGAGAATCCCAGGGATGGGGGAGCCTGGTGGGCTGCCGTCTATGGGATCACACAGAGTCGGACACGACTGATGTGACTTAGCAGCAGTAGCAGCAGCAGATAAGTTAAAAGCGTGACTTTGCCCAAGTAATTTAATGCCTTAGCTGGGGATAAGGCTGATCTCCTTTTTCTTTTAAAGGAGAATACCTACAGATTTTTGTCTGTTGTTAAAATTCAGTCAAGGCACCTCTTACACAAAAGAGCAAACAAGCAAACAAAGAAATTTAAAAATCTATTACTGGAAGGAAGAAAAATCTCACAGCATCTCAAAACTCAGTTTTCTCCTTTGGAGATAAACACTTCATTTTTGGGGGGTGGGAGTTTATACTACTTATGTGACAGAATCACATGTGTCAAAACTTACTACATTTTAGTAAACAACATAATGGAAAAGTCTGTCTCAAAAGAAACATCTTCAAGTGATGATTAAAGAATATGTGGGAGTACATGTGAAAGTTAAAGTGAAAGCCACTCAGTTGTGCCCAACTCTTTGCAACTCTGTGGACTATACAGACCATGGAGTTCCCCAGGCCAGAATATTGGAGTGGATAGTCTTTTCTTTCTCTAGGGGATCTTCCCAACCCAGGAATCGAGCCTAGGTCTCCTGCATTGCAGGCAAATTCTTTACCAGCTGAGACACAAGGAAAGCCTTATACATGTATTGGGAGGGGAGTACATGTATTTGTTATTAATTTTTTTTATTTTTAAATTTGTTTTGTATTGTTTATTCTATTTTTTATTTTATTTTTATTATTAAATTTGTTATGAAATATATAAAGGGAAGGGAGTACATGTATTTGTCATTAAAAATATCCTGGTGTCCATGTTGGAAATTTAAAATTTATTAAAATTTAACTCTTAAACTTCTTAATCTATGCTTAGCTACTCACAAATCACTGGATCACAAGGAAGAAGTGAAAAATAACTTGCCTTAGCCTAAAATAGGGGAAAAACATGAACTCACAAACCCAATTTTATCACTGTTTGAATTAATTGATATATGTTAAATCTACCAAAAATTAATTAGATGATTTTTAATGTTATAAAGGCTTCCTCACTTAAAAATATTTCACCTCACTATATCTTAAATAGGGAGTCCCTATAGCACATTTGTAAGATTTTTTTTTAAGGACTAATAAGTGCAAAACAGACAAACTTTATATTACTAGGAGCCAAAATCAAATTAACAACAATCAGAAAGAGGAAAAAACCCTTAAATTTTAATGCAAATTATATATTATGATAGTGTTATTCATCAACACATATTACCTGCTTACATTCACTTATGTGTGTGCTCAGTCATGTCTGATTCTTTCCATCCCTAAGGACTGTAGCCCACCAGGCTCCTCTGTCCATGGGGATTCTCCAGGCAAGAATCCTGGAGTAGGTTGCCACGCCCTCCTCCAGGGGATCTTCCCAACCCAGGGATTAAACCTAGGTCTCGCACATTACAGGTGGATCTTTACCATCTGAGCCACCAGGGAAGCCCAACAATACTAAAATGGGTAGCCAAACCCTTCTCCAGGGGAATTTCCTGACCCAGGAAATGAACTGGGGTCTCCTGCATTGCAGGTGGATTCTTTACCAGCTGAACTACCAAGGAACCCCCTACATTCAGTTATATTATATTCTAATATCTACCAAAGACAGTGGATAAAGCATTTTTAGTAATATTTACTGATTTCTCACCCTAAAATGAGATAAATTAGAAAGTTATTATTTGTGCCCTAACAACAAAGGTCCAATCTGGAAGCTTTGATTCTCTTAATAGGTAACTGGGTTGATTCTATGACCCCACTCTCTCCCTGAATGTACATCCCTAATCAATTATGCCGAGATCACAGACAGAATGAATCTTTCATCTTGGTATCACTGACTGGTAATTTCAATGGAAAACCTTGAACCACTGGGAATGATTTCTCTCTACATGTATCTAGGTCTGGGATCATCACTGTCATATTGTTCATAATTTCAACTGTTTACTCTTACAATTCAGTATTTGATATCACCTTCATAATCATGTAATGAAGTTATAAAAATGGAAGAAGTAAATAATAGTCAGGAAAATTTTTTCCCTCAATTCCAAGAACAAACTATAAATATAACAGATTCTAACAATATTTGAAGTTTTATAATTAAGGTGCTATAAAAACTGTTAAATTATTATCTATTGATTAAATTTTGAAAGGTAATTTTATTTGTCATGACCTTTGTTACACACTGTATTATGCTGTTGAGGCATAGGAAAGAGTATTAAACCAGAAATTTAAATTTACATTTTCACATACCTGGGAATGGTTGTTTTCATCTCCAACAGGTTTTTCTTCTTCTTCCTCTGATGTCATTTCTAAGTCTAGTTCTGCTGACAAATCTGTATGTTTAGTTAAAATTACTTAGAATATTTAGATAAAAGTCATAATCTTTATTTAACACATAGATTTAAAACACTGTATCAAATGACATCTTAAATCAATCTTAATCTTCAGCTGAATATTTACTTCTTTAAGAAATACTTCCAATGAACTAAAATTTCAACAAACAATTTGGAAAATACCAGATGTCACCAGGATACAGGCACACAAACAGCTCAAAAATTCATTCACAAAATCATCCAAACATCAATGAACAAAACAATCAGAAACCAAACAAAATTTCAAAATACAGGACAGACATATAAAGTCACAATACATTCTCTTCTCTACTTCATAACAGTACCTTTTTAACAATATGCCAAGCTTCAACTGCAACATTATTCATGGTTTACAAAATTCCTCTTACTTTGTATGCTTTTATCAATTTCTTAACCTGAAATGCTACCCTGTACTCTTCCTGACAAATAACTTTTCATCTTTTAAGACTCAGCCTTCTTTGTGAAGTTGTCCTTGATTACAGCTATCTTTCCTCAGATAAACAGGTATCCCTTTCCTTGTAGCTACCTTAGTACTTTATAGATTTTTCTAGTGTATCTTCATCACCTGAATTGTAAATTATTTTTTCACATGTCTATCTTCTTGGCTCCTAAACTGCACAGGACAAGCTCTTAAAAAGAGTGAAGTAAGCCAGAAAGAAAAACACCAATACAGTATATTAATGAATATATATGGAATTTAGAAAGATGGTAACAATAACCCTGTATACGAGACAGCAAAAGAGACAATGATGTATAGAACAGTCTTTTGGACTCTGGGAGAGGGAGACAGTGGGATGATTTGGGAGAATGGCACTGAAACATGTATAATATCATATATGAAACGAGTCGCCAGTCCAGGTTCGCTGCACGATACTGGATGCTTGGGGCTGGTGCACTGGGACGACCAAGAGAGATGGTACGGGGAGGGAGGAGGGAGGAGGGTTCAGGATGGGGAACACGTGTATACCTGTGGCAGATTCATGTTGAGATATGGCAAAACCAATACAATACTGTAAAGTTAAAAAATAAAATATAAAAAAAATCACTTTTGTATAAATAGTCTTTATTTATTTTATTTAATAATTATTTACCAGCTTTCTGCTCTGTACTAGACACTGGCATTTAAAGACGTAAAAGATGTCAGGGAATTCTTTTCTAGAGATAATGCCTGAGCGGAGACTTACACAGTCCAAGGGAAGGAGAGGGAAGGCATGCAAGGCTGTAACAAGACAGGGAGAGAAGCACACACACAACAGGGTAAATATCTGTTGAAAGTACAGAGACAGGTCAGGAGGGCATCACCAGCAATTCAGAATTCCATAGCAAATGACAGAAAGCGGGAGAGATGAAGAGTCAGGCAGAAGTCAGATTATGAAAGTGACCTCACGTGTCACTTTATGATGCCTGGACATTAATGTGATTTGAAGAGTTGTTCACAGTCACACTTGCTTTCGAGAGAGGTGACTCTAAATGCTACAAGAGGAATGGATTTGAAGGGCATAAAAATACATGGAGGGAGATGAATCTGAAGGCATTATTAATGGAAGGAAACAAAGGTGATGCAGGCCTGGACTCGGGGAGCGTTTCCAGAAATACTTAGGATATAAAATGTTCTGAGTCCAGTATAGAATAAATCATTATGAAGTGAATAAATGTACAAATCCGGGGGCCCTGAAGGAGTAGACTCTTCTGGTTACTTTCTAAAAGGTATCGACTGAGATGAGAAACGATCTACATGAACGGTCTGAAGTCCCTTCTATTTATTTTGTAGTTTTCCTATTTCCCATCTTCCTCTGTTGAAGGGACTGGATAGGCTTTATCTGAATTTGTGTTTCGTGGACATACCAAGCTAATGGACAAACAAGGGCAAACAAGTCACTTCTATAAATTAAAAAAAAAACAAAACACTTTGAGTTTATAGCTTGTAGTCACTATTCTAGGAAATAACTGAGAATCTTATGTAAATGCAAAGTTAACCCTATAGGTGAGGATAGAAAAGAAAAAACTAGGAGTGAAAAAAAGAAACAGTATATGATTTCTTACTATAGCTCTGACCATATGACTGATTAAAGGTGCTAAATTAATTGGTCTTTATGGACAACACATATTAGACATGGTTACTCAATAGAGTGGGCATCCTAGTAGAATCAGAATTGAATTTCTATATACTGCTTTTAAATGATACAGCACTCCTTCAATATTGCTATGAAGTTACATTTTGAGAAGGCAATCTCTAGATGTCTACTGAGGTCTCCCAACTAGTCCCAGAGTTCTAAATATAATCCTGCTACCCACTCTCAGGTGTATGCTACATACTAGGCTAAACAAACTTACTTTCTCCTTCCTCTCGCTGTATTTATTGTATTACTATGGTCAGAGGGAGAATGCAAACACCTTGCTAAGAGGTATTGCTTGGCTGTAGGTTGCATAAAAGGAGTCAGCACAAGGTAGGTTTTGCCACAAAATCTAATTTGGAACCGTCAGAATAATGGTTAGGCCGTGCCCAGGTGGCCCACAGCTGAGTGCCCTGGGCTTCTGCATTACCTTGTCTCCTTTTTCTGTTTCCTGGCAGCTGAAACTGGCACAGCTATGGAGCGTGTAATTCCCCAGAAACACCGCTCCAATAGCCATCTTTTATCTATTACCGTCACCTGTCCAAATTCTGTGGACGCTGACAAACTTTTGGTCATGACTGTGACACCGGTGGACACTGATCAGCTTCCAAATGCCCCGCTCTTTGGTAAGTCTCATTACTGAGGCTCAAACTAGGAGAATCGGAATCTGGAAAATCTGAAAACAGTTTCCATTTATTAGAATGTCAGTAAGAGTACTGCTCTAACTAACTTGTACAGTCTTTCTTCAGAGAATCAGTTCCATGTCCCCCTCTCCCCTCACTCACTAGTCCTTCAGAGCTTATTATATCTTACACTCCACTGCCATTCATGAAGAGACGTTAACTAGTGTCTCATTTTTTCTACTTGCTAATTTTCTAGTATTACTTATTTTAATTCACTCAATCCCTATTACATATTCTGTATTCAATAAGAACTTTATTAATAATTATTTTTCTTCAACATACAAATATTTTATTAACAAAATGTATGGCATTTATTTTACATTTAATTATGCATGACAGTATTGTGTGTTCTAGAGACCCTGGTTTTAAAAACACTTTTAATGAATGGTACTACCTTAATTAATGGTACAAACCAAGACAATGTATTAAAAAGCAAAGACATCACTTTGCCGACAAAGGTCTATACAGTCAAAGCTATGGTTTTTGCAGTAGTTACAGAGGGATGTGAGCGTTGGACCATAAAGAAGGCTGAGTGCCAAAGAAATGATGCTTTCAAACTGTGGTGCTACAGAAGACTCTTGAGACTCCCTGGAGAGCAAAGAGATCAAACCAGTCAATCCTAAGGGAAATGAACCCTGAATACACACTGGAAGGACTGATGCTGAAACTGGAGCTCCAGTACTTTGGGCACCTGATGTGAAGAGTCAACTCACTGGAAAAGACCCTGATGCTAGAAAAGATTGAGGGGAGTAGAAGGGGACAGCAGAGAGTGAGATGGTTGGATAGCATCACTGATTCAGTGGACATGACTAGGCGAACTCAGAGAGATGGTGAGGGACAGGGAGGCCTGGCGTGCTCAAGACCATAGGGTCACAAAGAGCTGGACACGATTTAGCGACTGAACATCACCAACAGCAACTACTTTATTTACAAAGAGACAGCCTTTTTCAATGTATCAATATCTTCAGAACCCATCTTTTAAGCCTTGGATAAACATCATAAACATATAAGAAATGATAGGCTTGTGTGTGACTAATTGTTTCCACGTGAAAATAGGATAAGTCGAGGACAACACTGGATCCAAAGAGCACAGAGCACCATGAGACAAGAATGAATACAACACAAAAATATTTGCTTCAAAAAAAAAAAAGCTGTCAGGTCTAAATTTCTTAAGAGAAGTCAAAGGAACAAGCAAGAAATGTATAAGTGAAACTTTAAACCCCATTTCAACTCAAGGCCCCCTTTATCATTTCACATCTAACCACTTCAACAGTTTAAAACTGTGGTTCTCAAGTGTGCCCTGAGAATCCCTGAAGTTCAGAGACCATCAGGTCAGGGGGTCCAAGAGGTCAGAACTATTTTCACAACAACACTAAATGTTACTTCCATTCTCATTCTCTTCTGAGTGCACAGTGGAGTTCTTCAGAGACACGATATGTGATATTATAACTCTAATGACAAATGGAATTAGCCATTATGATTCTGTGTTCTTGTATTTTAAGTTTTTCAGCTTTGTTTTCCAATATAGTGAACATCAATAAATACAACCTACTTAAACAAAAGTTCCATGGCATTCTAATAATTTTTAGAAGTACAAAAGGATCCTAAAGCCAAAACTTTCAGAATCACTGTTTTAAAAGACTATGTCTATCAAAAAGTCATTAAAGTATGAGTACTTCCCCTACTTCTAATAATCAAAGATACCACAAAAACAACACACACACAAAGTCTGCTAAACAAAACATCTGGTTGGCCTACATTCATCTGTGTAACAACACTAAAATGAAATAATTATAAGCTGAAATACAACTGATATATTAGCAAGAGAAGCTTTACTCAAGGTAAAGGTCAAAGTTCAAATAAGCATTTTTGGACACTGGAAAAATCTTAGGATCTAATAATTAATTTCTGAGAATCCCTAAGAAGTATACAGATTGCAAACTGAGAACTTCAGGGTATCAAAACATATACAGAAACATACTGAGTTCAAGTTTACGTTTTAAAATTTTCTTGTTCTTATGCTTGTACCTATTTCTTTTTTCAAAACATGGGTACCAATAATGACATTTGCCTTATGTATGTCAAATGATTCAATTAAATTTGCAAAAAAAAAGTTAGCAGTATGAAGACTGAGCATTTCAAATACTTCAGTGTCCCTCTTTTCAGAGTTATGTATGTATTGCAAAATTTACCTGAAGTGGATGTTTGTAAATCCTTCATTCCGACTGTTCTACTAGGAACAGAATCTTTCACCAAGACTGCAGGCTGAATGGGTTTGGAAACAAGTTGGTTAATAAATAATGTACCTTTGATACTATCCACAGTTCATAATTCAAGATAAAAACATAAACAATTTTACCTTCATGTTAGGATATTTCTCAGGAGAATCTAAAAGGCAAAAGGGACATAGAGTTAATTGCATGTAAATATGAAAGCCAGCTCTACATTCATGCAGAGTTAGAACTGAGCAGAAATCCTTGTGCTCAGCCTTGGCAGTGAATACATTTGGTTTTAGTGTCTTGTTTTCAGGGGGATGTTAGGACACCAGCAAGACAGACTATGAATCCACTAGAGATAGTGAAGAAAAAATAAAGGTTTAACAAAACACACAGTTAATATTTCAAAAGTAACATTACGTTTTCAATGACTTTATAAAATATTAAAGTGCACACAGACCAATGTGAACATGCCAAATGATGAGGAGAAAAGTGATCTTCATCAGAGGAACAAATCATGACCCCAAAGACATAAACGTGAAAGTAGATGGTAAAATGCAACAGAATGTAATACAGCAGTATCATTTACACCATTATACTATAAGTATTTATCATGTTCTTCAATCTGTCCAGTCATTTAAGAAGTACACAGCTAGGATGACAGTTCAACTGAATGTATAATTCATTTCTCATCAGAGAAAGAGTAATGAACTGATTAGCTGGGATACACACTTGTAGAATAATGGTTCATAAAAATATTCACTATTTTTCATACCTATGTGGGCTACTGGTATGCCTACATGTCTTGGCTCCTCTAGTTTAGCCATCTTAAAGTTTCTTGATCCAATTATGCAAGAAGTTATATAAGACACATCTAGAAAATGATGTAGAATAAGTTCTCAATATTGAAATACAATTATCAAAAAGGAAATAATAAATTTAACTGTCACACAATTATTAGATATTAAAAACCTTGCATGTTTCAAAATCAGTGTAGTACTTATCAAAAATAGCAATTCTAGCATTTAGGGAAGGAACCCTATTAATCTGTTTTGTTTCAAAACTCAGTTTGGTTTGATACATGATATTACTGCTTCAACGGATTTCCGTGAAACAACTTTCAAAAAAAGTCAATGCCCCGATATTCACATTAATCTAATTTGAATAACAAATACTGATACAACATATATCTTTGATGCTTGATAGGTATTTGGAGTGGCTGGAGTTTCCCCCACTTCTAGCACCCCCTCCCACCTCCAGTATTCTCTGGAGCAACAATGATCTGATCTCTTCTCATTGCAAATACACTGAAGCCATCTAGAAGGAGTTCCTTCAAGTTTCCTCAACTTCCAACACAGATTCTCAGACTTCCTGCTCAGTATGTGCACTTCACACAAGGTCCCCAGGCTACTAGTTAAAATCTGAGAAACTCTGGTCTATACTGAGTCTGCTTCTACATTACTTCAACTTAATTTATTCTCCTGAAATCTTAGCCTCAACTTCCTCACTCTAACACGCCCCCCAAAGTGAAACTGCATTACAAGTTGGAAACTTTCCAGTAGACTCTCTATCAAGCTGTAGGTTACTTGATCTCCCTATCATGCCCCCTGCTCACTCCTTCTTTCTAGCTCTCTTTTGTTGGCCTATGTGACACCATCCTATAAAGCAGCAACATTTCATATGACAGCAATTTCCACACATTACAGCTGAGCACCTATGCCCACGCTCCACCACAGAGGATGACACACCGCTCTGCACGCCCAGGGACCGCAGTCCTGAATGCCTTCCCAACAGTGAGGAAGGCAGGAAGAGGGGAGAGCTCTGCTGTTCTTCTCTGACACGTTTTGGTGCTGGAAGCTCACTTCAAATGCATCGTCCATATCAAATACTCTCCCTTTTTCTAAAGCGTTATCTTACTTATTGCCACCTTCCCCACAGACCTGTGCTTCCTTTTCCTTCATTTCCTCCCTATACCCTCTGCGTCTCTAATCCTTCACTCCCTCTTTCCTCTTGTTTCTCAACCTTCCTTAGATCATAGAGTATCTTGAAACAGAATTTTTTTTTTTTTTTTGGCCCATGTGTCAAATAGAATCTTAGTTCCCTGAGTAGGGATCGAACCAGCACCCCTGCATTGGAGACTCTTAACTGCACAGAGTCCTAACCATTGGACTGCCAAGGAAGTCCAGGAGCTAAATAGTTTAGCTCCTTAAACTGGATTCTCAATATAATCTGTGGCTGACACCTGATAAGATACACTATTTCCCTTGTTTTCTCGTCTTTTATCTCACTATGCATCTGACAGGTGATTTTCTTTGCCTATTAGAATATATCAGCATTTCCATTTTAAATCAACATTCTGTCAAATGACTTTTCTATAAAATATAGCTCTTACCTTCCACTTGTCCATATTTTTTCCTCTTTGACCAGCAGCTCCAGATAAAAGATCCACATACTTTCGTGGAAGGCTCTCAGAGGTATTCTGTTAAAATTAATATTGAGTTGCATGAAGATTTCCTAATTCCTTTTGAAGAAAATTTCCTACTTTTAAAAACTGCCTACATTTAACCCAGTTAAGACAGGTTTGCCAAGATCCACAGCTGCTAAGTGACAGATTCAGGATGCTGACTTCAAACACGGTGCTGTATCACCAGGCAGTGGCTACCTGCACCTTAGAGATCAGGCCCTTCTCATCTCCTTCCATAGCTGCCGCCTTCAATCAGAGCACAGCAGTGCTCTGTTACTTCATGTTACTTCAAGTACGGCTGCCATAAAGGTTCTCTGCGCATGCTGGTTTAACTATCCAAAATGGTTTGTACTTACTAAAACATCACACAGCAAAGCTAACTGCTGTTATTATACCACATATTTCTTACTATTCCCTATGCCTTTGCTTCTCTTAAAATGTTCCTTGCAGATTAACTTGACAATCCAAATGTAATAATACTTTCAGGTTTCAAGCACTATCTTTTCAGTGTTGACGTGGTAAAAAACCACAGTTCAACCCATTTCTCTCTGGCCCTCTCTAGCAGTTTTACACGCGCACATGTACCAAAGAAACATACATTTGCTTGGGAGATTGGGGATGACACAAACACACTACAGTGTATAAAACAGACAACTAGTAAGGACCTACTGTACAGCACAGGGAACTCCACTCAATATTCTGTAATGGCCCATATAGGAAAAGAATCTAAAAAAGAGGTGATATATAGAGAGAGATAGATAACTGATTCACTTTGCTGCACACTGAACCTAACACAGTATTGTAAATCAACTGTACTCCAACAAAAATCGAAGGAAGAAAGGAAGAGAGGGAGAAAGAAAGAAAGGAACATTTGATCATAGACTAACCTGGAACAATGCTTCCGTTTTTAGATAAATGTAACTTCAGAACACAAAGAGATTCCTTATGACTTCTAAGCCTTGATTTCCATACTTCACTGATTTCATTAGGTAAACCTTGAAAATTAGCTAAAGTGTACTATGTGGTAGTCTTTAGCACAGAAGTATCTTATTGATTAAAAATCAATAATTAAAAATAAAGATTAAAATCAGATTAAAAATAAAAAAATTTTGAGGGGCAAATGCAAAGGTGAGAAAGTCACAGCATCTTATTTTATGTTTTTACATCATTTGGTTGTTTACATTTCAAAATAATAACAGAAGACAGTACCTCAGAATCCCAAGGTGATTCTATATCTTCCTCTTCTCCCAATCCTAAGGCTGACGTCACATCTGTAAAATGGAGTCACAGATACATTAATGAGAACATTTACTACTATGAATTTTAATACATATATGTCTATCTCTATCCACAAATAGTTCAATAAAATGAACTAGTGGAAAAGAATTTCAGAGGGTGGAAGCATTTTTAGGAAAAAAAAGCTGGTAGTACTTGGGACACTTCTGAAGAAAGAGAGCAAAAGAAACACACTTACAAAGAAATGGATGCCATATTTGCATCTATGCACTTTAAAGGTCTTTATTTGAGCTTTTAAGCATAGAAAAAAATCCACAGACATTCACTAACTTACCACTTCTATTATTTTTGTGTGTCCCATCAACAGAACTCAAATGGTCATAATTTATTTGCTCTTGTGGAGCCCTTTCAATAATATCTGTATCACTTTCTTTGTCTACAATCTCTGGCTTTGTGGCTCCTTCCTATAAAAACAAGACAAAATAAAACAAAAACCCAACTTCAGAAAACATATTCATTTATTTGGTCATTCAGTCAATCAGTAAGATGATAAACATTTACTGTTGCCTAAGAAATCACAGACACTGTCCTCAGAGAAGTTAGAAATGTAAAGAAAAGAGCAATTCTGTTCTGTGTTCTAGGCAAGGCAGAGCCACGTGAAAACAAACAAGAGGGCAGACGAGTATGAGCTTTTCAACAGCTCTGCAACTGAAGCGGACAGAGCACAGGAAGGGCACAAAGGAGAGAGGACGCAGGTGAGCCTGTGAAGCTCAAGGCACGCTGTGACAAAGGGCTGTGTCTCAGAAGACAGAGTACAGAGTCAGGGTGTGAGGGGGATTCTGGGAAGGGCAGCCCAAGCCAGGGACGCGGTGTGAACAGTGTGAATAAGTCATGTGGAAAACTAGAGCCCAGTTACTGGGAACCCTACAGAGAGACAGAACGGAAGGACCGGGATCAAATGGCAAAAAGCAAGTGTCATCTTCTTTCTTCACATGACAGGAATCTACTACAGAAGTAAAGGGTTACATCATCACAAATATATTTTATTTTATTTGCTGCCATGCTTTTTTTCAAATGAAAGAGGAAAGACTACACTGCACCAGGGAGTAGCAAACATGACATCATTTTACAGGACAGCATTGTGAAAAAAAAAAACACTACAAGCAATGCTCCAGAGTGGACAGGAAGCAAACCAAGCACTGCACATTACCCAGAGTTTCCATGAAACTGTAATTAAAAAGTTGAATTTGGCTTTAAAAACAGCCAAATAAAAACAGTAAAAATCATTCGGAAACAAACTTCAAAGCCAAGAGGAATGAAAAGATTGACAAACGTATTTTAGGAAGATTACTCTGGGGGCAACACAAAGATAAACATCAGGGAAGCAAAACTTGAAAAGAATATTTCAAGATTATAGGTGAGAAAGTGGATTATGATAATAAGACACTAAAAATGATAAGCAGGTAGAAAATACTGAACTCGCTGAGTGACTGGATGCAGTAATTTCAAGGAAGTTTGGCGTCCGGGATCTTTCCTGCTGCGGCATTTCAGTGATGCTGTCTACTAGGATGGGGAAAACAGACGACAGTGTAGCTTACAGAGTAAGGGACGAGGGAAGCATCAGGAACAAGGCCTTCAGTTTGGGGAGTAATGAATTAATCTGAGGCACACAAGGGACTCAGGAGAAAGGATATGGATAAATACCTTTGGATTAGAAATAGATAGCCTTATTCAGGAAAAGCACAGCTGTTAAGATAACTATTTGTAAAATATGCTAACCTGGTATAACTAATGCAAACCTATGCAGGATTCTGAACTTACAAAAATAAAACAATACCAGGGGAAGAAAGCTATGACATTAAAATTGTCAGTTATATATTTTAACATCTGTTTCAAGGACATAAAAATATACTTTTATAAATATGTGCAAATATTCATTTCTGGGATATTATAATAATAAGCATTTTTGAGTGTAATGAAAAGGTTTAATAGTAAAACACCAATTCAAGATGCTACAAGAAGATTCCTTTTTAAAATTGATCTTAAAAGACAAGTTTTAAATTGTAGATGAGAAATGCTTATGTGAGTATGGAATTATGAGTCATTTTAAAGTACTACTAAGAAGTAAGAAAGAAATATAAAACCCTATTTGAAAATTCACAAGGTTTTCTTCTTATTTCCCTGTAAACAGCACACTAACAACTCTAATTTCCTATCTGTGCCTTCTGGAATAGTAGGTAAAGATTGAAGGAATGATCTAGATATTAAAAATAGTAGTAAAATTATGATTATCCTAGCTGGAGATATAAAGGTTTCCAAATACATCTATGATTATCAAGCAGGGCTAAAACTTCATATCAGGAAAGAACAAACAAAGTAAAAAAAATCAAGTAACCACAATTTCTGAGTTTTGGATACAAAAGAATTTATACATTAGTTTCATATGTATAACAAAGAATTGACAGGCTAGTTTAACACCTATAAATACTGAAGTTAATATAAAGTTTCTTAAGAATAACATGGAGTATACATATGGCTAGAGATATTTTAAAAAGTAAAAAATTATCCTCCAGAGATAATTTTTAAACCCTGTTGGTAATTTTTCTTTAATTATGATTTTATAGTAATAAATAGTCTGTATAAGAAAAAAAATCATAAATTGTGATTTCATTCATTTACTGTAATTGCCATTACATGTATATATTAGGAAAAGACAAATCAGAATCTCTTCAGCAAGAAACAGTTCCACATTTTTTCTTTAAGACTATTGCAGCTGAAAACTGTCTCATTTAATGGAGAGAAAGAATCTCATTTATAATTATATATATTATATATTATATATATATATAAAGTTATAATTATAAATTATAACTTTAGTAACAAGACTAGATAAAATGCTTATTTATTTCCTCTTTATTTTCAAAAAGACCTAAAACACCCACAAAGATTATACCAAACAGTAAGATAAATTAGTTAAGTACATTAAGTATTTATCAAACAGTAAGTTAGAAACCACAAGAAACAGAAAGGCCAAAAATTCTTAAATCATAATAAATCTGCTAAGGCCTAAAAGAGAACTCACCTTGAATTGTCTATGAACTAAAGTTTTGCTATATTAAATAGAAGACGTCGCTTCATTACTTTCAAAGTGAGAATTTGTTTAAAAAGACAAATCACTTCAAATAGAAATGAACTTCCAGAGGGAACTATATTCAATATAGATATATACATACATGTGTGTGTGTTAGTCCCTCGGTTGTGTCCGACTCTTTGTGACCCCGTGGACTGTAATCCACCAGGCTCCTCTCTCCAAGGAATTCTGCAGGCAAGAATACTAGAGTGGGTTGCCATTTCTTTCTCCAAAGGATCTTCCCGACCCAGGGATTGAACCCAGGTCTCCCATACTGCATGCAGACCCTTTACCAACTGAGCCACCAGGGAAGCCATAGATACATATACAAGCAGAACCAAGACACTTTGCTGTACACCTGAAACTAACACAATATTGTAAATTGATTATACTGCAATTAAAAAAAAACAAGAACCACCACCAACTTCAAAAACAACCACGAAAAAAGGTAAGGAACAAATTTTCTTTCAGTTCTTCATAAAAATCAGCTATATGTCATTCAAAAGAGTATGAGCATTGTTCTTTCATGACCTCACTGTCTCAAGTTGAATTTGAAATAATTCTTCTCGTATTTATAATATAGAGTTCCTCGTCTGACATACCCCCACTATTTCTGTTGTGTTTGTATAATAATCTGTCTCATCCTGACCCTCATTCCATTTCATATTCATCTTGTCCTCCTTAAATGAATTCTTCCCCTTCATCCCTCTCCCCATCTTCATATTCATCTAGCTCTTCTTCCTAATTGATTTGTAATTTCTTTCTTTCATAATGGCATACTTAGTATGCCAACATTTATAAATCTGAGTCATGCACATATATTGCTCTTATTATCACACCATTTTGTATCGTGACTTTGAAGCCTTCCATTTCTGTGGCAGGATCCTTTCTGTCATATAAGGGGACATGACATGCAAATGGCATGTGAAAAAGTACAGGGAAAAAAGAGTTACAAACAAAACAACTTGCCTTTGTGAGACCAAGGCCTGCGGGAGACTTGAGAGGCTGTGGAAGAGGCTCAGGCGATGGGAAGGCAGGATGAGAGAAGCCCGGGACTCCAGGTGATGGTTCGGGAATGGTTTCAACCACATCTTCAATTTCCCTATCAGAATTATTGTCCTCAGAGAACGTTGTACTCTCTGGTCTCACAATGCCACATTTTGCTTCTACTACAGTGAAAACAAGGGAGAGTACATGATAACATCTGTAATTTCAAATCAGTGAATAATTGAATTGAATTTCAAATCAGTGAATAATTGTCACCAGGAGGACAGTATTAGATAACTTACTGTTTCTCTTGGATTGCTGAGAAGCATTCATTAGCTTCATTAAGTTTGGTTTCAGGACATTCTGGAGAAGAAAATAAGAACTTTAAGAATAACAAGAGTCAAATTTAATAAAATAATTATAACATCCCCCATTCCTCTATGATCTAACACAAAGAGCACAGGCTCTGGAGTCATTCAGATGTGGATTCAAATCCCAGTTCTGCCACTGACTAACCTTCTCATGGGGTAAGGATTATGACAGATGACATAGGAAGCCCCGGATGTTCCTCTCCTTACCCCTAATACACTGCTATACAAAGGCTATGACACCTACTAGATTACTTTCTCTACCAAAATATTCTAGAATAAAAATTTATCCCCAATACTTTAGAGTACACGTCTGAAAAACTAAGCTATTTAAATTAGTTGCTATATTTTGAAATTTGCTTGCATGATTTCTATAGGTATGAATTATCACTTGCGAAGGGAAATATGAAAGTTTAGTTTTTAGCAGAACCTTATTTAGATGGGTTATAACTGTAAACAGGAAAAGTTATTTCTATTCTGTTTGTCAAAGAGCTAAAGACAAATGATTTTTTAAATTCAGCTCATTCTAAGAAAGAGGGAAAACAACAAGAGTAAACATGTAGGGCAATGATCATGAATGAAAGCCACAACACTCTAAACAGAGAGCCATAAGCAAACACGCTAACAATAGAGGCAGAGAGAGATGGACTCAAAGAACAGACACTGAAGAAATGTATTCTGCAAGGAAAAATTAGATTAACAGTAAATATTAAAAATGACAAAAGGTAGGGGAGGTAAAAGAAGGGAAAAAGTGACACATGTCTAGTGAAGTACAAACTTAAAAAAAAAAAGAAAAGCATAAGTATAATGAGGTATGTGGAAAAACATACATATTTAGAATTTATATACAATAAATCAGTAATATATCAGTATTGTTAAGGATACACTATGAACAAAGCCTGTGCTTTATATGTTTTTGTTAATACATAAATTATATATCTACACTATTCAAGTTTTACAAAAATATCAACACAAATTATATATAAAATATATATTTAAAACAGAGCCTTTTGTTCATTTTATATCCCTAATAATAGTGATTTATATTACTTTAAAACTGTTTATAAATAATACTGTAATAAAGAGTTTAATTTTGCCACTATAAAAAAAGTCATTCAATTAGCCACACATGGTCATCTATCAACATTTCATTGGGAACAAGGACTGGTAGTCAGAATTCTAAGGAAAATATGTTTGAAAAAAAAATTAATGGAATACAAGATGGAGCTAAAAAGCTACGGGGTGGGAGAAGTATTGGGTTGGCTAAAAAGTTTGGGTTTTTCCATAAGATATTACAGAAAAACATGAACGCACTTGTTGGCTAACCCAATATATGGGAACTCTCAGCACTGTCTATTCAGTTTTGCTGTGAACCTAAAAGTGCTCTAAAAAATAAAGTCTATTATTTTTTTTTAAGAAAACAGAAACAATGGTTGGATAAAATACTGAAACATGCTATAACACTTAGGACCCTTGAGAACATTATACCAAGTGAAAGAAGCCAGTCATAAAAACCACATATAGTATGATTTCGTGTATATGAAATGTCTAGAAGAGGCAAATCTATAGAGACAGAAAATAAATTAGTGGTTGACCTGGGCTAATTGGGGTGGGGTGTCTGAATGAAACGGGGAATGATTGCTAATGTGGGATTCTTTTGAGATGATGAAAATGTTCTGAAAGTTATTGTGGCCATGGTTGCACAACCCTGTGAATATACGAAAAACCACTGAATTATACATATTAAATGGGTGAATTGATGGCATGTGAATTGTATCTCAATAAAATTGTCATTTTCTTAAGTGAAGCTGCAATTTTTAAAAAGTAACTGGTTAGAACCCACAGCATGCATACTTTAAACATTAGAATGCTGAAGAATACTGAAGAAGTCTCTAGACTTCTACAGATAGAAGAGACTTCTCATAGTGATAATTCAGCAGGAAGATATGTCATAAATATCCACACACCTAACAGAGCCTCAAAACAAACAAAGCAAGAACTGAAGGAACCAAAACTAGAAACAGATGGAAATTTTAAACACCAGTTTCTTAACAGGTAATAGAAGTAGATCCAAGGTATGGGGGCGGGGCGGGGATATAAATAATGTACACAATACCATCAACCACCTTGTCTAAAATAAATAGGTTGAGGATTGACACATGTACACTACTGATGTATAAGAGAGATAACTAATGAGAACGTATTGTATAGCTCAGGGAACTCTATCCAACGCTCTGTGGTGACTTAAGTAGGAAAAGAAATCTAAAAAAGAGGGGATATATGTATACATATAACTGATCCACTTTGCTGTACAGGAGAAACTAAAGTAAGATTGCAAAGCAACTCTACTCCAATAAAAATTAATTTTAAAATACGTTGAGTAGAACAAGCAGTGGTTAAGCATTCACTTCATAATTTTTTGTCTCCTTGGAACCTCTAAGGATCTTTCAGGGGTCTGAAATCTTTAAGATTTACTATTATCTTCTTTACTCTTATTATTTATGTATTTACTCTGGGCCGTGCCAGGTCTCCGCGGCCACACATGAGCCTTCTCTGGTTGTGGCAAATGGGGGCCACTCTCTGGTTGCAGTGTGCAGGCTTCTCGGTGCGGGGGCTTCTCTGGCTGTGCAGCACTGGCTCTAGGATGCGTGGGCTTCAGATACTATGGCCTGCAGGCTCTAGAGCACAGGCTCAGAGGTTGTGGTACATGGGCTTCGTTGCCCTGCCGCATATGGAATATTCCTGGACCAGGGATCGAACCTGTGTCATAGGCAGATTCTTAACCACTAGATGAACCATCAAGGCAGTCTTCTTAAAGGAGGTGACCAAAGTAATTTGCACAGATGCCTTGTTCCTTCTTAACACCCTTTCCAAACACGAAGACATATTCAAAACCATCCCATTTTCCCCAAGACACAATCCCTGTATTTTTTCCTCTTAGATGTTTTAATTCTCTACTCCCTGGAACCCAGGTGGTTTTGACAAGAAGCCCTGCTCCCCTGCAGAAATGTGCTGGGGGCCAATCACAAGCCGTCAGCCAGAGATAGACAGCATCCAGGCGGGTGGGTTTGCAGTGCTGCAAACAGCACAGCAAAGGAAATGGACCTGGTCTGCACCCCCGTGTCATCACACAGCAGTGGCACCTGGCAGGCACTTGTTCATTTCCTATCAGCAAGCAGCAAAGGCGAGGCACAAGCTGGAGCCTCCTGCTTTTCCCAGGAGATGGTTTCACTGCCAATGCCTTGTGATGCTCTCCGGGGTCTTAGGTTCCATAGCACGGTTGCTTTTCAGCGCTTACCTGCCAGCTTCTGACTCATGAGACCTGTACAACCTCCTTCAACAGATTGCGCTTAGTCACTCAGTTGTGTCCGACTCTTTGCGACCCCATGGACTGTGGCCCGCCAGGCTCCTCTGTCCATGGGGATTCTCTAGGCAAGAATACTGGAGTGGGTGGCCATACCTTCCTCTAGGGGATTTTCCCAACCCAAGGATCAAACCCAGGTCTCCTGTACTGAAGGCAGATTCTTTACTGTGTGAAGCACCAGGGACTATCATATAATGACCCGCATAAGACCTGAAAGGACAGGCCTGTGTCGGGGTGTCAGCACATCACACGGCCTTCCTTCACACAGAAGAGGCCACGTCAGGGGCCCGTGCTTCTCCATCCTAAAGCTGAAGGGTCCCAGAGCGTGTCATTTCCCTCAAATCACTTGCAGGTGGTAACAGCACACTCTGTAGCTTTAGGACCAAGCTAGGACGGCAGTGTGCATGTGTGCTACGTCACTTCAGTTGTGTCCTTAGGACCAAGCTAGGACGGCAGTGCACATGTGTGCTACGTCACTTCAGTTGTGTCCTTAGGACCAAGCTAGGACGGCAGTGCGCATGTGTGCTACGTCACTTCAGTTGTGTCCGACTCTTTGTGACCCCAGGGACTACAGCCTGCCAGCTCCTCTGTCCATGGGATTCTCCAGACAAGAATACTGGAGTAGGTTGCCATTCCCTCCTCCAGGGGATCTTCCTGACCCAGGGATCAAAGCTGGGGCTCTTATGTTTCCTGCCTTGGCAAGCAGGTTCTTTACCACCAGCGCCACCTGGGAAGCCCAAGGATAGTTGGCGGAACATGAAAAGAGAGGAGGTGCCCGGTGTGGTTATGTACACCATGGGAGGATGTCAGGGATGACAACTTTTTTAAAAGGAAGAAAAGAAAGTTGCAAAACTGTTCTTTCATCCAGGAAATATTTACTGAGGGAATTCCCTGGCAGTCCAGTGGTTAGGACTCCATGCTTTCACTGCTGAGGGCCTGGGTTCAATCTCTGGTCAGGGAACTAAGATCCCACAAGCCATGGAGCAAGGTAAAAATATATATTTACTGAGCATGCACCAGTCTAGGCACTTAGGACACTGCAACTAACGAAACAGACAAACCTGGCAAATAAGCAAACCCTGTCTCAAACGGTGATAGGTAACGTGAGAGAAACAGAGCAGGAGGAGGTGGGCTATCGTCAACTCATAGCCTTAAATGGGGCAGATGGGGAAGGCCTTCCTGAGAAGGGGACCTTTCTGCGTGTCTGAAGGTCGTGTATCTTGGTCTGCATACATATGCCTGGTGCTTCCCTGGTGGTTCAGTGGTTAAGATCTGCCTTGCAATGCAGAGAACAAAGGTTCAATTCCTGGTCGGGGAACTAAGATCCCACGTGCCAAGGAGCAACTAAGCCAACAAGCCGCAACTAGAGAGTCCACAACGAAGATGCCACGTGTGGAAACCAGGACCCGACATAACCAAATAGATAAATAAATACTAAATATTTTTGAAAAGCCAGCCTGGCCTCAAATGATTTCAAGTGGTCCCTAAACCCCGAGTATTCCCCTGCCTTCTTTTAAAGCCTGAAATTTCCTGAATGAGTGGGGAAATAAACCTACTTAATTCCATTTAATTCTATTAAATTCCCATTTAATTGTGTACTATCAAAGAGAAATATCTGATGGTTTTGGAAAAGCTGGCGCACAGGGCTCCCATGTTACCAGGTGACCGTGGAAGCATATGGTTGATGTCTGGACTTTGCTCCATCACAAGGGAAGGGGAGCACACATTTCAAGAAGACAGGTGGGTCACTGAGTCAGATGGAGCAAAGGCGGCTATCGGACAGCACTCATCCTGGCTCAGCTGCCTCTGCCTGTTTGGCCCAGGACAGGGCAGCTGTCTGCCGTGTGGTGAGCATCTCGTGTGACTGAAACTAGGCAATTCCAGTACACTAACCATGACGGTCACACAAGGCAATTTAGCAGTGACCGGGCACCCTGGACACTCACTGATCAGCAGTGCTATGCTGAATCCTCACCTTCTGTACCACCTGCACTGAAGTGAGAGGGGAGCTCTCTAGCAGGCCCACTCTGAAAGAAAGGCTAAAGGAAATTCTTCAGATTCAAATAGAATAATACCAGAGGGAAACAAATTTCAAGAATACAGGAAGAGCAATAGAAATGATGAATAACTATGTAAATATGAGTCTTATGGTTTTTTGGTCTGTGCCATCCAATGTGTGGGATCTTAGTTCCCCGACCAGGGGTGGAACCCTTGCCCGCTGCAGTGGGAGCTCCTAGTCTTAATCACTGGACTGCCAGGGAGTCCCTAATTTTAAACAAGTGGCCAAAGCAGTCAGCTTTTTATACTTCTTATTTAAGAAATATCTATTTTTATGTATTTATGTAGCTGTGCCAGGTCTTAGTTGTGGCACTTGGGACCTTCCATCTTCATTGCAGTACGTGGGATCTAGTTCCCCGACCAGGGATCAAACCCAGGCCCCGTGCACTGGGAGCACAGAGTCCTAGCCGCTGGACCACCAGGGAAGTCCCGAGACTATTCTGTATGTATATATGATGTATATACGTATGACAGCAGAAAGCAAAATTTCTAACACTGTCTGAAGCAGTTTTTGATGCACAAAGATGTAGCACTAAGTGGTGGTGTGGCTTCTATGTTCCCCTTGACTTGGCACAATCTTATTTCCAAGCAAACAGAGAAAAGCTAAATATGAATACTATAATCTCCAGAGCAACCACTAAAATACAGAGATACATGGGGAAAAACAGCAATAAAAATGATTAAAATGGAACACTAAGAATATAATCAACAATACAGTCAACAATAATATAGGGGTATATAGTCAGTAATAAAGTAATACCTTTCATGGTGACAGATGGTAACTAGATTTACGGCGATCATTTTGAAATGTATCAGATCAGTCACTCAGTCATGTCCGACTCTTTGCAACCCCATGAATCACAGCACGCCAGGCCTCCCTGTCCATCACCAACTCCAGGAGTTCGCTCAGACTCACGTCCATCGAGTCAGTGATGCCATCCAGCCATCTCATCCTCTGTCATTCCCTTCTCCTCCTGCCCCCAATCCCTTCCAGCATCAGAGTCTTTTCCAATGAGTCAACTCTTCGCATGAGGTGGCCAAAGTACTGGAGTTTCAGCTTTAGGATCATTCCTTCCAAAGAAATCCCAGGGCTGATCTCCTTCAGAATAGACTGGTTGGATCTCCTTGCAATCCAAGGGACTCTCAAGAGTCTTCTCCAACACCACAGTTCAAAGCATCAATTCTTCAGCGCTCAGCCTTCTTCACAGTTCAACTCTCACATCCATACATGACCACAGGAAAAACCATAGCCTTGACTAGACGAACCTTTGTTGGCAAAGTAATGTCTCTGCTTTTGAATATGCTATCTAGGTTGGTCATAACTTTCCTTCCAAGGAGTAAGCGTCTTTTAATTTCATGGCTGCAGTCACCATCTGCAGTGATTTTGGAGCCCAAAAAAAGAAAGTCGGACACTGTTTCCACTGTTTCCCCATCTATTTCCCATGAAGTGATGGGACTGGATGCCATGATCTTCGTTTTCTGAATGTTGAGCTTTAAGCCAACTTTTTCACTCTCCACTTTCACCTTCATCAAGAGGCTTTTGAAATGTATAGAAATGTCTAATCACTATGCTATATGCCGGGGAACTAACAGAGTGCTGTAGTCAATTATACTTCAAAAATAAACAAGTTCATAGAAAAAGAGATCGGATTTGTCGTTACTGGAGGTATGCAGAGGGGTGTTGGGAGGAGAATTGGAAGAATCTGGTCAAAGGGTACAAACTTCCAGAGCACCACCCAGCCGGGTCAGGCGGCCGGCCCGGGAGACCCGGCCCTCCCGGCATCTGTCCCGGGACCCAGATCTAGAAGGAGCCCCGGGGCCCAAACACCCTCTGTGCGCCCACCACCGGCCCCCTGGAGCCGCGAGCGAGCCCGAAACACCGAGGGGCGCCCGGCGAGCCTGGCTCCCTCCGCCCACCCGCCGGCCCATGTCCAGGCGCGTCCTCCCGTCCACAGGCTCGCCGGAGACATGCGCTCCTGCAGGCGATCCAAGTGCTCCAGAAGGGCACGCGCCTGCTGCTAAGAAAGACCCCCTTCTGCTGCCTGCAACTCTCTCATCCAACCAGCCTCCCGTCCCTTGCCCTGCCCCAAGAGAATGTCTCCTCCTCTCCCACGGCTGAGACCAGGAGAGCCGAGTCGTGCCCGCCGTCTCTAAGCTCCCTGGAGCTGACATAAGCCACCAGTTAGGTCCCAAGAGTAAGCACCCGAAAAGAAGAACAGAGGTGAAGATTCACGGAGACTCGCAGAGAGTCTATCTTCTCCTGAGTCTCCTTTTCCTCTCCACTCCTTCTCCCATCCCTGCTCCTTCACCGGCAAGAGAAATACATGTTAAATTCACTCGTGGTGTGGACTTCAGTTGGCAAACCCAGGTCCTGTTGGCCCTGCAAGAGGCGGCAGAAGCGTTTCTAGTTCGTCTCTTCGAGGATGTGTCTCCTCTCCTTACACGCTGGCCACGTAATGCTCTCCTCAAAGGATGCTCAGCTGGCCCGAAAGATCAGAGGCCTTCACGAAGGGCACGGCTGGGCTCCGGGCACCCACCCGTGTCTCTGGTGGATACCAGAGCCCCTGCCCGTGGCTAGGACCAGATTCACGGGGTACAAGGTGTTGCCTGCACTTGCTGTCTCTGAGCAGAGTGTGTGAGTTGCTTTCCTAGTTAGTTTTTTTGAGAAGGAGAAGACTGCATGGCTTTCCTCTGTAACAGAGGTAAAGTATGAGAGAATCAAGGTATTCCAGAAATCCTGAGAATAATTTTCAGATGAAGATACTCTAAGGTTGACTTCACTTTGCAAATTATTCATATGACTGTTTGATGATTCGGAAAACATCAGATTTTCTAGGTTATAGGAGAAAAGGGTATTTACTGATAATTTAAATCCTCTTGTACCATTTAAATGTTTTACCACATGTATACTTACTTTTATTTAAAACACGATGGAACAAATGAGGGAAGACCACTCCAGTCAGTTGCACGGAAGAGCCTAGTGCATCCAGCATACAAATATCTGTCCCTCAGACTGACTTCATCATCATTAGTGGCAGAAGCAAGTTCCTGTGTGCACTGTGCCCGTCAACAAATCAAAAATCCAATTGAGATGAAAACAGAAAATTGTTAAGGTCTGATGTTTTAGCTCCTTCTGGTAAACTCCTACCAAAGTCATTCAGAAATTCCAACTTGTAGAATTTATTTGATTCTTTTATTTGCAAATCATAGATGTATCATAATTCATACTTCAGAATTCTCCATTCCAGGATTTTAAAGAGCCTTTTCAATGTTTTTACAGGTATTTTTATAACTTCCTTGTGGAGAGATAATAAACATAATTCTTAATGAAAAAAATTTGAAGCAAAGTTACTGTTATACAGAGATTATACTGTGTTCTTTGTGTATTAGTGCTAATTTCTTCCTTTGGACACTGTTTTCCAAGAGACACAATTTTAACAAGAGGATTGAGGGATGTATTTTTGTTTCCAATGGAGTAGAGTGTGAGCTGATAAAATCCCTGCCCTTCTTTTGTAACTGAAAACAGCTTAAGAGACTTCCAGGGAAATAGGAAGTGCCACCAGAAGACTTTTGATATTGTATGTGATGAATATGATTAGTGAGGGTGGATATTAATAATGATGCAGTCAGCCAACTGAATTCAAACTAAATGGAAGGACCAAGTTCTGTTGTTTGATACATTTTAACCCTTTGGAAAAACCTTTTCCTGTTCTACATCAACTCATTTTTATGTAAACACTAGAATAAACCTTATCTATGAATACATTTTTTTAAAAAAAGGTACAACTTCCAGTTGTAAGATAAATAAGTACTAGGGATATAATCTGCTGCTGCTGCTAAGTCGCTTCAGTCGTGTCCAACTCTGTGCGACCCCATAGACGGCAGCCCACCAGGCTCCCCTGTCCCTGGGATTCTCCAGGCAAGAACACTGGAGTGGGTTGCCATTGCCTTCCCCAAAGCATGAAAGTGAAAAGTAAAAGTGAAGTCGCTGAGTCATGTCCGACTCTTAGCGACCCCATGGACTGCAGCCCACCAGGCTCCTCCGTCCATGGGATTTTCCAGGCAAGAGTACTGGAGTGGGGTGCCATTGCATCTACAACACAATAAATACAATTAATAAACACTGTTCTATGTTATATATGAAAATTGTTAAAGAGGAGAGTGAAAAGGTTGACTTAAAGCTCAACATTCAGAAAACGAAGATCATGGCATCCGGTCCCATCACTTCATGGGAAATAGATGGGGAAACAGTAGAAACAGTGTCAGACTTTATTTTGGGGGGCTCCAAAATCACTGCAGATGGTGACTGCAGCCATGAAATTAAAAGACGCTTACTCCTTTGAAGGAAAGTTATGACCAACCTAGATAGCATATTCAAAAGCAGAGACATTACTTTGCCAACAAAAGTCTGTTTTAGTCAAGGTTATGGTTTTTCCAGTGGTCATCTATGGATGTGAGAGTTGGACGGTGAAGAAAGCTGAGTGCTGAAGAATTGATGCTTTTGAACTGTGGTGTTGGAGAAGACTCTCGAGAGTCCCTTGGACTGCAGGGAGATCCAAGCAGTCCATCCTAAAGGAGATCAGCCCTGGGTGTTCTTTGGAAGGAATGACGCTAAGGCTGAAACTCTGGTACTTTGGCCACCTCACGCGAAGGGTTGACTCACTAGAAAAGACTCTGATGCTGGGAGGGATTGGGGGCAGGAGGAAAAAGTGACGACAGAAGATGAGACGGCTGCATGGCATCTCCGACTCGATGGATGTAAGATTGAGTGAACTCCGGGAGTTGGTGGGGTTGCAAAGAGTCGGACACGACTGAGTGACTGAACTGAACTGATCTGAAGACAGTAAATCTCAACAGTTCTAATAAGGAAAAATACTATTTTTCTTTTTTTTCATTTTGCATCTATATGATATGATAAGTATTCACTAAACCTACTGTGGTAACCATTTCAAGAGGTATGTAAGTCAAATCATTCTGTAGACCTTAAACTTATGCAGTGTTGTATGTCAATTATATCTCAATAAAACTGGAAGAAAAAAATGACATAGAAAAAAAAAAGGAACACTAGGCAACATTCAAGTAATCCAGGAAAGGAAAAAAAATAGAAATAAAAATATCGAGGATAGTTATATGTCAACTATACCTCAATAAACACACACAGGGGACAAACAGATAACAAATAATAAAATGACAGACTTATACCCAAATATATTAATGGTCACATTAAAGGTAAATGGTCTAAATGCACAGACTAAAAGAGAGGGACTATCAGACCCAAATACATGCTCTCTTCAGGAAATCCACTTCATGTTTTAGTAGAAGGATGGGTGAAACAAGCCATATAAACAATACTGCTTTATGTAGAGTGACTATATTAACACCAGAAGAAGTAGACTTTGGAGGAAGGAAATTATCAGAGATAAAGAGGGGCATTAAGTGATTTCAAAATGTCCACTCACCAAGAAGATACAATACGCCTAAATGTAGATATACCTAAGGAGTATGTCAAGGCTGTATATTGTCACTCTGCTTATTTCACTTATATGCAGAGTACATTATGCAAAATGCTGGGCTAGATGAAGTACAAGCTGGAATCAAGATTACCAGGAGAAATATAAATAACCTCAGATATGCACATGACACCACCCTTATGGCAGAAAGCAAAGAAGAACTAAAGAGCCTCTTGATGAAAGTGAAAGAGGAGAGTGAAAAAGTTGGATTAAAACTCAACATTCAAAAAACTAAGATCATGGCATCCAGTCCCATCACTTCATGGCAAATAGATGGGGTAACCATGGAAACAGTGAGAGACTTTATTTTCTTGGGCTCCAAAATCCCATGAAGATGGTGACTGCAGCCATGAAATTAAAAGACGCTTGCTCCTTGGAAGAAAAACTATGACCAACCTAGATAGCATATTAAAGAGCAGAGACATTACTTTACCAACAAAGGTCTGTCTAGTCAAAGCTATGATTTTTCCAGTGGTCATGTATGGATGTGAGAGCTGGAGCATAAAGAAGGCTGAGTGCCAAAGAATTGATACTCTGTGGTGTTGATGTTGATAATTGTTACACTGTGGTGTTGGAGAAGTCTCTTGAGAGTCCCTTGGACTGCAAGGAGATCTAACCAGTCCATCCATAAAGGAAATCAATCCTGAATATTTATTGGAAGGACTGATGCTGAAGGTGAAGCCCCAATACTTTGGCCACCTGATGCGAAGAACTGACTCATCAGAAAAGACCCTGATGCTGGGAAAGATGGAAGGCAGGAAAAGAAGGGGACAACAGTGGATGAGATGGTTGGATGGCATCACTGACCCGATGGACATGAGTTTGAGAAGCCTCCAGGAGTTGGTGTTGGACAAGGAAGCCTGGCGTGCTGCAGTTCATGGAGTCACAAAGAGCTGGATACAACTGAGCGACTGAATTGAACTGAGATATATCTAAAAATAGTCCAACAAAAAACACGACGCAAAAATGGACAGAACAACTGCTTTTTCAGTTTCATAGCTTTCCTGGGGTAGAATCCTCCAAAAGCCAGTAACTGGTAGAACCACATAAACAGTGGTTGACAAATGCTGGAGGCTAGAGGTGGCGAGATGAAACTTAAAACTCCTGAGCTAGGGGGAGCGAGAGGGGATGACACACTTATATGAGTTTTACTTCCAGGAGCCCCGTGGGGTCTTCATGATAAAGACTTGAGAAAAAAAAGAATTAGACTTTCACTATTTAGACAGGGAAGAGAAGAAAACTAACAGTTTAGAAGTGTACCCAGAGAAAAGTAACCATTTTCAAAAACATCCATACCAAAGGGTGTTTCTTCCCTCAGAATAAACTATTTTATCAGACAGAGCCTTATCAGACATGGGGGAAGGGCAAAGAGCAACTTGACAACTGGAACCTCTTCTAGCCTTCCTGTCTTACAACTGGGATGGAAAAAAAAAAAAAAGGATGGGTGGGAGCTAAGAAACTTCTGAAGGGCACAGTCCAGGACCTCATGACCACAAAAACAGTCTGACTCATAGGAAGGCCTCCCTCACCCAGCACCTCTCCACCACATGCACAGGGCCCTGGTAGAAAAGCCATACATTATACCACGGGCACTGCCAGACACAGACTCCGTTTCAGATAGAGTTTCTGGGAAAACCCAGAGACAACAGGGAGACAACAGAAGACACCTGAAGCATCTGAAGCCTCTGACATCTACCACAAGTCCAGCTTTCAACACAAAGTTACAAGTCAAACTAAGGGCAAGAAAAAGCAGAGCTTGAGGAGGCCTGAGAAAAAGCAGGCATGAGAACTTGGCTCAGATATGGCAAAGATTTTCCAATTATTAGACTGAGAGTTTAACTATGATTAACATGCTAGGGGCTGTAAAGGGAAAAAAGTGGACAACCTACAAAAAAACCGATGGGTAATATAAGCAGGGGCTTCCTGGGAAGCTCAGTGGTAAAGAATCCACCTGCAGTGCAGAAGATACAGGTTTGGTCTGGGAAAATTCCATGGACAGAGGAGCCTGGCAGGCTATATAGTCTATGGGGTTGCAAAGTCAGACATGACTGAAGCAACTGAGCATGCATGCAATATAAGCAGAGATATAGGAACTCTAATAAAGAAGCAAAAATAAATGCCAGAAATCAAAAATACAGTAACAGAAATAAAGAATGCCTTTGCTACATTCATCACTAGACTGGACATGGCTGAGCAAAGATTTCAGTAAGCATTAATTTATATCACTAGAAACGTCTCAAACCAGAAAACAAAGAGAAAAACTAATGGGGAGGGGGAGAAAAAGGAATAGAGTATCCAAGAATTGTGAGACCATCACAAAAGGTGTAATATATGCATAATTGAAATATGAGATGATGAAACAAAGAAATTAACAGAAGAAACATCTGAAGTAACAATGGCAGAGGATTTTCCAAAATTAATGGCAGATCCCAGAGGACACATCCAGGAATTCCAGAGAACCACCAATCAGGATATATCGCCAAAGGACTACACCTATGCACATCACATTCAAACTGCAGAAAACCAAAGACAAATCCTAAGGAAAGCCTGAGGGGGGAAAACCACCTCACCTATAGAGGAACAAAGTAAAGAATCACATGTCTTGTCAGAAACCATGAGCAAGAGAATGAAGTAATACATCTGAAGAGTTGCATGAATAAACCACCTACCTATGGTTGTATATCCAAAGAAATTATCCTTCATAAGTGAGGAAGAAATAAAGACTTTCTCAGACAAAAACTGAAGGAATGCATTGCCAGGAGACCTGCCTTGCAAAAACTGTTGTTCTTCAGAGAATAGGAAAATAATATATACTAATAGGTCAGAGATTCAGATCAATGTTTAAAGAGGGAAAGCATTAGAGAAAGAATAAATGAAGATAAAATAAAGCATTTCGTTCTTTTTTCTTTTTTTGTTTTTGGCGACGCCTCGTGGCTTGTGGGATCCCTGCTCCCAGACCAGGGATTGAATCCATACCCTCGGCAGTGAGAGCACAGAGCCCTAAGCCCCAGTCCACTGGCGAATTCCCTCATGTTTTTTATTATTAACTGATTCAATATATAACTGTTCAAAATAAAAAAGCAACAATGTGCTGGTGATCATAGCTTATGAATGAGTGAAATGAACAACTGCAAGGTTATAAGGAACAGGAAGGAGGAATTGGGAATACTCTGTTAAGAGTACCTGCACTATCTGTAAAGTGAAACAGAGTTATTTGAAAGTGGACATAGATTAGCTGCAAATGTACATTGCAAACTCCAAGCCAACCATAATTTTTTTTTTCAAAAGAAGAATTGATATGCTAAGAGAAGAGAGAAAATGAAATCATATAAAATGCTCATTAAAGTCAGAGAAGACAATAAAAAAGAGTGGAGTATATTTTTAAAAGGTAACAAAGAATAAGTGCAATGAATGGAAGGTTCCTTTACAAATAGAGTAGATAATCCAACTATATCAATAATCACCTTCAATGTGAATGGTCTAAATACACCAATCAAAAGAGTCTGTGAGAATGGATTAAAAAAATATGACCCAACTATATGTAGTCTACAAGAAACGCATTTTATTTTCATTTAAAAAAAATTAATTGCAGCATGCAGGATTTAGTTCCCTGACCAGGGATCAAACCCTGGCCCCCTGCATTGGGAGTTGCTGCTGCTGCTGCTACGTCGCTTCAGTCATGTCCGACTCTGTGTGACCCCACTGATGGCAGCCCACCAGGCTGCTCTGTCCCTGGGATTCTCCAGGCAAGAATATTGGAGTGGGTTGCCATTTCCTTCTCCAGCATTGGAAGTTTGGAGTCTTAAATGCTGGTCTACCCGGAAGTACCCCAAAGGCAGAAGTTTTTAAAAAATGACCTCTCTCTCCCTTTAAAAAAAAAAAAAAAACTGCTTACACAAAAATTGACCCATGCGTGCATGCATGTATATGGTTCCAAGAGTTTTAACATGTACAGATTTGTATAACTGTCACCACAAGGAGAACACACAAGAGTTCCATCACCAAAACACATGCTGACCTCAAACAGTCCTAACACTGCCCGTGTTTGCTGATCCCACAGTCTTGCCTTTTCCAGAATGTCATATAAATGGATCCTTACAGCACGTGGCCTTTCTGAACTGACTCTTTCAGCATCGGTGCGGCTGCACGGATGGTTGTCCTTTCACAGAGGGCAGTGTTCCAGGGGAGGGTTGCCACAGTGTGTCCAGTCATTCACCTGGTGGACGATGTTAGGATTGTCTTTCTAAAGACAATCTTTTTGATCTTTCTAAAGAGCCCCCATGCTGCAACTAAAACTCAGTGGAGCCAAATTAAAAAAAACAAAAACAAAAACAAAAAAAACCTCCATCCTTTGATTCCAATTAAAAAGAAAATCCTGGAGGCAAGGGAACACCAAGATCTGGTACCATCTTAGAATGGAAAAAACAGAAGAAATACATATTGAATTTCAATACATTATCCTGCTGCAGGTTTATAAATGTTAAGGCATATATAGCTAGTTTGATCAAACAAAATCACTTCAACTTACTTCGGAGGCTCTGTCATTGACTTCCCAAGGAGTCTCAGCCTCCCTCCCACCTGAGCAACAAAAGTGTGGAATGTGAAGCTGCAATTCCCTTTTGTCCCACATGCAGCCTGTACACAGTTTCTGAAGCACTGGACCAGGACCAGCCCCAGTAAACGGAGGTGGGTGGGTCACCTCCTCCCCAGACGCCACTGTGGAGAAAAGATGTGGGTGCAAACACGTTTCCAAAAACAAATGAGTTTTTCTGTCTGAAGTAAGTAAGTACATTTCTCTGTCTGAAGTAAGAGGCGAGAGCACGCTGCAGCCAGCAGCGAGGCAGGCAGAGCAGACCCAAGGGTGCAGGTCCCGGGACACCTGTCATTACAGAAATGTTATTACTGGTCACAGAACCAGCTAGTTTTATCAGTGTTTGACTCTCTACCAAAGATAGAAATTCCAGAAGAGACTTCACATAAACCCTTTTGTTTCATTTCCAAAATGTCTGAGATCCCAGTGTTGAAGTGAGTGGGTATTAGTGTGACGGACGGCTCCTTCCTCACATGTTAGTCTAAGAACAGACCAGAAGGTCGGCACAAAGCACCCCTGCTGCTGTCTGCAGGGTTCCACATCTGCCAGAGCAATGTCCTCAGGACACCCAGCAAGACGGGCTGATTCCGACAGGCATGATCTTGCTTTTCTTCATCAAATAAGTAAACACTTAACAGACCCAATCTTGCTAATGTCAACTTAAAAAATAGTCACAACCTAAAAGTTGAGAGTTACAGTTTTTTGGTGGGAATTTTTAGGACTTCAAGCCTAAATAAAGTAATCTCAAGTAACCCTGCGGGGGCGGGGGGGGGTCAGGTTATATAGGTTTGCAACAAAGCACAAGTAGTCTGAACATCAAACGTTATTTTTGTGAATTAAAGAAAACCAGATATCTCCAGGAATTTAGCACTTTTCTACATGTGGGAAGAGGCTAGAGTCTGGGCCCACTAAAATCATTTCTCTCACACGCATCTCAGCTATCTGGGGTCAGTATCCTACGTTTTTTCACATCCTGAGTTTCCTCAGTGCTCACCGTCGGGAATGGTGCAACCTCATGGCTGCCTTATTGCAGGCATTGCTCTTCCCGGGTGCCCTCGGAGTTCAGAAATCCACATTTGGAGAGCTGGAATTGCTGATCGCTGTGACAGCCTTGTTTACTGATATGGCAGGAAATACTCCATCTCTCACTCATCACTAAAGAAACCGGACTGAAACAACTCAAGCAACAGGTTTCCATCCAGATCTTCCCGGTCCTTCCTCCACAAACCACCGGTCTCCAGGGAGGCACACCACACCAGCAAAGTGAATGCCTTAAGGTTTCACTATATTTTTCCAGGACACTTAAGAAACAGACCCTTGAAGGGAGGGGGTGAGGGGGGTTGGTCTGAATGAATTAGGTGCGCCCAGCCTTAGGGAAGGAGGTGGAAACGAACACTACCTGAGGGATGTGAGGAGTCTGGGATCTGCCAGGGTTGGGGGTTGGGAGTTAAACCGATAACCTGGGAAATTCGGGGAGGAGGGGGGGCGGCGGGGAGACAGAGCCGCGGGAGCCGGCGACACCTACTCGCAGACCCCTTGGTAAGGGTTTTCTTTGAAAAGTGGCAGGGGACCAAGTTCCGGGGAGTGGTCGCTGAGGGGTCTCGCGGGGGCAGTAGTCACTGGACGGTCGGGACCCCGGCGGCCCTTTGCCCCCACCCCGGATCGAGGAGCGGCTACCTGTTGAGGAAGGCGTTGCCGAAGGCGTTGAGCTTGCGGAAGGGCCGCCGCGGGTAGACGACGGGCGCGTTGCCCGGCACCACGCCCTCGGTGGGGCCGTGCATGACCGCGATGAAAGAGTCGGTGGTGGGCTCCGGCCCGAGGCGCATCCCCTGGAAGTCCTGCTCAATCAGGTGCCGGATGAAGGTGGTCTTGCCCGTGCTGTACTGGCCCACGAGGAGCACCATGGGCTTGTTGTCGAAGTCGGCGTCCTCCAGCGGGCGAGTGGAACTCGTGGAAGCGGTAGTGCTCCTCCAGGGGGCAGCAGCTTCTGCGCGTACAGCTGCCACAGCCCCTAGGACACCGTCTGGAAGAGCTCCGGCTCCTTCTTGCGGCGGGCATCCTTGCTGACCCAGCTGAACATGCTGCTGGACACCGGGCTGGCTGCTGCAGGGTAAAGGGGCGGCTGAGAGCCGAGCGAGGCCGCGGAGCCGAGGCTGGGCCGGGCCGGCCGGCTGAGGGGCCGGTGGGGCAGCGGGGGGCGGGGAGCGGCCCGCACTGCGCAGGCGCACGGCACGGCCCGCCGAGTGCCCTTCTGCACAATGGAACGCGCGCCTAGCCGTGCGTTCTTTATAAGGCCCGGCCGCGCATTTGAGCGCGCGCGCCGCCGCCACTCGGGGCCGCGGGGAACTGGGATGGGAAGGAGGAGCCCCGCCCGCGCGCTCCGCACCACGTCCTCCCCGCCCCTTCCTCTCATTCAATTCAATTCAGTCGCTCAGTCGCGTCCGACTCTTTGCGACCCCATGAATCGCAGCACGCCAGGCCTCCCTGTCCATCACCAACTCCCGGAGTTCACTCAGACTCACGTCCATCGAGTCAGTGATGCCATCCAGCCATCTCATCCTCTGTCGTCCCCTTCTCCTCCTGCCCCTAATCCCTCCCAGCATCAGAGTCTTTTCCAATGAGTCAACTCTTCGCATGAGGTGGCCAAAGTACTGGAGTTTCAGCTTCAGTATCAGTCCTTCCAAAGAACACCCAGGACTGATCTCCTTTAGGATCAATTCTTCGGCGCTCAGCTTTCTTCACCGTCCAACTCTCACATCCATGCATGACCACTGGAAAAACCATAGCCTTGACTAGACGGACCTTTGTTGGCAAAGTAATGTCTCTGCTTTTGAATATGCTGTCTAGGTTGTTGGTCATAACTTTCCTTCCAAGGAGTAAGCATCTTTTAATTTCATGGTTGTAATCACCATCCGCAATGATTTTGGAGCCCCAAAAAATAAAGTCTGACACTGTTTCCACTGTTTCCCCATCTATTCCCCATGAAGTGATGGGACCATATGCCATGATCTTAGTTTTCTGAATGTTGAACTTTAAGCCAACTTTTTCACTCTCCTCCTTCACTTTCATCAAGAGGCTCTTTAGTTCCTCTTCACTTTCTGCCATAAGGGTGGTGTCGTCTGCATATCTGAGGTTATTGATATTTCTCCTGGCAATCTTGATTCCAGCTTGTGCTTCTTCCAGCCCAGCGTTTCTCATGATGTACTCTGCATAGAAGTTAAATAAGCAGGGTGACAATATACAGCCTCAATGTACTCATTTTCCTACCTGGAACCAGTCTGCTGTTCCATGTCCAGTTCTAACTGTTGCTTCCTGACCTGCATACAGGTTTCTCAAGAGGCAGATCAGATGGTCTGGTATTCCCATCTCTTTCAGAATTTTCCACAATTTATTGTGATCCACACAGTCAGAGGCTTTGGTATAGTCAATAAAGCAGAAATAGATGTTTTTCTGGAACTCTCTTGCTTTTTCCATGATCCAGCGAACGTTGGCAATTTGATCTCTAGTTCCTTTGCCTTTTCTAAAACCAGCTTGAACATCTGGAAGTTCATGGTTCACGTATTGCTGAAGCCTGGCTTGGAGAATTTTGAGCATTACTTTACTAGCGTGTGAGATGAGTGCAATTGTGCGGTAGTTTGAGCATTCTTTGGCATTGCTACAACGTGGATGAACCTTATAGTCATTATGCTAAGTGAAACAAACCAGAACAAAAAAAGACAAACATTCTGTGAGTCTGCTAGTGTGAGACAGTGGAATCATCTCAAAGCAAGTTAAATTCAATGACAGAACAGGAGCTGAAAAGAGCTGATGTTTCATGGATGCTGTTTCACCTGGGGAAACTGACTTCCCAAGACATCTCCAAAACCTGTTGTATAAATAACTGGAATCCATATGCAATCAAATGAAAGTAGAAAGAATTTTATGACTTATACCAAATTCACTTAAATTTCTCAACAGATAAAATGCAAAGCTGTATCTACAGTACTTCAGTTTTGCTTACGAATATTAACAGGAAAAAAAAAACCTGAACTCTATCCCCAAAAATATACAAAATTTAAAACATGACCTTTAAAAAATTAAAAATAAACTCATAAAAGACCTTATTCAGAAAACCTAAACACAAGCTGCCGGGAGCCGGCGAGAGACATTCCACTCGTGACAAAGGTCATGAGGAAGGAGGCTCGGCATACTCAAAGGCAGGATCAAGCCTCAGGAGTCCCCCTGGATATTCTCGAGCATCTACCCCCAAAAAACCAGAGTCTGCCTACTTTATTGCTTTGTGCTCTCACCTCTGACTTTACTGGGGGCTGTCCCCTACCACCATCTCGCTCTCTCTGACAAAGAGTTAACTTACAGCTCCAATTAATAAAAGTTCCTGGGCAATTAGGAGTGTTTAAATCCAAACCCCTCAGATAGCTCTCTAACTCGCCTGGCAAGTTTACCCGGACTCCTACAGCTATGCATACGATTGTTTACAGTCTCCCAGCCTCAAGAGGCACGGGAAGCTTAAGATATTCAAATAGCTTAGAGCCTCTCAGAGAGTTAGAAACTGTCAGAATAAAACTAGTAAAAGATTTCATTGATGAGCCAATGCTTGTTGCCAAGTTTCCACATCCCCTGAATTGTATCCTTGAATGTGTATTAATTAATATAGTTGGTATGTAGAAAAAATAAGTAGTGGCCTTGGTGTTAGTAACTTTAGACCCTTAAGGTAATAAATTCTTTCCTTTGTTGTAAACCCATTACTCATCCGCCCTATAGGAATGCAATTTTATCTTCGGAAGATGGCGCCAAACCTTAAAATAATTACTCTTAAGGAAAATAAGTCATTGTTGATAAGTCTTTGTCAAGAGTCATAAAATGTTAATAAGCCTTCTGGCCAGAAGATGATGTAAATCACCTAAACCATTTGTATACGATAAATTTGCAGGAAAGAAACCCTGGTTTTTGATAAGGATCAAAGACTGCTGACTATGCATCCCCTATTATCCTCTATGTGTAACTTAGGATATATAAGCCCCTGTTGAAAATAAAGCTACAGGCCTTGCTCACCAACGTGTGGTCTCCCCATGTCATTCTTCCCCTCAATTTCCAGCTGAGTCTCCATCTGGAGCGCGGATATCCTCTGCAACCATTTATTTGCCTGGGCTTCTAAGACCCACTTGAGAAGGTGTCTAAGGTGGGGCACCTTCCGCTATTCGAGAGGGCGCCTATGGCCTCCTTGGTCAGAGCTAACCTGGTGTCACGGGTTATATTGATTTTCCGCGTAAACCAAGCCACTCAGCTTCTTTTCTCCACTGAATTTTCCTACTGAGCTATCCTCATTCTATTACTCTTTATATCTTTGATAAATAAATAAATACATAGGTCGCCAAAGCCGCCTCTCCTTCGAATACCCTGGATCAGCCGGGGCTGGACCCCGGCAACAAGCCACAAACAGAGAAATATATCTACAAAAAACATATCTGATAAAACATTGTATACTCAAATAATACCAAAAAATCTGGAACAAACAGCCTCATTAAAGATATATAAATCTGAACACCTGGCCAAAGAAAACATACAGATACTAAATAAACATATCAAAAATACTCAAAAATCATATATCATTAGAAAATTACAAATTAAAACCACACATCTATTAGAACTAGTAAACTCAAAAAAAAAAAAAAAAAACCCAGGGGCTTCCCTGGTAGCTCAGTGGTAAAGACTCCACCTGACAATGCAAGAGATTAAAATATGATCCCTTATCTGGGAAGATCCCATGTGCCACGGAGCAACTTAGCTGTTTTTTTCCCAAAGCTAAACAAGGCTCACCTGAAGATCAAACACTGCACATCTAGTATTTAGAAAACAGCTTTGAAAAGGTGTCCAAATAAAAACTATCATGCAATAATGCACAGCCGCTCTACTTGTAATACCTACAAACTTTCAAATATCAGGATGTCTTCCATAGATGACTGTGTAAGCAAACTGGGATACATCCAAAGTGAGGGGGAGCAAATGCAACCCCAAAATACACCTCTTCAACATGAGAATTCAGTTCAGTTCAGTCGCTCAGTCATGTCCAACTCTTTGAGGCCCCATGGACTGCAGCACACCAAGCTTCCCTGTCCATCACCAACTCCCAGAGCTTGCTCACACTCATATCCATGGAATCGGTGATGCCATCCAACCATCTCATCCTCTGTCATCCCCTTCTCCTCCCACCTTCAATCTTTCTCAGCATCAGGGTCTTTTCCAATGAGTCAGTTATTCGCATCAGGTGACCAAAGTATCAGAGTTTCAGCTTCAGCATCAGTCCTTCCAATGAATATTCAGGACTGATTTCCTTTAGGATGGACTGGTTTGATCTCCTTGGTGTCCAAGGGTCTCTCAAGAGTTTTCTCCAACACCACAGTTCAAAAGCATCAGTTCTTTGGCACTCAGCTTTCTTTATAGTCCAACTCTCACATCCATACATGACCAGTGGAAAAACCAAAGCTTTGATTAGACCAACCTTTTCAGCAAAGTACTATCTCTGCTTTTTAATATGCTGTCTAGGTTGGTCATAGCTTTTCTTCCAAGGAGCAAGCATCTTTTAATTTAATGGCTGCAGTCACCATCTGCAGTGATTTTTGGAGCCCAAGAAAATAAAGTCTGTCACTGTTTCCATTGTTTCTCCATCTATTTGCCATGAAGTGATGGGACCAGATGTCATGATCTTATTTTTCTGAATGTTGAGTTTTAAGCTAGCTCTTTCACTTCCATCAAGAGGCTCTTTAGTTCTTCTTTGCTTTCTGCCATAAGGGTGGTGTCATCTGCATATCTGAGGTTATTGAAATTTCTCCCGACAATCTTGATTCCAGCTTGTACTTCATCCAACCCAGCATTTTACATGATGTAATATAAGTTAAATAAGCAGGTGACAATATACAGCCTTGACATACTCCTTTCCTAATTTTGAACCAGTCTGTTGTTTCATGCCCAGTTCTAAATGTTGCTACTTGACCTGCATATAAATTTCTCAGGAGTCAGGTAAAGTGGTCAGGTATTCCCATCTCTTGAAGAATTTTCCACAGTTTCCTGTGATCCACACAGTCAAAGGCTTTGGCATAGTCAATAAAGAAGTAGATGTTTTTCTGAAACTCTCTTGCTTTTTCTATGATCCAATGGATGTTGGCAATTTGATCTCTGGTTCCTCTGCCTTTTCTAAATCCAGCTTGAACATTGGGAAGTTCACAGTTCATATATTACTGAAGCCTGGCTTGGAGAATTTTGAGCATTACTTTGCTAGCCTGTGAAATTAGTGCAATTGTGCAGTAGTTTGAGCATTCTTTGGCATTGCCTTTCTTTGGGATTGGAATGAAAACTGACCTTTTCCAGTCCTGTGGCCACTGCTGAGTTTTCCAAATTTGCTGGCATATTGAGTGCAGCACTTTCACAGCATCATCTTTCAGGATTTGAAACAGCTCAACTGGAATTGCATCACCTTCACTAGCTTTGCTCATAGTGATGCTTTCTAAGGCCCACCTGACTTCACATTCCAGGATGTCTGGCTCTAGGTCAGTGATCACTCCATCATGATTATCTGGGTCGTGAAGATCTTTTTGTACAGTTCTTCTGTGTATTTTTACCACCTCTTCTTGGTATCTTCTGCTTCTGTTAGATCCATACCATTTCTGTCCTTTATTGAGCCCATCTTTGCATGAAATGTTCCCTTGGTATCTTTGATTTTCTTGAAGAGCTCTCCAGTCTTTCCCATTCTGTTGTTTTCCTCTGTTTCTTTGCACTGATCACGTCACTGAGCACTTCATCTATATACTCCAAATTTTTTTTAAGTAGAAAATGAAAAGACAAGAAATGCTAACTCTATTCCTTTAGGCCATGGTGACCTGGGCTGGTATCATATCCCTGGAGCCAGAGCAGGCTTCGGTACCAAGGGTGGAGTGTTGTGGAGCTGAGGAAGCTGGGAGGATGAGGCAGGCAATGTGCCCCCACAATGGACCTGGAGTGCCTCTTGCTTTCAGGTTGAGTCCCCAATCTCTGGATCCAAGTGGGCCTTCGCGCAGAGAAATCAAGCCTACTGCATCGAAAGAACGGTGGAACCTCTGGGCTGGAGGAGCTTTGAAATGTTCCCTGGGCTCCACGTGTCCTCTGGGCTGGGGTTCTCCCGCCCCCCAACCCCCGCCAGCCCCCTTCCTTATGGTCGCCCCTCCACAGAGTGGTGTTCCAGGAACTGGGATGTGCTTTGCGGAATAAAGGGGAAGGGGTAGAAGGAATGAGATGAGACCCTTGAGCGTTTCTTCTGGCGCGCTGCACTCTTGACCGTCTGCGAACAGGATCTTCCTTACGGCCCTGCCTGCGGAATGAGCCAGAGTTGGGCATGAAGAAATGCTGCCGCCTTGTGGCCACGTTTTGTAACAACTTTAAAATCTCTTGAAAGTGAAAGAGTGAAAAAGCTGGCTTAAAACTCAACATTCAGAAAACTAAGATCATGACATCCGGTCCCATCACTTCATGGCAAACTGTAACGGACTTTATTTTCTTGGGCTCCATAATCACTGTGAACGGTGACTGTAGCCATGAAATTAAGAGACGCTTGCTCCTTGGAAGAAAAGCTATGACCAACCTCAACAGCATATTAAAAAGCAGAGACATTACTTTGTCGACAAAGGTCTGTATAGTCAAAGCTATGGTTTTTTCCAGTAGTCATGTATGGATGTTAGAGCTGGACCATAAAGAAGGCTGAGCACTGAAGAACTGATGCCTTTGAACTGTGGTGTTGGAGAAGACTCTTGAGAGTCCCTTGGACTCCAAGAAGATCAAACCAGTAAATCTTAAAGGAAATTAACCTTGAATATTCATTGGAAGGACTGATGCTGAAGCTGAAACTCCAATACTTTGGCCACCTGGTGTGAAGAACTGACTCATTGGAAAAGACCCTGATGCTGAGAAAGATTGAAGGCAGGAGGAGAAGGAGATGACAGAGGGTGAGATGGTCGGATGGCATCACCAACTCAATGGACATGAGTTTGAGCAAATCCAGGAGACAGTGAAGGACAGGGAAGCCTAGCATGCTGCAGTCCATGGGGTCACAGAGAGCTGGACACAGCTGAGCAACTGAACAACAAGCCACGAAGTCAATGGTATTTTGTTACAGACTCTGACACCAGGAGAATTGAAAACTACTCATATAAGCACCGATGAGCATGTAAGCACATGTATAAGCATATTCATAGCAGCATTATACACAATAGCTGAAAGATAGACACCACAAATGTCTATCAACAGATGAATGGACACACAACTTTTGTTATATAATACAGTGGAACATTATTCAACCATAGAAAGGAATGAAAGAATAAGATAGATACAGAAGGTCACATCATGTTTTATTCCATTTATATAAAATATCCAGAATAGATAAAATCCATAGAGACAGAATGTAGATTAGTATTTGCAAGGGGCTGAAGGGAGGGAATATTGGAAAGAAACTACTTAATGATGAAGATGTTTTACTTCAGAGTGACTGAAATGTTTTAGAACTAGAGAAGTGTGATGGTTGCCCAACAATGTAACTGTTTAAATAACCCTGCTTCATATCCTTTAACATGGATAACTTTGTTATGTAAGTTTCACCTCAACAAGTATTAAAAGAGACTCCAAAGTGGTGTTCCTGTGTGTCATAATGAAATGACATTTAAGAAGCAGGTGGATCTGAACAATATAGGGCTATGTGGCCACGGATGTTGCTGGCACCCCACCTGAACACTTTTCCCCTACCTGCTTCGAGTGTTGAACTCATAGCTGCCTTTTCCCCAGAGACCTGCCCTTGCTAAAAACAGAAGCCACTTTAACCTGGACACTACAAGTCATCCCTTCCATCTCTTCCTCTTCACACACTTTGCTAACTGGCACAAACGCCCCCCTGGTGGGGGGGATCAACCCTGCAGGCCAGTCTGCCCTCCAGAGCTCCCTTAGGGAGAGGCAGGCTGAAGCTAGTCCCTAGCAGAGACAGAGAACTGCCCCAATAATTCATCTGAACAAGATTTGTTGTCTCAGGCTTTGTTTCTATGAGAACTGATGCAAAATGGTTATGTAAGCACAATGCTGCTGCCAAGTCGCTTCAGTCGTATCCGACTCTGTGTGACCCCATGGACTGCAGCCTACCAGGCTTCTCTGTCCATGGGATTCTCCAGGCAAGAACACTGGAGTGGGTTGCCATTTCCTTCTCCAATGCATGAAAGTGGAAAGTGAAAGTGAAGTCACTCAGTCATGTCTGACTCTTAGCCACCCCATGGACTGCAGCCCATCAGGCTCCTCCATCCATGGGATTTTCCGGGCAATAGTACTGGAGTGGGGTGCCATTGCCTTCTCCCATGTAAGCACAATACCGATGGTGAATTTTATGGTATTTGAATCATATCTCAATGAAGCCATTATTTTTAAAAATACATTATTCATTTATAATAAAAGTTTTTTTGTTGTTGCTCTTGTTTTTAAGGGCCCATCTCACCAGGGTAACACATTCCTGAATTCCCTAGTCAGATTGTTTCTTAAGCTGAAATGTTTGTTCTTGACTCCCAAACACCCATTCTTTTAAAACCCTAAATTCCACTGAAATGATCTCTGCGACAATGAACGAAGTTAACCTCGTCACCCCTGCTTGACAAATACGGCTGTCTCCCCCCATTAACGCAGCTGTTGATATACTCATTCTCTTGTGACTTCTTGCTTTAAAAAACCCACACCCACAAAGCAGGCACATCGACTCAATGTTTATGTAATTCAACCTTTATTATAAATTAAAAAAAAAATTTAATGGAAATGATGTACAAGATGATCATAAAAGCATTCTAGTGAGCGACAAGTCCTGGAGATAAATGGAAAAGGCAGCATGACAGTTCTTAGCAGCCCTTGCTACCCAAGCAAGTACCCTTGCTACTAATGTCCACACTAGTCCTCAGAAAAATGAAGAAAAGCCTCCTATGTTGAAAAATGGGTTTTTAAAAGAAGTTTTCCTAAAGTCAATTTCTTATAATGCAAATGCCTTGTGATGTGCCTTTACTGACGCTTGATGTTCACAATGACGTCTGTATATTTCTGTATATGGCCAGACCAGTCACCTGCTTTCACTAGCAAACTTGGGCCTGCGATCTCGGCCTTACTGTGCATCAATGTACTGGCTGTATCCAGAAGAGCTCTAGAAAAACTTATGGAACAAAACAGCTCTCCGCTCAAAATCATTTTCTTAAAATGATTGGCTTAGTTGAGAGATTAAAAAGGAAAAAGGAATTAGAAACCAACCCCTTGGTGGAAATGCAGTGAATAGGCCCTGACATCAGTTATCAGAGGGGGAGAAATAAGACACCTAAATATCCTTTTAGAATATTGATTCTCTTTACTGTCTCACAGGCCTGGAGGGCCCATCCCTAATTTGGCTTCAGGGTCTGGTATGGGCCTTACACCTATCCGTGGCATGTTCTGACCTGACCCACAGGGGAGGGAACCATGTAGAAGGGTCAGGTTTCACGGGCCATCAAGTGTGGGGGGGGGGGCCGTGGGCAGTGCAAATGGGACAGCTGGGTTTGTTGGAGGTATAGCAAGGGGCGGCCTGGAAGCCTGTCTCAACTGAGAGCTGAAGGATTATCGAGGGAGGGGTCTTCTGAACTGCCCCTCACCACCAGGTGGGCCGTGGAGAGGCCTCCTGTGGCTCGGGAGGGAGAACGGCTCTGGACGTGGCCACACTGTTTTGTCTGGCATCTCCTCCTCCTTCTGCTCCAAGCCAACGTTCTGGGAACAAGGCAGCGGGTGAGGCTTGGCCTTGCATTTACCCAGCTGTAGCTCTGACACCCCTAGGGGCCGTGCCCACAACGAGTATGTTCTGCCTGCAGCCAGTCTATTGGCTTATGGCTGCACCCCTATGGAGAGAACGCTTTTTCTCTATGCCACCTGACATTTGTACTGGACCTACCTCAAGCTCCTGCAAAACCTTGTCCACGAGGTCCCAGGAGTTCTATTTGTAAGACACAGCTAGTCGAATTGCATCATTGAACAGCTGGAGTGGTGGGAAGGAAAATAAGGCTATGGGCACCAGTGGCTGGGACTCTTGCCTGCCCTGTACCCGCTGGCCCATCGTCATCACTTGTCCACACAACACCCCACCCTAAAATCATCACCTTTTCCCCATCCCCTGACTCCGTGCTGGTCAATATGCCTTTTCTTTCCAATACCTGACCCAAACCATCACCTCCCCTACTGTCGACACCCACAATCATCCCTTCCTGTCACCGCGCACTCACCAGGGCCCCCCAGCAATGCCGTCCTCACCAACAGCCCTACAGTCAACCACTTCTCTACCACTTCCCCAGAAACGTCAGCACCAGGCCTTCCCCACCTCACTAGACCATCTCTGCAGTCTCCTATCACCTTCACAACATTGGTACCGTCAGCAGCTGAGACCAAGTACAGGAGCATCGAGAACTTCCTGGCAAAACTGAAGCTTTTTTGGGTCACCTTCATGTCTGCTGTAGAGAGAAGGTAGGACATTGGCCTGTCTACCAAGGAAAAAGGAGAGAGTTTTGAAGGGTAGGTCACCATTCTAGGAATGGAGGTCCCCATTCTAGGAAGTGGGACAACCAGGGACAATCAGCAGACATGTCATAGAAAGAGCTCATTTAACTGGGATCTGTGTCTCAAGGAGGCAGGTTGGCTCACGTGGATCTTACTGGATGGGGAGTTATGGCAAACAGCCAGTTCTTCTATATTGGGAAGAACAGCTCACGGATGGTTTGATGGCCCAGGAAAAGAGGAGGACATGTGTGATGGTGGGTCCCCCATGAATTGCTGGCACCCAGATATAAAAAGCAAAGACACAGATGTCAAAGCAGATATTACTTTGCCGACAAAGTTCTGTCTAGTCAAAGCTATGGATTTTCCAGTGGTCATGTATGGATGTGAGCTGGACCATAAAGAAAGCTGAGCGCCGAAGAATTGATGCTTTTGAACTGTGGTGTTGGAAAAGACTCTTGAGTCCCTTGGACTCCAAGGAGATCAAACCAGCCCATCCTAAAGGAAATCAGTCCTGAATATTCATTGGAGGGACTGATGCTGAAGCTGAAACTCTAATACTTTGGCCACCTGACACGAAGAACTGACTCATTGGAAAAGACCCTGATGCTGGGAAACAGTGAAGGCAGGAGAAGGGGGCAACAGAGGAGGAGATGGTTGATGGCATCACTGACTCAATGGGCATGAGTTTGAGCAAGCTCCAGGAGTTGGTGATGGACAGGGAAGCCTGGCGTGCTACAGTCCATGGGGTTAGTCAGACATGACTGAGCGACTGAACTGGACTGAGATGCAGGGCATTGGCCACCACAGTGCAGGGGGTCTCTGGCCTGTACTTGGTGCTCAGGTTCTTTCGTGAGTTCCCTCTGTACATCAAATACCTGCAATCAGCAGAGGAAAGGAGACAGCCCAAGTGCATCAGTGTCTCTGCACACCATCCCCAGGCAACATACACACAAGCTTACAAACACGGGCTTGGGAACTCGGACCACAGACCACTCTGGGCTGCAGCTCCTGTATCCACAAAGGCTACGCCATGCCCACCCTTCTCAGAGAATTACTCTAGAACCTTCATCTCGTCACCAAATTTACCAACTTTAACCAACTGTATCATTTTATTTGTTGCACTATTTACTTATAAGTCTGTAATAAACTGCAAGCTTTTTGGTTTTTTCTTAATTATTGTCTAAACTTTGTTTAAAAGCTCCTTTCTGATAATTTTAAATATTTCTAGAATTTCCTTTCAGTTATTTTGATTTACCTTTAATTATAAACTTTTAAACTTATATTTTAAACTTTAAAAAGTAATGTTTGCCTTTTATTATTCTGCAGCTTATCATAATTTTATGAACTGTTTACAATTTATACTTTTTACCTATTCTAAAAATATCAGCAAGAAGCATGAACACTGTGACTAGCTCTAAGGGACGTTTTCATCTTCACCAGTGACTGCTATGGACTTCAGGATCAACACTCTGCTGCTTAATTTTTCCTGAGGTGATGATGCTTTCAACATCAAGGAAAAAAAAAATTATTAGAAACAATGAACAGGGGCTTTTAGTGGTTAAGACTCAGTGTTCCCAGCGCAGGGGACATAGCCTCGATCCTTGGTCAAGGAACTAAAATCCCACATGCTGCAATGCTTGGCCAAAAAACAAAACTTATAAATACACTAGATTTATCACAGTATATGACAACAGATACTAGACTCTCTTGGAACTAGAAGTAAAAAATGAAGAAAACCCTTCATCATAGGAATAGAAATATTAGAAATAGTAAACAAAAAGCTATTTGAGAATTTTGTTTTAGAAGTGTGTGCCAAAGACTTTTTTAGTAACATTTCTGGGAAACATCATAATGTGTAAAAAAAGAGGCACCCAGGTGGTACAGCAGCTGTGAGGTCTGGGCTCTGAGTACAAAGTCACCTCCTAAGCCCACATGGGCCCAGAAGCCCAAGACACCCTATGAATCTGCAAAGATTTTGGGGGAAAGATCCATTTTTGAGTTGAATTTTCACCAATAAGTTAGGACATCCCTTCTGATCTTAAATAAAATTAAAGGACCAGATGAAGGGTTTTCTATATTTATATCATTTCTCACTACTTAATCTTTAGACCATTTTCATAGAAAACAAGTAGTTCCACACAGTTAGGATTTTCAGTCATATTACATGATGACACTTGGTAACAATATTTTTTAATACCATTTTATCTACACAGTACTTTACTGTTTAACAGAATGCTGAAAATATACTCCAACATCCCAATTTTAAGTGCAATAATCAGAACAACCATTGTATTTAGGAAAGGCATATAATATTCTAAGAAAAAAACATTTATTTGGAGCATGAGGAAGTTTTCCTGGGACAGTGGTCCTTATGCTGAAACTTCCTTTAGCTTCTCATTTCTAACAAACTAACATTAATAATGAATAGTAGCTGTCTTTACCAAAACTCATTACCATTGTGAGCCTACTCTGCGACGTAACGTCAAGACGGTGAGAGAAGCAAATGAGGCGTCCTCTGAAGTTCTTCCAGAGACACTTCAGTGCTGCCCGTGAGTTCCTCGGTGACACTGGGTGTCACTGGCAGGGGCTTCGCCGGGACTGGAGGCTTCCCAGGGCTGGGAGCCCGAGTTCCCAAGTGTGGCTTCACGTGCAGGCAAGGTCACAGCTTCCTGTGCACCTTCTGGTGCTGGATGAGGTGGCCGTGCTGGTTGAAGGCGCGGCCGCACTCTGCACACTCGTACGGCCTCTCGCCCGTGTGGATGCGCTGGTGCTGCACGAGCACCGAGTACTGGCTGAAGGCCTTGCCGCAGCGGCTGCACTCGTACGGCCTCTCGCCCGTGTGGGTCCTCAGGTGCACAATCAGCGTGGCCTTCAAGCTAAAGGCCTTGCCACACTGTGCGCAGCGGAAGGGCCGCTCGCCGGTGTGGACCCGCTGGTGCTGGACCAGCGACCTGCGGGCGCTGAAGGCGTGGCCGCACTCGCTGCACACGTAGGGCTTCTCCCCGGTGTGGACCCGCTGGTGCTGGGTCAAGTGGGAGTGCTGCACGAAGGCCTTGCCGCAGGCGTAGCAGCCATAGGGCTTCTCCTCCGTGTGGATGCGCTCATGGTTCAGGAGGGTGGAGCGGTGCCGGAAGGCTTTGCCACACTCACCACACTCGTACGGCTTCTCGCCAGTGTGCACACTGTGGTGCTGGATGAGGACAGAGCGGTCACTGAAGGCGCGGCCACACTCGCCGCAGGCGTAGGGCTTCTCCCCAGTGTGCACCCGCTGGTGCTGGAGCAGTGTCCTCTTCACGCTGAAGGCGCGACCACACTCTGCACACTCGTGCGGCTTCTCCCCCGTGTGCACCCGCCGGTGGCTGCGCAGCACGGTGCTGTGGTTGAAGGCCTTGCCGCACACGCCGCACACGTACGGCCGCTCGCCAGTGTGGATGCGCTGGTGCTGCAGGAGGTGCGAGAGCTGCGTGAAGGTCTTGCGGCACTCGAGACACTCGTGCGGCTTCTCCCCTGTGTGTATCTTGTGATGCTGAGCGAGATCCGAACTCACTCGAAAGGCCTTTCCACACTCGTGGCACGCGTAGGGCTTCTCGCCCGTGTGGATCCTTTTGTGCTTGCTGAGCACCGAGCTCTGGCTGAAGGCCTTGCCACACACACCGCACACATAGGGCCTCTCCCCGGTGTGCGTCCTCTGGTGCTGCAGCAGGTGGGAGCTCCGCCCAAAGCACTTCCCGCACTCCACGCACCGGTAAGGCCTCTCCCCGCCAGGAACAGCCGGGCGCTGGGCGACCGGCGCGCTGGGCCTCACGGCCTGGCCTTCAAGGGGGCGGGCAGGGCTGGGACTCGGACAGAAACTCTGCTCAGGTTCGTAACTGCCTGGATCACTCCACTCGGCAGGCGTTTTCCTCAGAATCATTGATATCTCCTCTGAAGTGAGCGGCCTCAAGCTGGAGTCTGCGTCCTGGTCCTGATCCTTGTGCTCACATCCTGAAACAAAACCACAACCAAAGGGAGCGTGTTCACCCCTTCTGAGACCGCAGAGTGCATTCCACCCTGCAGGTGCTCCACTGGGACAGGGTGGCCCTCGAGGGCCCAAGGCTAGAAGTCACCAGTGGGTGACAAAGAGGAAAGGTGTCCACCCAACAGTGTGGCTGGAGAAGGGCCAGGTCCCATTCGAGAGCCTGAGGAGCACACACGGTCACAGCCACAGCCCTGCCCGCCCTGGAGGGTCCAGAGGCCATTAGAGGCGGAACCGAGGCAGGACTACACCTATTACTGTGCAGGGTAGGGAGGGGGCTGCTGGAGCGAAGCACGAGCTCCTGAGAGCCCGTCCTGCAGACTCCCCCCTGGGGAACAAGATGGGGCCCGCAGGTGGCAGTGAGGATGGCCGAGAAGGCGGGGGTGTTTCTACACTCAGGTCAGGGGCACTGCAGGTTGAGGGTGGAGCAGGGTATGCTGAGGATGACAGATTTTAAACCTTGAAGACACAGCCACTGAATTGACAAGACGTCACCAGGAAACAGGACTGTCCCAGGAGGACTGGCTACTCAGAACGATGCTCATCCAGGATACTCGACAGGCAGGCAGGGCTGTGACAGCAGGGGACGGTGTCGGGGCAGAGCCAGTCCTCCCAGGCCCATCTCAGCAACGCCTCTGCTGCTTCCTCCAGTTCCCACAAGGCCTGGTTGGGGACAGCGTTAAAACGGTCCTTGAGGGATGTCCTAGAGCAAGAAGCCCAGCAGGCAGAGCAAGACCTGAGGGGGACACACCTGACGGGAGACTTAGCCAATGAGAGAGAGCTGGACCTTCTCAGTCCAGGGGACCCACGTTCTGCTTCATGGCCAAGACCCGGAAGCCCTCCCTACCTGATTGTGGGGGGTTAGGGTCTCTCTGGGGTTTCTTATTAGGAAGCATACTGAATGGCAACTGGCCACATTCACTGGATTTTGCTTTTTCTGTAACAGGGATATTTTCAAGTCCCATCAATTTTCCCTTTTTTTGGTGGTAACAGCATTACTGAGATGTAAGCTTCACTGTTGAATTCATTCAGAACTTAGGACAGGTGCTGTGCAATGAACTTCCTCAAACCCCAACAAGAGCCCCTGAAAAATAGCAGGCTCCAAAACCAAGCAGTCCCTACACCAGGAAAGGCACTTCCAAGACAGACTCTGCCTGAAGCATCTGCAGGGGTCTGTGCCTAGGAGGTCAACATGTTCTTGTTTGCATTTTTTTTTAATATAATTTTATTTATTTTATTTTTGGCTGCGGTGGGTCTTCACTGCGGTGACAGCTTTTCTCTAGTTGCAGTGAGCGGGGGTTACTCTCGAGTTGTGATGTGCAGGCTTCTTGCTGTGGTGGCTTCCCTTGCTGCAAAGCACGGGCTCTAGGCACGCAGGCTCTAGCACTTGCGGCTCGTGGACAAGCAGTAGTGGCTCCCGGACTCTCAAGCGTAGACTCAGTAGTTGTGTCACATGGGCTTAGCTGTTCCACAGCACATGGGATCTTCTCGGACCAGGGATCAAATCTGTGACCCCCGCACCGGCAGGCGGATTCTCAATCACTGGGCCACCAAGGAGGTCCTGATCAGTCTTCTCACATATAGACAATATCATGAACTACAAGCAATGTTTTTCCTCTTTCTTTCTAATTCTTACAGCTTTACTTATGCTATCGTGTCTGGTCTTGCCAAATTTCAGATGGAACCCCCAGGACAGTTGTGGACGGTGGGCTCCTTTGCCTCACGGCAAACAGCTCTAGCCGCACTAAGAGTCAGGTTAAGAAACTTCCCTTTCACACTTAGGTGCTTCCTTCTTCCCGAAACCAGCCCATGTCCCTCAACCTCTGAGGTCCATTCAGAGCAGGGACCTGTCAGGGGCCCAGCAGCCACATGTGCTCACCTTGCCTCAAGGCACCCAACCCACACCCAGCTGCACTTACCACCCTGCCCATTCCCTGCACTGGGCCTCTGCCTGCTGCCCTCTCACCCGCAGGAGTCCCCGCCAGGTCAGACCCCAGGAGCACCCGCAGGTGCACAGCCCTTAGTGCACAGAGGCCACTCCGCGCTCACCTGAGCGGCTGATGCCCCAGCCCCTGAGCTGCTCGTTGCCCTGCTTGTCCAGGACCCACGGCTCCTCTCCTCGCTCCAGCTGGGAGATCACCTCGGGCTTGGATCCTGGAATTCCTGCTCGTGGGGAGGGAAGTCCTTTCGTCTGTACAATATCCACAAGCACCCTCACCACGCCCCACCCAAGGCCTGCAGGGGGCCTTACCCACGGAGACCACGTTCCCGTAGGTCTCCATCATCACGTGTCGGTAGAGGCCACGCTGGGCGGGGCCCAGACGATCCCACTCATCCTGGGAGAGGAACACGGCCACGTCCTCGAAGGTCACCTTGGCCTGGAACAACAGGGGGCCTGCAGGTTGGACTCAGAGTCCATGTCCCAGACAAGGAGGGTGCAAGCAGTGTGGGGTGTGGGGACGCGCCCCTGGACGGGGGGCAACAGGAAGGGGCCACAGTGTTCAAAATGCAGTGATGCTCAGGATGCCACCAGGCCCCTGGGAGTGGGAGGATGTGAGGACGGCAGGGGCGCTGCAAAGGCCTTGGGGCTACTCACCTGAGGCACCGCTGGTGGCGGCAGGAGCCGGGCTGCCGCCATCATCTGCTCCGTGGCACGTATGAGGGAGACAGTGTCGGAGAAGCGTGTAGGGCTGAGGAAGAGGAAGGAGCATATGAGGGGCCCAGGATGGTCCCACCCAAGACACCTGGGGATGCCATGCTCCCCAAGGGCCATTGGACTGCCCAGCTTACCAGGCATGGCCTGCAGTACACACACAGGGCTGGGTGAGCACATCATGGGGAGGGGGAAACACCAGGCCTGACTGCCTCCAGAGACAACCCCCATGAGGAGAGGGTGCACTTGTGGTGTGGGGACCACAACCCTCCTGTGGGCTCGCTGATGCCCTGGGCATGCCTGGTCCTGCCCAGCGGCTCCAGTGGGGGCCCAGTTCTGGTGGATGCATCCAGAGTGACCCCGAGATTTGGTTTGAGGACCTGATGGGGAGGCCTGGGGCTGGGCGGGCTCTGGGAACACTGGGACAAGCACTGCCAAGGTGTGTGCCACACCCACCCTGCCAGACAGAAGTGGGCACAAGCCCAGCAGGCCCATCACCTGGGAAAAATGAAAGGAGTGAATAAAGTTAGCTCAGAATTCATCTGAAACACTGATGTTGGACAAACAGGCATGAGGGTGCTACCAGGCATGAAGAACTGGAAACAACAGGGCTGGTCCCGCCTCACCAACTCTCAGAACCGACAGTGGGGGAACAGCTGCCTCTGGTGGCTACTCCAGTGCCCACACCCCCTAGAAGAGCAGTATCGCTCCCCCAACCCTTCATGGGATGCCCACACCCGCCATCTCTCATGGACAGTCATCCTCCCTATGGCCTAATCCAGCCACTCCCTCAGGCGGTCTCCATCCCCTCCATCCCAAGTGGCCCCTGTCAGGGTCTCCTCTGACCTCCATATGACCAACTCCTTATCTGCTGTCAGCGGTGGGTAACCCCAGTCTCCAGCAAGTCGGTCACCGTGGACGCCCCTGTCCACCCTCACCAGCACGAGATACTGCCTCCTGAACCATGCAGCTCTGGTCCTCTGGGAACCCAGAGGAGATAGACAGTCATTTTCAGATGACCTGACCACACCTGGGCAGGATCTAACAATGAGCACCCATAGGAACCCCGTTCGCCGGCTCCCCGTTGGTGCTGGCAGCCAGCACAGCTAATCTAGGAGCTGCTGGATCATTCGGCCGGAGGCCTCCAGCCAGGCCGGCTCCTGCCCGAGCCCATGTCTGTGACCTGAGCTGCTTCTGCCCCACAGGCCTGAACGTCCAGTGGAGCACAGGGCTCCTGTTGGTGCGCTAAGCTGGCAACCTCCTTCCCCTCCAGCTGGCCATCTCCTCATGGGTGTCCTCTAGCACGTCAGACACTTAACATCCAGCCCCGACACCCATCCCCTCCCCAGGCCTGGTCTGCCCCTGGTCTGGCACCTGCATTCGATCCAGATCCTGAAGGCGCCCTCCTGCTCACCGTCTCACTCCCACTGGACCCGCCCTCCAGTGGCAGCACAGTCCTGCCCCGCCCCCACGGGACGCAGGGCCCTGCCTCAGCTCCAAGCCCCGCCCCCACGGGACGCAGGGCCCTGCCTCAGCTCCAAGCCCCGCCCCCACGGGACGCAGGGCCCCTCCTGGCTCCAGGCCCCGCCCCCACAGGACGCAGGGCCCTGCCTCAGCTCCAAGCCCCGCCTCCGCTCCTGAGGCTGCTGAGAGACCTGCTCTGAGCGCCCCTCTCCGCAGTGGGGTGCCTCCTGCCCCTCAGCTGGCGCTCAGCTGTCACCCTCTCAGTGAGACCATCACCCTCTCATTGAGACCGTTCCCGACCCACCTTGGGGGCCTCTGCCTCATCGTTCTCACAACCCCTGCCAGTCCCAGCAGAGCAGCCAGTGGCTCAAGCATGGCTGAACAAGTGAATGAAATTACAGGAGCAATGACTCCACACTCCACCCTTCAGAACAGCAACAAGTGCCGGAGGAGCACCTACTCCAGCAGCAGTGGGGAAGTGGAGTGTCTGCTAGCTCTCGCAGTTGAGAAAGTCACCTGGCCTATTATGGTGCAGCAGACTTACCTCTAGGCAATGCACGCCTTCCTCGGATGGACTTGAAACCAGAAGGGAAGGGGACTGAGCACAACCCTTAAAGATGAGACATACACTGTTTAGAACCAACTAGGCCCAAGATGGCGGAAGGCTCCGCTTCCAGTGGAAGCTGAGCCTCATTATATGCTCAATGTGATACATCAGCTAAATGACAACACACCCACAGTCCCCACAGTTCCAAGGCCAGATGACCAGAAAGGCTGAAAAGTGGGCAGTGGCCCAATTCCTGAATTCCTGGAAGCCCCTGGCCCTCCCTGAAATAGTTGGATTAATCCTCCTATTCAGCAGCCTATGAAACTACACAGCCCATAGAAACTAACCATTTAGTTAGTTACATTTCAGGGCCTTTTGAGACAGACACCATTCTATCTAAGGAATGTATATCTCTCTAAATAAATCCACTTATCACCTATCACTTTGCATCCTGCTGTGAATTCCTTCTGCACTGAGACACACAGAACCTGAGCTTCAGTAAGTCCTGAGCAAAGGTGTGTGGTTTCAATTAAGAGACAGTGGGTTCGAGTCTCAGCTCGTGCGTTCGGATCCCACATGAATTGTGTGGTTTCAGAACAGACTCCAGGATGGTGCTGCCGCCAAATCCACCAGTCCCTTCCACACACCAGTCCCGCACCCACGCAGACCAAGATTCAGGCTGCACCAGGCGGCCAGACAGGTCAGCAAAAGCACAGGATATGGAGGTGTTCACAATGCTCCTGTTGCACAAACAATGACCCCAGGACCACAAGGGGATGTGAGCCCTTGTCCACAGCACTAGACACACCAGACTGAGATGACACAGCTCCTCGGAGGGCCTCAGGAGGACAGCGAGGTTAAAGAGAACATGTAACTAAGTGTCACCTCATCTGATGAGATTAACTCAAACCCCCGGCCAATAGTTTGAGGCACGGAGGGGCAGAGAAGGGGACAGGATTCCCACCCAGTGAATTCCAGAGAAGCACGAAAACAGAAAGCAGAAGAGCTCTGCCCAGGATGACCTCTAACTACTGAAGGAAAACAGTATATTATAAAGTGTGCCTGTTGCTCTGCTCTGGATGTCTGTGCCTCCAAATGACCTAAGGCTCAATGTTGGGGGGGGCGGGGCAGTGCTCAGGTCCTGAGAGTGGAGTCCCCTTGATAAGAGACCCCTCCCTCCATGTGAGGACACAATGTCTGCAGCCAGGATGAGGGCTCCCAATTCTGCTGATCCTAACCTCAGATGTCTGGCCTCCACACTGTGAGAAATGACGTTTGCTGTTTTACAGGCTGCCCAGTCTCTGGTGCTCTATTATAGCAGCCCAAATGGAATAAGACTCTATATTCTGATAAAAGAGAAAGAAAACAAATGTAAAAGTGGAACTAACTAGTTTTTCATTTTTCTGTACTTTTACTTTGGTAGATAAGGTCTGGGTCTCCTAGAACAAGTCTGCATGGAATGAAAAGACAGCAAAAAACACTGCAGGCTGCTAACTGACACCACAGGGATGACAACAGAGCCACCCAGGCACTGAAGCTGGCTGTTACTCAGGGCCCATAGCTCAAGGCAACAGGAGTTCAGGGAGGAAGGGAGAATAGGTGAGCAGGTCAAGTCCTGTTTAGATGATCCCTGAAGTCGGAATTAACACCATGGAGGGTCAAACTGGCTCTGAGGAGCTGCCGAGGGAAGCCATGCCACCCCCAACACAGAAACAAGTACAAAAAGCACCTGCCCAAGGGGTGCCCACAACAGCAACCCATCCACCCACGTCCCAGAGAATAACCCAAACCAAAGCAGAGCAGGCCAATGTTCTCTGCAGCAGTGATCACACTGCAGTAAGACACTCTTCCAAGTGAGTTCTGGCTCGGTGGTGACTAAGGGACAGGAACTGAAAATGGGGCTGCAGAGACGAGAGAGCTTAGGATTCAACATTATTGTTATTTTGTTCTGTAAGCTAAGCTTTAGTAACTTCTAGCTCTAGCTGGCGGAGAAGGCAATGGCACCCTACTCCAGCACTCTTGCCTGGAGAGTTCCATGGACAGAGGAGCCTGGTGGGCTGAAGTCCATGGGGTCGCTAAAAGTTGGACACGACTGAGTGACTTCACTTTCACTTTCATGCACTGGAGAAGGAAATGGCAACCCACTCCAGTGTTCTTGCCTGGAGAATCCCAGGGACGGGGGAGCCTGGTGGGCTGCTGTCTCTGGGGTCGCACAGAGTCGGACACGACTGAAGCGACTTAGCAGCAGCAGCTCTTGCTGGAACTGCTGAAGATCTTCCTCCCAAAGACCCCACCAACAGTGACAGGCGTGACAGGCACACTTGCAGTCCCTGGTCTGGGGTGGACAGCTCCAGGGTCTCCCCACTCTTCCTCACCATCCTCACCCCCAGGTTTTCCCGCTGGAAGACCTGCTCCTCTTTCTTCATCTGCTCGAAGCCTGGCCCGCCAGGCTGGAAGCACCTTCCAAAGAAGCAGTTCTGATCCACCTGTAAGCCCAAACCACAACCCTGCATGCTTCAGAGGAAAATGATCACAGACGTGTATCCACACAGGTAGCTTTTCTACACAGCAGCAACACGGAGTCAGAAAATATTCAGGGAAAACAGTTCTAGTCACAGACGGCAAGAAACAAGGTTAAAGTAAACCTTAGAAATATGTTAATGCTGCCCCCTGTACCCACAAAATCATAGTGCAGAGAGCCAAGCAGTCCTGGACTAGAAAGGGCAGAGTGGGGCCATATCTATAAACAAACAAGATAGGCCAGGCTTTCAAATCCTGGGGAAGATGTTCCAGTAACCTCACTCAGACAACAGGTCTAAAATTAGTCCTTTGCACAAAGCTCAACCAATCTCCCAGAAAGCTAAGCAAAAGCAGAAATTAGCCTCTCCTCTGGGGTCCCAGCAGCCTGTCCTCACACCTCAAGAGTGTACTATCCTTTATTTGCTGAATAAAACTGAGCTGTAACTGAGCTTTAAAAAATAACAGAAATTAAATGAGATCATTTCATATCATATACTGAAAGCACACAGCTAATGAATGAAAAAGAGCTAAATTTTAAAATTATGATAAAAAGAACCTGAATAAACTCTGGGGAGCAGAGACCCACAGATTTGGATGAAAATCAAAAGCTTTTTCACATCAAAACAACATAAATGCCAGAAATGGGCCCAAGATTTGGGAGAATTTAACACTGGACAAAGGTGGTTTTCCAAATCAACGGCGAAATGAGTTATTCAATAGTGTCAGAAATACCAGGGTTTAGGGAAAACACTGAAGCTGGATTTCCAACTTTCCCCACATCAAAATGATTCCAGATGGAGCCAACGTTTCACAAGTACCAGAGAAAACGAGTTTATTTTAGAACTAAACTTAGAGTAGGGAAAGCCCTTTAAGACACAGCACAAAGCCAAAAGCCTCGAGGCTAAATATTTGACCACTGAACACTCGAAATCTTCCATCTTAGAACAAAACATCACAACCGGAGTCAGATGATAGTCTGAGAACAAAGTCTTCGATACACCCGTTAAAGAACCAAGCTGATCAGAACCGAAACGCCAGGCAGCGCACACCGAGGGTCCGGCTTCCCGAACCCGAAGCGTCGCGCTGGGCAGGGGCCCGCGGACCCCGGGAATGGCTGCTCGCGCTCACGAAAGGGGCTTTCACAAACAACCGAGAGACGAGCCTCGATAAAAATGGAGGCGGGAGTGGACTCGGGAAGAAGCACTCTCCGCGGAGAGATGCCAACGGCGATCCCAGTGGAATAAGTGTTCGCGCCCCCGGCCCGCACCCGGGCCCCGCGCGAGGCCGGAGCTCCGGGCGCCGCCGACTACCGGCGGCGTAGGGCTCGCCGTTCGCGGGAGTGGGGAGGGCCCGGGGGAGGCGAGAGCGGGGTAGGGGCTCGGAGTGGGCAGGGAAAGGCAAGGGGCGCTCGCGGGCAGCGCCCGATCGCGTGGAGGGTCCTGGCCCCCGACCCCGGCGCGCGGGTAGAGGGTGCGGAATGCAGCCCGCGCCCCGACTCACCGTCCAAGCAGTTGCCTCACCCACAGGGGTGGCCGCCCGCACCGCACTCAGACAAAGAGGGCGCCCCGCCCCATCTGCGCACCCGCCAATCGCAGGGCGCCCCGCCCCCAAGGGCCCCGCCCACGCCTCCCAGACCGCCACTCCTAGGACGCGACACTTCCCAGTCCGCCTTGGGCCCCGCCCTCCCCGCTCTGCGCCTTTCTCCTGACTGACGCACGCGCCAGAGCCACCGAGAGACGCAGCTTCCACCGCGCCTAGATAGGCCACGCCGCGTCCGGGTCTCCTACAGGCTGCACATGCCGGCGGCCTCGCGGAAGCTGCTGCGGGTAACTCGTACCTCCGGCCCTGCGGGCACAGCCCGAGCCCGAGTCGGGTGAATCCTCGCCCTGTTGCCTCCAGAAGTCACGCCTGCCGAGGCGGGGCCTGGCGTTGGCTGTCGGTGGTCGTCGTGTGTGGCGGCGACCTCCTCCCCGTCCCCTTACGCTGGGGTTTGCGCACTTCGGCAGGGCAGGACCAGCGGGGGCGGGAGGAAGAGGTGGCCGTCGCTGCTGCCTGCCGCACCCGCTGTCACCCCCAAAGAGTACTTCCAAGTGGCTCGTTGGCTGGGAGGACCGACCGGACCAAGCTGGTGCCCCGACTTTTGGGCAGGAAACGTGGTCTGGGAAAGACCCGAGGCAGAAGTGGGAGAGGATGTGGCAGTAATTCTGGGGATAGCTGGCCCCGGCGTCAGGGGCAGGGTTTCTACTCGGGAAAGGTGAGGTCAGCTTCCCACAGGGAACTCATCTGCCCCACACATCCCGGTGAGGTAGGGTCCTCTCTGCCAAGAGACTGAAGCTCAGGACCCAGGTTGTCCGATTTGGCCCTATTTTTGGACCATCCTAGATGGTTTTGGCCAGTTGCCAGTGTTAACATAATTAAACGAGGAGGCCATTAGGGTGGGGGTGGCTCTGCTGCCTTGGTAGCCCCCAGCTAGGCTTTCCAGTTAAGTTGACGGCTTAAGTCGTGGCCTGTCAAAGCCCTTGCTTTGCTTTTCCGTCTATAAAAACTAATATAGCTCCTGCTGGCAGAGCACTCCTAACCACTATTCCATCCTCTGTTTGCTCACATAAGCTCTTCATAAATTCTAACATGCCTCAGTTTACCTTTTAACAATGAGGAGCTTGAGCTCGGCAACGTTGGTCCCGGCAGAGAACTGATGCTTCTAAGATCTTCTCAGCACACCCTGCTTTCTTTTTCTCTTCCCAACTATTTCAAGGTCCATATAATCAAAGCTGTTTTTCCACTGCTGAGTTATGTTAGGGTCCAAAATCACTGAACAGTGGCTGCAGCCATGAAATTAAAAGATGCTTGCTCCTTGGGGGGGAGGAGGGGGGGAAGGGAAGCTATGACAAACCTATATCACGTATTAAAAAGCAGCGACATCACTTTGCCAGCAAAGTTTTGTATAGCCAAAGCTGTGACTTTTCCAGTAGTCGTGTACAGATGTGAGATTTGGACCATAAAGAAGGCTGAGGGCTGGAAAATTGATGCTTTTGAGCTGTGGTGCTGGGGAACTCTTGAGAGCCCCTTGGACAGCGAGGAGGTTAAACCTGTCATCTTACAGGAAATCAATCCTGAATATTCATTGGAAGGACTGATCCTGAAACTCCAATACTTTGGCCACCTGATGCGAAGAGACCCTAATGCTGGGAAAGACTGAGGGCAAGAGGAGAAGGAGGTGACAGGATGAGATGTTTGCATGACATCACTGACTCAGTGAACATGACTTTGAGCAAACTCTGGAAGATAGTGAAGGACAGGGAAGCCTAGCTGCAGTCCATGGGGTTGCAAAGAGCTGGACACAACTTAGGGACTGAACAACAACTTATTTTAAAAATGTTCATTCATAAAGATTAAAAGTATATTACAGTGAAATACCTGCATGTCTTTTGCTTAGTTTCAGCAACTAACATTTTGCTTTTTTTTTTTTTTTTAAGCAATTCAACAACTAGTTTTTGTGTGTGTGTCCAGCTCTGCCACTCTTCACAGGCATGGTATTTATTGAGTGCCTGTTGTATGCTAGGCAGTGTTCTAAGTGCCAGAGCTACATGAGTAGGTAAAACAAGCAACATTCCCAATAAGTCCCTTTTACCTGTGAGTGGGGAAAGCAGGTAGTACACAGTATCAATATGTGAATCAGAGTGTCCAGAGGTGGTGTGAGCCATTAAAGGTCCAGGTGGGCACCACTGCTACTCACAGTGTCCCTGGCTCATCCCCAGGTCCAGGTGGAGGCAGTTTTTTCCTGTATTTAAAATCCTGGGTTCTAATTATATAAACACATTTATTAGTTATATGTAATGATGTCAGAATAACAATGTCAATATTATTAACACTATGATTATTGAAAGTAGTCTAGATTTGTTTTGCACTTCTTCTTGCTGTTAGGATATATCCCATTTGGGGTATGACCTTAACTCTACAGTTTGACTTGTTTGCTTTTTAAAGTTACATTTTTAACATTTTGATACAATTTTGTTTTATGATTATGTAAACTTGGGAGGAAAGTCATTACCAACCTAGACAGCATATTAAAAAGCAGAGACATTACTTTGTCAACAAAGACAACATTACTTTGTCAACAACAAAGACATTACTTTGACAAACTTTGTCTGTCTAGTCAAGGCTATGGTTTTTCCAGTGGTCATGTATGGATGTGAGAGTTGGACTATAAAGAAAGCTGAGCATGGAAGAATTGATGCTTTTGAAGTGTGGTGTTGGAGAAGACTCTTGAGAGTCCCTTGGACTGCAAGGAGATCCAAACAGTCCATCCTAAGTGAGATCAGTCCTGGGTGTTCATTCGTAGGACTGATGTTGAAGCTGAAACTCCAATACTTTGGCCACCTGATGGAAAGAGCTGACTCATTTGAAAAGACCCTGATACTGGGAAAGATTGAGGGCAGGAGGAGAAGGGGACAACAGAGGATGAGATGGTTGGATGGCATCACTGACTCGATGGACATGGGTTTGGGTGGACTCCAGGAGTTGGTGATGGACAGGGAGGTCTGGCGTGCTGCCAGGGGTCGCAAAGAATCGGACACGACTGAGCGACTGAACTGAACCGAAACCCTATATGGTTTCAAAGTCCAGTACACGAAAGTGCATTCAGAAGACTTGCTTCCCTCCCTGTTCCCACCAGTCTCTTACCACGCTGCCCTATCAGTAACCATTTATCAATGCTATGGTTTCTGGCTCCATTCCAAAAAATCTGAACGTCAGTGAACAGTAGTTCTTTCCCACTGGCCCACATTTTGGCATATTCCTGTCAGTGTCCAGCCACCTCTCCTTTGCAGCATCTGGGCATGTCCCTTTCTCCTTTATGCAGCTGCCTTCACCTCCCTTGTGAATGTGCTGTCATGTATTCAGCCAGTCTGCTATTACTGGACGTCTCTTGCCATAAAATTAGTGCTGTAATAAGTAGCTTTGGTTAGGTCTTTTCAGTTTTGCCAGTTTAATTTTAGGATAGATTCCTAGAAATGGGCATTTGTATCTGTTTTTCTGTGTGTTGCCCAGTTCCCTTCCACAGGGTTGTAGGATCTTGTATTTCTGCTGGTGAGCTTTCCTTACAGCCTTGTGAACAAAGAATGTTGTCAAATATTTGGTATTCTGGCAATCTGAAAAGCAAGAAATAGCATCTTGGTGTAATTTCCTTTTGCATCTTTCTTGGAGGTAAGGTTGAGCATCTCTTCATATGATTAAGAGCCACTTTCACTGACTTCTCTGTGAACCTGCTTGTTGGTCTCTTCCCTCTCATTTTAGAAGCACTATAGAGTTAGACTGTAAAGAAAGCTGAGCACCAAAGAATGATGCTTTTGAATTGTGGTGTTGGAGAAGACTCTTGAGAGTCCCTTGGACTGGAAGAACAAACCAGCCCGTCCTAAAGGAAATCAGTCCTGAATATTCATTGGAAGGACTGATGTTGAAGCTGAAACTCCAATACTTTGGCCACGTGATGCGAAGAACTGACTCATTGGAAAAGGCCCTGATGCTGAGAAAGATAGAAGGCAAAAGAAGGGGACAACAGAGGATGAGACGTTTGGATGGCATCACCAACTCAATGGACATGAGTTTGAGCAAGCCCTGGGAGTTGGTGATGGACAAGTGTGCTGCAGTCCATGGAGTTGCAAAGAGTCAGACATGACTGAATGACTGAACTGAACTGAACTAATTATGTTAACCCTTTGTGACATACATTGCAGATTTTTAAAAACTTTGTTCTTAACACTAGGATTAAAAATTGCAAACACTTACAGTCTTTTTTGATGCAACTGACAAGTTATATAAGCAATTGATATGATACCAGAGAGATGGTATAAAGAGTAGACTCCAAATTCACTTTTAATAAATTATTTTATTATTATTTTATTTTTGGCTGCACCGTGTCTTCGTTGCAGTGCGGGCTTCTCTAGTGTGTGAGCTCAGTAGCTTTGACTCACAGGCTTAGTTGCAGTTTGCAGTATCTTAGTTCCCCACCTAGGGGTCAAACCATGGTCCCCTGCATTGGGAACATGGAGTTGTAGCCACTGAACCACCAGAGAAGTCACCAGGACTTCTTTATAGCATGGAGTACAAGTCCTTTTTTGGATATATATATTTTGCAAATATCTTCTCCCAGTTTATGCTTTGCCTTTTCCTTTAATTTTGAGGAACAAATGTTCTAAATCTTGATGAGTTCCTACTCATTGAATTCCTTCCTCAAAAATTCCTGCTCTTTGTGTTCTATTTAATAAATCTTCACCAAAGATTATTTATTTAATAAATCTTGACCAAAGTGAAGGTCAGTAGGTTTTCTCTTATGTTTTCTTTTAGAAGTTTCTGCTGTACATTTTGGTTGATGATACATTTTGAGTTAAATTCTTTAGATGGTGTGGGGCAAGGATTGAGATTCACTTTGTTGGCATATGGTTATACAATAATTACAACACCATTTGTTGAAAATGAAACCCCTAATTTTAAATAACCTTATGTACATTAATTTTATATGTGTTATGTATAACATAAGTTGTAAACACTTCCTCCAGTTCACCATTTGTCTTTTTATTTTGAATATAAAGGTGTTGGTCCTGCAAACTTTATTTCTGTGTAATTTATCATTTGTTTTCCCTTATTGTTGCTTGATTTCAAGCTACAGTAAAATTCCCCTAACTTCCCAGTTCTGGAGGAATCCACCCATGTTTTCACCCAGTACTCATTCGGTTTTGTTTCTGTACATTTAAATCTCCGTTCCATTTGGACTTTATTCTGCTAAGAGATGCAAAGAGTAAGTCTAGTTTTGTCTTTTTTCCAAAAGGCTATCTTGTTACCCCGCTACCACATAGGATGAGATTGGTCCTTTCCCCTGAATCTGAGGCCATCTTTCTATCACATTTCCAGTTGGCAGTGGTCTCCCCAGTCAATGTTCTGATGTCTGGAAGATTCACAGTCTGGCCCATGAGCACAGAAGAGCCTGCATACAGAATAATCCTCACAGAGTACCTGCAGTCAGGCCACCTCCACCTCCCCCCATGCCTTTGTGTTACTTCCAGGGAAGCCCAGGGGCCAGTGTCTGCCAAGCCCCAGGGGAAAGAACCAACCTCATCCTACGTGGTTGGGTGCTCTGGCGTGGCCTGCACTGTCCTCAGCCATCAAGGCCCTGTTCTCCACTCAGACCTGAGTTGCCTCCAAAGCCACGGAAACTTCAGGATGGTCCTGGCCCCTGGCTCTGGTCTCACACACCACTCCAGTCTCCCTGCTTCTCCTTGCATGGAGAGGCCATGGGTGTCAAGGGACAGTTTTTCCCCTACATTCATCATCTGTGAGGCCTGGGCTGTGGGATCCATGGAGGAGTCTCCCAGAACTCTGCCAGCACATGGAAATCATGGCACAGTTGTTACCAGAGAGCCACCTGGAGCCTGGGCCTAGGGGCCCCAACTGGCATTTTTCACCCAGGGAGCTCTAAGGCAGGGCAGCTTTGAGCTGTTAGGGCTGCTTTTCTGTTGTTCTCACGGAGTTGGCATTATTGGCTGAAGGCAGAAGTGTATGGATGTGGAAATCAGGAGCCAGGAGATTGTCCTCCTGATCTCTAATTCTCGAGGTACGTGGGAAGGGGTGAGGGCTCTGGGAATCTTGTGCAGTCATGGCAGCCAGGCTTTTGTTAGAACAAGGAGTTGAGGGAGAAGTCACAGTGCAGAGGAACTTTACGTCCATAAACCAAAGACCAGAGTGGAAGAAGGTGTGGAGGCCAAGCAGGGCTTCTAGTTTTTTGAAGGTATGAAAAGCTTTATTATTGACATAAAGGAGGTCTCTGAGGAGGGTAGAGAAGGCCTCTGGAACAGGTCCGAGGTGGCTTGAGAGCAAGAAGGGTCGGCAGCCTGGGCCTCTACTGCGGTCAGCAGGAGAGGCTGGAGGGATGGTCCCCGGGCACAGGTGAGGGCCTGGATGCTTTCAGTCTCCTGCTGGCATCAGAGGGCAGAGCACCCGGCTGGCTTTTCTGCTTTTCCAGATGTGGGCACGAAACGAGGAGGACGAGGCCTCAAGGTGCCAGCCTGCTAGTCACCACTCACCCTGATGTTTGATGAGAGACACACCATGTTTCACTCAGCTAATTCAGAGCTTTTTAAATGAGCTGTGTGGACTCTGCAGCCTGTAGCAGGTGAAACTGACAAGGGTGCCTTGGCCACTCTCAGTAAAACTTGTGACTCCGGAGGGGATGAGGGCATGCAGGGGAGGCCTCGTGTTGTGCCTAAGTATAGGGAGAGCCATCTAGAGACCTTGACTGGTATTTTGGGGCATCTGTGAGGCAAGAGATTCCTGGAGCTTTTTATGCCAAAAGGTGCAACTCTTAGGTGACAGCACAATTTGTAAAAATGTACAGATGAGGCTGTTTGTGAGTCAAGTCACTGGATGCTAAGACAACTGCCTGGTGTTTGGCCAGTCATGCTGACCCTCCAGTCTGGCCCTGTATCAGGGTTGTCCTGGTTAAAAATGAGGATCAGCTCCCCTCTGAGCTCCATCTTCCATGACGGTTGGCACTTCTCTGCCTATAGTCTTGGAACTCCCACTGCTGTTCCCCCGAGTTCATCCCACCCTGGAGCTCCCCAGGTGGACAGGGTCCAGCAGCCTGACATCTGGAAAGGGTCTGAGAATAGGTGAGGCTATTCCTCATGCAGGTGGAGCAGGCCAAAGGCCAAGGTTCAGCTCCATCCTGCACCAAGGCAGCTCGGCAGCCCCTAAGCTTGTTGGGTACTGCTTCTGTCACCCAGAGCGTAATGAGCAGCTGGGTACAGAGGGTCATGGGCTCAGGAGGTCCAGTTTCAGTAATTGCAGCTCTAGTGGCATATTGTATGGGGGAAAGAGGGCAGTTTCTTGCATCAGAAGCCCTTGGACAACTGAGTGCCATCATGAGTGGTCCAGAGACTCCAGGAGGCCTAGCAGGAGGTGGCTGAAGCCCCTTCCGTGGAGGAGTCTTGCACAAATTTGGTATTGCATCAATTTTAGCCTCTTGTTGGAGGGGTCTCCGACTCCATAGCAGAGGATGTGACAGCGCACCATGTACAGCAGGGCTGAGCGACACAGGCCAGCAGCAAGCCGGCCAATCAGTGACAGATTGGAGTAGAGGTGGACACAGATACTTACTGAAAAAAGGAATCATAAATCAAAGCCAGACTGGCAGAGGAGGAGCGTGAAGCCAGAGGAGCTGCCTTACAGTAAGAATAGGAGCAGTCTTGTCAGGCTGAGGCCAAGTCTGGAAACTGTATCCCATTAGGTGTTGCCAGGGGAGAGGGGGTGGGATGGCGCCCAAAGTGTAGGGGAGGCTATGACAGGGCCTCTGCAGGGCAGCAGGGACAGCTGCTTCATGGGGCCTTGGAGGAGACGCTAGGCAGCCCATGCCACGCGAGCCCATGGACTTGCCTGCGCATCCGAGTCACCCCTCCACCCTCTCTTCTCTTCAGCCTCAAACCACCTCTCCCTCCACATTTGCAACTGCTGGCCTTGCCTCTACTTCCTTGAGAACTCAGAAGCCAGACCTTCCCTTCCCTTCATGACTACAAGCCACTGCCTCCTTTCCTCCTGTAACAGTGCAGGAAGGGTCCCCCATCCTTCCAGGACATTCCCAGGTCAGGCCCTCCCTGGTGGCAGAAGTGTGGCTTCTGAGCTAAGTTCCCCAATGCAGGGAGTCAGGAGCCAATGCCCACCTCTTAGGGGCACCTAGGTGCCCTGTAAATGTCTGATGATGGATCCAGGAGCATGTGGAGAGGAAGGGAGGAGCATGTAGAGCAGCCCCTGGGGGTGAGGCCCAGGACCAGAGCTCAGGAACTGCCTCATGTACAATTGTGCTGCAGCCTGAGTGGGGCCACAGGGCCTGAGCCACCGCAGAGCAAGAACACATAACCACAGACTGCAGATGGACACCACGGAGAGCGGGAAGCAGGGAGGGTCAAGTCCCATTACCAGGTAGGATTGGGGGGGTGGGGAGGTTGACAGCAACCAGACCTGAAAACTCTCAACCTGACATTATGAAAAGATACCAGCCACAACCACTGACAAAGGACTCAGTCCCTTGACTAGTGAGCACACGGAGGTCTGTGGTTGTCTCAAAGCAAATGTCATTTACTTTCTTGGTTATGTTCCTCAACAGTAATAAACTCTATGGATGAGTGCACAGCCTCTATAATCCTTTCCCTTCTAACAAGTACAGCTGTCTCATAACAAACTGGAAAAACAAACAACAAAGAGAAATGAGCTCACAGGAGACAAGGGTGATGGCAGGGGACTTGGGAGAAGGAGCAGGACCACAGGACGGTCCCCAGTCTGTGGACGGTGGCCTCTGTGGACGGTGGCCTCGTGGGCGGTGACCGTGGGGTGGACGGAGTGAGCGAGAGCACGTCAAGTCTGGGGAGGGAGAGTGAGGCACAGCCAGGGGGTCAGGGTGAAGCTGCGAGGGGTTCACTCCCTGGTGTGGATCAACTGGTGCTTGGTCAACTTTGACCGCTGGCTGAAGGCTTTTCCACAAGCCGTGCAGTCGTAGGGCTTCACCCCAGTGTGGATCCGCTGGTGCTGGATGAGAACGGAGCGCTGGCTGAAGGACTTCCCACACTCACTGCACTGATAGGGCCTCTCGCCCGTGTGGATGATCTGGTGCTGGATGAGGTGCGAGCTCTGGCTGAAGCCCTTCCCACACTCGACGCAGGTGTAGGGCTTCTCTCCAGTGTGGACCTTCTGGTGGTGGATGAGGTTGGAGCTCCGGTTGAAGGCTTTGCCACACTGGTTACACTCGTGGGGTTTCAACCCATTGTGGATCCTCTGATGCTGAATGAGAGTTGAGCTCTGGCTGAAGGTTTTCCCGCACTCAGTGCATTCATAGGGCTTCTCCCCCGTGTGGACCCGCTGGTGCAGGATGAGGTTGGAGCTGCGGCCAAAGGTCTTTCCACACTCGCGGCACTCGTAGGGCTTGTCTCCCGTGTGCACACCCTGGTGCTGCACGAGTGCGGAGCTGTGGCTGAAGGCCTTCCCGCAGACGCCGCACTCATACGGCTTCTCCCCCGTGTGGATGATCTGGTGCTTTCGGAGCACCGAGCTGTAGCTGAAGGCCTTGCCACACACAGCACACACATGAGGCTTCTCCCCGGTGTGGATCCTCCGGTGCTGGATGAGGCTCGAGCTCTGGCTGAAGGCCTTCCCACACTCACTGCACTTGTAGGGCTTCTCCCCTGTGTGGACCCTGTGGTGTTTGATGAGGTTGGACACCCGGCTGAAGGGCTTGCCACACTCGCTACATGAGTAAGGCCTCTCCCCAGTATGGACCCTCTGGTGCTTCCTCATGTGTGAGCTCTGGCTGAAGGCCCTCCCACACTCAGTACACTCGAAGGGCTTCTCCCCTGTGTGGACCCTCTGGTGCTTGACGAGGTTGGAACTGCGCCTGAAGGCCTTCCCACAGGCATGACACACGTACGGCTTCTCGCCAGAGTGGATTCTCTGGTGCTGGATGAGGTTGGAGCTGCGCCTGAAGGTCTTCCCGCACTCACTGCATTCGTAGGGCTTCTCGCTCACATGGGACTTCTGGTGCTTTTTAAGGCTGGAGCTCTGGCAGAAGGCCTTCCCACACTCAGAACACATATGCAGCTTCTCCCCATGGTGGGTAAGCTGGTGCTGGAGGAAGCCTGTGTGTGTGCTGAAGAGCCTTCCACACTCGTTACAGATGAAGGACTTGTGTCCAGTGTGCCCTGTCTGATGCTGAGTAAGACCGGGGTCTCCTTCGAAGGTTTTCCCACACTCGCTGCATATGAATGGGCTTTCGGCCACGTGAAGTCCTGTGCAGCTGGGCAGGTCCAGGCTGCAGGGCAGGCTCCGTATGCCAAGTGGATGGGGCCTCCCCTCTGCAGGAGGCCCCTGACACTCCACTGGGCTTGGGCTCCAGCTGCAGCTGCTCTTGATGTCATCACAGTCCACCTCTCTCTCTCCTGAGGGGCTCCTGAGAAGCATCTGTGCTAGAGTGAAGGCTCCCTCCTGGTGAGGGCGGTGCATCTGCCTCTCATCCTCAGGGAGCCCGCAGTCTCTTTCTTCTACACCACAATGGAGTCCTCCAAGCTCAGGTGTCTGGGGAGCATCACTGCCAGAGCTGTCTGATATTTCTACCTGTGATTCCAAGTCCTCAGAAACTTCTTCCTTCTGAACAAACTCCTGGCCCTTAGTCCTGGTGTCCCAGCCTGAAATGACAAACAGAAAGTCACATGGCGCCCCCTCCCCAATGGTCTTCATGCTCTCTCCTTCCCTTTAGCCCATCTCAGCTGAAATACATCACAGAAGATGACCTCTCTGACCATTGCTCCCAACAGGGCTCCGTATCCCAAGGCTGGAGCCACGCAGGGGTGCTGAGTGGGTGGGTGAAGAGCACCCCACAGTACTCTCAGCCTCCTTGGGCCTGTTGCCCTCTGACCTGCCCGTCGGTTCAGGAATGATTTCCATTCGCCTACTGAAATTTCTAGAATCTCCCCCAACAGCATTTTGTCTCCCCACGTCACCTGGAGGCTTCTATTCTCCTCAACGCAGACCCAGCTGTGTCGTCTGCTCAGCCTGACTGCCCTGCACATGTGTCTGGTGGTGACAGTTTGCATTCCGGTCACCTGACTCATGGCCCAGCTGGAAGGCCCTGCACAGAGTCTGTGCCAAGACCCCCTCCATGGAACTTGACCGTGTGGCTGCACACAGTGAGGCAACCTGCTTCACCCTCCTGCTGACTGTCAGGCAGGCCTGTCATCACACCTGCAGGTGGGCTACCATCTTCTCCCAGGGCCCCAGCTGTGGGGCACCAGCGGGGCTCCCGCGGGGCTCCCATGTGTGATAGGGGCACAGTGAGGGCTTCAGGGACAAACAGGGTGGTCACTGCAGGAAACAAGGGTCTGGACAGGGTGGCCCAGGGAGCCCCGCCCTCTCTTGGTTGCACAAGAAGGGACATAGCTTTTCCATGAAAGGTCACAGAGGACCCATTCTGGGCTCTGTGGCTGCAGTCTCTGTCATAAGGTCTGCTCTGTTACAATCCTTAAAAAACTGAACTGTTCTTTGCTTGCAGGTCATAAACAAATGGTGAGCTGGATCTGGCCTGTGGGGCATGGCTCGCTGACCCAACTGAGACAAGATCATTGGTGTGGCTCCTGAGGGAGTGGAAATGGGAACTGCTTTGCGGGCCAGAGAGACTATTGGCCTGGAAGGATTTTACTGAGACGGGAAACAAGAGTGAGTCCTATGGGTGAGGGTAATGGCATTTTTTATTTGGTAGACTGGATACAATTCTCTGCAACATAAGAATTACTGGAAACAATAATGAAAGTTCTTTTTTTTTTGAAAGGAAATATAAAGTCAAAAATATGCTTTAAGAAAATTTTTCATTAAAAACACTGGGTTTAATGGTGAAGGAAAAGATGTGTAAACAAATGCACTTGTTTGCCACACTGCCCCCACAAGTGTGGCACCGACTGGCCCAGCCAGCACACAGCAAACCTGTTAGACTTCCCAAGAGGAAACAATGGAGGCCTGTATGATTAGCTGCTCCCAGGTTTGTGAAAAATGCCCCAGTGGAGCCATGCTCACAAGTCCTCATGTGGCTGTGGCTCTCGAGGGGCCCAGCAGAGACTCAGCAGCACCTGCCCCGCCACACGAGCCCCCAGCGGCACCGCAGCCTCGGCTGGGGGCTCCACCTCTCTCCATCCCCACAGGGGCTCTGTTATGTGTATTGAGGTGGAGTTAACAAAATAACTGTTTTAAATGAACACTTCAGTGGCATTTAGTACATTTACAATGTTGTGCAGTCAGAATCTGTATCTTGTTCCAAGACATTTCATTTCCATCACCTCAAAGCCCCAGTGCATTAGTCCATATCTCCTGGCCCCCAGCGCCTGGTGGCCACCACCTGCATTTTGTCTCCATGGATTTACCTCATTCCTGACCTTGCATGTGAATGAAATCATGATACACAACTTTTGATGTCTGGACTCTTCCTCTCAACCTAATGTTTCTGCAGGTTCAGTCACTGCGGCAGGTACCAGTGCTTCACTCCCTTATGGCTGAATAATATTCCACGGTACAGACACAACACATCTGGTTTCTGCATCCGTCCACTGAGGGGCATCTGGGTTGCTTACACCTCTTGAGTACTGTGAACAGTGCTATGAATATGACATACGTGTACTTGACGGGTATTTGCCTTGAATTCTGCGGGTATGTATCCACAGTGGAATTACTGCATCACACGGTAATGCCAGGGCTTCCCAGGTGGTGCTAGTGGGAAAGAATCCCCGCCTGCCAATGCAGGAGACATGTGTTCAATCTTTGGGTGGGGAAGATCCCCTACAGGAGGGGATGGCAACCCACTCCAGTATTCCTGCCTGGATAATCCCACAGACAGAGGAGCCTGCTGGGCTACACTCCATAGGGTTGCAAAGAGTCAGACACAACTGAAGTGACTGAGCATGCACGCATGGTAATGCTAGGTTTAAACTTTGAGGAACTGCCAAACTGTACTGCACCATGGCTATACCATTCTACATTCCCACCATTGTTGGTGTATAGAAACACAACTGATTATGTGTACTGACCTGTACTCTGCAATTCTACTGAATTCATTTAATATTAGCTCTAGCAGGTTTTTAATGGATCCTTTGGGATTTCCTATTATATATACAGGATTGTGCCTTATACAAACAGAGGTAGTTTTATTTCTTCCTTCCCAATTTGAATGCCTTTTTTTTTCTGGCCTGATTGCTCTGGTTAGAACTTCCAATACAGTACTGAAGAGCAGAGTTGAAAGCAGGCATATTTTCCTGATTTATGGGGAAAACCTTTTAATATTTCACTAATGTACATGATGTTAGCTGTTAGCTGTGGGTTTTTCATGAATGCCCTTTATCGTGTTGAGGAGGTTGCCTTGAATGGAGTTCTCAGTGTTTTCATTATGAAAATGAATTTGGTTTTGTCAAACACTATTTTTTTTTTTTGCATCAATTGAGATGATTATAGCTTTTCCCCTTCATTTGATTAATGTGGTAAATGACACTGATTGGTTCTTATGTTGCACCACTCTTGTGTTCCTGGGTTACATCCCACTTGGTCATGGGATATAACACTTTTATTAATGCTGCTGGATTCAGTTTGCTAGCATTTTGTTGAGGGTTTTATATATACAGCCACAAAATGTCTCAATGCATAATTTTCTTTTCCTGTGGTGTCTTTGATTATCCTTCCTTTTGTATAGTTTGCAAGCTTGACAAAACAGCATACATCCTTCTTTAAATGTCTTGTGATGCCGTTTGGCCCTGGTTTGTTAGTTTTACAAGTTACAGATTCAATCTTTAATTGTTATAAGTCTGTTCTTACTTTCTACCTATTCTGGAGTCACTCTTGGTGATTTGTCTTTTTAGGAATTTAGCTCTTTCATGTAGGTTATCTCATTTGTTGGTGTGCAACTGCTTTTCACTCTTTTTTACTTTTGTATAGTCGGTAATAACGTCCCCATCCCATTTTCACTTGATTTTCAGTGTGTTGCTTTTGTCATTTCTTGATCATTTCCAAAACCTTTTAAACACATTGATTGTCTTATCGCTATTCCAGTCTCCATTTCTGCTCCGATGTTCACTATTTCCTTCCATCAGCTCTGGGTTTCGTTTACTCTTCTCACAGACCCCTAGGATGTCAAGTTAGGTACTGCTGTAAGGCCTATCTATCCTCCTCCCAATACAGGCATTGACTGCTGTAAATTTCCGCTCTGGGCTTCCCTGCATCCTGTGAGTTCTGGGAGTTTGTGGCTTTGTTTTCATTTGTCTGTAGGTATGTTCTAACTTCCCTTGTGGTTTCTTCTTCGACCAACTGGTTAAGAGTGTGTGGTTTTACTTCAACAAATTTGTGCATTTTCCAGTTTTCCTGCAGTTATTGCTTGGAGATGATACTTTATATTATTTCCACATTGATTGAGACTGGTTTTGTAGTCTAATATATGGTCTACATTGAAGAATGTTTCATATGCACTTAAGAAGACTGTATCTGCTCCCTTGGACGGAGGGTATATCTATGTCTCTTAGGTCTATTAATTATAGTATTGCTCAAATTCCCTGTTTCATTACTAAACTTCTGTTTAGATGTTTTTCTTGACTTTTGGAAGTGAGGTATTAAAGTCTCCAACTGCTACTGTAGAAGCATCTCTTTCTTCCCTCAAATCTATGCCTGCTTCATATGTTTTGGGTTCTTTTCAGTGTTTATGTTTATCACTACTCTATCTTTTTGATTAATTGACTTGTTTATCAATATATATCAAACTGTGGTGCTGGAGAAGACTCTTGAGAGTCCCCTGGACTGCAAGGAGAACAAACCAGTCAATCCTAAAGGAAATCAACCCTGCATATTCATTGGAAGGACTGATGCGAAAGCTGAAGCTCCAATACTTTGGCCACCTGATGTGAAGACTCGACTCATTGGAAAAGACCCTGATGCTGGGAAAGACTGAGGGCATGAGGAGAAGGGGACAACAGATTAGATGGTTGGAAGGCATCAACTCAGTAGACAGGAGTTTGAGCAAACTCTGGGAGACAGTAAAGGACAGGGAAGCCTGGCGGGCTGCAGTACATGGGGTCGCAAAAGTCAGACATGACTAAATGACTGAACAACAATCTTCCTGATTAATTAACTATTTATCATTATATCCTTCTTTTCTCTTGTACAGTTGTTTGACATAGTTTACTTTGTCCAATATTAATATAGCAACCCCAGATCTCTTTTGTTATTATTTGCATGGAACATATCTTTTTCACCTTTCACTTTAAGCTTAGTTTTTCCTTTGGAAGCCTCCTGAACTAAGCCTCCTGAAAACAGTATATAGTTGGGTCATACTTTTTTAAATCCATTCTGTCTGTATTTGCCTGTTGACATATCTGCCTGTTGACAAGAGTTTAAACCATTAACATTTAATTACTGACAAAGAAGGACTCACTTCTACCACTTTGCTTCTTAAATCTTTTCAATGTCTTTGACCTTTGTGTTCCTCATTTGATCTATTACTATCTTCCTTTGTGTTCAGTTTATTTTTTGTAGCATACCATTTGGTATTCTTCTTTATTCCTTTTGTGTATATTTTAAAGATACTTTCTTAGGTGTACCATGGCGATTATAATTAATATTCTAACATCCTAAAACAATCTAATTTGGCCCTCTCCCTTCAGCTTTTTTGGTCCCCTGCCCCATCTTTATCGAAATAAATTGCCGTAGAACATCATGTATCTTTTTATTTAATAAAGAAATTTACTTGTTTGGGGCTGTGCTGGGTCTTCACTGCTTTGCATCATCTTTCTTTAGTTGCAGGGGTAGGGGGTGCACTACTCTTTAGCTGCAGTGCACAGGCTTCTCATTGCGGTGGCTTCTCTTGTTGCAAAGTATGGGCTCTAGGGGCACATGGGCCTCAGTAGTTACAGCTCACGGGTTCTGGAGCACTGGCACAGTAGCTGTGGTACACAGGCTTAGCTGCACTGTGGCATGTGGGATCCTCCTGCAGCAGGGATTGAATCTGTGACCCTGAATTGGCAGGTGGATTCTTAACTTCTGGACCACCAGGAAAGTCCATCATATTAAGTTTAAAGTGCACCATGGGATGAATTGATACACATATATATGCAAATGATGGCCACCATAAGGTTAACTGACATATCCATCACCTTGCACAGTATCCACTGTGTGTGTGTGTGTGTGTGTGGTGAGAACTTTCAAGATCAACTCTCCTGGCAGTTGACAAGTACACTATACATTATTAACTACAGTCACCATGCTGTATGTTGAATCCTCAGAATAAAGCCACCAAGTTTGAACTGTTAACCAAAGCAGCCACAGCATCATACAGAAACTCCACTCCTATACAGATATGTTGCTACCTTTACGTTGTTGCAGTCACAAATGTATCCTTACATGTTATATATTAAGTAGTATAGGTTTATGATCATTTCACACATGTCTTTTAAATCATATAGGAAATAAAAAGTGAGGTTATAAACCAATACAACAATACTAGCTTTTATCCTAACCTATGTGGTTAATTCTATCAGAGATCTTTGGTTCTCTGTATAGCTTTGAGCTCCTGCCTAATACCCTTTCCTCTTAGCCTGTAACACTTCCTCTGACACTTCTCACAGGGCATGTCTGTTGGTGATAAACACCCTGAGCTTTTGTTTATCCAAGAATACCTTAACTTTGTCTTTACTCTGAAAGATAATTTTGCCAGATGTAGAATTCTTAGTTGGCAGTTTCATTCTCTAAGCAGTTTAAATATGTCATCCCACTGCCTTCCAACCTCCAAGGGCTGATGAGAAACTAGCTGTTCATCTTATTGAGGATCCCTTATACAAGATGCTTTGCTTCTCTCTTGTTGATTTCAAGATTCAATCTTTCAACAGTTTGATTATAATGAGTCCTGGTGTGGATCTCTTTGACTCTGTCCTACTGGGAGCTTGCTGAGCTTTCTAGACATGTAGGTTCAAAGCTTTTTTGCATCTTTCATCAGATTTAACATGTTTTCCGCCCCTTTCTGTCTTTCTCACCTCTTTCTTGGACTCCCATGTGTGTGTTGGTTTCCTTGATAGTATCCCACTGAGAGGGTTAACAGGCAGGAAGGCTAGGGGCCCCCAACAGAGGAAATAGGCTGCAAGTGTCAGACGTTGTTTCTCTCTCTCTTAAGCAGCAGGAGGAAACAAACTACAATTGTCAGATTTTTTTCTCTTCTCTATACAAAATTAAAAGGAAGTTTCTTTTAAAATTCTGTGTTGCCATGATGACACCTGAACTTAACTTTTCTCAAACCTGAGCTAACCAATGAGTTTTTCTTATGGAAATGTTTTTAAGATTAAGAAATGTTTTTCTTAACATTAAGCTATGTTAATGAACTATGTATTTACCTTAGACTCTATCTTTCTTCAAGTCGATTCCACCTAAGACTCAGAACCGATAATGGCTCAACAAACCACTATGTTTTACTCACGGAAATGTTCTCTTAAACTATGTGAATCAGACTATGTATTTGCTTGGAAATCTGCCTCTCTTCAAGATTCATGTCAGTTGTTTTATGGTCCAGGATGACTCACTTGTGCCAATGTTATCTCAAAACGCATGTTGTCGGTGAGGGGCCTGGTGCCACTCTGAGTTTTGAGACATTTCCTTTTACCAACTTGCTAATTCTCATTGGAGAAGACTCTGATGCTGGGAGGGATTGGGGGCAGGAGGAGAAGGGGACAACAGAGGATGAGATGGCTGGATGGCATCACTGACTCGATGGACGTGAGTCTGAGTGAACTCCAGGAGTTGGTGATGGACAGGGAGGCCTGGCATGCTGTGATTCACGGGGTCGCGGAGAGTCGGACATGACTGAGTGACTGATCTGACCTGATCTGAATAGGTATATAACTTCTTGCTAAAAACTAGCAAGGGAGCACTTTTTCTGCCCCCTTCTGATGTCTATATCAGAAGCCTTCTCTATCTCTTTTATACTTTAATAAATCTTTATTACACAAAAGCTCTGAGCAATCAAGCCTTGTCACTGACCGCAGATTGAATTCCTCTCCTCCAGAGGACAAGAATCCCAGCGTCTTTCACAGCTCTGCAACAACCTTTCACCACGAGTCTGTTAGGCTCTGTTCACTTTTCTTCAACTTTTTTCTTTCTGCTACTCAGACTGGGTAACTTAAGTTCACCAGTTCTATAGCCTGCTCAAACCTGCTATTGAAATCCTCCAGAAAACTCTTCACTTCAGTTACTTTAGTTCTCCCTCCAGGACTTCTTTATTTTGACTGCACCACGAGGTATCTGAGATCTTAGTTCCCCGGCCAGGGATCGAACCTGTGCTCCATGCAGTGTGAAGCAGAGCCTTAACCACTGGAGCACCAGGAAGTCCCAGCTCTAGGACTTCCACTCTGTTTCTCTTTATAATAAATAAAATGTGAATTGTATATTTACAACTATCTCTACTGACTTTTTCAGTTCGTTCATACATAGATTTTAGTTCCCTGTCCATGGTTTCTTTCAGATCTTTGAGCACATTTAAGACAGTTTATTTATAATCTGTTAAGTATCTGTGCTTTTTCAGGGACACTTCTGTCAATTAATCTTTTTCCCTTGAATGGGCCAGCTGTATTTTCTGCTTATTTGTATTCTTTATGATTTTTTTGCTAAAAACTGAACATTTAAGAATATTTACTGTGCTCCACTGGGACACTACTTCAGCACTAATTATTACTCTGCGTGGCTCCTGGCTTCCACAGATCGCAGAGATCAGCTGGAGGTGACACTACAATCTTCATAGGTCTTTTCTGAGTATACTTTCTATCCTGGGTTTCTATACATGGCTTTCTAAATTCCCTGACATACGAGGGTGCTTTTGAATGTCCTCATTTCTCCGCCCTTCCCTCCTGGGCTTTAGGAAGTTGACTGTACTATTAAGTGATGTCCCAAGTGCCTGTGGAAGTTCAGTTCATGTTTCTATGTTTTGAGCCCAGCACTTTCCACCAAGTAATTCTGAGTTAGGCAACACAGAGACAAACACTTTGATTCAACTCTTTTTCCAACCCCACACAGGGAAGAACAAAGTGATTTCTGAACAAGTTCTGCTCTGCTCCCTCTGGAAGCAGGCACCAGGTCCCACACTAGGAACACAGGATGCTCACTTTCAATATGCTGCTGAACCAGGAAGTATCTGTGAAGCTTTCCTTTTTAAGTTGCCTTTTTCTTGATTTAGCATTTGCTTGGTTGCTGTAAACCTGTTTTCTAGATTTCTGACTTTGTTGGTCCTGATAGCTTCTACTTGTTTTTGTTTAATAGTTTATGTGAAGAAATGGGTGTCTGGAGCTGCCTATTCCACTATTTTGCTCTATAGTGGCTTTTAAAACATGAGCTACCATCAACCTGTGTTTTACCTGGAGCAAGGGTCTTGATCTAACTCGCCATTCTCTGCTTGGCACACCCTTGGTCATCTGACAGCAAGTTTTTCCCTCAGAGCCACTTCTTGGCCCCATCATGCCTCTCATCCTCTACCCATCTCATCCTTCCAACACACCTATGACCATCTCTGCCCTTAGCCCAACCTTCTCCGGCCACACAGAGTCTGCCCACGATACTCTGCCCACATGTCCTCAGTATAATACTTCCCATGTAGGTGTATTCTTGTAAAACAGCCATCATCAGATCCCAGCAAGGAAAGCTAACAGTGAGTAATTCCTGATCCCTGCTGAAAGGGCCACAGAAGAGGCAACTTGGTGAGGTGTCTTCACGAAGGACTGTCTGGAATCTAACAGGGATGGGAGCAGCTGGGCAGTGTGAATGCAGCCAGGAGGGAACAGGGCCAAGGCCTGGAGGACTAGGATTAGACCTGAGGGCAGGACTACCACCAGTCTGGCAAGGAAGTTAGGCAGGGCTCAGCTGGTGATCATCATGTCACACCCTCTATTTCAGGTGAAGAAACCAGAGTCCTGCTCAGGGCACCAGGGCACCCAGGTGCCAGGCCAACTTCCTCTCTGACCTCCAGCCTTGGCCCTGCAAGTCCACAAGGCATTCTGCCCCAAATGCTGACAGGACACCTCCAGAGGCAAGTGCAGGGGAATGTAGACCAAGTCTCCCCAGAACAAGGGCATCAGTGGGGAATGCACACCCAGTACCTGGCTGCTGATGGTGAGGGGAGGTGGCTCCTGGCTCAGCGTCACCACAACAGAGGGAACCATGAAGTGCAGATCCAGGGTGGGTCTCGGCAGGAGCATCACTCCACAAAGGCCTGGGCTCTAGGGGTCCAAGGGGATGGTCCAGGAACTGAGAGCTCCACTGCTGCCTCTTTAGAGCATACTCTGAGGCTGGGCATGGCTGGGACCTGGAGACCAGCAAGGACACAGGTGAGTGTGCAGAGGGGGTAACTCCAGCGGTTCACTGGCACACCAGGCAGGGGTCACTTCCTCCACCCCTCACCCTGAGACCTCAGGAAGGCCTGATGATTGATATCACATTCTCTGATGCTGGAACAAATGGAGGTCAGCCAGCCAAGGAGACACAGACTCACAAGCCAGGGCCACAGGTGAGATACTCACCACAGAGCAAGGTGACCCACAGTGCCTGTGAGCACACCCGGAAGGGCCCAAGATTGCCATGGTAAGAGGAAGCAGCTCTCATGGCGCCTGTACCTGCTGTGAGCCACCCTGGTCCTGACACAATGCCCTGAAAGTGGACCAACTGACCTTCACAGGCAGCAGCAGCTTCAGAGGCCAGGCTGCCAGGGGAGCCTCACCACCAACACATGGAGTCATCACAGTGTCACTCTACTGGCCAGCCTGAGTTCTGCCACCCAGCAGCATCCGCAGTGGTTGTCCCCACCCCACCCTCCTGGGCTGTCCTCCCACTGCACCAGTGGCTGGCTCCCTCCCAGACTCCTCCTTAGCTCCCTCTTCACGCTGGTGTCCCAGGATTCACTTCTGCATCCATATCAAATTCCCTGGCTAATCTGTCCAGTCCTGAGGTACCAACATCCTTTACCCCATGCAGACTCTGAAGACTGGCCTCATCTCCAGCTCTAACTGGTATCTCCAAGTAGGGAGGCATGCCCAATCAGGCACAGGACGGGACCCCATGTGGACAAGTTACTGATTTTCTCCCCCTCCCTACTGTCCTGTCTCTGAGCATATGCACCATGCCCTGGCCAGCATCCCACCTAGGAGGGGGCAACATCCCTTGGCCCCTGATTCACACCACACCATAAGCAGGTAGCACTGACCCCTTTGTCCTTCAGTAATGAAGACGAAGCAGGAAATGTTGGCAGACGCTGCCTCCCAACCCTTGGACTGACTTTCTCCTCTTGGACTCATGCTTTCAGTGTTTCCAAAACACCCACTACATGTCAAGGTATTCTGAGGACAGTGTGACCATCACCCTCACGGATTTCAGTGGGGAGACAGGTAACAGCAAACGCATCAGTGAGACGGGCAGGTGCGCTGGGCACAGGTAGCAGAGAAGGGGCAGAGCCTGGGGCAGGTGGGCATTTCAACCAGGTCCTGGCTGGAAAGGCAGAAGAAGGCAGGGGTGAGACAGGACAGAGGTGTGAACACAGCTCAGAGGCAGTTCCTGGGGGAGGCGGGGGTGCACAGACTGGAAAAGGCTTTGACTACCTGAGGAAAGTGAGGCACCAGCCGCATTTCTCCACTGGGAGGCAGAATTAATGAAACATCTCAGGAAGATTCACCTGGCGTGGCCGCTTGGAGAGACGGTGCATAAGCAGGGAGAACACTGACTCAAGACACTCATCCATGCAGCAACAGAACAGAGCAGGGGGAACCTTCACTCTCTCTCTCCCCATGGGAGAGTCCATCCTTTGTAGTATTTATTCAGTTCATTTTAAAATCTTGAGGTTATCATCACTGCCTCTGAACAGGGGCACAGTTACATGGCTCAAAATTCAAAAGGTTAACGAGAACATAAGGTGACACATCCCCCAGCCTGCCACAGTGCCCATTCCCAGTTTCCAGCATGCCCATCCTGATTACTCTAAGCTTACACAAGCAAACATGAGTATTTTTTCTTTGTCTTTTTATTATAAGTTACACCAAAACTATGTCATTTTACATCTTGTTCTTCTCACTTTAGTATTTGTGGGATCCTGTCCAGGAGGTAGCAGGATGCTCCTCCCCATCCATGTCTACATCCTAATCCCCGGGACCTAAACTATACAGCAAGAGAGATTTTGCAGAGGAAATTAAGGCTACAGGCCTGAATTACCTGGTGGACCCAATCTAATCACGCGAGCCATTGCTGACTCGGATGCATGGATCGTGTGCAAGGAGTGGGGTCTCCAGGAGATAAGGACAGTCAGCAAGGAAAAAGCAACCTCAGGAGTTGGATTCTACCAAAGAGCTTGGAAGCTGATTCTCCTGGCTAAAGGCTCAACCTGGTGCTAAGTAAATACACAACTGTGAGGATTACTAGCCACTACTCCACGGCAGACGGCCACAGGATGGGCCTGACCCATGCTCAGTCCCACTCCCCTGAGGGAGAATAAATCCTTCCCCGTCCCGTGAGATCCCTCTCCACCCGGAGGGCGAATCCACCACCGAATGTGCCAGAATCGGGCGCCAAGCGGCAACCCCATTCATTTCTCCCCCGGCTCCGGACAGCTCTAACGTTCGCACCAATTCCTGAGGCCCTTCCTCCGCCCCAACCACGCGCGACAGAACAGCACAGCACACCTGCCGGTCGCTCTGCGGCTGCCTCGCTGAGCGGTCCCGCCGCCCGGCTCCAGGGCAGGGATTGCTCGGCTCTGTCGGGCAGCGTCCACAGGGCGTCCCTCACACGCCCTCCCGTCTGGGGCCCTCCGAGGCTGCAAGCCGCCCACGATTCCACGGCCCCACGCGCACCCGAGACAGGCCTCCCGGGGCCAGCACCCACCGCCGGTGCATCGGAGTCATAGGTAGAGCGATCAGCAACTCGAAGACGCCACAGCGCGAACAGCCGCCGCCTAGAGCGGCTCGGGGAAGAGCGCAACGAAGAGATACCCAGGCGGCTCGGCCTCGAGGTGCTCCGGAAGTCCCGCCTCAACTTCCGGCTTGCGGACCCGCCAGCCCTACCCAATGTGGCTGCTCTAGGCTGAGGGAGGAGAAGTGACTCGGCGGCTCCACTCCTGACCCGGGACCAGCCCTCCCCACGCCTCTGCGAGGTGCTGGGAACCCTGGGAGACCCGCGGATCAGGGTTGGTGCAACAAGCCATTATAAATGCAGGAAGGACTAGGGACTTAGATACACAGGTACCTGCAATCAAAACAGGTTTTGGTTGATAAAAACATGCTGCATGAGAAGGAACATTCCCTCCATCAGTAAATGATCGCCTAGGTGTCAAAAGGCTCATTAGTTACATAGATAATACACATTTTGTGGGACTATCCATGGAACATCTACATAAATTGACCATACAGTTAGACCTTGCTGACAAAAGACACGCAGGTGAGAGTTGTGAGTTTTGTTTTGTTATCTTTATTTTTATTTGGCTGCGCTGGGTCTTAGTTGCAGTATGTGGGATCTAGTTCCCCGACCAGGGATCGAACCTGGGCCCCCTTCATTGGGACCGCAGAGACTTAGCCACCGGACCACCAGAGAAGTCCCTGAGTTAAGTTTTATTTGGAGGAGAAGGGGACGACAGAGGATGAGATGGTTGGATGGCATCACCGACTCCATGGACATGAGTTTGAGTAAACTCTGGGAGTTGGTGTTGAACAGGGAGGCCTGGCGTGCTGCAGACCATGGGGTCACAAAGAGTCGGACTCGACTGAGCGATTGAACTGAACTGAAGACAGCCTGGGAGACAGCACTTCAGATAGCTCTGAGAAACTGTTCCAAAGAGTTAGGGGGGAGGTCATTATATGTGTGACTCTGGTGAAGAGGGAATACATGTAGTCAAGCACATATTTTTTTGCAGACGGTTTCTGCTAGTCATGAGGAGCATCGGTCACCATGAAGGATTTTACTGCTTTCCTAGCTATGAGGAGATATAAGAATTGGGCTCAAAAAATTGGCTCCTGAAAATATGTAATTGTCTGAAGACTGTTCTGCCTTTTTTTTAACCAACTTTATTTATTTATTTTGTCTTTGCTGGGCCTTTGTTGCTATGCAGACTCTCTCTAGTTGTGGCAAGCAGGGACTGCTCTCTAGTTGCGATGCACAGGCTTCTTATTGCCGTGGCTTCTCTTGTTGTGGAGCACAGGCTCTAGGGCACTCGGGCTTCAGTAGTTGTGGCACATGGGTTCAATGGTTGTGGTTACCAGGTTCTAGAGCACAAGGTCAATAGCTGTGGTGCACAGGCTTAGTTGCTCTGTGGCATGTGGGATCTTCCTGGATCTGGGATCAAAACTGTGTTTCCTGCATTGGCAGGCAAATTCTTTATCACCGAGCCACCAGGAAAGCCCTTTCTGCCATTTTTTCCCAGACCAAAGAGCACCTCTTTTCTGCTCTCCACCCTCATCTTATTTCAGGGGGTGCTGAAAGCCAGCAGCTGCAGCAACAAATGGTTTAATCCTTGTAGAGCTAGGTGGCAAGTGCAGATTTGTAGAAGACAACACAAAGAATACAAATATTTTAAAGTATGCCTTTTAAACTATCAAAATTAGACTAGAAATATGTAATAAAAAGTTGACTCCCAAAACTCTAACTGTTGGAGTTTATGAAACACTGTCTACAAAACCTTTGGATGAAAAGTGATACCAGCTGGAAAATTACAGACTATTTATAAAGCAATGAAAGCAAAACACTTTATTCTCACATCTATGGAACTCAGTGTAAAGTATAAAATATAAACTATCCACTGAGTATTTTCCAGACAAAAATATATAAATATATCACCTTAAATACTTTTTCTTTATTAAAGAAGGCAAAAGCATTTATCTTAAAACTTAGAAAAAGGAACATTTCTATGCATTGGCAATAAGCAATCAGAAAATGTAACAAAAAATGAAATCTCTTCTACAGACAGCAAGACACTCTGAAATACTGGGGAATTAACAAAGGGCACTCAAGACACTCAAAGAGCACTCAAAGACTCACGGTGGGACATTGCTCAAATGGAACTTAATACATGGCAACAGTAGCTCGACCATAAATGGCAAGAGGGCGGGTTGTTCAGTGGAAAGTGTTGAGAAAACGGCCTCCCTCAATGGAGAAAAGCAAAAGCAGACCCTGATCTAACAACACACACAGCTGCTGCTGCTAAGTTACTTCAGTCGTATCTGTGGTCTCTAAATGAACTACAAACCTACAAATGGAGAGCAAGGAATGAGTAAAATACAAAGGAAATATTTTTCAGACCCTAGGATGGAAGGGATGCTCTGACACCACTTCATATGACTGGGCTGGAAATGCTAGGAGCCTAGGTAATGCTGGTCAGCACTTGAAGTTCAAATATTCTTCTCTCACGTAAAGTCACAAGTCTGTATGGCAGTTTCCCCTAGGCAGTAATCAGGGACCTGGGTTCCCCCCCCTGAGGATTTTCCACTGGCTAATTCACAGGGAAGAGAACGGGTAACAGGGATAAGGAGCTGCTTCTCCACTCTTCCTATGTGGTCCCTGCTGCAGCAAGATGCAGCCCCTTCCAAGAGAACAAACCAAGTCCCATCCAGTCCCTGAAGCAGCTCAGCTGAATCCCTCTGGACAAGGTGCAGCTTCTCCTGGTCCTTTAACTAAAGACGACCTGGCCTGTGTCTTACACCCAACTTGCAGTGTGGAGAAGGAGGAGGATGGCAAACAGCAGCATCCAAGCTGCCTGCTGTGTCCAAGGGTTAGTCTGTTGCGAGGCTGCTGTGCATATGGCGTGGATACTTTAAATGCAGTGATTGCACACACGTTAGTGAGCTGAGCCGTTGTCTCTGTGCAGAGTGTTCAGCGTCCCCTGTGGGCAACTTCACATGAGTGCTGGAGGCCCTCTCCTGGTGGGGAGGCATCCCCGGGACAGCACCCAGTACCCATACTCAGCTCCAGGAGGAGAGCTATGGGCCCTGTGCCTCACCAGGTCTGACTTGGCTCTCCGGCACCTTCACTGTCCATGACCTACCCTCATACCCACCTGAAGAGTGAGGCAAGAGGCTGCACTGGCCAGGACTGCCCAGATGTAGAGGGGCCACTGATTGGCAGTTGGGAGCTGGGTTAGCTTCCATTTAGTTCCACGTGCAAAGTCCCCATCTAGTCATGGGTTAAAGCCCGGGGTCCCCTGTCTTGTGTTCATTGCTTTCTATGTGCCTGCTCTCCTCCTGTCTCTCTCCAGCTCATGGTACCATGAGACCACCTGCAGTGCTGGGCTTGCTGACCACACTTGGTCAGTACAAGTCACAGGCCACAGGCACTGGGAAACTCCCTGCCAAGCTGTGCTCTCCTCCCCCTGTGCCTACACCTGTCTTCCTGCCACCTGAGTCTCTCTAGGGGGGCTCTGCTGAAAGTGGCAAGAAGGAACCAATCCTCGCCAACAGTCCAAACAATTCTGAACCAGCTTCTCTAGGGTGATAGTTATAGTCGTAACTAGTCTACTCCTAATATATCTCAAGCAAGGGTCATATCAAATGTTGTGCCATACATAGCAAGGGTCACCAGCTTCCACCTGTAACACTTCTGCCCTCACTTCAGTTCAGTTCAGTTCAGTCACTCTTTGCAAGTCCGACTCTTTGCAACCCCATGGACTGCAGCACACCAATCTTCTCTGTCCATCACCAACTGCTGGAGCTTACTCAAACTCATGTCCATGGAGTCGGTGATGCTATCCAACCATCTCATCCTCTGTCATCCCCTTCTCCTCCTGCCTTCAATCTTTTCCAGCATCAGGGTCTTTTCCATTGAGTCAGTTCTTCACATCATGTGGCCAAAGTACTAGAGCTTCAGCTTCAACATCAGTCCTTCCAATGAATATTCAGGACTGATTTCCTTTAGGATTGACTACCCTCACTGCCTGACTATTAAGCCAATTGCACATGGAGTAGGTTCTGTTTCAGCACCAACCTACTCTCAGGTATCAAGTACTGGATTAGTTAGAATAAAGTTCAACTGATGTAAAGTGGCATCAGTGAGGCAGAGGGCTGTTTGTGCCTTTTCAGGGCTGTATGCCTGAAGAGGGAGGAGCATGGGCCCCATCCTGCCCAGAGCTCAGTCACTGTTTCAGCCAGTGGGAACAGGACAAGGTGAGACCCTGAAGACCCACAGGTTCCTTCTGCCTGTGGACCACAGGCCACATCTCACAGTATCGCCCTTGGAAACATCACCTTTGCTTGGATGGGCAAGTGTCAGGTAAAATTCCACTCTGAAAAGGACAGGGAGAATGAAAACGCAGTGAGGAAGATGAGCAGGCCCTCCACATCCACCACAGGGGAAATAACATGGTCCACACAAAGCCAGGCAGCAGCAACAGGAAACAGAAGATGAAAAACAGATAGATATCCAAGACAAAACCCACAAAAATGGGCCCAGCGAAAGGACATTTGCATAGACCGTGGCTGATACTAAGATAAAAGGTAAAGGTCTGTGGACTGAATCAGCACTTTTGTTCAGCAATTGATAACCATCATTATCTCTGTGTATTAATTACAGTTTTAAGAAATGTCAAAGCTATTTGTGGTAAAGTGTGCTTAGGAAGAGTATCACCAAGAGGTGGACTTTCCTACAAGCTTTTCAAAATTCTCCAATGAGTAAAGACCAATACAACCTCCAGATGTACAAGAGCCCGGGAGATAAGGCCTGAGCCATAGGTCAAGTCAATGTAAGGAGCTGCTACTGCTGCTGCTAAGTCACTTCAGTCGTGTCCGACTCTGTGCGACCCCATAGATGGCAGCCCACCAGGCTCCCCCGTCCCTGGGATTCTCCAGGCAAGAACACTGGAGTGGATGGGAAGGTCCGTTAACTTCTAAGAGAAAGTTTCTTTGATAGCAGGGGAAGTGGAATAAACTTATTACTGAAAAGTGCCTGAACAGCTCATACTGCTCACTCAACTGCATTCTCGCTCTGCCTCACTCACAATGCACTGCCCATTGTACCCACTCCAGGTTCCACTCATCTGTCCCCTCCAAAGGGTATGCACACGTGGTGCCAGCTTCTCATCAAATTCCCAGAACCACTTTCAGTTGCCAGACTTGTTTCCAGAGCTGCCTGTCAGGTACTGTTTCTGCTGAATCTCTCATAACCTATTTCAGCCATTTTGATGCTAATCTTTCCTCCACAAAAAAACTAGAAGGCAGTACCATAGAAAGTTCTGGAGAAGGATTCTGATGACATGGGAGGGAACTCACATGAGGAACCAGGGCAGCAACTCTGAAGACTGTGCTCAGGAAATTAGCTCCCAGGAAGCGAGCAGCACCTCAAGCACCGGGCAGCAAGAACACAGGCACCGAGACACCGCTGGACCACATAGCCTGGGGGAGGGGAAAGCATGTCTGCAGCTCATAGTCAGGATCCAAAGCCGACAAACTCCCTACAACCATGGGAACCAGCTGGTACCATGACTTCACCAGGAGGACCTGCCTCCCCCACCAGAGTCTCTCAGTAAGAGGTGCCCACTCACCTCCTCTCTCCCAGAAGTGGATGGAGAACACACCAACACAATTTGTCAGCTTTTTCCCAGCCCCTTGCCAGCCTGTGTCCACCCAAGTTCAGCCTGTAGTAAACCCCAGTTTACAGGAGTCACTTGACTTCTCAGCAGGATGTCAACAGTTTGAATTTACACTGAAGCCTCACCTCATTTCTTAACAAACTTTGCAATGTGCCTAAGACTTCTCAACCAAAAAGGGACAACCCCTTTGAAGTTAAAGTTATCACATCCCTCAGAGTAGAACAAAACATTTTGAAAAGGACCTAAAAGCAAACAAATAAGAAAACCCCAGGACTTCCCTGGTGGTCTAGTGGTTAAGAGTTTGCCTTTCAATGCAGGCAGTGTGAGTTGAATCTCTAGTCTGGGAGCTAAGATCCCACATATCTTGAGGCCAAAAAACCAAAACAAAAGCAGAAGCAATACTGTAACAGCTTGAACAAAGACTTTAAAAATGGTCCATATCAAAAAAGAAAAAGAAGAAAACCCCACTCCAGTTCCATCATGCTTGAAAGTCCATGGATCCCAGTTACTTTTCTTGAAGCTGAAATAGATGATGAAGATGAAAGAAAAAGGCAGGGGATAATGAAACACCTCACTGTACACTAAGACCTGGTGTTGTAAAAACATGATCTAAGAAAATATATTTGAGTTGAACTGCGTTCATTTAAAACACTCAAACAGAGAGCTAACCTCTGAATCTGAAGGAAGGCATGCTACCCTGGAATGTTTACCATGTAATCTGGCAGCCTGCCTTCAGTAAGCAGCACACTGACAGATAGTTTAATTCCTTAAGGGTTGAATCTCCAAAATGAAAGTCATAAAGTGAGCTTTCTCATTAGTAGGGCTCTGCTGCTGTGAAATAAGGAAGAATTTGTGACAGAATGAGTCACTCTCCACAGTGCAACTTCTTCTGCTGCAGGAATGCTGCCTGTGCACCTAACAGTTTCCCACAGTCATCATATAGATGGGCTTGCTCTCCACTGTGGAGTCTGTGTGCTTCCCTATGATTAATAAGACCTCTTCTCAGACAGAAGGTTTCCCCACACCTACTACACATGTAAGGTTGCTCTGCACTGTGGGTTCTCTGATGTTGAGTGAGGTGACAGCTTTGTTGGAAGGATCTCCCACATTCAGTGCATTTGTAGGGCTTCTCTCCAGTGTGGATTCTCTGGTGCTGGAGGAGGGATAGGCGTGCCCTGAACACTCTCCCATACTTGGTGCACATATAGGGCTTCCCTCCATTGTGAACCATCTGATGCTGAGTAAACTGAGAATGCTGGCTGAAGGCCTTGCTGCACTTGCTGCATCAGTAAGGCTTCTCATCAGTGTGGACTTTGAGATGCTAAACGAGGAGGGGGAAGATATGGAAGGCCTTCCCACACTCACTGCATGCATAAGGGCTCTCCCCAGCATGTATTCTTTGATAGTGGATGAGATGTGTGCTCTGGCTGAAGGCTTTTCCACAGTCACCACATTCATAGGGCTTTTCCCCTTTGTGTGTCCTCTCGTACTTAATGAGGGTGATTATCTTTCCAAATGTCTCCATAATTGTCACACTCGTGGGGCCTCTCTCCAGTGTGAACCCTCTGATGCTGCACCAGGGAGGAGAGCACACTGAAGTCTTTGTCATACTCACTGCACTTATAGGGCTTCTCACCACTGTGTGTCCTCATGGTGAATGAGACTAAAACTCTGGTTGAAGGCTTTCCCACGCTGTCACACTCATAGGGCTTCTCTCCACGGAGAATTTGCTGATGCTGAATAAGGTGTCCCTTGTGGCTGAAGGTTTTCACACACTCATCACACCCGTAAGGATTCTCCCTGGTGTGAATTCTGTGATGTGGAATGAAGCAAAGGTGAGCCCTGAAGAGTTTCCCACACTCACTGTAGACATAAGGCTTCTCTCCAGTGTGGACCTTCTTATATTGAATAACCTGTAAGCACTGAAGGAAGGATTTTCCACATTCATTACACTCATAGGTTTTCTTCATGTCTGAGTTCTCTGCTGTTGGATAAGAGAAAATCATGTACTAAAGACTTAACCACACTCACCACAATCATGGGGCTTCTCTTCAGAATGGGTTCTCTGATGCTGTCTCCAGAAGTCCTCTCCACACTCCACACGTGTGTATGACTTCTCTGCACTGCACACCCTCTAATGATGGATCAGGTTGGAGACATAACTAAAGGCTTTTCTGCCGGGGTCCAGCCCTAGCAGGATCCAGGGGTACCCTCAGGATGACGGCATAGGTGAAAGGATAGCAAAGCAAAGAGAACAGAGGCTTGATCTTCCTTGATTAACACAGAAAGCCAATAAAGCTCCTATGTTCCAAGGAGTCATCCTGAAGGAAGAACAGAGAGAGAAAAGGAGAGAAAAGGAAAAAAGAATGACACAGGGAGACCAAGCTTCAGTGAGCGAGGCCCATAACTTTATTTTCAAAAGGAACTTTTATACCTTGACTTGTACATAGAGGGAAATGAAAGATGCAAAGTCATACAGAGTCAGCCCAAATATTACATCTGTTTTGTCTTTATCTAAACCAGGATTTTTTCTGCATACCTTTCCCATAAACAATGTTGTGTACATTATCTTCTGGCCTTGGAGGCCTGTGAACATTTTATGACCCTTGTTTGATAAAGGCTGCTCAACCGGAAAACTGATTTTCCCTTGAAGTGTTTTTTCTTTATATTTCTAGTCTATGTCAGCCTCAGAAAGTGCTAAACAGAGTTACATTCTCACGGAGCAAAGGTGCAGTGAGTTACAACAAAGAAAGAACCAATTGGCTCAAAGGTCTGATGTGGTTAATTCCAAGGCTGCTGCTTGTTTTTCTTACATTCCAACCATGTTAACCAATGCACTCCCAGGTGCACAATGGATAAGGGATATGGGCACTTGGCAGCAAGCATTGGCTCAACAATGAAATCCTACACCAGCACTACCCTAATAGTTTTTACCTCTTTGAAAGGCTCTATATTTTTAGAATGTTTTAGGCTTCCCGAGTCTCTCACGGTGGGGAGTTGTGAACAATCACATGCGTAGCTGCAAGGGTCTAGATAAACCTGTCAGGCAAGCTAGAAAGCCATCAGAGAGGTTTGAATTGAAACACTCCTATTATGCCTAAGAGACTTATTAACTAAAGCCCTAAGTTGACTTTTTCCAGAGAAAGGTGGTCAGGGATAGCCCCCTGTTAATGTCAGAAGAGTTAGTGAAAGGCATAATATAATAAACAGTAGACAGATTTTGGTTTCCGGGTAGATGCTCGAGCAGGTCCAGGGAATCTCTCAAGTCCTGATCCACCTTTGCCTGTCAGGTCTCTTCCGCATGACCTTTGTCATGGGTGGGATCTCCCGTGGTGGCTCCCGGCACCTTTCCACGCTGACTGCACTCACAGGGCTTTGCCCCAGAATGAACTGTAAGAGGCTGCATGTAAGATGGGTGTGTACTAAGAGCTTTCTCATGTGTGTCACACTCATGGAGTCTTTCTCCAGTGTGAGTGTTACAGTGAATTCTCTGGTACTCTGAGAAAAGCTTTTCCATACACAGCACAGTTTTCAAAGGGTTTTCTGGACTGTTAATGCTCTGGTTCTCACTGAAAACTGAACTCTGCCTGGGCACTTTCACAAACACATCTGCATGACAGGCTCATTCTCCTACACAGACACTCTGGAGGTTAAGGAGGTCCACAGTTGGCTGCAAGTTTTCTCCACATGACATACTCTGGGGGAGACTCTCCCTGAAGATGGCCTGCAGTTTTTGTCAGGATTCACATCTGCAGTGCAGTCTTCCTCAGCAGCACTGAGCTCTGGGCCTCTCTCCTCTTTGGAGGTCCTCACACCTGCCACTGTCACTGGCCTGAACTGGGTCTTCTGGGGGAATTCCTCCTTCAGTCCCTCTACTGGAGGGTTTTCCCACCAATTCTGTATCCCTCCCTCCATTTTAGATATCTCTCCAAAATCAGATCCCTTGGAAATACTCATTACATGTCCTGATTTTGTTCTCTGGAAGTCCACTTTTTCAGAAATTTCCCACTTTGGAGTCAATTCTGTATTTTCCTTCCTATAATTACAGCATAAAAGAATGGAAGAAGGAGTTATTCATGTTTTATTGCAGGAAATACTTAAAAGCATAAAGTAGGAACACTTATATGAACCAATTATCTCCTAGGATGATTTGGATTCTCAGAATACAAAACCAAAAAATGACCTCACTGGGAATAGAAAAGAGAAGGTAAGGACAGAGAACCAATTGCTCAGAGATGTGAAAGCTGGCATGGGAGGGAGGGAGGGATAGAAGAAACCCAAGGTCAAAGACCTCCCTCTGAGATGGAGTAACAGGCACAGAAGGGGCAGGAGCTTCCAGTGTGACCTGAGGGAGAGATGCCCTCGGAAAGTGAGCAGGGAGGCTGGCATGCTTGGTTGTCCATGGCTGACACTCAGCAGGCATTCAAACATTTATTGATGTCGGGACCTGCCCAACATCAAACTGACCTGAGGGAGCAGTGCCATAGAAGAATAAAGAAAACAAGACTCAAAAATAAAGTGGGGATCAGGGGGCTGACGTAGCATCAGGGGATGCCATTCGCAGGCAAAAGCCCAGATCCTAGTCCTTGCATGCTTTTTATTGCTAACATCTACTTCCTTGTATGTGCTCTAGAGATATCTGTTTTTTACAATCTCAGATCGGGGATAAAGATATACGATTCACAGTCCTCAGTGTCAAACCTTCAGGCCTTTCATGACTCTGTTTAGCCCTTCAGGTAGCGATGACCTTTCTCAGCAACCCCCTCAAGGCTCTGGCTATGAGAACAGTCACTAATGGTTTTCCATCAGTCACATCAGTACTTCAATATTTTGTTTTCAAGATGTTTTCCAACGATGTACTTTTTACTGCTCCCAGCCCTTCACCTGGGGGTGATGAGAAAGTCATTCTTATTTTTCAAAGAAGATCTGTTAATTATAGTACAGGCCTGTGCATAGCATATTCCCTACAGTTGAAAAATAAATGTATCAAAAATAACTTATAATGAATGAAAGGCATACAGAGTAATGAGTAGTGGGGAAAATTCTTTGATCTAGACAAGATGGTTATGCAGAAGTAAATTATGGAAAATAGAAAAAAACAGAAAGAAAGAAGCAATCTACCCATTCAATAGCAGGTGCAGCACAAGGTGACAATGCCAGACGTGTGCATCAGTGCATACTACATGTCTCCAATGTGTAAAAGCACCTGAGAATTTGTAAAAACTATGACACAACAGAATTCTGTGATTCAATGAAAGGGAATTTACCAAAAACAAAACTACCCATCCAAAAGCACTGGATTATGTGGCTACAAAGCCTGTGGGAAGATAAGCCTTGTGAGAACTGTGAGAGGGAGGCCTGTTGTGAGAGATCATGAAAGCACAATGGGCTCTCTCTTTTGAAAACAGTGGTTATTATTAGAGCTATGACTTTCATACGGCGTTGTCCTGAGTGAGTTGCTTTGGGGGTGCCGGTGGCCCTCAGGGTCAAAAGGACAAGCTTCCTGTTCAAACGAGGTGTGGGGAGGACCTGGGGTGAGAGCCCGCAGACGGAGTGCGTTAGTCTCTGACTAGGAGCTCTATCGCTCAAACTGGCGACCCACACGTGGCCGGGCCCGGGCCGGGACGTTCCCACTAGGCCTCGGGAGCGGGGAGAGGTTGCGCTCCCGCCGCGGAGGCCCCGGGCCGCGGTGCGGGTGGCCGAGGGTGCAAAGAGACCACCTTACGCTGCGCGCTAGTTTAGACGCAAATCCCGACGCTCGGTTGTAAATCCCGAGGTTTATGCTTCAGTTTTCTCCATCTACTTGAGTTGGTCTCATCCTTGTTCATGGTGTTCAGGAGTTAAGGTTCTTGAGGTTTTTGTTAATGGAAAGCTCCAACGTCACGTTTCTGTTCTCTCGGTTCAAAATAACTTGGACAAGGAATGCAAAAAAAAGTCGTAACAGACTGAGGTGTAGAGAGAAAGAGATTTAGTGACGAACAGACGCGATAGTGCACTCGGGGAAGAAAGCAGGTGAGGAGCGCACCGAGAGCTTTTCAGACACACACACACACCCCATTTCACTTTGGTTTCTCTTTGGTTTCTATGGGAGGTTTCTTGATTAGGGGCGAAGTACACTTTGTTGAAATTGGATGGGATCTTGATTGCACCTGGTTCTGGAAGGCACCGCACATGCTCTTTAAGAGCCATTTTCCTCTATGAGCGCCCTTCCCGAGAGGTTGAAGAGCAGTCACCTACAGCTAGTATGCTCGGCCAGGCCCTGTGGAAGAAAAAAAAAAAAAAAAGAGCTATGACTTTCAGACTGTTTAGTCAGAATGGAGAAACTGGCCTGAAAATATTAATAGGGTAGGCTCTAATATGGGCCAAGTCATCTTTGCAGAACTTCTTCCAGTGCTTCAAAAGCATTGATTCCACTATTCAAGTCTGGAAGGTAAAAAGCAAACAATCATTAATTCCAGAAACAAAAGAGCAGCCTAAAGGAGCAGGTCATAGATGGGAAAGGTCCTGAATTCCCATGGCTTCTGTCAGGGGCATCTGAGGAGTTAAGAGTCCTCCGCATTCTGGGACTAAAGTCTGAAAAGATGATCCTCATCAAGAGGTGTTATTTCATGAACTAGGAAGCAGAATGAAGACTGTGACAAAACAAGAGACCACAAAACAGAGTGACCTGTGAGTTGAGAAGCAGTGTCTCACACCAGTTCATGCTGCCTCGGATGTCAGGAGTCCTTGGTTGCCTGTTTGTATTTCATGATTTTAAATTTTACTATTTCTTTAGCTGTTTTCAAAACATTGAAGTATAATTGATGCCTGTTTATATTTTAAATTAAGGCAATAAAAAATACTTGGGAACTCTACAAATGAGTGTGTTTATGAATCAGAAATGCATTTGAGTGAGATGGTGGCTATAAGGCCAGGACACCCTAAATGTCAAAATTTGGAAGCCTTTACCTAGAGTTATTTGGTTTTTTGAAGCAGTCCCCTTGTTTTTGCCCTATGTAGAAGACATTTTATTGCTGGGTGTTCTTTTTGCAGGACTAGAGGAAGGATATGAAAGGATCAGCTGTCTTCTGTATTTAGTTTTTTAATCTGGTATCTAAGGATTCAGGTTTGACTTTTGTTTTAATCCTTCATAAGTGATAGAATATTTTTCATCAGGAAGTGTAAAATGTCCTGTTGTCTCTCTCTTTATGATATTAGTAGCCAATAAAAATTATAATTTTTCTTAATTTTAAAAATTGGCACGTGCCACAACCACTGAAGCCACATACAGCAACTACTGAAGCCCATGTGCCTAGAGTCTGTGCTCTGCAACAAGAAGCCACTGCCATGAGAAGCCTGAACACTGCAACTGGAGTAGCCCCTGCTTGCCACAACTAGAGAAAAGTCCACATACAGAAATGAAGACCCAGTGCAACCAAAAGAAATAAAACGAAAATTTGGAATTGCAGGAATTTCCTGGCAGTCTAATGGTTAGGACTCAGCCCTTCCACTACTGGGGCCTGCACTCAATCCTTGGTTAGGGAACTGAGATGTCACAATTTGAGCAGCACGGTCAAAAAATAAGCAAATTTTTAAAAATTGGAGGTGCAAAATACTAATTTCTAATTTGGGCCTCCCTGGTAGCTCAACTGGTAAAGAATCCACCTGCAATGCAGGACACCCCAGTTTGATTCCTGGTCTGGATGATGCCCTAAAGAAGGGTTAGGCTACCCACTCCAGTATTCTCAGGCTTCCCTGGTGGCTCAGATGGTAAAGAATACACCTACAATGCAGGTAGACCTGGGTTTAATCCCTGGGTTAGGAAGATCCCCTGGAGGAGGGCATGGCAGCCCACTCCAGTATTCTTGCCTAGAGACTCCCCATGGACAGAGGAGCCTGGTGGTCTATAGTCCTTTGAGGTCACAAAGAGTTGGACAAGACTGAGTGACTACACACATACAGAATTTCTAATTTGGTCATTCATTCTTTTTTTGGCTAGAACGTCTATGAAGGAACTTCTACTCATCAATCGTCTAGTTATCCTGAGGGATAACACATAGTAAAAGCAGAATCAATCCTTTATTCTTTTATTTGCCAGTTTTCAGAATAACAAACCAAGTCCCTAGCATTCCTCAAAGGGGACCAGTGAGTCAGGAATTCTCCCCTGAGTATTGGACCAGCCCTAACAAGCCCTAAGACCAACCCCTAGATGTGACAAGGTGATCAAATGGCATTTTATCTGTCACCAGAAGGAGACTTAATCCTCTTTCAAGAGTGTAACATCATAGAAAGTCTCTATAGCTTTTAATCTATAATAGTTAACAATTGAATGACAAGAACCCAGGAGAAAAAGTACACAACTTAAACAACTTCACAGGTGATTCAGATATTATTAAGAAACAGTTTAAAACAAGCAAAACAATGATTAGTATATGTAAGAAAACAAAGAACTACAGAATGCACTAGAAGTCAAATGAAAATTAAAATTCAGAGTTCAATAGACAAAAGAATTCATTGGCAGATAGCAAGTAACAAAACAGAGGACTAGGTAACTGGAAAGTACATAAGTAAAAGTATTCAGGTTAAAACACAGTGAGGAAAAAGCAGGACGGAGAATACAGAAAAGAGTGTAAGGAGTAGGCACAACCAGACAGGAAGCATATTGTGAGTATCTCACAGTCCTGGGAAGAGAGGAGAAAAGGAACAGGTAAAAGAAATAGTTTAAGAAATGTTGGCCTAGGTGATCCAGTGGTTAAGAATCCGCCTGCCAGCACTATTTACAATACTAGAACACGAAAGCAACCTAGATGTCCATCAACAGATGAATGGATAAAGAAGTTGTGGGACATACACACAATGGAATATTACTCAGCCATAAAAAGGAACACATTTGAGTCCATTCTAATGAAGTGGATGAACCTAGAACCTATTATACAGAGTGAAATGAGTCAGAAAGAGGAAGATAAATACCATATTCTAACACATATATATGGAATCTAGACAAACGGTATTGAAGAATTTACTTACAGAGCAACAGTGGAGAAACAGACAAAGAGAATCGACTTATGGACATGGGGAGAGGGGGAGAGAGGGTGAAATGTATGGAAAGAGTAACATGGAAACTTACATTACCATATGTAAAATAGACAGCCGAGGGGAATTTGCTGTATGGCTCGGGGAAACTCAAACAGGGGTTTTGTATCAACCTAGAGGGGTTGGATGGGGAGGGAAATGGGAGGGAGGTTCAAACTTGAGGGGATATATGTATACCTTTGGCTGATTCATGTTGAGGTTTGACAGAAAACAGCAAAATTCTGTAAAGCAACTATCCTTCAAGAAAAAATAAATTAATTTTAAAAAAAGGATCTGATCCCAAGCTTCCTACTGTCAGCCTCGACTGCGCATGCTCTTCGCCTAGTGTGGGCCACAAGTTCAACCCAAAAAATAAAAAAATAAAAAAAGGATCTGTCTGCAGCCCAAAATAATAAATAAATAAAAGATTTAGGATTTTATTTTTAAAAAAGAAATATTGGCCTACGTTTTTCCACGACTGGCTAGTGTCTGTAAGCCATAGATTCAAAAAGCTTGAAGAACCCTAAGTAAGGTCAATGCAAAGAACACACTCATGGCTATAATATAGTCAAACTGTCAAAAACTGAAAAAAAAAAAAAATCAAAAGTAGCAAGAGGAGAAAAATGTATCATCTTCAAAGCAAAATAATACTGCCAACTGGCTTTTCAACTTCAGAAGTGGGAGATAGCAGACAAAAGGACAATTTTAATGTACTGAAGAAAATAACTTCCAACCTAGAATTCTAGGTTCAGCAAAAATATTCTTCAAAATTGAAAGCCAGAACACTGTGATGACAGTGGAATGAACTCTGTGAATCTATATCACAGCAGAACACAGCTGGCAAGAATCATTAAAACAAAACAGAAAACCCAGCCCAAACTAACAACCTTCTTAATGTCTCTGGAAATTGTACTAAGGGTGAATAGCAAATTAAGAAATGTTTATTCAACAAAATCTACTAAAACTTGGTCGGAAAAGCAAGAGTGTGTGGCATCTGAACCATGGCTCATTGCACAACCGCCCAGCTCAGCATGACAGATGCTCTGCTGAGGTGCGACTGAGAAGGAGCTTCCTCTCTGCTCCACATCCAGGGAAAGTGCCCACATCTCACCAGGTTAGGCTGCCAACATTTATCACCCCCTCCAAGTCCATCTATTGATCTGTTGCTACTGGGAAAGAGCAGAAGGCAATTACTAACAGCTCCCAAAAGAATGAAGCAGCTGGGCCAAAGCAGAAACAATGCTCAGTTTTGGATGTGTCTGGTGGTGAAAGTAAAGTCTGATGCTGTAAAGAATAATATTGCATAGGAACTTGAAATGTTAGGTCCATGAATCAAAGTAAACTGGACATAGTTAAGCAGGAGATGGAAAGAGTGAACATCAACATCTTAGGAATCAGTGGACTAAAATGAATGGAAAACAGTCAGTTCAGTCACTCAGTCACATCTGATCCTTTGCAACCCCGTAGACTGCAGCACACCAGGCCTCCCAGTCCATTGCCAACTTCCAGAGTTTACTCAAACTCACGTCCATTGAGTTGGTGATGCTATCCAACCATCTCATCCTCTGTCGTCCCCTTCTCCTCTCACCTTCAATATTTCCCAGCACCAGGGCCTTTTCCAATGAGTCAGTTCTTCGTATCACATGGCAAAAGTATAGGACTTTCAGCTTCAGCATCAGTCCTTCCAATGAATATTCAGGACTGATTTCCTTTAGGATCAACTGGTTGGATCTCCTTGCAGTCCAAGAGACTCTCAGGAGTCTTCTCCAACATAGTTCAAAAGCATCAGTTCTTTGGTGCTCAGCCTTCTTTATGGTCCAACCCTCACATCCATACATGACTACTGGAAAAACCATAGCTTTGATTAGACAGACATTTGTTGGCAAAGTAATGTCTCTGCTTTTGAATATGCTGTCTAGGTTTGTCATAACTTTTCTCCCAAGGAGGAAGCATCTTTTAATTTTATGGCTGCAGTCACCATCTGCAGTGATTTTGGAGCCCCTCAAAAATAGTCTGTCACTATTCCCATTGTTTCCCCATCTATTTGCCATGAAGTGATGGGACCAGATGCCATGATCTTAGTTTTCTGAATGTTGAGTTTTAAGCCAACTTTTTCACTCTCTTCTTTCACTTTCATCAAGAGGTTCTTTAGTTCTTCGATTTCTGCCATAAGGATGGTGTCATCTGCATATCTGAGGTTATTGATATTTCTCCTGGCAATCTTGATTCCAGCTTGTGCTTCATCCAGCCTGGCATTTTGCATAATGTACTCTGCATATAAGCTAAATAAGCAGGGTGACAATATACAGCCTTGATGTCCTTCTTTCCCAATTTGGAACCAGTCTGTTGTTCCATGTCCAGTTCTAACTGTAGCTTCCTGATCTGCTTATAGATTTCTCTGGAGGCAGGTCATGTGGTCTGGTGTTCCCATCTCTTGAAGAATTTTCCACAGTTTATTGCAATCCACACAGTCAAAGGCTTTGGTGTAGTCAATAAAGCAGAAGTAGATGTTTTCTGGAATTCTCTTGCTTTTTCAATAATCCAGTGGATGTTGACCTTTTCTAAATCCAGCTTGAACATCTGGAAGTTCATGGTTCACATACTGTTGAAGCTTGGCTTGGAGAATTTTGAGCATTACTTTGCTAGCATGTGAGATGAGTGCAATTGCGCAGTATTTTGAGCATTCTTGGCATTGTCTTTCTTTGGGATTGGAATGAAAACTGAAAAATGAATGGGAATTGGTGACTTGAATTCAAATGACCATTATATCTACTACTGTGGCAAGAAACCCTTGCAAGAAATGTAGTAGCCCTCATAGTCAACAGAATAGTCCAAAATGTAATACTTGGGTGCAATCTCAAAAACGACAGAATGATCTCAGTTTCCTTCCAAGGTGACCCATTCAACATCACAGTAATCCAAATCTATGCCCCCGTCACTAATGTGATGACTCTACCCATGGACATCACCAGATGCTCAATAATGAAATCAGATTGATTGTGTTCTTTGCAGCTGAAGATGGAGAAGCTCTATACAGTCAACAAAAATAAGACCTGGAGCTGACTGTTACTCAGATCATGATCTCCTTATTGCAAAATTCAGGCTTAAATTGAAGAAAGTAGGAGAAACCGCTAGGCCATTCAGATATGACCTAAGTTAAATCTCTTATGATTATACAGTGGAGGTAATAAATAGATTCAAGGGATTAGATCAGGTAGACAGAATGCCTGAAGATCTATGGATGGAGGTTCATAACATTGTACAGGAAGCAGTGACCAAATCCATTTCAAGGAAGAAGAAATATAAGAAGACAGAGTGGTTATCTGAGAAGGCTTTATAATAGCTGAGGAAAGAAGAGAAGCAAAAGGCAAAGGAGAAAGGGAAAGATACACCCAACTGAATGCAGAGTTCCACAGAAGAGCAATGAGAGATAAGAAAGCCTTCTTAAGTGAGAAATGCAAAGAAATAGAGGAAAACAATTGAATGAGAAACACTAGAGATCTCTTTAAGAAAATTGGAGATATCAAAATCATTCAAGGATGGGCACAATAAATGACAGAAATGGTAAGGACCTAACAGAAGCAGAAGAGATTAAAAAGAGGTGGCAAGTATACACAGAAGAACTATACAAAAATGGTTTGAATGACCCAGATAACCATGATGTGTGGGTCATGGAGGATGGAGTCAGACATCCTGGAATACGAAGTCAAGTGGACCTTAGGAAAGTATAACTACAAATAAAGCTAGTGGAGAGGATGGAATTCCACTTGAGCTATTTCAAATCCTAAAAGATGATGTTGTCCAAGTGCTGCACTCAGTATGTCAGCAAATTTGGAAAACTCAACAATGGCCACAGGGCTGGAAAAGGCCAATTTTCCCAGTCCCAAAGAAAGGCAATGCCAAAGAATGCTCAAAGTACTCTACAGTTGTGCTCATTTCACAAGCTAGCAAGGTTATGCTCAAAACTCTCAAGGTAGGCTTCAGCACTACATGAACTGAGAACTTCCAGATGTAAAAACTAGATTTCAAAGAGGCAGAGGAAGCAGAGATAATTTGCCAACATTCACTGGATCATGAAGAAAGCAAGAGATTTCCAGAGAAACATCTACTTCTGCTTCATTGACTACTCTAAAGCCTTTGACAGTGTAGATCACAACAAACTGTGGAAAATTCTTAAAGAGATGGGCATACCAGACCACCTTACCTGTCTCTGGGAAAACCTGTATGTGGGTCAAGAAGCAACAATTAGAACTGGACATGAAACAATGGGCTGGTTCAAAATTGGGAAACGAGTACATCAAGGCTGTATATTGTCACCCTGCTTATTTAACTTATATGCAGAGCACATCATGTGAAATGCCAGATTGGATGAATCAAGCTGGAATCAAGATTGCCAGGAGAAATACCAACAACCTCATGCAGATGATACCATTCTAACAGCAGAAAGTGAAGAGGAACTAAAGAGTCTCTTGATAAGGGTGAAAAAGGAGAGTGCAAAAGCTGGCTTGCAACTCAACATCCAAAAAAACTAAGATCGTGGCATCCCATCACTTCATGGCAAATAGGGGGGAAAAGTGGGAGCAGTAACGGATTTTATTTTCTTGGGCTCCAAAATCACTGTGAATGGTGACTGCAGCCACAAAATTAAAAGACACTTGCTCCTTGGAAGGAAAGCTATGATATATCTAGACAGTGTGTTAAAAAGCCAAATATCACCTTGCCAACAAAGGTCCATATAGTCAAAGCTATGGTTTTTCCAGTAGTCATGTACAGATGTGAGAGTTGGACCATAAAGGAGGCCGAGCACTGAAGAACTGATGTTTTTGAATTGTGATGCTGAAGAAGACTCTGAAGAATCTCTTGGACAGCAAGGAGATCAAACCAGTCAATCCTAAAGGAAATCAGCCCTGAATATTCATTGGAAGGACTGATGCTGAAGCTCCAATACTTTGGCCACCTGATGCAAGAAGCCGACTCATTGGAAAAGACCCTGATGCTGGGAAGGATTGAAAGCAAAAGGAGAAGCAGGGTGGCAGAGGATGAGATGGTTAGATAGCAGCACCAACTCAATGGACATGAATTTGATCACACTCCAGGAGACAGAGAAGAACAGGGTGCTGCCGTCCATGGGGTCAAAAGAGTCAGACATGACTTAGCAACTGAAGAACAACAGGAGAGACAGCAGGTGGTACAAGAAACCTGGATCAACCTATAGAAGGGAGAAGATCTGAGAAGGAACAAGTACACATAAAAGAACATCTTTTACTTGTCTTATTCCTAATTAAAATGAAAGGTCACTGGTTTTCAGGGTAATAGTCTTGACAGTGTATTGGGTAACTGTCGCCTGTGTAAGGTGGATGGTAGCAGTGTCCTCAGGACAGGAGAGGAGTCGGGACTGGGTTGTAAGTACCTGTGTTGCCTGTGAGGCAATGCAGTGTTATTTGAAGGTAGACTTACATTAGTTCTGATACACACTGCACACTCTAAAACAAACCTTAAAATTCTTTTAAAAGTATCGTTGATATGCTAAGTAGTAGAAAAAATTGAATCCGATAAAATGCTCACTTAAACCAGAGAAGACAGGAGAAGAGGGTAAGATTTCTAAAAAGAAAACAAGTGTAATGAATAAAAAACTAACTACCATATTAATAATCACTTTAAAAGTGAATGTCTAGCTACATCAATTGAAAGACAGAGACTGCCAAAGCAGATAAAAAAGAAGACCTAATTGCACACTGTCTGTAAGAAACCCACTTTAAATACAAAAACACAGATTAAAAACAAAGGGAGGAGAAAGGCATACCATGCTAACACTAATGAAAAGAAAGTTGGAGTATCTATATTGATTTCTGACATCTGAACAAATAAAGTTGTCAGGGACAAAGAGGGGGTATTAAATATGACAAAGGGATCGTGTCTACAAGAAAACACAAGGCTCCTTGCCGTGTATGCAGCTAACACAACATCAAATACCTGAGACAGAATGAGAGTACAGCACACTTACCAACAGCATTTGCTCACGTCCTGTTTGGGTGTCAGATTTTTGTATTCTTGCAATATTTCAAACCTATCATTATTATATTTGTTATGGTAATGCACAGTCAATGATAATTGATGTTTTTAATACCACATGACTTGCTAAAGACTCAGGTTATGGTTGGCATTTTTAGCACTATTTTCCCCAGTGTACATACATTGTTTTTTAGACATAATGCTGGTGCACGCTTAACAGACTAATAACTTTTATATTCACTGAAAAACTAAAAAATATATGTGACTTTTATTGTGTCACTCATTTAATTGCAGTAGTCCAGAACTGAACCTGTCATATCTCCAAGATGTGCCTGTATTTCAATTGCCATACTTTTTTTTAATCTTTATGCTTATGTTGGGGGTTTCACTGTTTAAAATTGCCTCAAGCATAGAGCTGAAGTGCTATCTAATGTCCCTAAGAGCAAGGGAACGGTGATGTGATGTCTTTTTGGAGAGAACAATGTGCTAGGTACACTTCGCTCAGTACAAGTCACAGTGCTGTTGGCTGAGTTCAGTGTTTAGGAATCAACAGTATATAGCAAATAAGGTATCTTTAGAGAGAAACACGCATAAAAGAACATCATGTATTGATTGGTTGATGAAGATATTGTGACCAGAGACTCCTAGAATCCTAACTGCATTTCTCCCAGGAGCAGTGGTTTGTTATTCCCTAATTCACTGTTCTCAGCTACTTTATGGGACTACCAGGAATGATGAAAATTGACTGTACATAAATATTTATATCTTAAACAGGCTAGGGGAATGTGCCATGGAAAGATTGTGTTAGTGGAGACTAGTGTGTCTCAGGAGATAGGAAGCAGCCATGATGGTTGAGAGTGAAACGTTAGGAGTGGTTTCTGGAGTGGCTGTGGGGGTGCAGACAGCCAGGCACAGCTAGATGAAGGCTCGCCATCCATTTTCTGAGCCTTTATTATATACCAGGGTGGGAGGCAGTGGAGAGGAGATTTGATGACATGAAAGACTTGACTTTCTACTTCTTCCTCGCTAAGGTTCTGCAAACACCTACTGCCTGATTCTGGGGGTTTAAACAGCTGCTCATATTGCCAGGGAAGAAAAATGAGGTTGCTGGTCAAGCAGAGGGCAGTAGGGGTTGCGAGGGCCTGTAAGGAGAGGTGGGGGGTGAGGCTCAGAAGGCTGGCAGATCAGCAGGGCCAGAGTAGAGTCAGGTCTGGAAATAGTTGCCTCCGTATGATTTATGGGGCATGTGCTGGCTGGAAGTCAGGAGCTTGGACTTTATGCTGGAAGAAATAGAAGATTTCTAGGCAGGAGAGCAATACAGTTTTGTTTTCTAAAGACCATTTCCACAACATGGTGGTTCAGAAAAGACAGGAGAGAGGCAAGTGCAGCCAGAGAGATGAATGAGAACTCGAATGCAGTTCAGGCCAGAGACAGTATGTGTTGCATGGTGGAGAGGGGTGGAGATTAGTTGGCAGATAAACTGATAGGTGGTGAAAGTAAAGTTCAGTTCAGTTCAGTTGCTCAGTCATGTCCGAATCTTTGTGACACCGTGGACTGCAGCACACCAGGCTTCCCTGTCCATCACCAACTCCTGAGGCTTGTTCAAATTCATACCCATCAAGTTAGTGATGCCATCCAACCGTCTCATCCTCTGTTATCCCCTTCTCTTCCTGTAAAATAAAGTCTGATGCTGTAAAGAACAATATTGCATAGGAACCTGGAATGTTAGGTCCACGAATCAAGGTAAATTAGAAGTGGTCAAACGAGATGGCAAGAGTGAACATTGACATTTAAGGAATCAGTGAACTAATATGGACCAGAATGGGCGAATTTAATTCAGATGACCATTATATCTACTACTGTGGGCAAGAATCTCTTAAAAGAAAGGGAGTAACCCTCATAGTCAACAAAAGAGTCCAAAATGCAGTACCTGGGTCAAATCTCAAAAATGACAGAATGATCTCTGTTTGTTTCCAAGGCAAACCATTCAATATCAGAGTAATCCAAGTCTGTGCCTTAACCACTAATGCCAAAGAAGCTGAAGTTCAACCATTCTACGAAGACCTACATGACCTTCTACAACTAATACCAAAAAAAGATGTCCTTTTCATCATAGGGGACTGGAATGCAAAAATAGGAAGTCAAGAGATACCTGGAATAGTAGGCAAATTTGGCCTTGGAGTACAAAATTAAGCAGGGCAAAGGCTAATAGAGTTTTGCTAAGAGAACACATTGGTTATAGCAATCACCCTCTTCCAGCAACACAAGAGACGACTCTACACATGGACATGACCAGATGGTCAATACTGAAATCATATTGATTATATTCTTTGCAGCTGAAGATGGAGAAGCTCTATACAGTCAGCAAAAACAAGACCAGGAGCTAACTGTGGCTCAGATCATGAACTCCTTATTGCAAAATTCAGGCTTAAATTGAAGAAAGTAGGGAAAACCACTAGGCCATTCAGGTATGACCTAAATCAAATCCTTTACTATTAAACAATGGAAGTGACAAATAGATTCAAGGGATTAGATCTGATAGAGCGCCTGAAGAACTATGGACGGAGGTTCACAACATTGTATAGGAGGATGTTATCAAAACCATCCATAAGAAAAAGAAATGCAAAAAGGAAAAACGGTTGTCTTAGGAGAGCTTACAAATAGCTGAGTAAAGAAGAGAATCAAAAGGCAAAGGAGAAAAGGAAAGATATCCCCATCTGAATTCAGAGTTCCAAAGAATAGCAAGAAGAGATAAGAAAGCCTTCCTCAGTGATCAATGCAAAAAATAGAGGAAAACAATAGAATGGGAAAGACTAGAGATCTCTTCAAGAAAATTAGAGATACCAAGGGAACATTTCATGCAAAGATGAACACAATAAAGGACAGAAAGAGTATGGACCTAACAGAGCAGAAGATGTTAAGAAGAGGTGGCAAGAATACACAGAAGAACTATACAAAAAGGATCTTCATGATCCAGATAACCATGATGGTGTGATCACTCACCTAGAGCCAGACATCCTGGAATGTGAAGTCAAGTGGGCCTTAGGAAGCTTCACTACGAACAAAGCTAGTGGAGGTGATGCAATTCCAGTTGAGCTATTTCAAATCTTAAAAGATAATGCTGTGAAAGTGCTGCACTCAATATGCCAGCAAATTTGGAAAACTCAGCAGTAGCCACAGGACTGGAAAAGATCAGTTTTCATTCCAATCCTAAGGAAAGACAATGTTAAAGAATGATCAAACTACCACACAATTGCACTCTTTTCACACGCCAACAAAGAAATGCTCAAAATTCTCCAAGCTAGGCTTCAACAGTACATGAACCGTGAACTGCCAGATGTTCAAGCTGGATTTAGAAAAGGCAGAGGAACCAGAGATCAAATTGCCAACATCCATTGGATCATAGAAAAAGCAAGAGAATTCCAGAAAAACATATACTTCTGCTTTATTGACTACACCAAAGCCTTTGACTGTGTGGATCACAACAAACTGTGAAAAATTCTTCAAGAGACGGGAATACCAGACCATGTGACCTGTCTCCTGAGAAACTTGTATGCAGGCCAAGAAGCAACATTTAGAACTAGACATGGAACAATGGACTGGTTCCAAATTGGGAAAGGAGTATGTCAAGGTCACCCTGCTTATTGAACTTACATGCAGAGTACATCATGCAAAATGCTGGGCTGGATGAAGCACAAACTGGAATCAAGATTGCTGGGAGAAATACGGCAATTGCTGGGAGAAGTATGCAAGAAAGTTTAGAGGAACTAAAGAGCCTCTTGATGAAGGTGAAAGAGGAGAATGAAAAAGTTGGCTTAAAACTCAACATTCAAAAATCTAAGGTCATGACACCCGGTCCCATCACTTCATGGCAAATAGATGGGGAAGCAATGGGAACAGTGACAGACTGTTTTCTTGGGCTCCAAAATCACTGCAGATGGTGACTGCAGCCATGAAATTAAAAGCTGCTTGGTCCTGGGAAGAAAAGCTATGACCAACCTAGATAGCGTATTAAAAAGCAGAGACGGCCAACAAAGGTCCGTACCATCAAAACTCTGGTTTTTCCAATAGTCGTGTATGGATGTGAAAGTTGGACCATAAAGAAGGCTGAGCACTGAAAAATTGATGTTTTTGAACTGTCATGTTGGAGAAGACTCTCAAGAGTCCCTTGGACTGCAAAGAGATCAAATCTGTCATCCTAAAGGAAATCAATCATGAATATTCATTGGAAGGACTGATGCTGAAGCTGAAGCTCCAATACTTTGGCCACCTGAGGTGAAGTGCCAGCTTGTTATAAAAGACCCTGATGCTGAGAAAGATTGAAGGCAGGAGAAGGGGATGACAGAGGGTGAGATGGTTGGATGGCATCACTGACTCAATGGACATGAGTTTGAGCAAGCCCTGGGAGATGGTGAAGGACAGGGAAGCCTGGTGTGCTGCAGTCCATGGGTCACAAAGAGTCAGACACGACTTAGTGACAGACCAACAACAAACTCATAGGACTCAGTGACTGACTGGGAGTAAGGGCTGTGGAAGAAGAAGCATTTGGAGTGAGGCGCAAGTTCAGGCACACATGTCTGGGCTAAGAAGGCTTCTGCAGGAAGTAGTTCTGGGCCAAGTCATAGAGAGATTTCACAGCCAAAGAAGGCAGGGAAAACCCCCTTAGGATCTGTAATTTACTCACTTCTAAAACTCTCGTTTCCCAGAACTTAGAGACATCCTAACCGTGGTTATTTTAAAATATGTCTACCAAAAAATAAATTAAAATAAAAAACATCTAAAATGTCTTTGGTTTTACTCCCTGAAGAGAAAGCCTGAGCTAGAACCAACCAGCTATGCTTTGCTAGATTTCTGATCCTCAGAAACTATGAGTTAATGAATGTTTGATATTTTCAATGTGCTAAGTTTCCTGATAATTCGTTACCCCTCAATAAACACCTAAAATGTTAGCTTTTTGAGTTGACCAAAAAGTTCATTCAGTTTTTTCCATAAGATGGCTCTAGTAATGCTTAGTTGTCTTTAACTTCATTGTAAGCACTTTTGTTAGATTGCATTGTGACAGCTGTTGTATGGGTGTGCTTTTAAAACAACTTACCAAAATTGGTGAATTTTTCTTTTTTCTATTCAACCACTGTGAGCAGAATGTAGGATATTACTTCCTCGACCAGGGATCAAACCTGTGCTTCCTGCAGTAGAAGCACGGTGTCTTAACCACTGGACAACTAGGGAAGTCAGTGATTTTTATGTGTAACCATTTTACTATTAGAGATGTTAGGGGAAAAGCAACATTTTTGGCCTATTATGCTTTATTATTTCAAGAAAGGTAAAAACACAACTGAAACGCAAAAGAAGATTTGTTTGCAATATATGAAGAAGGTGCTGGGACTGATTGAATGTGTCAAAAGTGATTTGTGAAGTATCGTGCTGGAGATTTCTCTCTGGATGATGCTCCACAGTGGTGTAGACAAGTTGAAATTGACAGCAATCAAGTTAAGAACATTAATTGAGGACAAGCAAATTACAGCATGGGGGAGATAGCTAACATATTCAAAATATCCAAATCAAGCACTGAAAATCAGTTACACCAGCTTGGTTATGTTCATCACCTTGATGTTTGGGTTCCACATAAGTGAAAAAACCTTGACCATATTTCCACATGTGATTCCCTACTTAAACACAATGAAAACTTTCTGTTTTTAAAACAAATTGTGACAGGCAATTAAAAGTGGATACTATACAGTAATGTGAAATGGAAGAGATCTTAGCGCAAGCAAAATGAACCAACACCAACCACACCAAAGGCCAGTCTTCATCCAAAGAAGATAACGTTGTGTATGTGATGGGAGTGGAAGGGAGTCGTCTGTTATGAGATTCTTTCAGAAAACCAAACAATTAATTCCAACAAGTACTGCTCTCAATTAGATCAACTGAAGGCAGCACTTGACAAAAAGTGTCCAGAATTAGTCAACAGAAAATGCAAAATCTTCCATCAGGATAATTCAAGATTGCATGTTTCTTTGATGATCAGGAAAAAACTGTTTGAGCTTGGCTGGGACATTCTGATTCATCTGCCGTGTTCACCAGACATTGCACCTTCAGATTTCCATTTATTTTGGTCTTTACAAAATTCTTTTTTATTATTATTATTTTTAATTGGAGGATAATTGCTTTACAATGTTGTGTTGGTTTCTACCACACATCAACATGAATCAGTCATAGGTATACATATGTACAAATTCTCTTAATGGAAAAAAATTTCTATTCCTTGGGAGACTGTAAAAGTCACCTGGAACAATTCTTTGCTCCAAAACATAAAATGTTTAGGAAGATGAAATTATGAAGTTGCCTGAAAAATTGCAGACGGTAGTGGAACAAAACGGTGGATAAATTGTTCAATAAAGTTAAATGTGTCTTTTATTTTTACTTAAAAACTAAAAAAACGGGCTTCCCTGGTGGCTCAGTGGTAAAGAATCTGCCTGCCAATACAGGAGACATGGTTTCAATCCCTGATCCACGAAGATCCCACCTGCGCTGGGGCAACCACGCCTGTGCACCACAGCTATTGAGCCTGGGCTCTAGAGCCCAGGAGCTGGAACCATTAAAGCCCATGATCCACCACAAGAGGAGCCAGCACAACGAGAAGCCCACGCACCACGGCTAGAGAGGAGTCCCCACTCACCACCAGTGGAGACAAGCCCCTGCAGCAATGAAGACCCAGCACAGCCAAAAATAAATAAATAAATGGTAAATTAAAAAAAAAAAAACTGAAGGAACTATCGGGATGAGCAAACTCTACTTTCTGATACCGCCCATCCTCTTGCCTCAGGAAGCGACCCAGATTTCACTGACAGGAATGATGAACAGCACCGCGCATTCCCGTTCTCCTGATGCCTGTGAAAGAAAGTGAAAGTGAAGTCGCTCAGTCGTGTCCGACTCTTGTGACCCCATGGACTGTAGCCTACCAGGCTCCTCTGTCCATGGGATTTTCCAGGCAAGAATACTGGAGTGGGTTGCCATTTCCTTCTCCAGGGGACCTTCCTGACCCAGGGATCGAACCCGGGTCTCCATCATTGTAGGCAGACGCTTTTACTGCCTGAGCCACTCCCTGACGCCTGTGGTGCGGGGCCAACAGCGGCTGTGCAGTAGGGTGGCCCTGGGCCGGGAGCCTGGAAGCGCAGGAGATGGTGCCGACCACACAGCAGCGTCCGGGGAAGGCTGCGACACTGCGACACTCCTCCAAGGGATGAGGGGGTTCCCGCAACCCCCGAACCCCCTCCCATCCTCTTCCACTTCTCTTGAAACAGAAGCCGCCTGCGTTGCGGTCCAGGGCCCCACGACCCGCCCACCTCGCCGTGTGGCTCGCCCCTGCCCTGCTTCCTGCTGCCAGAGCAGCCCCGCCAGGCCTGCAGGTCCTCGGAGGACTGCTGACCACTCCCCGCCCTGCTGGAGCCACTGTTACAGCGTCGCGCTCAATGACAGCTATTCATGTCTGTTGACCGGCCTTCTTTATTTTATTGTTTATTTATGTATTTTGGGGCGCGCCGGGTCTTTGTTGCTGCACATGGGCTTTCTCTACTTGTGGCCAGCAAGGGCTACTCTCTAGATGCAGCCGCAGGCCTCTCGCTGCGGAGGCTTCTTCTGTTGCAGGGTTCAGGGTCTAGGCTCCGCGCCTTCAGCAGTTGCCGACTGGACGCTCTGTTGCCCAAGCACGTGGCATCTTCCCAGACCAGGGATCCAACCCGTGTCCCCTGTATTGGCAGGCAAGTTCTTAACCGCTGGGCGTCCAGGGAAGCCCCCTGTTTTCCCACTGTTCCCGCCCCACTAGCAGGTGGTTCCCTTGAGTAGCGTCCCTTCATCCAGAGCAGTACCTGCAACCTCTCCAGTATCTTGCCTGGAGAATCCCAGGGACAGAGGAGCTGGCGGGCTACAGTCCATGGGGTCGCAAGAGTCGGACACGACTGAGCGACTAACCCACCACCACCACCACCACCTGCAACCTAGTAGGTCCTGAGTGGTTCTCGTCCAGACGGTGCTCCGAGCGCCCGCGCCCCGCCCACCGCGCGCACAGCCCCCGCCCCGCGGAACTCTGCGACGCAGACTTGTTTCCCTGGGAGCGCATTCGGCGTGGGATCTCAGCCCTCCTCGGTCCTGGCGGCAGCGCATGGCGGTGAGCGGTGTGCAAGTGGGGAACGCCTTTGGGCGGTCGGCGGCTCCTCATGACCCTCGTTCTTTCCCCAGGCTCCAGGACATCCTGCTCGGGAGACAGCGGCAGCCCCAGGCCCAGGTACTGCCCGTGCACCCTGCAGCCCCTGGTTCCCCAGGCTGCTTCCTAAAGCCCCGAGTCCTTCACTGTAAGGCCTCAGCCAGTCCGTCTGCTTAGGGCGCCCTACGTGCCGTGACGCTGCCTCGAGGACCAAGAAGCAAAAGAAGAAAACCCGGGATGGGGCGTCTGTTGCCAATGGAAGCGGGAAGACCCCAGAAAAGCAGGACCCCGAGGAAGCTCCCCTAAGCGCAGAGGCCCAGGCAAGGGCGGGCCTCAGTCGGGAAGGGTGAAGTCCCGGGCGCGTACTGGGCGGGAGCCCGCCTGTGGGTGTGGTCCCGGATTTACAGCGGGAAGTGGATGAGATGCGGCGTTTGGGGTTCCTATGGGATGAGGCTGGAGGCCCCAGCACCCAGATGCCCGCTCACAGTCACTACCCACAATCCATCATAGGCTGAGCAGCTGGCTCGGGAACTGGCCTGGTGCGTGGAAAAGCTGGAGCTGGGACTGAAGATGCAGAGACCCACCCCTAAGCAGAGTGAGGGCCCATCTGTAGAGTTGGGGGAGGGAAACGGTGACAGTCCTATGGCCTCAGGTGCTGCCAAGGGATGGAATTGTTGCCTTTGCGGTAGGACAATTGGAAGTGAGGATAGAGGTTACTAGTCCTTTGTTTTCATCTGCAGAAGAACAAGCTCTTGGAGCCATCCGAACCTTGCGCAGCCAGAGAACCCCTCTGCCCCGGAAGAGGCAGCTGATGCGCTCTTTGTTTGGGGACTACAGGGCTCAGATAGAAGCCGAGTGGCGCGAGGCCCTGCAGGCTCTTAGGACTGGTGAGAAGCTGAGAACTGGTTGATGAAGAACTGCCTAGTTCAAGGGGGCAAAAGAAAAAGCCTGGGCAGTGAAAGGGGGAAGCCTCGAGCAGCGGGGCTGCCACAGTAGGAGGGGCTCAGGAAAGCCACAGGGAGAAAGCCTGGGGCGCGGGTCACAGAACTCCGGCTTGGACTAGCGAGACAAGGGGAGCAGAGTTAGTGAATCTCTCTGTGATGATAGGACGAGAAGCCAATAAGTTAATTTTTACAGTGAGGTTAGAGTTGTATGGGCAGTTAATGTTTGCTATTATTATTCTGATACTGTCCCTCTCTTCGCTTACAGCTGCCCACTCAGCCCAGGTGCAGCCTGTAGGTGAGGCTGCCAGAAAGAAGAGCCGAAGGGTCTGCAGACCTCGTCCAGAAGGAAGGTCCAAGGGCACCTCGGATACTCGTGATGAAGAGTTTAGGTTTAATTTCTTTTAGCCTCTTCCCTAGAGTGGCCACCTCTGCAGTGATGTGGGGTTTCTGTGGAATGTAGCACTTTTCCAGGAATGCTGTGGGGCAGATGGGAGACCTGCATGTTGGGTGCTGACAAGCCCAGGACCCCATTTGTAGGTTTTCAGCTGAGATGTCCTTCCTGCCAGAAGAGGGGGGGTTCCTTTAGATGGTTCTACAGTAGACTGAAGTGAGTGTTCACACTGTGTTGTAAAACAGCTGTCCCCAACCTTTTTGACACCAGGGACAGATTTCATGGAAAACAGTTTTTCCACAGAGAGGGCGGGAGGTGAAACTCAGGTTGTAATGCAAGCAATGGGGAGTGGATATAAATATAGATGAATCTTTCCTTGTTTGCTGTCTTTTCATCTCCTGCTGTGTGGCCTGGTTCCTAACAGGCCATAGACCAGTACTGGCCCAGGGGTTGGGTACCCTGTTATAAAAGACTCTCAACAGTCTCAGGAGCAGACTAAGTAGGTATTGTTAATAAGGGTTAGTGGGGAAGCTGTATAGTTGTACACTGGTGCTCACTTATGGAAGGATGTCCTCTCAAGTGGTATGGCGCTCCATACCATTGAGTCCCATTGCTGTAATAAAACTGTTTCTTATAAATGTGGATAAGCAAAAGCGTGTGCTAACTGTGCTGTTACAGGAAATGTAGATGAGGTGGTGTCAGGCACTGCTGGGTCCAGGCTCTCACCCCAGGGCTTGGTCCTTTATACTGCCTTCATTCCTAAGCAGGTGTCATCCTCAAGGAGCCAGTGTATCCCCCAGCAGCCCAGGCTTTGTTCTGAGGAGCAGGTAGCTTCCTGCCCTAAGAATCCCAGCCAAACACCAGCACTGACTCTCTGGGCAAGCTCTGATGTCAGCTGCTCCAGGTGATAGTCCCAGGACTTCTGCATTAAGTTGGGTTTTCACGGTGGCTTAATTCTGTTGTGACTGTGATGCCATCTTTGGTAGTGTTTCCCAAACTTGCAGACTAGACAGATACCCAGAGCCCACCTGCCTACTCAGCATCTCTGCTTTGGTGTTTCACAGATGTTTCACACTTGACATGTCCACAGCATCTGATTAGTCCCTAAATCTGTCTTCTGCTTTCCGATGAATGGCACTACTGCCCACCCAGTTGATTAGGCCCAAAATCTATGTCATCTCTGCAAAAGGAGTTCCTGGATCCAGTTCCAAAGAGTGAGTGTGTGTCTGTGTATGTGTGCGCACCTTGGCTTCCTCACACCAACAGCAATTCTTGGATGTCAGCAGCATGTCCAAAATTCAACTCAGTTATGACATTATCTACCCAGAGTCAGATTCCACAGGAAAGTGCTCAACCTCACAAGACCCAGTTCTTCATCCACCAGTTGCAAGTCCAGGTTGTTACCTGTATTTCTGACCAACTGGCTACAAATCAGCTTCCCGTGACCCACTTCTTGGGTTCAGTTAACTTGCTACAGTGGGTCCCAGAACTCAGGAAAACTTGTTTACTCACTAGATTACCAGTTTATCACTAGGATGTGAATAACAGGCAGATGAGATACAGAGTGCCAGGCATGAGGAAAGGCATGGAACTCCGTGCTCACCACCCAGAAGCTCTGTTGGTTTCTATGGAGGCTTCCTTCACAGACACCATCAGTTCAACCTCTAGCCCATCCCCGCTCCCTAAAGGTGGAGGTTTTTAACCCTCTAATCACAGGCTTCATTCTCCTGCCAGCAAAGTGACACCTGACATCTCTCTCCACCAAGTGAGGACACACTGAGGTGGCTGTACTTTAGCCTGGGAAAGAACCCTGACCAGGAGCTAGATCAGCCAGCACACTGGTCTTGGACTTCTCAGCCTCCAGAAATGTGAGAAATAAACTTCTGGATTTTAATCCACCTGGTCTGTGATATTTTGTTATGGCAGCCTGAGCTAACACACCATTCTGTGGGTGGGGGAAAAAAAAGCTTTTCAAGAAATGTTATAGGGAAAACTATATCCACACACCAAAGATTTTAAAGTTGGACCCTTACCTGTCAAGATATATAAAAAATTAGTTCAAAACAGATCAAAGACCAAACCATAAGACCTAAAACTATAAATCTCTTTGAAGAAAAGATAGGGGCACATCTTGATAATATTGGATTTAATAATGATTTCCTGAATATGACACCCTAAGCACAGGCAACAAGAGAAAAGACAGGTAAGTTTTTGTTTTTGTTTTGGCTGTGCTGGCTCTTCACTGCTGTGCGGGCTTTTGCTCTAGTTGCAGCGAGCTGCTGTGTGCAGGCGTCTCTCATTGCTTCTCTTGTCGAAGAGCAGGGGCTCTAGGGCAAGTGAGCTCCAGAGCACAAGCTCAGAGTTTGGCGCACAGGCTTGGTTGCTCCGGGGCATGTGGGCATCTTCCCAGATGAGGGATCGAACTCATGTCCCCTCCACTGACAGGCAGATTCTTTACTACTGAGCCACCAGAGATGCCCTAGATAAGTTGAACCTCATAAACATTAAAAACTTTTGTGAATGAAAGGACACTATCAACAGAGTAGACAGAAAACTCATAGAATAAGAAAATATTTGCAATTAAAGATTAATTGCAATTAATAATCTGATTAAGATTAATCTGATAAAGATTATCCCTTTAATATGAATGGAAAGCTAGATTTCTAATTAAAAAATAGACATGCAACAAAGGTTTACTGTATAGCATAGGGAACTATAGTCAACATCTTGTATAACCTCTGATGGAAAATAATTTCAAAAATAATATGTGTATCTATACAACTGAATCACCCTGCTGTACACCTGAAACACTAAGTCAACTATACTTCAGTAAAGTATATTTTTTTTTAAAAAAGGGAAAATTAAAGACTACCCTTCAAAATACATTAAGAACTACTACACCTCAACAACAAAAAGAAACAGCCCAATTCAAAAATGGGCAAAGGGTCTAAATAGACACTTCTCCAAAGACGACATAGGAATAAAGGGTCAATAAGCACATGATGCTCAATATCATTAGTCATCAGGGAAACGCAAACCAAAAGCAAATGAGATACCACTTCACACTCAGGGTGACAATTATCAGAACAATGGAAAACAACAAGTATTGAGGAAGACACGGAGAAACTGGAACCTTCATGAACTGACAGTGGGGATGTACAATGAAACTTCCGTTGTGGGAAAGTTTGGTCATTCTTCAAAAACTTAGAAGATCCATATGATCCATCAACTTTATTCCTGGGATTATACCCCCAAAGTATTGGAAGAATGGAAAGTACAAGCACAGATTTGTACACCAATGTTCACAGCAGCATTATGCACAAAGTCAACAAGCAGAAACACCCATAACCCATCAACAGATGATGGGTGAACAAAAAACATGGTGTCTGCAAACAATGGAGTACGCTTCAGCCATGAAGAGACCTTACGTTAAGTGAAATGAGCCAGGACACAAAGGCAAATGTGTGACCTCACTTACACGAGGTACTTCAGAGTAAGCAAATTCTTAAGAGAGAGGATAAGGAAAAGCGGAGGAGTGCAGAGTTTCTGTCTGTAATAAAAAAAGTTTTGGAAACAGATTTGCTGATGGTCATACAACACTGTGAATGTATCCAATACCACTGAGTTGTACACTTAAAAGTGGTTAAAATGGTAAACATAATGTTTTTACTGGAGAAGGAAATGGCAACCCACTCCAGTATTCTTGCCTGGAGAATCCTATAGACAGAGGAGCCTGACGGGCTACAACCCATGGGGTCACAAAGAGTCAGACACGACTGAGTGACTAACACACAATGTTATTACCACAATAAAAAAGGCAATATCAACTCTATTAAGTGACATAGAAAAAGTATGAACAACATGCTGTTTTAAAATTTACAAGGTGTAAAACCACATAAACACGTAGAACTCTCCAGTATGAGTTTTCCAGGACTGAGGAAACAGGAGCTGCTCTCACAAGTTCCACAGTACTTCTCTTGTGGATGCTATTTGAGTGTCTGGACACAACCTACGCTGATCGCAATAGTAGTGAGTTCTCTTTCTAAGGGTAGGCCACAGGGCTTCTCCCTGTTGCTTACCTTTTTCCACTCAATTTCTCTAAAATGAACATCCACTGCTTTTAAGAGAGGTTTTTAAAAATTAGAAGTGCCTGTTCACCTGTGACATCATGTGGACAGTAAGTAAAGAGAGGGTGGTCACGTGGGGGAAGTGCACCACAGACCTTGGGCCTCCCGACCGTCACAGGGAGAAGTCTTCCCGGAGGTGAATCCTCTGGTGCTGGGACATGTTGGAGCTGTGCCGGAAGGCCTTGCCGCACTCGCCACACGTGTAAGGCTTCTCCCCAGTGTGGATCCTCCGGTGCTGCAGGAGGTACGTGCCCTGGCTGAAGGCCTTCTTGCAATCAGCACACTTATATGGCTTCTCTCCGTGGTGTGACCTCTGATGGTGGATGAGTCTGGAACTGTTGTGGAAAGCCTTCCCACACTCACTGCACTTGTAGGGCTTCTCTCCCGTGTGGATCCTCTGGTGCTGGATGAGGTGGGTGCTCTGGCTGAAGACTTTGCCACAGTCATTACACTCATAGGGCTTCTCTCCGGTGTGGCTTCTTTGATGTTCAACAAGCTTGGTTTTCTGGATGAAGGCTTTCTCACATTCATTACATTTATAGGGCTTTTCCCCAGTGTGAATTCTTTGATGCTGGATCAGATTGGAGCTCTGGGTAAAGCCTTTGCCACACTCTTTGCACTCGTACGGCTTCTCTCCGGTATGGGTCCGACGGTGCCGGATGAGGATTGAGCCGTCACTGAAGGCCTTCCCGCAGTCACTGCACTTGTAGGGCTTCTCCCCTGTGTGGATCCTCTGGTGGTAAATGAGGGAGGAGTAGGCACTGAAGTGCTTCCCGCATTCGCTGCACTTGTAGGGCTTCTCCCCCGTGTGGATCCTCTGATGCTTCATGAGGTTGGGCCTCTGGTTGAATGTCTTCCCGCACTCATCGCAACGGTAGGGGATCTCTCCAGAGTGCATCCTCCGGTGACTGATGAGCTCACAGCTCTGGTGGAAGGCCTTCCCGCACTCTTCACACTTGTAGGGCTTCTCTTCACTGTGCAGTCGCTGGTGCTTGACAAGGTTAGCACTGTACCTGAAGGCCTTCCCACAACAACCACAATAATACAATCTTTTCCCAACAGGAATTTTCTGATCTTCTTTAACTAAATTCGCAGCGAAAATTTCCCCTGAATCGTGAACTATATTTGTTTTTTTGCACCTGTGTACACGTTTATGGTTATTAAGGTATGATCTCTGTTCAAAACTCTGTTCACATATATCACATTTGTGAGGTCTTTGATCAGGGATAGGCCTTGACCGCGACCTGAGGTTTCCTCCAGACTCCAGGCCACACTCCTCATTGGCCAGTGTGACTAGCCTGGGGCCTCTCTGCTCCCCAGGCCTGTCCAGGCGCCCCTCTGGCTCCCTGACACGCTCATGGACTTCTCCTGGCTCAGGTCCCCGGAGAACACTCCCCCTGAGTGGGTCCAGTTCTCTCCCAAACAGTATTTCTCCTGAAGTGACCTCCTGGTTCTCAGTCCTGGTCCCATGAGCTGAAAAAACAAACAGAACACCTCAAGGTCACCTGTTCTGACTCTGGAAGGAAGGTAAAAGCTGCTGCCAACCACCTGTGGACTACCAGCTCCACCATCTCCAATGTCATGCAGACACGAGAGCCTGGCAGTCAGAGGCTAAAAGCCTTGCCCAGGGCTGCAATCACAGGGCAGTGCAAGCATCCACCCAACTCTTAATACCCAACCTTTCCTGCACACAGAGCCTGCTGCAGGATACCTGTCCTCGTCCCAAAAGGACGGAAGATGGAAGCTTCACAGGATCACCAAAACCAGAGCAAGGAGGGGCCCCAGAGGACACTAAGGATATCCGATGAAGAAGCAGCTGATCCACCCCAACATCCATGGTGGGAAACCGGCTGCCTCCCCAGGAGCACAGAGAGCACAGCTTGTGCTAACTGAAGATTAGGGTGACAAGCACACAGGCCACGTCCATTCTCAAGGGTCTCCCCAGGGTCCTGAGAGACCACCCGTGAGCCACCAGCACTTACACTCCAGACGCCACAGAGGATGCCCTCATCTGAGGCCTTGTCTCCACCCTTCCTTCCCTGACAAGACACACAGTGACTCCACGTGCAGGAACATGCTCATCAGAAACTTGTTCTCTGTGAGCCAAGACACACACACACACACAACAGGCCCAAGGTGGGGACAACCAAATGCCCTGCAGAAGTATAGTGGGAAATACTCTGCGGTATGTTCATGACAGAACAGCAAATGGTGAGGAGACCAAACTCCATACAACACGGCAGCCCTGCCCTGCAGGAGTCAGAGAGGAGGCCCAGGGGAGCTATGGGAGATGACAGAGGTGGCCCTGTGGTCTCCCAGGGAACTAGGAATGTTCCCTATTTTGATCTGGTGGGTGGACTGTTTGTATAAACTCACTGAGCTGTAAATAGGATTTGTCTCATTTCTGTAAGTATTTATATCTGAAGAAACAAATTTACAGAAGAGAAATTCAAGTCCTTTGAGCCAACAGTTCCTTCCAGGGACACTAGGAAGACACTGCAGGACAACACTCTCAGGTCATCCGCCGCAGTGAGTCTAGAGAACAGCCTTCCCGGGGACCTCCAGTGAGCACAGGGACACAGAAACAGAAGTGCGTTCAGTGAAAAATCAGCAACCCAGCAATGCACACAGGTCACTGCATTCCTGCTAGGAAGTGACGTCTGTGTGCGGGCGTGGCCTAGACTCCACTGGAAAAGGGACAGCAGGCACACACCGTCACACATCTGCATCTGGGTGCTGAAATCCAGGGTGATGTGTACCCCCTCCCTTTCCTGTATAAGTCTATAACCATCCAGTAGGTTAACTTAGAGGAGGGTGATGAAGTGATGCTCTTCCCTGTGGCCCCGTGTGACCACCTGATAATCCTTGGGAGGCAGGACTCTGGAGGGCGGGGCTCCACGGGGTCCCTCAGGGCATGCCCAGGTGTCCTCCCCTCTTCTCCTCCATCAACACAGCCCCCTCTCACCCTTCTACAAGATTCAGCTCAAGAATTACCCCATAAATAAACAACAAAGATACTGTACCACATGGGGGAAACAGCCATTATTTTATAATAATTTTAAAAGGCATATAATCTAAAAAAAAAAAAAGGAATATAATCTGTAAAAATACTGAATCACTAAATTGTACACCTGAAACTAACAGAATGCTGTAAATCAACTATATTTCAATTAAAAGAAAGAGCACCCAGGTTTTGGCAGAGGCCGCTCCCAGGGCCTCTGTACTGCCCATCTTCCTCCAAACCCATGAGTCAGTTTGGTACCACATTCTGTGGGCCTCCACACATGCTTGTTCAGCAGGTGGGTTGGGGAGGCAGCCCCCCACGCACCTGAGCCATCAACGCTTGGTTGCTCTGCCCCATGCATGTCCAGGACCCACAGCTCATCCCCTTGCTCCAACTGTGCAATCACCTCCGGCTTGGGACCTGCAAGTCCAGCTCCTGGGAAGGAGACGGGGCCTGGGGTGGGTGCCACGGACACAGTGCGGGCTCACCCAGGACTGCCAAGGGAGAGGACATACACGTGCGGGGGTGACAGGAAGTCTGGATACTCCCTGGAGGGGTGGGCGTGGGCATGCAGTTGAAGATCTGAGCACAAGGGCTCTCTCCATCAGGAGGCGCATCTGCCTTGGGCCTGGGGAAGGGAGGCAGTCTCATCTGGGGCTGCCTAACCAAGCCCCACCGGGGGCCCTCTGCTGTGCAGACAGGCCTGCCTGGGACCAGAATCAGTAATACATCTCTGAACTCAGAGAATGAGGCCCCCGGCCCAGCCCCTGCTCAGCCCTCAGCCCCCAGGGCTGTTCCTTGAGTTGCATCCCAGTGAGGGGGCTCACCCAGCGATACCAGGTTCCTGTAAGTCTCCAGCATCACTTCCCTGTAGAGGCCCTTCTGAGCAGGGCCCAGAAGGCCCCACTCCTCCTGCGAAAGGAACACAGCCACGTCCTCGAAGGTCACTTCAGCCTGTAACAACAGGAGCTGCTGAGGCCCAGGCATGCCTCAGGCTGGGCCCTGGGCTAGAGAAGTAGCACAGAGGTAACTACAGGCCTGACCCCCAATGTGTGGCCTGGAGTAGTTGGGGGAGGCGTGGGCCCTGACCCTTTGGCTGCTGAGCCAGCCCATTCAGGGAGGCTAGGCAAATCCAAGGTCACCCTTCCTCTGCTCAGCACCCCTCAGCATCCCACACCAGAGAAGCCTGACAGTTTGCTAAGGCTGAGCAGACAGGGAAGCCCTGGGAGAAGACCTCCCGCCTCCCAGGGAAGACAGACGCTCACCTGAGGCAGGGCACACAGATCCAAAGCTGCCATCCCCTGGTACCCTGGGCTTCCTGGGATGGATGGATGCAGGAGCCAGTCACTGCCTGGCCCCTCCCGCAGTTGGCCTCAGCACTCGGCCTCCCAAGCAGACTCTGCTCCCTGCAGACACATGCAACATTTCAGATCATCTGCCCCTACCTCCTCCCAGGCACAAAGTTATCTCATTCAGGTGGAAAATGGAGAGTTATTCACTTTATATGAAAGAATAAAGATAACACATTAAGGGCTGAGAAGGAAAGGGAAGTTAAAAAAATTGAACAGAAGGCGAAAAGCAAAGACAAAGATTAGGAGTCAAAAGATACAAAATGAGCAGAGGTAAGTCCAATGGATGGGTAACTGAAGCAAAAGGATTAAACTCACCTACTGGATGCAAAAAACTCCCCAAGTAGATACACAAAGTGCACCTATATAACCTAAAATAAAATACACAGAAAGGCTAAACATAAGGCAGACCAAAGAAACAGTAATTAAAATAAAGCTACAACAGCTATATTTACCTTCTCTGTATTTTTAAAGCTCTTTATTGGAGTAAAACATTTATACAGGAAAGTCAACAAATCCTGACCACACTGGTCAAGGGGCTCAGCAGACAGACCCAGCCATCAGCCCTCCGGCAGCTGCGGGCTCTGCCTGCTTCCCCACCTCCCAAGGGAGAGCCGCTACCCTCCTCTCACCAGCACAGACCAGGGCCCTGGGGACTCCATTAGACTAGCTATGCCTTCTACATTCTGCGCTGGCTTCCTCCCTTTGGCACACTATTTGCAAACTCAATATGCATTGCTGCATGTGGTTTAGCAATATTTATACTAGTCAAAACAAAACTCAAAAAAAAATAAAAAATAAAAAATAAACTCAAACCAATAATCATTATTAGGAACAAAAGCAGACACTGCATGTTAATATAAGAAAAATCCACCAAAAAGCTGTAATTATAACCACACGTGTCTACCAACAAATCCTCAAAGTATAGATAATCAGAGCTAAGTGCAGTGCCGATAAGAAACATACAAACCCTCCCCTGCAATGAGAGAGTTTAACACACTTTCCTCAGAAGTGAGTGGATCAAGTAGAGAATACCTACTTAAAGCATAGAGAATACATACACATTTTTTTTCAAAATGTACATTGAATATTATAAGAAATACCACATACCAAGCAAAAAAAGCAAGTTTCAAAAAATTCCAAAGACTGGTATCTTTTGGCAAACATTCATATTGTGGTCCTACTATCTGATTAATTTTTTAAAAGTACCCCTTCAAGAAAAACATAAGAACAGAGACTGAAGGGAAAATGGAAATAAAGCTTATCTGAGGAAAAATGGGCATCCTTAACACATTTATTTTAACAAGGGGATTGAAAGAATAATCTAAGCATTAAACAAGAAACCAGACACAGAATAAGAAAGCAACTCAAGGAAAGAAGATGAAGAAAATAAACATGATTTAAAGAAACAGAAAATAATCTCAACCTTGGTTCTTTGAAAATGCTAATAACATCTGGCAAGTCCAATGTGGGGAAGGGGAAGAGATGGAAAAGGACACAATATTTTAAAGAACAAAAAAGGGAACACAACTCTACATATCACACATACAGCAGTGGTTTTCAGAGTGCAAGCCTAGCCCCTGGCAGTCCCAGCACTCAAGTCTGGTTGGTAGCAACCCTAAAGTAACACAACAGAAGTGTCTGCATTGGTCAGTGAGAAGATGGGGATGCTTGCTTCCTCACTCCGCTGCTGTAACAATGCACCAAAGACCCCAGTCAGTGCATTAAGTCACAGAAAAAGAAGCAGATGTCATAGTTCAGTGGTTAGGGAGCACAGGTCCGATCTTGGGTAGGGGAACTGAGATCCTGAATGCTATCGCTTGACCAGAAAAGAAAAGAAACACAAGCCATAAAGATTGCAAGAGAACAGACAAAATCATCATTATTTGAGAATGATAAGACCATCTACATAAAAAATACAAAAGTATTAGCCAAGTGTTGGGATGATAAAGTTCAATAGGACTGCCATATAGAAGGTCAACAGGCTAGTTAATATCACTCCTGTGTACTAGTAATCAGCAACCAAAAAACAGCTTTCACAACACCTACGAAAACTACATGCTTATGAACAAAACTTAACTGAAGGACACTAAAAAAAAAACAAAAAACACCTATGGAGAAGTAGACAGTGTTCATAAACAGGAGGACTCAATATAAAAATGTCAATTTTCCCCAAATGAACCTATTAATTCTATACAATCAAAATTGCAATAGGATTTTCCTGGTGATCCAGTCATTAGGAATCCACCTGCAGGAGACACGGGTTCAATCCCTAGCCTGGGAAGATCCCACGGGCCAAGGGGCAACTGAGGCCATGTGTCACAACTACTGAGCCTGCTCAGTCTAGACCCCAAGAGCTGCAATTACTGAGCCCACAAGCCCTAGAGCCCAGGCTCCACGACAAGAGAAGCCACTGCAAGGAGAAGACTGTACACCGCACTAGAGAAAGTCCAAGCAGCAAGGAAGACCCAGTGCAGCCAAAGACAAAACAGAACATATCATGACATCTGAGCACAATGACTGACTATCACGAGTCATGACCGAAGATTAACCAAGGAAATGCCGAAGAACTCAGGCAGAGACATGCCCTACCAAATAGCAAGTCTTATCATGGGGCTGTGGTTATAAAAGTGAAATACAGTTGTCCCTAACTGTCCATAGGGAACTGATTCCAGGATCATGCTCAACTGGGTATCAAAATCCAAAAATGCTCAACTCTCCTATATAAGCTCCATGCATACACTATGACACACTTGCAATGTTAACAGCAATGAACCATTCAATAAATGGGACTGGCACAACTGATTTTCCACAGGCAAGTAAAATTAGATCCTGCCTTCCACGGCACACAAAAAGGTATCTCAGACAGGTTGAAGGCCTGTTTCTTAAAAATGTTTATGGCTATTATAGGAAAATAATACGGAAAACACACTATCCAAACAGAAAAAATTGCTTAATTTTACTTTATCAAAAAAAACTTCTGTATGAGACACAACAAAATTAAAAGCAAATGGCATGATGAGAGAAGATATTTTCAAACATACTTAATAAAAGTTATGGGCTTCCCAGGTGGCTCTGCAGTAAAGAACCTGCCTGTCAGTGCAGGATATAGCAGGTTTGATCCAGGTCAGGAATATCCCCTGGAGAAGGACATGGCTACCCACTTCAGTATTCTTGCCTGGGAAATCCCATGGACTGAGAAGCCTCATGGGCTACAGTCTGCTGCTGCTGCTGCTGCTAAGTCGCTTCAGTCGTATCCGACTCTGTGCGACCCCATAGACGACAGCCCACCAGGCTCCCCCGTCCCTGGGATTCTCCAGGCAAGAACACTGGAGTGGGTTGCCATGTCCTTCTCCAGTGCATGAAAGTGAAAGTGAAGTCGCTCAGTCGTGTCCGACCCTCAGCAACCGCATGGACTGCAGCCCACCAGGCTCCTCCATCCATGGGATTTTCCAGGCAAGAGTACTGGAGTGGGGCTACAGTCTACCAGGTCGCAAAGAGTCAGAAACGACTAAGCAACTAAACAGCAGCAACAATAAAAGATATACATAGGATATATTTAAAAATACAAAAAGAAACAAACAAAAATCAATATTTAAACCAGTATTCCCTGGTGGTCCAGTGGTTAGGACTCTGTGCTTTCACTGCGAGGGCCTGGGTTCAATCCTGGGCCCTGGTCAAGGAACTAAGAGCCCACGTTCGCTGCCCAACTGAGGCCAAGCACCGCAACTACCGAGCACTCGCTTCAACTAAAAAGAAGCCAGCTGGTCTCAAGGGAGATCATGCATGCCACAACGAAAACTCAATGCTGCCAAAATAATAATTCTTTAAAAATAAAAAATAAGGCCATTCAACACACACAAAGTAAGCACAGGATGAAACCTAATAAATCATATAAAGAAATCAAACTGTCCAATAAACACCTGAAGATTTTCAGCGCAATTAAGAATTAGGAAAACGCAAATTAGAACACGACTTCTCATCACCACAGATAAGGGAAAATATATAAAATGCTTCACAGTATCTACCGCTGCGCTTCCCCCCATGGCTCAGTGGTAAAGAATCTGCCTGCGATGCAGGAGACTCAGGAGACGCGGGTTTGACCCCTGGGTGGGGAAGATCCCCTGGAGAAGGAAATGGCAACCCACTTTAGTATTCTTGCCTGGAAAATCCCATGGACAGAAGAGTCTGGTGGGCTACAGTCCATAGGGTCACAAAGAGTCGGGAGACGACTGCGAGACTGAACACACGAAGGCCTGAGAAACAGGGACTCACAGAGTCCCGCAGACAGTCTGCTAGTCACTCTGGAAACCCACCTGGCCCTACCTGGCAGAGCTGAAACTCTTCGAAGCCCTGGGACAGGAAACCAAATTGAAGGTACGTGCCCTTTAGAAATTCTTGCTAATGCACAAAAGACGCACAAGGATGTTCCTGCATATCTGTGTACAAGCAAAAAGTATTTTTTAAAGAGACATATTAAAAACAGAAACCTATGGGGCAAATAAAAATGTTTCAAACCTTGAATAAAAGCCTCTGAGAAAGAAACAGAAATCTGCTGCGGGCAGCAAGGTCTAAGAGCGTCAGAAGCAGAAACGGGTGAGGGAGAATCGTGCGGGGGGGCGGGGCCCGCAGGGGGAATGGGGAGGGGGCTGCTGCGGGAGGTGACAGGAGCTTGCGCGCGGGCCAGCTGGAGGCCCCGGAGTCAGGAGGCGGAGGTGGAGAAGAGCCACGGTAGGGCGAGGCCGGCGCGCGCAGCGCTTGGTTACCGGCAGCATCTCACTCCGCGGAAGCAGCCCCTTGGGAAGGCCCAGAGGGAAGTCCGGTGGAGAGACCAGGACGGGCTTGGGGCGGGCGACGGAGGCTCCACCGCGGTAGAGGGGCACGGCGAGGAACGACCCCAGCCGGGAGGGACTCGTGGGACTCGAGGCCTTCGGGTGGGACCCTCGGCGGGAGATTTGGAGTCGAGGGGACGTCCCCACCCCGCGTCCCGGGCGCCCCGCGGCCGCCCCCATCCCCAACCGCCCACCCTCACCTCAGCGCCGCCCAACAGCGGATGACCGACCAGGCCCCGCCTGCTCCCTAAGCCCTGAAGACCTAGACCTGACCGGAAGTGACGATCCCTCCTCCGAGATACTGGCAGGAGGCGCCTTCCGGTCGCTCTGGGAACAGGACTCCGCGTCTCGGTGGTCAGCAGTCAGCAGCAGCTGCTGCTGCTGCTGCTGCTGCTGCTGCTGCTGCTGCTGCTGCTGCTGCTGCTGCTGCAAAGTCGCTTCAGTCGTGTCCGACTCTGTGCGACTCCAGAGACAGCAGCCCACCAGGCTCCCCCGTCCCTGGGATCCTCCAGGCAAGAACACTGAAGTGGGTTGCCATTTCCTTCAATGCATGAACGTGAAAAGTGAAAGTGAAGTCGCTCAGTCGTGTCCGACTCCTAGCGACCCCATGGACGGCTCCTCCGTCCATGGGATTTGCCAGGCAACATAAAAGCTAAGCTTTGGCTCCAAAGGCTGCCGCCAGTTGGCAGTCTGGACTCATGACCCCGACGCTTTGCAACGAAGGCTAGGTGAAGGCTTTTGGTGCTCAAGATTCCAAAATTTCTTTACAGTGACACTCTCCCTAGACTCAAGGCACTACAACTAAAATCAGGAAGGCCCTTTTCTTTACAGCTAAAAGCAGAATGTGAAGAACTAAAGGGCCTCTTGATGAAAGTGGAAGAGGAGAGTGAAAACATTGGCTTAAAGCTCAACATTCAGAAAACTAAGATCGTGGCATCCGGTCCAATCACTTCATGGCAAATAGATGGGGAAACAGTGGAAACAGTGGCTGACTTTATTTTTCTGGGCTCCAACATCACTGCAGATTGATTGCAGCCATGAAATGAAAAGACGCTTACTCCTTGGAAAGAAAGTGATGACCAACCTAGACACCATATTAAAAAGCAGAGACATCACTTTGTCAACAAAGGTCCATCTAGTCAAGGCTATGGTTTTTCCAGTGGTCATGTATGGATGTGAGAATTGGACTATAAAGAAAGCTGAGCACCGAAGAATGGATGCTTTTGAACTGTGGTGTTGGAGAAGACTCTTGAGTCCCTTGGACTGCAAGGAGATCCAACCAGTTCATCCTAAAGATCAGTCCTGGGTGTTCATTGGAAGGACTGATGCTGAAGCTGAAACTCCAATACTTGGGTCACCTGATGCAAAGAGCTGACTCATTTGGAAAAGACCCTGATACTGGGAAAGTTGAGGGCAGGAGAAGGGGACGACAGAGGATGAGATGGCTGGATGGCATCACCGACTTGATGGACATGGGTTTGGGTGGACTCTGGTCGTTGGTAATGGACAGGGAGGCCTGGTGTGCTGCAGTTCGTGGGGTCGCAAAGAGTCAGACATGACTGAGCGACTGAACTGAAAGGCAGAAAAGTACAACCTTCTTCAGGGCCATGTGATCACTCAGAAAATGAAAATGCTTCCCTGGTGGCCTAAACAGTAAACAATCTGCCTGCAAAGCAGGTTTCATCCCTGGGTTGGGAAGATCCCCCGGAGAAGGGAATGGCAACCCACTCCCATATTCTTGCCTGGAAAAGCCCATGGACAGAGGAGCTTGGGGGGCTACAGTCCATGGGGTCGTGAAGATTCACACATGAATGAGCGACTAACACACACATACTGGTCAGAATAGCCCTTGTTTTAAACCTCTGCCCCCAGCACCAATGCCTGTAAATGGGGCCTTAATGCTCTTGGAGCAAACCCTCCCTGTTGCCAGCCCCCTAGACAAAGCCCCAGGCTTTACCCAGTAAAGCAAGTTATGTCCTGGCAAACATGTGCAGTGCCCTTTTCTCCAGGAAGAAGCTTACAGTCCTCTCATGACAGAGGTCTCAGCAACAAAGGGTCACTGTCTGGGTGTGGGTGGCTGAGGGCAGGTGGGGCCCCAGAAAGGCAAGACCAAAACTGAAGTTCACACTAGCGGCAGGCATGGACCATGAGAACACGGAGCCGCCTGGAACCAGTGACACCGTTACCGAGGGGCCCTGCCGCACAGCATCCCAAGACAGCCAAGATGACCAGCTGCTGTGTGCCACTTAGGAAGGTGGCTGACAGTGCCCTCCACCCAGGCTACTGAGGGGATCCTTCCTCAGCCAGCCACCCACCACCCACCCTTACTGTGCCCTTACCATTACCTTACCCGTCTGCTTACCAGTCCCTCCTGTGGTCAGTTACCCACAGTGGCTTGCAGCTCTTGCTTTCACACCAGCTCACAAGCAGATCCACCGGGGGCAGGGCACTCTAGCTGGCCTGTGGAAGCACGTGGTCCTGTCACTTATGGGCCCCCAACCCACATTGGTGCCCAAGCCAGCATGGCCCTATCAGCTTTGACCAGTCTATCATTTAAGTTCCAGACAAGGTGCAGGTGAGCTATGACAAAAAAGGAAGCCCGTCTGGTCCTTCCACTGCAGGACAGAACACCCTGGCCCTCAGCCTGTGGCACCAGGGGCACCACTCACACCCAGTAGCACCCAGACCCTCAAGACAAGTTGAAGGTAATAAACAGGAGACATGGAGGTTACATTCCTTGCGAGTGGGATTCTCTGCTGTATGTGTTGGGGGCGGGGGGGTGGGTGCGATTTACAAGAGGCAAGGTGTGAAGCAACCCAGCAGCCTCACCCCCCAAAGCCTCCACTGTTCCCTGGTGCACAGGGCACTCCTCGGAGAGGGGACCCTTCCCTCTGAAACCAGAAACACACAGCTCAGTTGTGAAAAGAAACAAGCTTTATTGAGCCACAGCCCTAGTTCTCCTTCTCCTGCACAGTCTTAGTTCCCCGGAGACGGCCTGTCCGGCGGGCAGCAATGAGACCCACTTTCCGGCCAGCAGGGGCGTCTCTGCGAATAGTAGAGGGTTTGCCGATGTGCTGGTGGTTGCCACCTCCGAAGGGATGCTCGACAGGCTGCAGGAAGAAGGAGGTGATGGTGAGGTGAGGCTGACCCTCATCTACCTCAGGAGGGCTTGGGAACCGGCAGATTCAACCCGGCCTGTGCTTACAAACTATCAGCTACCTCAAACCACAGATCTCCCACCATCAAGAGGAGACACTCCAGGAAGGAACTTGTCCACCCAGTCTCACAGGCCTCATACACTGAATACTGACCCCACTGTCCACTTCCGGGCTACTTACGTTCATGGCCACACCCCGCACCCGTGGCCAGCAGTTCCTCTTTGCCTTATACTTGTGGTAGGCACGGCCGGCCTTCAGAATGGGCTTGTCAATGCGGCCACCTCCAGCCACCACACCTGTTGGAGACCAGGAGACTCAGGGAGATGTATCACCCACCCCACCCAGCGCTGGGGGACACTCCCCTCAGGCAGAGCGTCCCCTGGTGTGTCCTTGCCAGTGCCCCACCACCAGGTGTCGTTCAGGATCACATGATCCCAGGAGCCTCAAAAATGCCTGGAAACCATCACCAAGCAGTAAATCCTGCAACAGCCTGTCAGCTAGGGCTTCCCCAGTGGCTCAGACAGTAAAGAATCTGTCTGCAATGCAGTATACCCAAGTTCAATCCCTGGGTTGGGAAGAAGCCCTGGAAAAGGGAATGGCAACCCACTCCAGTATTCTTGCCTGGAGAATTCCATGGACAGAGGAAATCCCATGGGATTGCAAAGAGTCAGACACGACTAAGCGACTAACACACACAGCCTGTTGGCTGATAGTTTCTTCAGCTACAGGGTAGCTAAACCAGGGCTTTACTCACATCGTCTGGAATGCCCACCTTGAGCCACAGCTTTTCAGAAGCCCTCCCCTTTGCAGGGTCTGGCACTAGGCTCCTCCCCACCCCAAAGAGGACAGCTGACCTGGCCCACCACTTCTCTGCCATTGTTCTGCTTATTCTGTGAGCACACCCTCAAGAGCCTCCCCCAAGCAGGACTGGATTTGCCACACGGATTCAAAGACGTTGTCAAACAGCCAACAAACTTGAGTACATGCATTTCAACACACTTTGTGGCTTTAACTAGGTGGCCCACAAAAACAAAGATCACCTAAATCCAGGTTATCCCAGAGTGCAACTAAGCCTGCCTTTACTTTAAGTCCAGCACGTTGAACCCACTCTCATTCAACACCCAACCAGGAGTTAAACAGGCACTACTTGCACTCACTTAACAAGTATCCCGAATTAGACCACATATTGTGCTCAAGCTTAAAAAGCTCCCTGAGTGAAGCAGACAGCTGGGTTCCTGGCCCGTCTGGCTGCGGGCTGTCCACAGGAGATCCACAGCATACAACCGCTGCCTTCCACTCACCGACCACAGCTCTGTTGGCAGAGGAGATGACCTTTTTGGAGCCCGAAGGCAGCTTCACTCGCGTCTTCTTTGTCTCAGGGTTGTGGGAGATGACTGTGGCATAGTTTCCAGAGGCTCTTGCCAGCTTGCCTCGGTCACCAGGCTTCTCCTCCAGACAACACACGATGGTGCCCTCAGGCATGGTGCCCACCGGGAGCACGTTGCCGATGTTGAGCTGGGCTGCAAGAGAAAGGTGGTATGTCCTCACCACTGCTTGCCAAAACCAAGGCCAGCCTCCTCCCACAGCTCTCTGAGCACTCACCGGGACGCCTGGCCAAGCAGGTGTCCCCAAGTGAAGACTGCAGCCTTAACGTTCCTGCCTGGACCCAAGCTGTAAACCGCCAGGCCCCGCAAGTCCCTCCCCATCAAGACCTTTCACCTCGGCGCGGAGCTCACCCTTCTTGCCGCAGTACACAAACTGGCCGGTGTGGATGCCCTCAGCAGCGATGAACAGCTCTGTCCGCTTCTTAAAACGGTACGGATCCCGGAAAACCACTTTGGCAAGGGGCGCTCCGCGGCCCGGGTCGTGGATGATGTCCTGCGGGTCGAGGCAGCGTGAGCGGCTTGGGGGTCCCGCTGGGCGCCCCGCGCCCCAACCCGTCCCGGCCCACGCCCCGAACCTTCACGATGCCCTTGATATATCCGTGTCGCTCGGCGAAATCCACGGCGCGTAGGCGCGCGGCGCCTTTTCTGTGCTTCACATGTGCGCGGAACACGGAGCCGGCGCCCTTCCTCTGCCCACGAATCACGCGGCCCATGGCGGCGATCTGAAGGAAGCTCACAGTCAGCAGCCGTTCGGCCCTGGCATCCCCACCACCGGGCTTCAGGGGCCCCGCTCCCTTGGCTCCTCCTCCCGCCCTCAGGATCCTCCGTGTCCCCAGCCCCAGCCGTACGCCCCCGGCGCTTTTTCCAGAGTCAGCTAGGGTCCCTAGCGGAGCCTAGAACGACGGAGGGCGCCGGATGGCTCCGGATAGCACCAACACGTCCTACCTGGTGCAGAGCGCGGCCCAAAGAGGGGACACGGCCCTAGAGAGCCGCCTTATCTTCCGGGGTGGGGCCGAGAGCCCGTAACCTTCCGGCCAAGGGCCGCCGCCGCCGCAATGCACACCGGGACTTGTAGTTCTATGGAGGTCGCCCGTAGCTCCTCCCGCGCTCCCGGCCTTCTACGCAAGCGCACTGAGTTAGACCGGCCGGCGCTGCACCTAAGACCCGGCGCGGGTCTAGCGGCGAGGCTGCTCTCTAGCAGAGGGGCCGCGGATTGGGTGGGCAAGGCTACCCGGCAGGGAGTCTCCAGCAAGATACATCTTTCTTTCTTTCGGAGAGGGGTCTCCTGGAGAAGTGGGAGGAGTCCTTCCAGAGAAGGTCCCTGGAGTTAGCAAAAGAGGAGGTGGAACCCCTGAATGATAACAGAATAGGCGCAGACGGGGAGAGTTTAGTGATCAAGACCTTGGGTGTGCAGATTAGGCCTGAAGGGGGAGACCCGGCGAGGTAGGGAGAGAGGGAGGGCAGGGGTCTCACGGAGCAGAGGGGCTTGTGCTCGGGACTCCGGGGTGATGTTTTTGCTCCAGTGTGGCCTCGCAGGGGTGGATGCCAGGGAGACATCGGAAGATGACAGGAGCGGGAAGGAAGTGGCCATGTGGCCACGTTCTGAAGCCACGAGGGAGCAGAGGGGACTGTGCATGAGGCCCAGTTAAGAGACAACCGGCTGGGCGTGTCAAGGAGAGCCCACCAGGGGGCAGCACTTCCCACAGCAGGGCCAGAGCTGAGGGGGCACCTGGATCTCCTTGGGGCAGGTTGAGGGGTTTTGAGGTCAGCTCCTCAAAGGACCAGAAGGTCAGAGGGATGGAAGTGGGGACAGTGCTTGGACTTGTGTGCTGTGGGGTCCCTGGGATGGAGTATGGGGGAGGGGAGGGGCGGGACACACGGCCCTGCACTCTCCCTTTGACCCTAAACTGGCTTCCCAAGCTGTGGATGCAGCCAGAATAAGGCTGACCAAACCCACTCCAGGCTTGTGTCCAGGCTTTCACCACAGTCTGGGTACGACAGAGGTAGCAGTGCAAGCCCAGGAGCCAGGGCGTGTCTGGTGGCTGTGAGCCCCCACTGGGGGCCATGGGCCCAGGGAAGCCTGAGACCTGCTGTTTCAGGGGTGGTGCTCATGTGGACTCCTCCCTAAGGCCTACCTTGAGGCACATGTGTAGACTCAAGGAAGGGCAGCTGATGGTGGGGCTTGGAAGGTGCACACCCCTGCCTCATGCTTGGTGCATCTATGCAGAGATGGTAGTACTGGCTGGCGAACCTCCCACAGTCCGAGATCTGTGCCTCAGCTCCCCTCACTGGTCTGAATGTCGGCTTCCACATGAGGCAACTGAGCCTGATATACAGCCAGGTCTCTGCAGATCCGGACCATTCAGGGTGGTGAGGACAGCCTCCCTGGGCATGGGGATCTCAGATCTTCAGGAGGGGCCCAACTGCCTTTGTCCCCAGATGAGGCACTCCCCACACAGTGCCATTGCTCACACTGGTCAGCCGGGGTGCCCTCTAATACCACCGAGTTCCACTTCCTTTAAAAGTTGTTCTTCTCACACCTACACACATGAGTAATTTGGAATAAACTCGAGTAACCATGCCCCTCTTCTTTTTCAGCTATGCTCCCCACGCTAGCATCTTTGGCAAACAGAACCCTATACTCCTGCTGTCTTTGATGGGAACAATAATACTACCTATCATAAGATCATTGTGAGGGTTAGATGAGTGAATACGCATGAAGAATATAAAGTAAGCCTACAAAAATCACCAGGGCTGTAGAAGTTAGAGGGGCCAAGCTCAGGCACAGACGGGAGAGGTGGCCTGAGAGAGTGACCAGGGGGAGCAAAGGGAGCCTTCAAGCTGGGCAGGATCAGCTTGTTGACAAGAGTTGTGCATGCTGAAGGTGTTTTTATCTCCTGTTTGTGTATTCTACTTCTAAAAATGGGTTTTTTTTTTAAGTGTGCATGGGGGACTTCCCTGGTCCAGTGGATGGGACTCTACATATCCACTGCAGGGGGCAGGGTTCAATCCCTGGTCTCGGAACTAGGAGTTCTCATGGCACAACTAAAGAGCCCACATGCCTCAAGGAAGATGGAAGAGCCTGCATGCCACAACTAAGACCCAGTGCAGCCAAATAAATAAATATTAGAAGAAAAATTAAAAAACATTCTCTGAAAGACCCACCTACAGTGATGAATGCTGGCCTGAGGTGCAGACAGGCCGTTGCCTCTGAGCTGTGTCAGGTAGTGGGCTCTCTGGCTTCAGAGCTCCTGCAACCCCCCAGCAGAGCCCCACCACCACCACCACCACCCTGACACACACACACCACTCAGTGATCATCTGGCCCCACACTGCAGGCCAGTCCAGCCGCTGTGATTTTATCTGCATTTGGGGGCCTCCTGGGGGCCTCTTGGACGTTTAGGGGTTGTGTATGGGGCCTTCTTAACTTACTTGTCCCTTTCCGTGGACAAATAGCTCTTCTGTTCACTCCACCCTTTCCTGTGTCTGCCCACGTGCTCTGTGTTGTATATCTGGAAACTGTCTCATCCACTCTCCTAATTTGTTGTTCTACAGAAAAACTGAATATTCTGGAGTTGTCCAGCAAACACTCACAATAGAGCCTTTATACTTTCACTTTGAGTTAATTGATGCTCATTAACATAAGCATAATGGGGATTTTCTTCTGATTTTGAAAAAATATTAATGACTTCCCTGATGATCCAAGGGCTAAGACTGTCTGCTCCCAATGCAGGGGCCTGCGTTCGATCCCAGGTCAGGGAACTAGATCCCACATACTGCAACTAAGACCTGGCCCAGCCAAATATATATATATATATATAAATATATTAAAGTGAAAGTGAAGTCGCTCAGTTGTGTCCAACTCTTAGCAACCCCATGGACTGCAGCCCACCAGGCTCCTCTGTCCATGGGATTTTCCAGGCAAGAATACTGGAGTGGAGTGCCATTGCCTATTAGCAAATCTCTGAAGTACTTGCAAAATGTGGTCTTGTCACTAATAAGCTAAGAATGTACTTAAAGAGGTACCCTTTTCCCAAAGTGCATTTTTAGCCCTGACATTTTTTTTCCAACTTTTTAAAGCATGGTAAAATACACATAATATTTGCCATCTTAGTCATTTATAAGTATGCAGTTTAGCGGTATTGGGCTTCCCTTGTGGCTCAGGTGGTAAAGAATCCACCTGTAATGTGGGAGACCTGGGTTCAATCCCTGGGATGGAAAGATCCCCTGGAGAAGGGAAAGGCTATCCATACCAGTATTCTGGCCTGGAGAACTTCATGGACTATATAGTCCATGGGGTTACAAAGAGTCAGACATGACTGCATGATTTTCACTTTCACTTTTGGTGGTATTAGGGTTAGGGTTAGGGTTAGGAGATGGGCCCCTGGGCTGGACACCTGGTGTTTGTCAACTGGAGTAAAATTCAAGCTTTGTTCTCACCCTGACACTTCAAGGACAAAGCTAGTGGCAAAAACTGAGCTCTGTTAAAGCAATGAGATGACCACTCCTGAGGTTAAGGAAGACTTCTCTGTCTGCACTTGCACAGGAAGGCTTCATGGGTGTCGAAAAGCAAGGGAGCCCCACCCCATTACAAGTGTGGACATGCACCCACAGGCCTCTGCCTTGGGATTCATCTTAGGAAAAAGTTGTGCACACATATTGGGGAGGATCCAAGGACAGTCAGATGTGAAGAAAGAAACAAAATAATTGGCCAAATGGAAACAAAGACCCCAAACACCAGGAGAGATAAGAAAGCCTTCCTAAGTGATCAACGCAAAGAAACAGAGGAAAACAATAGAATTGGAAAGATTAGAGATCTCATCAATTAGAGATATGAAGGGAACATTTCATGCAAAGATGGACACAATAAAGGACAGAAATGGTATGGACCTAACAGAAGCAGATGATATTAAGAAGAGGTGCAAGAATACACAGAACTATACAAAAAAGATATTCATGACCCAGATAACCATGATGGTGTGATCATTCACCTAAAGCCAGACATCTTGGAGTGCAAAGTCAAGTGGGCCTTAGGAAGCGTCACTATGAACAATGCTAGTAGAGGTGATGGAATTCCACTTGAGCTATTTCAAATCCTAAAAGATGATGCTGCGAAAGTGCTGCACTCAATATGCCTGCAAATTTGGAAAACTCAGCAGTGGCCACAGTACTGGAAAAGGTCAATTTTCATTCCAATCCCAAAGAGAGGCAAAGCCAAAGAATGTTCAAACTACTGCACAATTGCACTCATCTCACACGCTAGCAAAGTAATGCTCAAAATTCTCCAAGCTAGGCCTCAACAGTACATGAACCGAGAACTTCCAGATGTTCAAGCTGGATTTAGAAAAGGCGAGGAACCACAGATCAAACTGCCAACATCCACTGGATCAGAGAAAAAGCAAGAGAATTCCAGAAAACCATCTACTTCTGCTTCATTGACTAAAGCCTTCGACTGTGTGGATCACAACAAACTGTGAAAAATTCTTCAAGACATAGGAATACCAGACCACCTTACTTGTCTCCTGAGAAACTTGTATGCAGGTCAAGAAGCAAAAGTTAGAACTGGATGTGGAACAACAGACTGGTTCAAAGTTGGGAAAGGAGTACATCAAGGCTGTATATTGTCACCTTGCTTATTTAACTTATATGCAGGGTTCAGTTCAGTTCAGTCACTCAGTCGTGTCCGACTCCTTGCGACCCCATGAACCGCAGCACGCCAGGCCTCCCTGTCCATCACCAACTCCTGGAGTTTACCCAAACTCATGTCCATTGAGTTGGTGATGCCATCCAACCATCTCATCTTCTGCCGTCCCCTTCTCCACCCACCCTCAGTCTTTCCCAGCATGAGGGTCTTTTCAAATGAGTCAACTCTTCGCATCAGATGGCCAAAGTATTGGAGTTTCAGCTTCAACATCAGTCCTTCCAATGAACACCCAGGACTGATCTCCTTTAGGATGGACTGGTTGGATCTCCTTGCAGTCCAAGGGACTCTCAAGAGTCTTCTCCAACACCACAGTTCAAAAGCATCCATTCTTTGGCGCTCAGCTTTCTTTATGGCCCAACTCTCACGTCCATACATGACCACTGTATGTATGGAACCATAGCCTTGACTAGACAGACCTTTGTTGACAAAGTGATGTCTCTGCTTTTTAATATGCTGTCTAGGTTGGTCATAACTTTCCTTCCAAGGAGTAAGCGTCTTTTAATTTCATGGCTGCAGTCACCATCTGCAGTGATTTGGGAGCCCAGAAAAATAAAGTCTGACACTGTTTCCACTGTTTCCCCATCTATTTGCCATGATGTGATGGGACCGGATGCCATGATCTTAGTTTTCTGAATGTTGAGCTTTAAGCCAACTTTTTCACTCTCCACTTTCACTTTCATCAAGAGGCTCTTTAGTTCTTCTTAACTTTCTGCCATAAGGGTGGTGTCATCTGCATATCTGAGGTTATTGATATTTCTCCCAGCAATCTTGATTCCAGCTTGTGCTTCATCCAGCCCAGCGTTTCTCATGATGTCCTCTGCATATAAGTTAAATAAGCAGGGTGACAATATACAGCCTTGACATACTCCTTTTCCTATTTGGAAACAGTCTGTTGTTCCATGTCCAGTTCTAACCATTGCTTCCTGACCTGCATACAGGTTTCTCAAGAGGCAGGTTGGGTGGTCTGGTATTCCCATCTCTTTCAGAATTTTCCACAGTTTATTGTGATCCACATAGTCAATAAAGCAGAAATAGATGTTTTTCTGGAACGCTTTTGCTTTTTCTGACATCTTACCATCCCTGATTAAAACAGAATCCACATACATTTTAACTCACCAGGAGATTCCTGAGTGTTCGGGGATAGTGACAGCCTTCAGCAGCTCTGTCCCACTTCACTGAAAGTGTTATTTCCCTGTGCCATCTACTAGACTACAGAAAGTGGCCTTGGAAACACATCTCTTTAAAAATATATATACATATCTGTCCACACATTTTGTGGGATCTGAATTCCCCAATCAGGAAGTGAATCTGTGCGCTCAGCAGTGACAATGTGGAGAACTAATGACTGGATTGCCAGGGAATTCTCAAAGATAATTTAATTATTTATCGATTGATTTTTGGCTGTGCTGGGTCTTCGTTGCTTTTGCGTGGGCTTTCTTTAGTTGCAGCAAGCACTCTCTAGGCATGTGGGCTTCAACAGTTCTTGTACCCCAGGTTCAGTGACTGTGGCACACAGGCTTAGTTGTTCTGAGGCATGTGGAATCCTCCCAGACCAGGGATCAAACCTGTGTCCCCTCCCATCCACTGCACCAACAGGGAAGTCCTCGAAAATAACTTTCAAGCATGGCTTTTCCCCTGGGAACACTTACAGCTCAGAATCCTAATCCCAGGCTGGAAATAGCCACAAAGTGATTTGGGTTTGCCCAGAGAAGAGGCACTGTGACCATTTGGGGACCATGCAGGCCCCTGGCTGTTAACAGTCTGTTTGCTCAGTGGGTCTAAGGCTCAGTGAGGATTATGGAATGCAGGTGTGGAGGCCCTGGAATGGCCTGCAGTGGACAGACACAGTCTCCTTCACCCTGCATCCAGGTAGCACCCTCAGAACCCTGGTCCCCACACCTCCCACACTGCCCAGGTGTCTGCTGGGTGGACACTCTGGGCCAGACTCTTGTGGCAGCTGAGGTGGTTCTGTCATCAGTCTGAAGATCCCAGTGTCAGCCCTGGCTCCCCTTCTTGCTCCCTGGGTCAGCCTCACGTTGAGTAGAAGTGCTCCCCTGATCTTGAGTAGGAGTACTCCCCTCCTTGAGGGGCTAGGCTGGGGCCCAGGTTTGCCAAGACCTCCTGGCTCAAGATGGTGCAGTGTGATGACACTCCAGCAGAAGGGGGACCCAGTAGGTCAGGACACCAGTGAGCTCAGGGTGCCTGAGTACTTGGCTAGGGGTTAGGGTTAAGAAGCAGGTATACACCCAGTCCTTTCCCATTCCCCATTTCTTCATCTATTCATCTTTTGCACAGATGCTTTCAGAGTTATGAGGGAGGATGTGGCGATGGGAGAGCTGAGAATTGTTCAACATCTGGAGGCGTGGGGTGGGAGACCCAGACTACACCCCGCAGGCACCCAGGGAAAAGAGCTGGTTCCTCTGAGCATTCTAGGTTTTCCCTTCCACCTCCCCTAGGAGTCCGTCCAGGAACTGACTCTGTCCACCTCCTTCCTTGGGCTTGCGCCCATTCACCAGGGCTTTGCCAGGGACCCCAGGGTTTGGATCATCAATGAGGCTGGTGTCAGGGCCCTCCCCTCAACCTTGCCGCTCCAGGGCTGTCCAGCGTGAGAAGTTCCAAGGGCCCGGACCACACGGGAAGCTGTGGCCTCGGAATACACGCGCAGCATCCTCCCCAAAGCTGAGGGAGCTGGGCTGCCGAAGGGGAGGCTCCTGCTGAATCCCAAAGAAGTTGGGGTGCCCTCCCCTTACACACAGGACGGCGTGGGTATGGGAGAACACCCAGAACAAGCTGCCCCAGGAGCCAGACAAAGCTGGGTTGGGAGAGGGCACGGCGAGGAGCAGCCTTGACCTGACACCCGGGCGCGCCGCCCTTCGCCTGAGGGCCCACCACCTCAAGTCTCTCGGTGGGTCCTAGGTTGTCCCGCTGCCTCGAGCCCCGCGACGCAGCCAGGGACGCCAGCCAGACGTCCAGGTTGACGTCTGCCCTGGGCCTCTCCTTCTGGTGGTCCTCACCCTTTCTGCAGCCCTCACAGCCTCATCTCTGGGCTGTCGGTGCCCCTCCACACTCTGCGGTGCCCGTGGCCCGAGACATCTCCACACCAAGGACAGGAACACCTACTCTCTCCACAGGGCTCCTTTGCACCCCATCTGGCCGCTCGCCCCCGTACTCCACTGGGCACAGCTGGGGCAGCGGCGTCTCTGTAGTCCTGGAGCCTGGAACAGGCCCAGCAGGCGCGTTCTGCCCGGCAGCAGCCCGCACACAGAACCCAATGCGGGGTCCAGCGGCCCAGACTGTGACCAGAGGTGCGCGGGGCCGGCCCGGGCGACCCTCAGGTCGCTATCCTCCGGTTTCGTCCGGGTCTACTCCCCGCCTCCAAGCCACACAGCAGCGAGCTCGAGCCCTCGCTTTCCCCCGGCCCCAGCCCCGCTCTCCTTGAACTGTGACCCCGCCTTTTACCGGATTCTGCCCCGCCCGCTCCGGGCTCTGTCGGTTCCCAAGCTACCTGGCCCCGCCCCGTCTCCGGCTTCCTAGGTTGGGGACTGGCTGGGAACCACCGAGTCGGCTGAGCCTCCGAACCGCCCAGAGCAACCGGAAGTCTGCGGGGCGAGCGGTCGCGAGCGACCGAGGCCCGTTTCCGGCGTCGTCGCGCTGCTAGAGTCTCCGGCTGGCCCCAGGAGGGTGAGTCGGTGCTGAGGGCGTAGATTAGCGTCGGGGCGGCCCAAGTTCTCCTCCCCCGCTTGGTCTAAGAGGTCTCCTACCGGCCCCCTCGTCCTCCCGCCTCCGATGAGGCGGGCTCCGCGCTCCCCCGGCCTCTCCGCTGGGAAGCGCTGGTGGAGCGGGCGGCTCTGAGAGCCCGTCTGCGCCGGGTAGGGCGGTGGTCGAGCCTTGTCCGTCTTGGCCGGGAAGAAGCGGGAGGGGTCATCCCACAGATCCGGCCTCGCGGCAGCCTCGTAACCTCCCCTTCGAGTCTAGGGATGCTCCAGCCTGCATACCCATCATCTCCCTCGGGGGCACTCTTTTACCCTTTCTCACTGCTCCTTCAAGACCTAGACTTCATGAAGGTGGCCAAAAGGGCTATGTCTTGCGATCGTAGGCTGTGTATTTTCTCTTAATTCTGGCTGCTACTTAGAGCCTGTACTTCTCTACAGGGACCCAGGATCCAGCACCGGGAGGCACATGCCTGCTGCTGGCCAGGCCCAGGTGGGGAACCGCTTGACAGTGGTCACTGCAGTCTGAATCAGCTCATGGCCTAAAGCTTCTTCCCTCAAGCCGCTTTTGGAGTCAGACTCTCCCCTAGGAAGTCTACTTCTCTATCTGACCTCCCAGGGGGATGCCCGGAGAGGGGTCAGGTTTTTGTACAAGGGTTGGGGTGTAGTCAGGTGTCCCCTCCTCTTTTCCCTGCAGTCCATCCTTCTGGTTCCTGTCTACTCCAGCCGCCCGTCACACCATGACTCATCTTGCTGCCTGAGATCTTGCCCTACTGGCTCATTCAGCCCTAGTCCTTCCTGCCTCGGAGGGTCCTTCTTGCCTCTGGCCCTTGCACACTCTGTTCCTGCTGCCTACGAGTTCCCTCCCCACCCCGATTAGCACCGAGTTAGCACCTGGGGAAGTGACCCATCAGACTAAGTCAGAGTTTCCTAGTTTAAATGCTTTCTGAGTCCCTTGTACTTGTGCTGTCATCACAGTTGTAATTTTGGTTTGTTTGCATGGTCAGTTAACTCTTTACCCCACTAGGCTGCTCCAAGGAGGTAGAGAATAGAGTGCGCTATTCACTACCACATCCCTATTGCCTAGCCAAGCACGTGGTACACATGGCAACTACCCATTACATGTTTGTGGAGTAATTCTTCCATGTCACACTCTCTGAAAGACGAATGAAGCTTCGGAGGGCAGATACTGTAGTGCTACAGCCATTTTGGCCCCACCACAAGTCCCTGCCAGAGAACACTTGGAGTTGGAAGTAAAAGATTGGAGGACGTGGTGCCCCCTCGATTAGTCTGGAAGTGAGAGGTTGGGGCCTCCAGGATCGTGACCTCTGACTCTTTGGTAACCGCCAACAGGTCTCTCAGCCAGGACACGTGGATTCCCACCCACCGAGCCTCATGGTAGGAGTCTGACTTCCCCTGTTCCCTCCCTTGTCTTGTGAGGCCCCTACCTGCTCCTCTGGGCACCCACCGTGCCCAATGGGCCTGGACCTAGACCCTCGGCCTCTTGCTGACCCCTTGCCAGTCTCGGGTGTGTCCAAGGTAGTGAGCAAACCCTGCTCAGATTGGGCCTGCCTGAGGCTCTTGGGGGAGGGTTGTAGATCCCCATGACCTGGGTCCCTCCCTCTCCTCCATACTGTCCCTCCCCTTGATTTTATTTTATATTTTGGCTACACTGCACAGCTTGCAGGATCTTACTTTCCTGACCAGGGATTGAGCCTGTGCCCCCTACAGTGGGAGCAGAGTCCTGACCACAAGACAGCCAGGGAATTCCTTCCTCCCCTCGATTTTAAAACCAAAGGGGCCTGGTGACTGTCTCACTCAACCTTGTGGTCTGTGTGCTTGAGACAGCCAGGAGACTGGTGTGTGTCCTTTCAGGAGGCTGTGACATTTGGTGATGTGGCCGTGCACTTCTCGCGGGAGGAATGGCAGTGTCTGGACCCTGGCCAGAGGGCTCTCTACAAGGAGGTGATGCTTGAGAACCACAGCAGTGTGGCTGGACTAGGTGAGGCTTTATTTGGACACCCCTAGCCCTTCCATCATCGGTCAGCACCCACCTATTTTGGCCTCTGCTAGAGGCTGCAGATCTGGAGGCCATGTGTTCGAGCCCTCATGAGCTAGGCAGGGGCTTGGGACTGTGAGTCCTTGTGGGTCAGAAGCTGACCCCAGGAGGAGTCTTGGTGAGCCAAGCAGGCTCCCAGGTTTGCATACGTCATGTGATTCAGTGCTCACAGGGTAGGTGGACTTTCTGCCTGAGTGGGTAGAAATACAATCCAAACTTGAAATGGCTTAAACAGCTACTCAGATTTTCAATTTTTCTAGTGTGTACTTATTCAGAACACTCTTCATTTTTAATGTCTGTTATGTTTGTATTTGTTTCCCTTATTTATTTTTGCAGCATTTTTTCACTGTGTTGACCGTGATTGATACTGACTGCCATGAGACTGTTGTTTCATCTTTCAGAGACCCAGCTTGTGGGTTTTGGGGGGCAGGAGGGGCAGGGCGCTCCGTCACTGAGTCTTTCCGCCTTTCTTCCTTCTTCCCTTTTAATTTATTGGGTCTGCTGTGTTGTTTCTTTCCTTCATACCTTTTGGCTGTGCTCACAGTGTAGGTGGACTTTCTGCCTGAGTGAATAGAAATAGAATCCAAACTTGAAATAGCTTGAACAGCTACTCAATCAGATTTCTTACTGTTTCTTGAGCTTAGTATTTACCTGTTCTGTGTTTACCATTCTTGTTTCTAGTTGGTGTATTTAAAAACATGAAATTTTATGCGTAAATATCACTTCAGCTGCATCCTACGAATTGTAACTCACAGTAAATACAGTTGCCACTTTCTCACTCATCACATAGTTTCTGGATAGTCGTAGTTTTGAGCCACCCATTGTGGTTGCTGTTGTGTCCAGCTGCACTTGGGTCAGGTGCAGGCTGTGGTGGTGTTTCATGGCCTTTGCCTGACCCCCTTTCTGGCTGCCCAGGGACGTTTCTCTGTGAGCCGCACACGTGTGCTTGGCGGGAACCTATTTCCTGTCGAGTGTGGGGTCCTGCTGTCACCTGAGCCTTTGACCTTCTCTGCCTGCTGCCTTCTCCACCCCATGGCTGAACACCTGAGGAGTGCTCTAGCCAGAGGGCTTGACTGGCCCTTGGGTGGGCTGGGAGCACTTCACATGGCTGCCCCACAGCATGGGGGCTACTGGCCCCAGAAGGCAGGTGCCAGGGGGTGCCTGCCGGTCTCCAGCCCTCTGCTGAGGCCCTGGGCTCTGTGTGAGGACTTGAGACTGGGGCTGCTGGCTGATGATTGGGCTTCACACCTTCTGATTTAAAATCCATTTTGTTGGTTGATTTGTTGTTGTATTGTTTCTTAAGCAACCGTACCTCTTGGAGCATCCCTGAAGGGACTGAGGGAAGTGCTGGCTGTGCCTGCTTCTCTCCCCGTGGGGGATAGCTGGCCTGTGTTCTGCAGACTTGGGTGACAGGACTCCCTGGCGATCCTGGCCCTGTCTCCATCTGCAGCAGGGCCAGACAGGGAGTCCACTCGCTCCTCTCTGTCCAGCCTCAGGAGGCAGCAGGTCTGGACAGGAGGCCCCTATGCTCCAGTAGCCCCCAACCCTTCACTCCTGGGGACCAGGGAGAACTGAGCCCCGAGCTGCACTCCCAGCCACAATGATACCGTCTCCTCCTCTGCTGCCCCCACAGCAGGATTCCTGGTCTTCAAGCCTGAGCTGATCTCCCGGCTAGAACAGGGGCAGGATCCATGGGTCCTTGACCTGCAAGGAGCAGAGGGGAGAGAGGAAGCCAGGACCACCCGGACAGGTGAGGCTTCTGGGCACAGGAGGGATTCAGGGTCCTCATGCCCGGCAAGGGCTCAGGTGGGAAGCTGGAGGGGGACCCCAGAGGCTATCCATGCAGCTTTGCTGAGCTGGCTGGGTATGCTGTGGGGTGGGCCTAGAGGCGTAGGCCAGTCATGGGGCAGCCTCAGGAGAGACTAAACTACAGAAAAGCAAGGGCATAGAACTCCTGTGCATTATAGCAAGACAGTTTGTTTTTGAACCACATTTTGTTAGTTTGAATTTTACTAATATTCATATTAAGCAAAGGCACACGTGTGACTCTGAGCAGCTGTTCACCTGCCACTGCCATGCTCCCTCCAGAGTTTCATGGGGTCTGGGTGACCCAGCCTCTCAGATGAAGTTCCAGGGCTGTGTTGGTGTCCTGAAGCTGCTGTAACAAAGCACATAGACTGGAGGCTTACCACAGCCGAGATGTACTGTTCCTTAGTTGTGGGGACCACATGTCCAGGATCAAGTCACAAGCAGTGTTGTGTCCCTCTGAAACCTGTAGGGGAGGATCCTCCCTGCCTATTCCAGTTTCTGGTGGCCCCAGGTATTCCTTGGCTGGTGGCCACATCCCTCCATCCCTCCATGTGGAGGGCAAGCAGGGAGGTGGGCCCTCTGGAAACCCCCAGGAAGGAGGCGTCAGCGTAGCCCAGTGTAGTCACTGTGGCCACCTGGAAGCTGAGGGGCAGGGCAGCAAGGGATGGACGCAGCAGTGTGAGTCAGAGGGCAGGACTGGCAGCGGCTGGAGAGAACCCTGCCCGGTGGACAGCTGAGGCCCACCTCTCTCGGACTCACCCATGCGCCCCTTGGCAGCTCTTGTGCCTCATTTTTCTCAGTACATAACATCCCTCTGTTCAGTTTTCAGCCCCTCTTTCCTCCTTACTCTACTTCCTCTCACAGGCACCCTAACCCTGCCTCTTATCCTCCACCCTTTTGGGCTCACTTTGCCTCTTTGTGGGTTTTTCCTCATACTCATTCCCTGTGAGATGACCTTTTCTCCATGTAGGAGAGTGGCTCTTTGGAGTCTTCCAGGTATATAGTAACTGAATGAATGCATTAAGCATGAACAGAACCAGATTTTGACCACTGTCAAAAGGCATTGACTTCTCATTGCATCTTTCCAAATGCTCAGTACAGCCTGTCCTGGGAGGGGGCTCAGTCCCAGGGGTGGTATGCACCCCCAACCCCCAGTCTCCTTTCTCTGAGCACAGGGGATTAGCAGCAATTTGCTTCCTGTTCATTTCAGATTCTACAGTTGGGACTGATGGTGAGCAGGACATGGACAGTTTTAAATCAGAATCCGGGGGGGTCATGGTCAAAACCTTGCCCCAGAACTTTCCTCAGAGTCCTGGCTTTGGAAACACCTCAGATCCTGAAGTCTGTTCACAGAGACAGCCAACCTCCCTCTTCCATAAAAACTTCTTGAACATGGGGACCATGGGTCCCAGGAAGGCCTTCACCGAGGACGAGTTCCAGGGTCATGGTGAGTGGGGAAGCAGTGGCCGCCTGGGTTGTCAGCCTGATCAAAGTCAGTGGTCCTTCGGAAGGTGCGATGTATGTGGCAGGAGTCTGCGATCTCCTTCAGATGCTGCTCTACACCAGGAAGTGAATACCCAGCAGAAACCCAACAGATGCCAAGAGTGCCAAAAACAGTTATCCGATTGCTTCCAGGGGAGACCTCTGAGTACCTTTCCTGGAGAGAAACCATATGAGTGTAGGGAGTGTGGGAAGGTCTTCAGGTTGTGCTCACAGCTTACTCAGCATCAGAGGATCCACACTGGAGAGAAGCCGTTTAAGTGCACCGACTGTGGGAAGGCCTTTCGCCTGAGCTCAAAACTTATTCAGCATCAAAGGATTCACACTGGGGAGAAGCCCTACAGGTGTGAAGAATGTGGAAAAGCCTTTGGGCAGAGCTCCAGCCTCATCCATCATCAGAGGGTCCACACGGGAGAGAGGCCCTATGGCTGCCGGGAGTGCGGGAAGGCCTTCAGCCAGCAGTCTCAGCTGGCCAGGCACCAGAGGACCCACACGGGAGAGCGGCCCTACCCGTGCCGGGAGTGCGGCAAGGCCTTCAGCCAGAGCTCAACCCTAGCTCAGCACCAGCGGATGCACGCTGCAGAGAAGCTTGAGCTCCCGAGAACCCCGGAGAGTCCCAGCCTGGGTGCACGTCAGAGGATGCATGTTCCTGAGAAGCCATTTAAGTGTGACGAGTGTGGGAAGGCTTTCCGGTGGGTCTCCCGCCTGAGTCAGCATCAACTGACACACACTGGAGAGAAACCTTATAAATGCAACAAGTGTTCAAAAGCCTTTGGTTGCAGTTCACGACTTATTCGCCACCAGAGAACTCACACTGGAGAAAAACCGTTTAAGTGCGATGAGTGTGGGAAGGGCTTTGTCCAGGGCTCACACCTCATTCAGCATCAGAGAATTCATACCGGGGAGAAGCCGTACGAGTGCAGTGACTGCGGGAAGGCCTTTAGCCAGAGCTCGAGCCTCATTTACCATCAGAGGATTCATAAGGGGGAGAAGCCCTACGAGTGCCTCGAATGTGGAAAAGCCTTCAGCATGAGCACACAGCTCACAATACACCAGAGGGTGCACACGGGCGAGAGGCCATATAAGTGCAGTGAGTGTGGGAAGGCCTTCAGCCAGAATTCCACCCTTTTCCAGCACCAGATTATCCATGCCGGGGTGAAGCCCTATGGATGCAGCGAGTGCGGGAAGGCCTTCAGCCGGAGCTCATACCTGATCGAGCACCAGAGGATCCACACTCGTGCCCAGTGGTACCGTGAGTACGGGAGCACCCTGGAGGCTTCCACCCACACGAGTCGTAGGAGAGTTAATACTGTAAAGAAACTTCACAAATGTAATGAATGTGAGAAAATATTCAGGTGGCGGTCGCATCTCATTATCCACCAGAGAATTCACACTGGAGAGAAACCTTACAAATGTAATGAATGTGACAAAGCTTTTAATAGGAGCTCAAGGCTTACTCAGCATCAGAAAATTCACATGGGCTAGACCACTTACCTTTACAAATGTGTATAAATGTGAATAAACCTACAGCCTTAATTTATTTGACATGGGATCTTTTACACTGAAGATCTAGAAAACTGGGGAAGATTCAGAATTGCTCTCTTAGGGAGTGCTGAGATTCCTACGTGGTGTATGTTTCTGCTGGCACGTTTGACCTTATCTCCTCCAATAAAGCTCGTGTCTCCATCAGGGTGACACGTGTAGCATTTGAGCTCTCAGAGGGATGACCCTGGACCTTGCGGACGAGGCGTGAGACGAGCCCTGGCAGCCCCACCGGCTGAGGGGGTGGAAGAAGTCACCCAGGACGCCTTCCTTAGGCCCCAGGTACCAGACTGGCTTATGCAGCAAGGATGTGTTTGTGCAGGGCTGCTGGGGGGGTGCCTGGGCTCCCCTTCTGCTCTCCTCAGCGGATATGCCTCGCAGAGCAGCCCTTCTCTTTGGGGAGGTGCTGGGTCCATGCAGGCACGCCAGGAGCAGCACCCAGGCCTGGGGACAGTGTCCCTGGCCTGCCGTAAGTCCAAAACCCAGTGGCCTCCCCGAGCATTGTCTTAACAGTGGTTACAAGAATGAAAGAGCAGCCCCGAGGACGCCACCAGAGGCGTACCCTCAAAACACCAGCCACACGGACCACCAGAACTGGAAGGTCTGCAGGCAGACGCGTGAGCTGGTGCCTTTGCATAGGCCGATGGGTGCTGGAGACGCCTGCTCACCAGGATCAGCATGGGGGTGTGGCCTCAACGGGCCCCACAGGTCCCAGGGCAGAGGGCCCATGGGTGCCAGTGAGCAAGCCCACTCTGCTGGCATCACCTCCTGCTCAGGTTTTCTCTGCCAGCACAGCCCGGCTTGGGTCAAGTGGTCAGAGTATGTGGCCATCTTGTCACCAGCGGAAGGAACGTGCAGGGAACATCGCTGCTCTGGTTGACTGACAGGCTGGGCTGCAGAGCGGCTCCTGGAGCAGCTCAAGGCCTGCGAGCTGCAGGATGAGGCTGACATGCAGCGGTAGTTCCCGCATGGCCCAGGGCCCTGGGCTGTGCAGGGGGACTCAGGATGAGGAGTGTCACCAGCTGCTACCCAGGACCACCCCGAGACCTGGCAATCTTTGGCACCACTGACGATAATCACAGGGCAAAGGGCTGTCTTCCATGGAGGGGCCATGTCTCTCGTGTCCAACAGGTGACCCTGAGGTCACTTGAGGGTTTATTGCAACAGGACTTGGTGGGTCACATCACACGGGTTGTGTTAAGCCCAGGTTCACCTTGTGTGATGTAGCCCAGAAGCAGCCTGTGGTTTTCTCTCCGAGAACAAGTGCCAGCCGTTCCAGGTGCCTGGAGAGGTTGGGACAGCAGAGTCCAGGATGTTCTCAGCAAGTAGACGGGACTCAACCCCCCAGCAGCTCAGCCTGATTGGCTGCTTCCCTGGCACAAGGTGTGTAGGTCGCAGCGCTGTCTTGGGACAGGATTGCCCCACCTGCAACTTCGGTGTGCTCCTGCCCTGGGTGGGGCACCATGCAGTGTGCATCTGCAGCAGCTGTAACCCCCCGCTTCACCCACAACTTGTGTCTGCAAGTCAGTGCAAGACGGCAGGGACCTCTACAGACACCAGAGGTTACGTCCCCACCTCAGCTGCTGTGCTGAACCAGGTGGTCACTGCCTTCAGAGCCTGGCAAGGTGGGCACCTCTAAGTGGGCCATATCTTAGGCCTTTTGAGCCACCTAACAGTGGGACAAGATCAAGGTCCTGGGTGGACATGCCACACCCCCACCCTCTGCTGGTGCTAAGAAAGTGGTTTGTCATCGGATGGGCCCTCCCCACAAGGGAGTCCTCCTGGCCACTTCCTGGTAATGACGTGCAAAGGGGTGCAGGGCCTCTGGACTCCAGGGTCTGCACCACAGGATGCTTGTCTTTCCTGACAGCACTTGCAGGCCAGCCAAAAAGGGCCCAAGGACCCAGCCTTAAACACACTCTAGCACCTGGACTCGGAATCAACATGGTCCTGTTGGGGCTGGCCCACTGTGTGCCCCGTGGGCCAAATGCAGGCCTGTGCCCACGTCTGTGAAGCCTGGTGATCAGCCTGAGGACGCTGGCCTGGGACCTCCACAAAACCTGAGCTGGAGTCAGTCTGTAAATGCATGCAGGTCTGAGAAATGTAATCACAGACAGCCAAGGAGGCTTCGCCAATGCAGCAGCTGCTTCTGATCTGACAGCCTCCTGGTTTTGCTTCCTGGCCGGTCGGCAGGGCTCCTGACCACGTGGGCTTGGTGCTGCTCACAATCCATGTGTGCTTGAATCACCTTCAGAATCTTCATGTCCCCGTTTACCTTGTAACAGGCCTAAGAACTAAGAATGGTTTTTACATTTTTAAATGGTTGGAGGCGGGTGGGGAAAGACTATTTTGTGACATTTGAGAATTATATTGAAATCAGATTTCAGTGTGACCAAATAAAGGTTCTTGGAACACAGCTGGCCCTTTGCTTGCAGGGTGCCTCTGACCGCGTGGCAGTCCTGCCTCCAGCCTTTGAGGTATTATTTTTCCTCTGTTCTTATGTTTTGTTCACTTAAATGTCCCAGGATAACCAAAAATTCAATAGAAATAAATCTTAAGCCCTACATTCCAGCCTAGAATACTGGCTGCAGAAGCATTGGGTGAGGAGTCTCCTTGGCTGCATCCACATGAAAAAAGTTTGTGGTATTTGTGTGTCACCTGACGACGTTGCATTCAAACTGCTGCTGCCTGGGTTTCAGATCCCAGAGCACGGAGAAGTGTCTTTCTTTCTTCTCTGTGTGCGCTGGGAGGAGAGGAGAGGGCTGCCTGCCAGGTGTGGGAGTTCTGGACTATTCTATCCTACTTCCAAGCTGTATTTCCCAGTTGGGGTTTCAGGAACAGTAAACTCATTTTAAGAATTTCTGGGAATTTCTTGGCACTCCAGTGGTCAGGACTCAGCTTTCCCCTAGATCCCACAAGATGCCCAGCATGGCCAAAGAGAATTTCTAGAATGCTCATAGAATAGATTTAAAATACTTGGGATTTCTTTCTCTTTTGGAGACAAATTAAACTCATAATTTTGACCTGAAATTTGTCTTCATTATCAGATAAGCTTTATGATACTTTGAGCATTCTGGAAGCTTCACTAATAAACTGGGGTGTCTGTGCAGAGCCCAGTGGGTTTTCACATTCGTGTGTCCCTTTGTGGATGTGGCTTGCACTCAGAGCCCAGGAGAAGTTTGTTGAATGAATGCTGTGTTTGAGGTACACCAGGCTTTGAGGTGAAGCTTTAGAGGCCCACAGATAAGAGAAAATGCTCCAGCGCCAAGTTCCCACAGAGGTCTACTTAAGGTCAAACATCTGCTCTCTGCAAGGTCTTATTCTTGTCTGGGGACATGGGGGCAGGGCTAGCTCTGCAGTCTGAGGGAGCCCTACAGGCGTGCAGGGAGGTGCAGCATTTAAAGTCACCCTCACCCCACCTGGTTTTGCAAGGCCCTGGAAGTGAGAATGGTTTTTCTGGTTTTGGCTGTGCTGGGTCACAGTGGTGGCACACAGGATCTTTTAGTTATGGCATGCAGGATTTGATCCCCGACCTGGGATTAAACCTGGGGCCCCTGCATTGGGAGTGTGGAGTCTTAGACACTGGACAACCAGGGAAGTCCTAAGAATGGGTTTTAAATGGTTGAAACAAATTTTGTGATGTGAAATTAAAATTTAGTGTCCACAGGACATTTTATTGGAATATAATCATGCACATTGGTTTCATTGTTTTCTCTGGCTGTTCTGAGCTACAGTGGCAGAGCTGATAGAATCATGACCTGAAAGGCTAAAATATCCTCTAGCTGTTTAGAGAAAAGGTCACCACACCCAATGCAGGTGAGGAGGGCCACCTCTGCTAGCCTCCAAGCCTGTGCCCCACAGCTGGAGGGACCTTCTTCAGCTGGATCATCTCTATGTCCCCACACACAGTAAGGCCAGAGGCTGTGCATGGTCTCGAGGCTGGTGGCCTCATTACCTGGCTCCGTTCAGCGCCAGGAGCCAGCAATCCCAGGAACAGCCTGCTGCCCATCGTCTGCTTCTCACGAAAACCTCTCTCTCTGTACAGTGATGCCTGTGTCACTGTTTGCCCGTGTGCGCCTCCTTGAGACAAGCACGAAGGCTCACAAGTGGACAACCTGGGGCTGGCAGTATTAGAACTGTCAAGAGCTCATTGGAGGCCAAGGCCAGGGGTCGACATAGTCAGGGCCCACCGCATCCAGCTTCCGAGGATGGAGGTCAATGTTCTGGTCCAGGCGTTCCTGACCAGTGACTTAAAAGGCACAGATGGTGCCTTCTGGGGATGAGGGAGAGAAGCAGGTGAGCAAGCAGAGCTCTGCACCCCCAGTTAGCAGCCTGGACCCCTCAAGGGTGGAGATGACAGCACGTATAGACATGGAGCCTCAGAGGGGCCCAGACCCACTGAGTCTGCTGACCCTCCAGGGCCTGGGGAGGGGATGAGCAAGGTGGACACACTCACGTGGCTAGCTGGGAGACAGGGGGCTACCCCGGCCAGGAGCACGGCAACAAAGGCCTCTGTGGCCTGGCAGGCAAAAGGGTGTGCAAACCCTAGTCCTGAGGCGTGGAGCTCCGAGCCTCGGTCAGAAAAGCACCCCTGCCTGCTAGATCAGCCAAGAGGATGAGGTGGGCTTCAGTTGAGAGCTCTTGTCCTCCTCCAGGGTCCCTCAGGAAGGGACGCTATGTGTGTTCCTGCCAAGCATGTGCCTTAAAATCACAGAATCGTAGCCATAGGGCCCTTCTGTGGCAGCGGAGCTAAGAGCTGGGGCACCTGGGCTGGGCTTGGACTCCAGTCCTCGTTCCTGGTTGCACCAGTGAACTTTGCTATGCTAACCTGCAAAACAGACACGCCGCAGCCTGTGGACGTCTGCCCTGAGCGCGTGTCCTCACCCTGGGGCCAGCGGCCTCGGGGGACGGGAGCCAGCACGGAGCGCCTCACGCCACCAGGGTCACATGCCCGAGAAGCCAGCGGATGTGCAGGCAGGAAGGGAAGGCTGGCAGAGAACCGCCCACCAGTTCCCCCATCAGCTGTGTGTCACTGGGCAACACTCAACCCTCTGCGCTTCGTCACCATGTCGGTGCCTTTGAGTTAACGGTCTAACATGAGCCTGGTGGAGCGCCTGCACTTGGTTCCTTCCACCTGTTCCTTCTCCCCACTCGGCTGCGTCGTCGGGGCCTGGCCTGTAGGGGGCGCGCAAGGACGTGCTTTGGGAAGTTAGGTACTGTCCGAATCTTTGGGACTCAGGATTGCAGCCCGCCAGGCTCTTCTGTCTACCTTGGCATTCATTGCTCGAGGCGAGAATACTGGAATGGGTAGCCATTCCATCCCGACCCAGGGATGGAACCCCTGTCTTCTGCATTGCAGGTGGATTCTTTACCAAAATGGTCGCTTTTTTTTTTTTTTTTAAACAACACTATGCTAAGTAAAACGCCAACACAAAAGGCTACACAAGGTATGATTCAATGTAGAAATTGGTCACGTTCTGCCTTCTCTGTTCCTACCTCTAAACAGTCTTAATACATAAAATCCATTTACCACTTACTATTGATCAGTGATTAAAACAATTTTGTTGAAATACAGCTGTTTACAACGTTGTGCTAATTTCTGCTGTACAGCAGTGATTCAGTTATACATACACATTTTCCATGATTTATCATGGTCAGGGCTGGTCAAGGGCTCTGCACACTGCTGCCCTAAAGGCACCCAGGAGAGGCCCGTGCTCCCCCTTCCCCACCACTCTCCCACTCAATTGTTGAAGCCCAAACCCCCTGCTGAGCAGGTGATTAAGGTTGGATGAGGTCATAAACACAGGGCCCTGATCCCACAGGACTGGTGCCCTCTTAAGAGGAGGAGAGCGCTCTCTCTCTCACACACACACACTCACACACTGTCACATACTCACACACACATATTGAATATAGTTCCCTGTGCTGTACAGGAGGACCTTATTGTTTTTCCATCCTGTACATAATAGTTTGCATCTGCTAATCCCAGACTCCCAACCCTTCCCTCCTCCGCCTCCTCCCCCTTGGCATCCACAATTGTGTTCTGTGTCTGTGTTTTGTAGATGTGTTCGTGTGATATTTTAGATTCCACATGTAAGTGATATCATATGTCTTTCTCTGACTTCACTCAGTATAATAATTTTCAGTTGCATAACATCACTGTGATTTTTAATTGTGGGAAAAAAGGAAACACAGAAGTTGCTCTGCTCTGAATGTTTGTGTCAAATGACCTAATGCCAAATGTGAGGAGGGGGGCCTTTGGGTGTGCTCAGGTCATGAGGGTTGAGCCCCCCCCCCTTTTTTTGGAGTCCCCTCATGTGTCCTCTCTCCACACGAGGACAGCGATGTCTGCAGCCAGGACCACGGCTCCCTGACCCTGCCGGCCCCAACCTCGGCCGTCCGCCCTCCGCACTGTGAGAAATCAACATCTGCTGTTTTAGGAGCTGCCCAGTCTCTGGTGCTCTGTCTGCCAAGCCCAAGAGAAACTCAGCATGCCCACTGAAGGGATGCATGCTCTGCAGCCGGGAGACAGACCATCACGTTCAGGGAGAGTTAAATGAACAGAGCTGCGTTAACACACAGACACAGCACAGAGAATAAGTTCAAATCTGGTCAAGACGGTTTCTCCACGGCTGTCTATGGGCAAAGGAGCTTTCTGGTTCTTTTTAGTTTTGTTTGTTTTTTAGGATTTTCCAAACATATCATAATAAGTACATATTCCTGACACATGCCTGACGGTTGAGGAAGAAGTCACAGCAAAGAGAGCCTCCATCACTGGTTGAGGCAGACGTGGTGCTCAGCTTCCAGTGCAGGTCCTTGTGGGCAGGCCTAGGCAGCAGCGAGGATGGCCCAGTCCAGCTCCTGTCCTCAGGGAAGAAGGGCCCAGGATGCTGGCTGATACTGTAGACACGGGGAGTCCGAAGCCCTCGGCTGAGCCAGGACTGAGCCCCACATGGGGCGTGGCTCAGGAAACCCCAGCTCTGAGTGCAGCCCCCAGGGCACCTTCTCTTCTCTGTCCCTTTGGCCCAACTTGCTGGGACCCTCGCTCAGGGAAAGGCCTAATTAATCAAGATCATGGGAGCATTCTGGAAACAACACAGAGGAAACACTGCTGCCCTTGATGGGTTCTGGCACAGAGTGGGGACAGGAAAGGGGTGCTAGGGAAGGCTAGGGGCTTCCAACAGACATGGCAGGATGCCAGGTAGGCACCCAAACCCAATCACTATTTTTCAGAGGAAGCTCCTGCCTGATGCTTGGGCCCATTAATCCTACCAGGCTGTGACCTGGTTTCCTGGTAGAGCAAACCACAGAGGCGGGGACACTGCCAGGCCCCCTACCTGGAGTGCAGTTATGCCGAAGGGGACAGGGCTGGTCAAGGGCTCTGCACACTGCTGCCCTAAAGGCACCCAGGAGAGGCCCCTGCTCCCCCCTCCCCACCACTCTCCCACTCAATTGTTGGAAGCCCAAACCCCTTCTGAGCCTGCATTTAAAAATGCGGCCTTCAGGGAGGTGATTAAGGTTGGATGAGGTCATAAACACAGGGCCCTGATCCCACAGGACTGGTGCCCTCTTAAGAGGAGGACAGTGCTCTCTCTCTCTCACACACACACACACACACACACACGCTCACACACTCTGTCACATATTCACACACACATGCATACACATGCACAGAGGGAAGTCCAAAGGTCGGGGGAGAGGCCTCACCAGGACCTGACCATGCTGACACGCTGACCCCAGCCTCCAGAACTGCGAGCAAGTCATTTCTGTTGTTCAAGCCACTTAGTCTATGGCGGTGTGAGCTGCCTGAGCCACCCAGCCGCAAGACACCCCGCTCCCCTCTCCGCCTCCACCACCAACTCCAGACTCCTCACCCCCATCCTGCAGCCTGCCCTTTGCAGTCAACACAGTATCCGGTGTGATCCTCTAACACGACTATCTCATCACACGCATTTCACTCAGAGTTGAGCCGAGTTCCCAGAGAGGCCCTCGGCCTGCCCCTATGCCTCCACTCATCTCCTCCCACTTGGCCGCAGCCCCGCGCCCACAGGCTTTCCCTCTGAGCAGTGTCCCTGCTTCCTCTTGGCTAAAGAACCACGTCCTCAGGAGACCCGCCCCAAGACCTGATTTAAAGTGCAGCCCAGCTCTCCCACCGCCCTGCCTCCCATGTCCGGAGGCTGCTGCACCTCCTGCAGCACCTACCCTCTCCAGGGCTACACTGCTTGTTTTTATTACACATTCCTCCCCACACCCCCTCCACTAGAATGCACTTTAAGGTCAGGGATTTAAGATGGGGAATGAAATGTGCACCCTGAAATACAGGGTTCCCAAGAGCAAAGGAGCAACAGCTCGGATGCTGCACAGGACAGGCTGAACAGCCTGTGTTCTCACAAAGGCCTTGTCCTGAACCTCAGACTACACGTGGGCCCACCAGCGCAGTGGGTGCCCTTACCTGGCAGCAAGACCGACCGACCACTGTGGAGAGGGCGCATGCAGTTTGATGCCTACCCAGGAGGACGTATTTTTTTATACAGTTGCTTTACTTCCAAAAACAGGGAAAGACACAGCTGTCTACTTCACTTAGAGAAAGACATGGTTACACTCCCTCACTGGAGTGCCTTCTCAGAAGGGCAGGCTTCGCTCCGGAGAGCCCATCTGAGACAGCCGCCTGGGCGACTGGAGGCACTGGCGAGGCTCAGTCCTGCAGCTTGCGTTCGCACCTCTTCTCCAGGTCGGCCATCTCCTTCAGGACCAGGGCCACAGCAAACCGCAGCTCCTGGAATTTGGCCGTGGGAACCTCAAAGCGGAGGGCAGACCCATCCGAGAGCTTCAGGTGCATCAGGACGCTTGGCTGCAGGGAGCGGGCCAGGGCGCTGGTGGAGATGGCCACGTCCACCCTCCACCGAAAGTCGGCGATGTGGGGCAGCCATGCCCCCTGCTGCCTGGCCACAGAGTCAAGGAGAGGCCGCTGGCTACCAAACACCACGCTGGCCAAGTCCACAACCAGGTCTTGGGGGATGCAAAGCTCCTGGAGCTGGTTCTTGAAGGTGTCGGGCTTCAGGCTGGCCAGGGGCAGCCGGAGAGCCTGCTGGAGCAGGGTGTGTGTGCCAGCTATCAGGGCACCCAGCTGCTCCTCAGGCAGGTTGGCGCCAGCCCTGAGGTGCTGCACAGCCTCCCGGCAGTCTTCTCCCTGCAGACTGCTGACCACCAGCTTCAGCAATTTTCTGAACGTGGCCCTGTCCAAGTCCCCCAGAAGCTGGGGCATTGCTGCCACCTCAGGGGGCAACTGGGCCCCCAGGAAACTCACGCAGTCACTGTGACTGTCACCAGGGCGATGCAGGTGTGCAGCGGCAGGACCCACAGCAGACATCGATGCTTCCTGCTCTTTGACAGGCAGCCTAGTAGGTCTCAGCCCAGCCGGCCTGGAAGAGGTGCGAGAGAAGCCCAGTGACCCCCACACCCTTTGGGCCAGTGAATGAGGACTGACAGGGTCTCCACTCCCAGATGCTGATGGTATGAACCACTGATGACAGCCAGTGTGACAGGAGGTGCCCTGGAATCACGTGGCAGAAAGCCCTCTCTAGTCCCTGCAAAAGGGGAGGCAGAAAGCAGCTGAAAATGGAGATGAGGTGAGGAGGAGAAAAGGAAGAGAACCAGGAAAAGGAGAGCACACATGAGTTCTTCAAATAAACATCGAGTTAAAGAATGAAAGAGAAGCGAGGTCCAGAGAACACAAGGACACAACAGCCACTGCCACTGCAGACTCTGAGGCCATTTATCTACTCTGCCTCCGGGCCTCGCACGGCTCTACCATCAACACGGAAATCAGGCGCAAACAATCACTCAAGCCGAAGATCAGAACCCAGGCTCGTACACTCAGAAATCCCTGCTGTTTTCGGGACCAGATGGCGCCTCTCAGGCAGGAGGGGCTAAGGCGCACGCGGCAGCAGAGGTGGGGGCAGTATCTAGAGAAAAGGGCTGAGAGGTTACCTGAAGGCCGGCACGACGCCCCACCCCTGGTCCTGCAGAAGCACCCCGCGCACCGCAGCCGCGCCGAATGCCGAGCAAAGCCGTCCTCAGCAAGGCGGCCCGCGAGGAAAGGGGGGCTCTCCAGTCTTCCTCGCACCCCGCTCTCCGGGAAGGCCGAGCGCCCCTCACGCTAGTCGTCAGCGACCAGCCACTGCCGGAACTCCGGGTTTTCCTTCAGGGTCTGGCCTGTGCCGGGACAACCGTCCTCTGCCCCGCTGCCGGCCGCTAGGGCTCCGCTCCCAGGAGGCCGGTGCGCTGCCTCCAGGCTCGGAGAAAGGAGCGCCCGAGGCTGCCTCCAAGCTTCGCCGGAGCCACCGCCCCACCAGCGGTCAGCGACCTTCGGCCCCGCCCCGAACTGCCATATCGGCTTCCTGACTCCCGGGCGCTCGCCGTTCCTCGGGCAAGGCAGACCTCTCCCACCCAGCAGCCCGCTCCCCGCGCCTCCTCCGCACCTTACGCCTGGTCCTGAGCCCGGAGCAGCACCGCAAATAGCCGGAAGCAGGGCCTGGTTCCCAGAACCGACTGAGAGGCGACGCTCGCCACGCCCTACCCCTCTCCACGGGCCGCTCTAGGGCTGCTGGAGGACTGCTCTCGGTGCTCCGCGGTCGGAGGGGCGAGGCCCAGGCGCCGCGTCCGCGGAAACCTCTGCGGATTCCGCGGCCACCTCTGCGGATTCCGCGGCCAGCCCTGCGGTTTCCGCGGCCAGCCCTGCGGTTTCCGCGGCGGCTGTGGACCGAAGAGACGCGGTCGGCTCTGGGGTGTGAGGGCGCTGGAGGGGCTGAGTGCAGACTCTGGGCCGCGAGGCTCGCCTGCACAAAAATGTGAGCGAGTTTCGCCTCTCAGTTGTTCACTTTGAATGGGTAAATTGACGGGGTGTGCATTTATCTCCGTGGAGTGATATTTTAGAAGTCAATGAGGGACGTTCCTTGACGTTCAGGTGGTTAGGACCTCGGCGCTTTCACTGCCGTGGTTCAGGTTCAACACTCTGCAAGTCCCGGCTCCCCTCGCCCCGCAAAGTCAGTGAAAAACAAGGCAGACAAGTCCACAAAATGAGCAAGGGGGTTGAATAGATTATCTCAAAGAAGAACAATATAAAATGCTGGTGAGCACGTGAAGAGATGTTGGGCTTTGCTGGCCATTAAGGAAATGCAAGTGGAAGCCACAAAGTTGCCATTTCACACCATCAGTGTGGATACAGTCAGACAAATCACGTGTTGAATGTGCCCCACCCCTCAACTCTTATGTAGAAACCCTAATCCCAGTGTGACCCTATTTGGAAATTGGACCTTTGGGGAAGTATTTAGGTTAGGATGGGATTAGTGTCCTGCAGACTTAAAAAAAAAAAAAAATTACACAGTGTGAGAGTTGTGAGTTAAATTTTATTGGGGGCAAAATGAGGAGTACAGCCTGGGAGAGAGCATCTCAGATAGCTCTGAGAAATTGCTCCAAAGAGGAAAGGAGAAGGTCAATATATTTGTGATTTTGGTGAAGGGGGAGTATATGTGACAAAGCACATATTTGTTGCAGAAGGTTTCTGCTAGTCACAAGGAGCAGTAGTGACTTGTGAACCATGAAGGATTTTAGTGCTTTCCTAGATATGAGGAGATACAAGAATTGGGCTCATGAAATCATCTTCTGAAAATATCTACTTGAAGACTTGTTCTGCCAGTTTTTCCCAGAGCACAGAGAGCGTCATTTCTGCTCTTCACTCTCAGCTCTTTTCAGAGGGTGTTGAAAATCAGCAGCTCCAGTAGCACATGATTTAATCCTTGAAGAGGTAGATGAAAAGTCCAATTTGTAGTTGACAACCCTTTAAGAAGAGACAGAGTGGTGACTAGCCCTGTCAACTCTGAGGACACAACCAAAAAGCTGCCCTTTTCCAGAGGATCTTCCTGAGTCAGGGATCGAACCCGCGTCTCCTGCATCTTCTGCACTGACAGGTGGTACTTTACCACATGGAGAAGGAAATGGCAACCCACTCCAGTACTCTTGCCAGGAAAATCCCATGGATGGACGGAGGAGCCTGGTAGGCTACAGTCCATGGGGTCGCAGAGAGTTGGACACGACTGAGCAACTTCACTTTCTTTCACTTTCACTTTACCACTAGCGCCACCTGGGTAGTCCTGAATGGGGCATGTTCAAGCCTTATTCTCCACCACGGTCTGGCTCACCTCCCCTACCAAACCACAGGTAGAGTCTGCAGATGGGAGTTATGGTCTTGGTTGGAGCCCTAGTGTTTGCATTTGTAAAATGAAAGTTTATTTATTTATTTTTTATCTCAAAGGGATATAGAGTTCAGCCAAGGAGGGTACCTGAGGAGCTAGCAAGGCAGGAACTTTCAAGTGGTCCTAGTTTTTTTTTTTTTTGGTCCTAGTTTTGAAAATTGAAATGAATGATGCCAGGTTTACTGGGACAAGAATGTCAGTAGGAAAATTCACAGTTAAGCACCAAGGAGAGAGGGAGCACCCCCAGGGCTGAAAAAGAGGAGAGAAATAGAAACCAAAGCTTCAAACTTGGAAATGATGCTGTGGCAGCTCTGGGGCCTTGGCCAACATGGAAACGACAGATTAGGCCCGAGTGACTCCAGAATAGTGGTGGCAACTGAGTCTCCTCCAGCGCTGGAACTCCAGAGGGCTCTTATCTTCTGTGTAAAGATGAATGAGAAAACATTCCATTTCCTTGCACAGAGATGCTGGGCATCTCCATGAACAAAGGAGATGGAGCTGGGAGGCAGGCAGGCCAAGGTAACTAGAGTTCAAAGGGAGCAGAAGAAACTACTAATACTGCAAACTGAAGTAAGCATTCACAAACAAGCATTTGGAGATACCGAAAACTTAAAAAAAATCATATCTTTCAAAACTAAAAATGAAAATGCACCCCCTCAAAAAAAAAAAGGAAGAAATGCAATGAATGATCAAATGAAGGAAGGGAACTTTTTAAAAACTTATTTTCAAGCCATATATCCAACCTACTTCCAGATGGTTCAGGATAAAACAAGAAATATAAATGTGGAAAGAGTTAAAAATTGATTAACCTGAATGAAGGTTATCTGGGAGTTCTCTGCATTATTGCAACTTACCTGTAAATTTTAAATTATTTCAAAATAAAAAGGAATCTCTCTGTCAATGCAGGGAACATGAGTTAAATCCCTAGTCAGAGAAGATGCCACATGCCTCGGAGCAACTAAGCCGGTATACCACAACTACAGAGCCTGTGCTCTGGAACCCACACTCTGAAAAAAGAGAAGCCACTGCAACAAGAAGCTACCACTCATTGCAACTAAAGAAAGCCCATGTGCAGCAATGAAGACCCAGTGCAGCCAAAAAAAAAGAAAAATCTATATGATTCAAAAGCAAGAAATATGGATTTGCAGAAGATAGCTATACAAATACCATAATACCTGCTTCTGTTCCCATACTTATGAAATAAATTCCATGGAGTCAGGAGAAACAAATAAATAAATTGTATCTCAATAATGCTGTTAAAAAAAATTTTTTTTAAGTCAGGCTGTCTTATTTTCCAGACACAAAATCAAAGGATGTCTGAAGGCTGTTTAACATCTCAGCAGCCAGCCTTCTGCAGGGGAGGAATAAGAGTGGGTGTGGGTGCCACCAGTCACCTCTAAACTTCCTAGAACCAATGGAGCTGAGCCCCTGGCCCTGTCAGAGGACTGCAGGGTGAATTGGGCCAAGCTTCTCGATTCTGTGCTCAGCGTCTCCACCTGGAAGACAGAATGATGACAGTGCCTACAGAAAAGGAACAATTAAGCCAAGCCTAGTATGCAGAGGAGCGTTTTGTGTGATGCAATATTCAAGAAAATTAGAGATACCAAGGGAACATTTCATGCAAAGATGGGCACAATGAAGGACAGAAATGATATGGACCTAACAGAAGCAGATATTAAGAAGAGGTGGCAAGAATACACAAAATAACTATACAAAAAATGTTTTAATGACACCGATAACCATAATGGAGTGATCACTCACCTAGAGCCAGACATCCTCGCATGCGAAGTCAAGTGCGCCTTAGGAAGCATCAGTAGGAACAAAGCTAGTGGAGATGATGGAATTCTGGCTGAGCTATATTAAATCCTAAAAGATGATGCTGTGAAAGTACTACACTAAATATGCCAGCAAATTTGGAAAACTCAGCAGTGGCCACAGGACTGGAAAAGATCAGTTTTCATTCCAATCCCAAAGAAAGGCAAAGCCAAAGAACGCTCAAACTACTGCATCATTGCATTCATCTCGCACACTAGCAAAGTAATGCTCAAAATTCTCCAAGCGAGGCTTCAACAGTACATGAACCGAGAACTTCCAGATGTTCAAGCTGGATTTAGAAAGGAAGCAGAGATCAAACTGCCAACATCTGTTGGATCATAGAAAAAACAAGAGAATTCCAGAAAAACATTTACTTCTGCTTCATTGACTATGCGAAAACCTTTGACTGTGTGGATCACAACAAACTGTGGAACATTCTTAAAGAGATGGGAGTACCAGACCACCTTACCTGCCTCCTGAGAAATCTGTATGCAGGTCAAGAAGCAGCTGTTAGAACCAGACATGGGAGAGCGGACTGGTTCAAAATTGGGAAAGGAGTACGTCAAGGCTGTATATTGTCACCCTGCTTATTTAGCTTATATGCAGAGTACATCATGCAAAATGCCAGGCTAGATGAATCACAAGCTGGAATCAAGATTGCTGGGAGAAATATCGATAACCTCAGATACCCAGATGACACCACCCTTATGGCAGAAAGCAAAGAGCAACTAAAGAGTCTCTTGATGAAGGTGAAGGAGGAGAGTGAAAAAACTGGCTTAAACCTCAACATTCAGATAACTAAGATTATGGCATCTGATCCCATCACTTCATGGCAAATAGATGGGGAAACAATGGAAATAGTGACAGACTTTATTTTCTTGGATTCCAAAATCACTGCAGATGATGACTGCAGCTCTGAAATTAAGAGACACTTGCTCCTTGGGAAAAAATCTATGACCAACTTAGACAGCATATTAAAAAGCAGAGACATTACTTTGCCAACAAAGGTCTGTCTAGTCAAAGCTATGGTTTTCCAGTAGTCATGTATTGATGTGAGAATCGGACCATAAAGAAGGCTGAGCACCGAAGAATTGATGCTTTTGAACTGTGGTGTTGGAGAAGACTCTTGAGAGTCCCTTGGACTGCAAGGAGATCCAACCAGACAAGTGTAAAGGAAATCAGTCCTGAATATTCATTGGAAGGACTGATGCTGAAGCTGAAATTCCAATACTTTGGCCACCTGATGTGAAGAACTGACTCATTGGAAAATACCCTGATGCTGAGAAAGATTGAAGGCAGGAGGAGAAGGGGACAACAAAGGATGAGATGGTTGGATGGCATCACCAACTCAATGGACATGAGTTTGAGTAAACTCCGGGAGTTGGTGACAGACAGGGAGTCCTGGTGTGCTACAGTCCATGGGGTCTCAAAGAGTTGGACACGACTGAGCAACTGAACTGAATTGAACTGAACTTACCGTCTCCAAGGTCATAAAGATTCACCTCTCTATATTTTTTTTCTATTAGTATTTTGGTTTTACTTTCTTTTACTTTTCATATTTATGTAGATAATCTGTTGGGAATCCAATTTTATACATATTGGATGTGGGTCCAGCTTCCTCTTTCTTCATATAGTTCCTCAAGAAAGAATATATTTTTAAAAATAATATATTAAATAATCAATCTTTCCCCATTAGTTTTTATACATTAGTGAGATTCTGATTCTTTTTTTCTGTCCCATCTGCCTATTTGTGTTCCCTATCAAGTACCACTATTTTGGAGTAGCTCCTAACATCTGGTAGAGTACCTGCCTGCTGAATGTCCTCCTTCAAAGCTGAACTAGCAGGAGCTTCCCTAGTTGTCCAGTTGCTAAGACTGTTCAGTCCCAATGCAGAGGGCCTGGGTTCGATCCCTGGTCAGGGAACTAGATTCCACCTGCTGCAACTAAATAAATTAAAAAAATAAAAAACTGAACTAGCTATTTGTAGACCTTTATTCTTCCACGTGTATTTTTAAAATATGTTTTTCATAGTACTCAAAAAAATCTTACTAGAATTTAGATTTTTAATATTTTGTGTTTTTAGACCACTTTAGTGAGGATTGACATCTTTACAGTTTTATGCCATCTGGTCCATGAACATGGTATGTTTCTCCATTTATTTAGGCTTTCTCTTAAGGTACTTTGATATAGTATTTAAGTGTCATCTGTAAGATTTTTATATTTTTTTAATTTGCTTAATTTCCACATGGTTTATAGCTTCTGTTGGTGAAGTGAAGGGCATTTCACTTTCCATCATATTTTCCAGTTGGTGGTTTCTCAACTGTAGAGAACCATGTCGGGTTTTGTGAGCAGATCTTATTGAACTTACTGATTCTGATACTTTGTTGTCTGTATATTTTCTGTGTAGAATTTGATATTATCTTCAATTTTTGATACTTCAGGTTATTCTCTTCTAATCTTTAGGCTCTTTTCTTTTATTGTTGCGTTGGCTGAGCACACCCGCCTACCCCCAAACCCCCAACATTAGTTAGCAGCTTTTCTTTTTTTGGCTCAGAGGTTAAAGCATCTGCCTGCAATGCAGGAGACCTGGGTTCAATCCCTGGGTCAGGAAGATCCCCTGGAGAAGGAAATGGCAAGCCACTCCAGTATTCTTGCCTGGAGAATCCCATGGACCAAGGAGCCTGGTGGGCTATAGTCCATAGGGTCACACAGAGTCAGACATGACTTAGCACAGCACCAATATTCCATATTGTGTGTGTGTGTGTGTATATATCACATCTTCTTTATCCATTCATCCCAAATTAATAGTGTGGGATTAACGGATTCTACTATATATAACATAGGTGAACTATTATATATAAAATAGGTAAACAACAACGACCTACTGTATAGCATAAGGAACTATACTCAATATCTTGTAATAACCTATAATGAAAAAAAATCTGCAAAAATTCGTATAACGGAATCATTTTGCTATACAATTGAAACTAACATAACATTGTAATTTTTTTAAGGCTTAAAATATATTTTAATAAGTTCATGTTGCAATATTTCATTTCTCAGAAAAACTTCAAAGGTATGAGGGACAAATCAAACATGGTACACCAATAAAAAATGCACAGCATAACTACCCAAGATAGGCAAAGCTAAGAGCTACCGTCTGACATTCAGCATACAGCAACCCTGTTCTCAAGATTGTACTAGGCCTGTCAAGAAAAGCTGTGAATGGCAACATCACAGACACAAAAGGGCCATTTCTGGGTTGTCCTTACCCAAGAAAAAGATGGAGGCAAGTTTAACACAAGATTTTTTAAAGATACACTAAATGAAAATCCCTAAGAGAAAATGTCTTCCTTGGGACATGAAAGGGTAATATATGGGACATAACAGAACCGTATGTGTGTTGTCTGTGACCTCTGTGGACATGTGCCTGAATTCCCACCTGGGAGTGATTGGAACAGTGGGGCCAAGGTCACTGGGGGATGTTTGGTTTTTGTGGTATATGTGGCAGGATCTCTGGGGTGAGACAGTGCAGTAAGTCGTATCCAACTCTTGCGACCCCATGGACTGTAGCCTGCCAGGCTCCTCTGTCTATGGGATTCTCCAGGCAAGAATACTGGAGTGGGTTGCCATTTCCTTCTCCAACACTGTAAATTAACTATACTTCAATAAAACAAAATAATATGGTGATGAAAGTGAAAGTGTTAGTTGCTCAGTCGTGTCAGACTCTTTGCAATTCCATGGACTGTAGTCCACCAGGCTCCTTTGTCCATGGAATTATAGGCAAGAATACTGGAGCGGGTTGCCATGCCCTTCTCCAAGAGATCTTCCCAACCCAGGGATCAAACCTGGGTCTCCCACATTGCAGGCAGATTCTTTACCATCTGAGCCACCAGGGAAGCCGCAATATGATGATGAGGTGCAGGCAAGTCTTTGTGAAGAATGGTCATCTGGGGACCTGAGGACCTGGCAGGAAGAAATGAAGTCAAAAGAGGTGTTTTGTTTTTAAATATTTATTTTTATTTATTTGGCTGTGCCCGGTCTTAGTTGCAACATGCAGAATCTTTTATTTTTATTGCCATATGTGGAATCTTTGCTTTTAGCTTGTGACCTCTTACTCATGGAATGGTATATCTTGGTTGCAGCATGAGGGGTCTAGTTCCCCAACCAGGGATCAAACCTGGGCCCTCTGCTTTGCTAGTGCAGTCTTAGTCACTGGACCACCAGGGAAGTTATGGCTTCTGTGTTTATAATGAGAAATATCAGAGTGTCTTTGTATACACATCCAAATAATATTAATAAAACACAGAGAGACAAACAGATGATGCAGGAGAGGAGACAGCTGAATAAAATCTTTGAGAATGGAAGAGGGAGTAGATTCCAGTTCATCAGAGGAGGGCCTGCCTTGTCTGGGAGCAGGGAAACACTGCCTGCCCATTTTCAGGAGGGAAGGTGAAGGGCAGGGATGGATATGGGCAGGGCTTTGGGTTTGGTGCTAAGAAAAGGGTTTTTTCGTATCTGGGAGGCTCAACTGTGCTTAGTTCCTCAGTCGTATCCAGCTCTTTATGACCACACGGGCCATAGCCCACCAGGCTCCACTATCCATGGAATTCTCCAGGCAAGAATGCTGCAGTGTGTTGCCATTTCCTTCTTCAGGGGATTTTCCTGACCTAGGGATGGAACCTGAGTCTCCTGCATTGCAGGTGAATTCTTTACCATCTGAGCCAGCAGGGAGGCTCTACTAGAGAGGCCTAAGAAATACCTATGTTCACTTTGGAGGGTGGGAGACTTACCCTCTGTAGGAAAATCACAGGATTGCCAAGGAGGTATAGTGCTCCATCTGAGTTTAAAGTGAAGCTAGCCAGCTTAGTTATGTGGTTTCTGCAGTACCTGTCATGGAGAACGGTGGGGTTCATCCAGACTGGGCTTTCTCAGGTGTACACGATGGAGGGGAGCTAGAGACAAGGGAGTAGAGACCACTGTCCTGTCCACGGGAGTTCAGTATGAGGATGGGCCAAAAGGGAAGCCAGAGTGGTGACACAGTCAGGGATCAGGGAGCCAGGAGGCAGAGAACTGCTGCAGCAGAGCACTGAGGGAGTGAACTGTAGGCGGGAGGTGGGACTGAACTGAGAGCTCTTGAGCTTGAGCTTTCAGCCTTTGTAGTTCCCTGGTGTTGAGGGATCCGGACTGTGACCACAGAGTGATGTGGGCTTCTGTGTTTTGCTGTGAGAGCTTCAGGCTGGTTAGATTCTATCCGTACCAACATGGAAGTTAAATACTACAACTTCTGGAAATTAGTATTGTCTATGTAATAACCATTTTTTAAAAGCCTGAAGAACAGGCTAAACGCAGGTTAGAAAACGCTAAAGAGAATAATGGTGAAACCGAACTGAGCAATTACGAGGTTAAGATGACAGAGCAAACAGAGAAAATCTAGGGACATGGAGGACACAGGCCATCCAGTTTATCTGACGGACACATAGGGAGGTCCCAGAGGATGGAAGAGCCGATATTTTAGAGACAATGGTCGGTAACTTTTCAGAATCGAGGGAAAGTGAAATCTTTCCTGGGAAGGTAAAATTAGACCAAATCCACACTGACACGTAAGAAATGTCAACTGCACCGTACAGAATGGGATCGGAAGAATCTCATGGGCGACCCCACAGGCAAGATCGGCGGCGGTGCAGACGGCGGGGCGGAGGGGGCGCTTCGGCGTCACTTGGCCAGCGGCCGTCCCTCTGCGCCCGCCGCACCCTGGGGTACCCGCTCCTGGGACACCCTCGTCCGCCCGCCACAGCTCCGGACCCCAGCGAACCTCACCGGGGCCGCAACCCCCGCCTTGGGGGCGGGGTCAGCGCGAGTGTACGCCCACCTCCCGGCAGGCCGTGCGCGCCCCCGCCGGACCCCGGCTCCCGAGGTGCCGCGCGCGGCGCACGCGCCAGAGCCCCACGGCGGCGCCCCCTGGCGGGCAGGGCCGCGCGGCGCGGGGGCGGGGCCGGAGGCGGGGGGTTGCGCTGGTGACGGGAGGACGCGCGGCCGCGGCGGACGGGGCGGTGGACGGGTCCGGCGGCGGCGGCGGAGGAGGCGCGCGCCGAGCGGGCGGCGGCGGCGGCGGCAGCGTTGCGAGCGGCTCCCGCGCGGCGGACGAGCCGGGATGAGGGGTTATGGCTGCGCGGCCCGCGCGCAGCCTGCGGGTGAGAGCGCGGGCGGTGGGCGGCGCGGGCCGGGAAGATGGCGGAGAGGCCGGCGCTGCGGCCCCCGCCCCGCCTCTCGGAGGCCCCCAGCCCGGCCCGTGGGGATTCTAGTCCGCGCCGCCCCAGGGGCGGGCGGGCTGCAGCCGGCGGGGCCCGGGGCCGGGCGGGGCCCGGGGCCACGGTGCGAGTGGGTGTGGGGTCAGGCCTGGGGGTGCGGGCGGGTGAGGGTCCCCGGCTCGGAGCTGTGAGCGTGCCCGGCCGAGGGTGGGCGTGAGTGGAGTGCGGAGACTTAGCGCGGGGCGTCGGCGCGGTTTCGGGGCGCTGCGGAGCCAGGGAGTCAGGACGCGCGTGGCCGGGTGCCGGCCGTGGCCGCCGGCCCCGCCGCTCGGGCCTCTGGAGCGGAGCGGGCAGGGGCGTCCCCGCCTTACCCGCCGGGTCGCCCTCCCGGAACTGGAATTTGCTCAATTGCCCGCGGGTTGCGGGATTGGTGTGGGTGGAGGCGGTGTTCAGTGCGAGGGCCCAGGTCGAGGCAGGCTCCGCGCATCTTGGGGGTCAGGACGTCTTTTATTTTAAAACGTGCAGCTGGCTGCGAGGCCGTGGCAACTGTGGGTGTGTTACATGCTGCTCCCACCAGCAGCTGCTGTGGGCGCTGCGCAGCCTTCAGCAGCTGAAATGCGGCGCCCCTCCACCCGCTTCGGTGTCGTAGGGTTTAAGCAAACCTCCTGTGACCTTTGCAGAAACCTACAGTTGCAAGGCTTCGTTTTCCTCCCCTACTGCAGACAATAGGAGATTTGTCTTTGAGGCCAGCGAGGGGAATTGAACCCTGTACATCCTGGGTGCCTCTGTAAACAGCAGGTGGTTCCCGGTCAGCGGCTCCCCTTTCACAGTGAGCAAGGTGTGTTTCTCCTCCCTGGGGGAGGGGAAGGAGATTTGATAGCTGTGACTGTAAAGCAAGGAGACTCGTTCCGTAAAGCAATTTGGCGTGGACTCTGTGACCTGAGCCCTGGCTGGGGAATGAGCAGGGCCTGGGTCTCCCTGCCCACACTTTGTCTAGTCAGCTGTCTTGCCCAGAGGCTGGAGAACAGAGGGGAGAAGAGGGCGGGTTCTGGAGCCAGACTGCCTGCCTTTGAGTGGCAACTCTTCTGTTTCCTGGCTTTGTACTCTGCCTCTGCTTACTCATCTGCAAAATGGGTGGTTGTGGGACTCCGTGAATTCATCGTGCCTGGCACTGTGTCCCTCTTGAGAAAAGTCAGGAGCTATTTATTATGGCTGCCAAGATCTGGTTTTCAGGACGCACCTGCTGGGTCAGCTGTTTTGTCTTAGTTTAACACGAACTCGAGGTCTGTGGCTTTTTTTTCTTACACAAGCTGGGGAGAAGCATATTTGGAGAAGCAGGTCTTCATAAAGGTAAACAAGGAACAAATCCCACATGCTTAGATTATCATATAGAACTGTTAAAAAAATCTTTTTAGAAGAGAAAAGCTTCTGATCTAGAATCCTGCAGTACTTATTGCCCTAGGAGGTAGGTAGGATTGTTGCTAACAGAAATGAGATGCTGAGCAGTTCTTGGGTAGTTCTCTTCTTGAGTTAAACTACCAGAGCCATTGTTATACTTTCCAGTGTTAACACTTGTGACAGAAAAGATACTTTATTAACCAACTCTAAGTAACAGTGAGGGCATAGGCACCAGAAAGCAAAGACTTGGCACTACCAGTGCAGTGATGTTCTGTCTTGCTCAGTGTTGGCAGGGGTAACTTAACTTGCTTCAGAACAAAGTGGAAAAATTTGTCATGTTTCCCAAGGAGATGGTTCTCCTTCCCAGATCCTAGACTCACTCTGATCACTTCATCTCGTCCCCTTTGTCTCTGTCACACTGAGACGAGGGGAAACCCCCACTTTAAGTAGAGTCTTTTGGCATTTGTGGAGTTTAAGGTTGAGAACATTTGATTTTCAGAACAAATGGTAATGAAACAGCTTCTGTGAGCAAATTTTAAAATATCTAAAGATAGATTTAGAAACGTCCATCCTGCCTTCTCTCCCGTGTGTGTGCTGAATGGGCTGCCCTCCAGCAGTGTTAACAGTGAACACGGTGTCTTATGAAGCTTCTCCCTGGTTCTTTGGTGCTTTTGAGAAAAATATCCGTATACTATGTTCTCAGTGAAATGCCTAGTTTTAGTAGTAAGTGCCTTTGCTGTGCTTGTTCACTGATCCCTGTGGCCATTTGTTGTGGGTCTTATACGTTCCCTCTTAAAGTTAGCTCTGTGGGTGTCCTGTCTGAGAAGCACAGCCTGGGGGTGCAGAGCCCTAGGCCTGCCAGAGCTGAACTGGACCGGCCTGCCCCCAGCCCTCTTCTGATACTTCTTGCTCCTCTGGTGAAGTCTGCACCTTCAGCTGTTGGCTCTGCCTCCTGCCTCCTGCACCTGCCCCTCTGTGCCTTCTGCCAGCCCCTGGGCCTGCCCTTGATGTTATCTGGCAGCTCTGGCCTGCTCCTGGGGTCGCTTCCGACCCTCCCTGCCATCCTGCAGCCACACAGTTCCACCCTGTGGAGAAGAACCTCCCCCCTGCAGCCCTGGCTCACTTCTGCTTCTGCTGTGCTCCTGTCTGCACCTTCCTACTCTGCTCCAGATGAGGGTCTGTAAGCTGCAGCCACTGCCAGCCCGCTGCCTGTCTTTGTAAATAAAGTTTTATTGCAGCACAGCTACACTGGTTTATTTTTACATCATCTATGGCTTCTTTGGCAGAATTGACTAGTTGGACCAGAGACTTTATGGCCCACAATGCCTGAACTGTTTACTTTCTGGCCCATTTCCAGAAAGTTTGCTCTAGAAGTTCAGAGGGAAAAGGCTTGCAGGGGCTGCAGTGTGAGGGAAGGCTTCAAGGAAGAGGTGGTCTTTGAGCTGCACCTCCCTCATAGCAGCTGCGTGGGGGCCAGGGGTGAGGACTTTTCAGCAGCACAGAGAGGGTGTGTCAGGTTTTGGAGCAAAGGCGAGAAAGTGAGTTATGTGCAGTTTGAGGGGTAGAAGGTTATGTGAGAAGAGGAAATAATAACGTGAAGATGTCTGAACTCAGCTGAAGGACTGTAGAGTTTAGTTCTGTGGCTATAGGAGCCACTGCAGGTCTGTGCGTAGGGGAAGTCCTGGTAAAATGGTTCAGGACGTGTGACTGGCAGTGACACATAGGATGGATTGGAGAAGGAAGAAATCAGAGACTTAAGGATTGCAGCAACAACTCAATAGAGGTTTATTTCTAGCTCACGTTTCATTTGCTTGTGGCACTTTTCTCTCAAGTCTTCATTTGCAGACTCGGGCATGCCCTTGTTTGGGACATGCTGTTCTTATGACAAGAGAGTGGTAGAAACTGTGTCTCACTGAGCTTCAGTGGAGAGCTGGCAACTCAGGTTCTGTGGCCAGAGCAGGTCACCTGGCCAAGCTTTGGCGAGGGGTCGGATGCTCTTCCCAGGGATGGAGTGGGAGGCTGCAGGATGGACAGCCCTCTTCCAGGGCGAGGGTGGGCTCACACCTGGAGACAGGCCTAGGACCCCCTGGGGAGGAAGCGAGCCTGCTCAGTGCCCCGTCTGGGTGGCAGGGCCAGCCTCACTTCATCTCTTGGCCTCCCTGCCTCCTGCTTCACTTCTGGCCTTGACCATGGGTGCCCCAGGACCGTCATCTCCAGGCTCCTGCCTTGAAGCTTGGTGCTCTGGGTCTTCACCCAGCCACCGTCTCCTGCCCTCCACATCCTGCTCACTGTACCTCCCAGGTAGTTAATGAGCTCATACTTCCTCTGTCCAGTCCACCTGCCAAGCGGGCCTGTGCGCCGTCCTGTGGGTGCTGTGATTGTGCCTCCTGGATGGGCTGCCTCCCTTTGTCTTCCTACAGATCTTCAGGGGATGTGTTTTGGTTCTCATCCAGGGGTGGTTGCCTCTGGAGACATTTTTGGTTGTTCCAGCCGGGATCGGGTGCAGCTGGCAGTGTATGTGCACAGGTCAACAGGCCGTGACACCCTGGATGCTCCAGGGCAAGGAGCAGGCTCAGGGCGTGTCTGCCAGTCACGCCGCTGCACGGGTCTCCTTGGAGTCCGGTGCCCCGAGACCACCCTCCATGGCCTGGTGTGCCCCCACTGGCATCCTGTTCTCCGGCGACCCTGCTGAGTGCCACCAGGCCCAGCCCCGCTCTGCATTCCCTCCTCCCCTGAAACATGCAGAGCTCCTCTGGCCCCGCTGGGGCTGCCCAGGACCCGCTCTGTCCCTACACAGCCTTCAGCCGTCCCCCTCTGCACAGGGAATCCTTGAGGGCATTCTCACTTTTGTGTCTCAGGGCTTTATGCAACAGTTCCATTGTGTCTTGGCATCGGTGGGGATGAGCGGCTTTGGGTGGGGGTCACCCAGGTGCTCTTGAGGTTGACACAGCAGTAGGCAAGATGCCTTTATAGGTTTGCTCTTTTTAACTACTTCCAGGTACCAAGATCTCTCATCTCTTGCTTTCCTAAGTGTGAATGTTTTAATTCTCTTAAATTATCTTTACTTTCACTCCCCAAAGGGTTAAACATTTTTTCAGCTTGATAGTGTATTCAGGGTGTGAAGGTACAGAGGGTGCGTGGTTAAGCTGTCTGTTGCTTCCGTTTCCTGCCCTCCAGGCCTGGTCTGGTGGAGGCACCCCCACATCTTCTCCTAGACGCTTCGTAGCTATGCGAGCAAACACGTGTATGTATTATCTCCTGCTCTTTTCTTTTAAAAGTTTCTCAACTTTGCCTTCTTAACTAAATGTGTTTGGGAAGTCACTCCATGAGTGAAGCTCACTCAGTCATGTCCGACTCTTTGCGACCCCATGGACTGTAGCCTACCATGCTCCTCTGTCCGTGGGATTCTCCAGGCAAGAATACTGGAGTGGGTTGCCATTTCCTTCTCCAATATCAGTACATTTTTCATTTCATTCTTTTTCATGACTGGCTGTGGGGGTGCTGTAATTTAACCAGCCACTGCTGGTGAATATTGTATTTTCACTGTATATTTCCTGTGAATATCATATTTCATTGTGACTGTAATTTAACCAGCCTCTGCTGGTGAATATCGTATTTTGTACAGTTAAAATAAGGCTGCAGGTACAGCATGGTGCAAACCTGTGGATATGGCTGTAGGGCCCATCCCTAGAAGTAACACCTCTGTCTTTAACTACTGTTTATTCTGTTAGATCAGGTTTTGCTTTTGTTTCTTTATGTCTTTAACTCTTTGGTCATTTGTTTCTTTGGTCATTTGTTTCTCCCAGTTATCCGTCTATGTTTAAGTAATATAGTATGGTTAGCCTAAATGAGCTTCTCAGTTGGAAATTGGCTCACCTTTTATGTGTTCTTATTGGTAAGAATGACTAGGAAAACATCCACACAGAAACTTGTATACAGATGTTCACGGCAGTATCATTCACAGCCCAAGAGTCTGTCCAAAGGGGAAACAGCCCAAAAAGGGGGAAAAAAGGGGAAAGGGGGAAACAGCCCAAAAGTCCATCAATAGGTGGACAGTGTGTTCCGTCCATACAGTGGAATATTGATTGGCAATAAGAAGACATGAAGTACTGATTCATGCTACAACGTGGATGAATCTTAAACATTATGCTGAGTGAAAGAAGCCAGACACAAAGATCTGGCTTTGTACGGTTCCATTGCTATGAAATAGGCAAATCCATAGAGACAGGAAGTGGGTTCAAGGTGCCAGTCCCGGGGGATAACAGCTGAGGCGTATGGGGTTTCTTTTGGAGCGGTGAAAGTATTCTGAAATTGACGTTGCTGAAGATTGTACATGTCAGAGATTGTGCTAAAATATTCCAAAAATCTGTGCTTTAAATGGGTAAATTTTAGGGTATGTGAATTATATCTCAATAAAGCTGTTAAAAATAAGAGTGACTAGGATTTTTCAGAAGGGAGCTTTCCAAGGTGGAGGCCAAGGCCTTAATGTTGACTCCATCCCGGGGTCGTGGTGAGGAGTCTGGTGGGCGGCACGATAACCCCGAGTCAGTCCCTGAGGGGCCGGCCGAGGGGACGCAGCACTGTTCGCAGCGCGGAAGCCTTGAGTTCGGCCTTGCCACTGCCCTGAGGGATGCAGTCCATCACAGGTGAATTGGTCACATCACTTCGCAGCCAAACCTTGGCTCGTGTCTGAGGGTTGGGTTGCATTTTCTCCATCTGTCTTCCATGGCTGTTGGACTGGAGCATGACTGAATTTCAGAGGATACGGTACACTACTGAGGGTTACACGTGTATAAGGTTCTAAAAAGTTAATTTCAACACCAGGAGGCCAAGTCAGCAGAGCATGTTTCCCGTCCTCTTGCAGGCTCGTGGACCCCGAGTGTGGCTGCAGTGTGAACCGTTGCCGCAGGGCGCTGCCCCAGGCCTGGCACGCCTCCTCTGGCCTCCACTGCTGGGGCCTGTGTGGCTCCTTGGCTGCCCTTCTCTGTTTGTTCCGCTGTCTCTCTCAGTCCTTTCCTAACGTTCCTGCAGGCCCGGAATGAACCAGAGGCATGGGGGCTTCCTTCATGGGTTGAACTTTACAGGAGTGTCATCCCGAGATACTGCTGGTGGTTTCGTGACAGCCCCTTCAGCCACTTGCTGTGACTTCTCTGGTGGCCAGCATGTGTTCCTAGCCATTGGGATTGTGTGAAGCATGTAAAATACGAATTTCCCAGCCCGTAGACCTCATGTTGTCTGTCACCTGTCTCTGATGTGCGTTGGTTTGGCCACCCTGGATCTTCGTTGGCGCGTGTGGGAGCTTTAGTTCCCTGACCAGAGGTTGAACCTGGGTCCCTGGCATTGGGAGCGCAGAATCTTTGCTACTGGACCACTGGGGAAGTCCCTGATTGGTGTTCCTTTGTCGATGATTGCTCTAGTTATTTTATTCTCGTTAACAAATCACCCCACAGCTTAGGGGCCTAAAACAGTCTTGTACAATCACCTCTCATGGTTTCTGTGGCTTAGGAATTCAGGAGACACTCAGCATGGGATATTGTGTGACTGCATTTCAGACAGGGCTAGGGAGGGGTCATCTCCAGGCTCCCTCGTGTGCACTGGAGTCTGACTGAGGAGTAGCTGGACCCACTTGGTGGGCTCCCCAGAGTAGCACCTTGCGGCTAACTCCTTGCTGGTGGCCAGAGCATGCATCCCAAGAGCTGACAGTGGAGCTGCAGCTTCTTTTGCAGCCGGATCTCAGTGGTCGCAGTGTCACTTCTTCCCCATCACGCCCACTAGGAGGGAGTTAGGTTGCCCAGCTGTGGTCCAGGAAGGTGGCTTAGGCTCTGCCCTTTTGTCTAGGCCTGGGGTCCAGGAACCTGCTGGTGTCCTTTCAGACTACTGATCTTGCTCTCTTCGGTGGTAGCTATTAGGACATTCAGTCCTTCACGCAGTGAGCCTGGCTATGGGTTTGTTTTATTTACAACAACAAAAATGTACACGCATGCACCAGGTGGTACTGTTGCTCCAGAAATCACTGTCTGGAGCTGCTCTCGCTGTGTCTTCTTCGGAGGTTCTCTTGAATTTAACGGGGACTCCAGTCCGTTGTCCCCGGCACAGTGCTTCCCTGCTTGTTTCTCAGGCATTCGGCATGAATTTCAGTCCTGTCCTCTAGTTCACTTAGCTTTTGAGTAGATAATTCCTTTTTCCTCATGCACCAGCACTCTTAACCTGACACAATTTAAAGTTGCTTTCAGGTTGCTGTTTTGTTTATAAGGAATAACCAGAGTCTGCTTTCAGATACGTGCTGCACAGGCAGCCACGGCCCATGGGCAGGAGACCAGGCTGCTAAGAGCTGGTGTCGGAGGTCGCTTGGGGATGGTGAGCGGGGGCTCGGGCACTGGGGGGTGTGGTCAACATCCCTGGGGGTCTGCAGCAGTGAGAACGAGGACAGGTGGCAGTTATGGGGGTTTAACACATGGACAGACTGTCTCCCCCGCTCTTCCCCACACTGACACATAAGAAGGATCAGAACAAACACTCCCAACTGTGCTCCATCGAGGAGGAGGCAGAGGAACAACCCCACCCTTCCTGGTGGTCCTGTGATGCACCTCTGCAGGGGCCACGACCCCCAGGAAGTCCTGGGGCCAGGGTGAGGCTCAGTAGGAGGTGGGGCATGTTCTGGCATGAGCAGAGGCCCTGAGGTTACTGAGATTGGGTGCAGCAGGAGCAGAAATACTCCCCTCGCAGCGCGAGTGCAGCGCCTGTGGGTCAGAAGCAGGCTGGTGGGGATGGGTTTCCAGCCCAAGTCTTCTGGCTGCAGGGCTGACCTTTCCCTGACGCTGGACGCCTCTGTGCAGTCCACCTGCCAAGAGGGCCCATGCAGCCCGTGCCCCAGCAGCACATGCCCAGGACGCTTCAGACGTGCACAGCAAGTGTGCTAGTCACTCAGCCATGTCCGACTCTTTGTGACCCCGTGGACTCATCCAGCAGGCCCCTCTGTCCATGGGGTTCTCCAGGCAGTAACACTGGAGTGGGCTGCCATTCCCTCCTCCAGGGGTCCTCCTGACCCAGGGGTCGAGCCCTGGTCTTCTGTGCAGCAGGCAGGTTCTTTCCCAACTGAGCCCCAAGGGATGCTTTTCCCAGCTGAATTTCAAATCCAACCTGAGGTTTTTTCCCTGCATGTTGTTCTGAGGAAATGTTTGATTTAGTTTTTTGACATAAGTAAAATTTTACCCCTTTAATAACCATTAACTGAAATATGTATTAGAATAAACATATGATTTATGAACTTTAAAAAATTTTATCAACGTTTAGTTGATTTACAGTGTTAATTTCTGTTGTATAATCAAATGATTCAGCTATACGTATATATATGTATATATACTCTACGAACTTTTAAACTATCAAAACCTGAAAGATACTCTACCAAAAAATGTTAATCAGGATGATTTCCATGGGAGTATGCCTGTATTTGTAAAGTGGTTAATGTTAATAGATGATGAGGTTAGGATATTATTCTTCTCTGTATTTTGAAATAATTTCTATGTTGAAAACTAAATTTTAATTAATTAAAATTTCTAAAATCCAGCTCCTACTTTTCCCATAAAGATAATATTTTAAAGAAAGCATATTGACTTTCAGGTGAGGGTGGCAGGTTGAACCCGTGCATACAGTTTCAGTCTCCCAAACACCTGCTGAATAGACAGGAAGGTGACACTTAACAGATCAGCTCCCACGGCCAGGGCGAGTAAAGGGAGGGAGACAAACCAGGACAGTTTGGGAGCCGGGAGGAGACCTGAGGACTCTGGGCTGTGTCCTGCGGCAGGAAAGCCTACACTAACCTTGTTGGCACCCTGGGCTCATCCGAAGGCTCCCAGGAGTGAAAGGCAGCGAGAAGAGACCACAGTGAGGAGCAGAGGACGGGAGGCTGACAGGAAGGGCCAGGGAGATTTGAGACAGACCAAATGGAATCTCTAGAAACAACCCTAACCCACTGGCTAAATGTCAGATTATAAGTAGCTGAAGAGAGGCTTTGTGAACTAGCTGAAAGGAGTTTAATGAAAACAGCACAGAGGTGACCAGATGGGAAGTGTGACATGGTGGCTGAGCCTGGGGGGCGGTGCACCCCTGAGTTGCCGCCAGGGGGTCACCTGAGCCCCGGCTGAGGCGCCTCGTGAGGGGGCAGGCGGTCCGTCCCTCTGGGTGAGTGCAGGGAGCCTGCTCCGGGGCTCTGAGCTCGGACCTGCAGGCAGTCTCTGCTCGGGCCAGCTGGGGGCCTGAGGGTGCCCTCTGCTCAGACTGTCAGTGATCCGGGGAGGTGTCAGCTCTCCCGCCACAGCCGAGTGTGGGTCTCCTTGCCCTGGTGGTGATACCTGCGTTGTCTTCCGCGTGCTGGCCCTTCGTGGTGGGGGTGTCCATCTCTGGGCGCCGCTGCCTCCTCCAGGCCTGCTGTCCAGCTCTGAGCATTTGCTGCTGTTTCCCCATCATGTGTCCCAACCTTCATGAGCTCCCACAGTTGCTTCGTGCTGGATGTTACTGATGACCGCAGGGTCAGGGCCGTCGTGGACGACATCCACCTTGAGGCCAGTGTGACACAGGCTGGGTGGGAGCTTGTGTGTCCCCGACCCGCGTCACCGCTCCTGAAGTGCCGGCTCTTACTGTGGCCTTGGTGAGCCCTCCTTACTTCCTTTGTGCTGCAGCCGGGAGGGGCAGCCTGCCTGCCGCAAGCCAGGCCGTTGGGGATGGAACGGACTGGAGATGCCCTTCTGCTGTGCCCCAGCTCCTGCTCCCCTCCTCACCTTTCCCTGCTCCTCGTGACAGCGGCAGGTGTGGGGCGGGGGCTTTTAATGGCCCCACGAGGGCTCTGTTAATCACCAGTGTGACCCAACTGTGGGACAAGGGATCATCGCCCTCTCATTTGGCTCCTCCCAGGGCTGCCTGCATCAGGGGTGGCTGGATCCAGGTGCCACGTGGTCATTCACCTTTTTCCTACTGTTTATTTCTGCCTCCTTTTTTTTTTTTTTTTTTGAGAAGCTTCTCCCTGTTGGGGACAAAGCACCTAGCAGCTTCAGGCCCCAAACCCAGGCTGGGACTTAAGCAGGCAGGCCATGTCCTCCCTCATGGTCCTCTAGGGCGTTGCCGCTTCAGTGCACCCGTCATGTGGGGTGGGGTGCAGGAGAGGCCTGGGCTCAGACACCTGGAAGGCCTCAGGGAAGGGGTCTGCTAGCAGAGGAGGGAGAGAAGTGTGGACAGACAGCCTGGCCCAGCTGCAGGGTGTGAGCTCAGACGCTGGCCTTTTAAAAACCAGGGTCTCATTTTCTATCCTGTGAGGTGAGGATGGACACAGCTGCTGTGTCCTGGGTGAGAGGGGAAATGTGATCATGCTTTTAGAGCTCTTGCCAAGTGTTTTCTGTATACAGTAGGTGCTCAGTAAGTGATGCAGCCAGGGCGAGGGCTGTGCCTGTTTAGATGCTGAAACTGAGGCAGCTTTGTGGAGGAAGTGCATCTTCCAGGTCTGGTTGGGACAGTGGCATGTTGCACTCGGGCCACCTGCTGAGCTGCGGGTTCCACACTTCCTGCCCTGTCTCGGCCTTGCAGCTGCTCACAGGGTAACTGTGCGTGTGGGCTTCTTGTGCCACCAGAAGGCAGTCTCTGTCCTGACCTGCTGTCCTGGCTGTGCTGCCCGGGGAGCATGGATGCCCCCCCAAAGCTAGGGCAGGGGCGGTGCTCAGGTGCAGACTAGAGCATCGGGGTGACTGTGGTTTTAGGTTTCTAGGTTCCTGTAGAGGTGACATCCCGCAGTAGCTGCAGCCCCACCTGCAGCCCCATCCCCGCCCAGGCCCCTGCCTTTGGAAACACCGCCTACAGCTTCCTTTTTCCTGTGAGCTGTGACCCCAGACAACTGCTGGGGTCAGGTCTCATTCACTGAGTGCTGTGCCCCAGGGTTAGGGCTGTGACTGAGCAGCTGGTCCTTTGGCCTTTGTTGGGACCTTTGACTTCTATGCCCCGATGGAGTCTGTTTTCAGATGTTCCTGGGATGGTCCCTGAGATGAAGTCCGGTTCACATGCTGACTCTTCTTTCTCATGGACATGAGCCTCCACCTCTGGAGCTGCATGGCCTTCTAGCGGACCAGGGCGTCTTATCCACTCTTGACCGTCACGGTTTCACATCCTTATGTTGAATGTATCTGGATCTTTAAACATATGGTTTGATGATCTTTGTCTTAACTAGACCACCCGCCCATTTGTGTTTATGAAAATTACTGTGTTTGAATTTATTTCTACCATCCTACCTCATACTCTGTCCTGTCATTGAGAACAGATTCCTCTTTTCTCCTTTTGGACTGATTTTTTCTTTTTTTTTTTTCTTATCTGAACTGGAATTCACTCACTTGACTTCCCTCGTGGCTGCCCTGGGTATTTTAACACATAGAATTCATTTATCAAAATTTAATTGATATTTTTACTCCCCTCCAAACAGTCCGGAGCTCTTAGATACTTCCTCCCAGCTCTTGCTTCCTCTGGGTGGGAGGGCTACGTTTTCTACCTGCTGCCTTCAGGGTATCAGCCTTGGGGTGTCTCCAAGGGTCATCACCCAGGCACGTCCAGGGCTTTCTATCCATTCCCTTGCCTCTCCTGAGTGGTACAAATGCTCCTCGGATGCACACAGCAGAATGATCCCCATTCCTGGTTTTACTTGGCTTTTGCCCTCTGGGGTTCTGAACTTTCTTCCTGTCTCATCAGCAGATTAAATTTTTTTTTCCCATAGTTTAAAACTGTCATAATAGTGTGTGTTCTCTCTTAGGAGGGTTGGTCAGAGCTATATGTTTCATTATTGTGACAGAAATGGCAGGGTTCCCCGAAGTCTTTTCTCCCAGGAGGTCCTGGGGCTAGCCTCCTATGTATGTTTGGGGGGGTGGGTCGTGTCTACAGCACGAGGGCCCCAGTTTTCCCGGTAGCCTGGCTGGCTTGGCCCTGCCAGGAAGGCACTGTCTCTCCTGTTATTGGAACTTGGCTCCTTGGTTTACCTGTGCACGCTGCGGTGTTCACATGCTCAGGAGTCTCACAGCCCGCGCCACGCAGGCTGCAGGGGCAGAGAGGCCCGGCCCCAGCCTGCTGGGGGCAGTGCTGCTGAGCACCAGCCAGTCCAGCTCCTGGGGCTCGTGCTCTAGATGCAGCCCATCAGGAGCCAGCACCAAGCGTGTCTGCTCTGCAGCCCGCGGAGGGAGCTGGGCTCAAGCACCTGCTCAGCCACAGGTGACTGGAGCACACCTGCAGCAGGGTGCTGAGGAGCGGGCGGCAGTCCCCAGCACTGCAGCCTCCGCCTGGCAGGTCTGTGGGATGGGGAGGGGCAGCCCTGCCTGCAAGGTGGGGGAGGGCGCCCAGTGACCCAGTGAGTTCACCTGCAGCTGCACTGCAGGTGCTCAGCCAAGGGCGACTGTCGGCATGTCCCTGTGCATTTTTTGTGAGTTTTTCGTGTGTCTCTACTTCCCCTCCAACCAGGTGCTTTTCAAGAGGTGGGGCTGCAGAGCTCAGGTGTGGAGCCGGCCTAGGGCTCCTGCTGGCTGCAGGGCCTGCGCGCAGGCAGTCTTAAGGGGTCTTGGCGGGCAGGGAGGTAGGAAACTTCCCTCAGATGTGGGGTGTTTGTGGAGCATTTTGGGGAGCTGACCAGGACAGAGTGAGGGTGGCCAGCGGTGAGCCTCCATTCAGTCACCCGTGGAAACAGGTAGAACATCCATACCTGCAACTGGAGAAGGCCAGACCCGAGACTGAACAGCAGGGCAGGGCAGCGAGGGGTGTCCTGTCTCCAGTCTCACCCACGGAAGCCTGGCGGAGGGCTGGGCAGGCAGCAGGCGCCCTGGGGAGCAGCGAGCGCGGCTCTCAGCCTGTCGCCGCCCCCGTGCTCTGTTGTCCCGCAGTGTTAGGGGCTCCCTTTTCTCAGGGAGGCTCTGTGTTCTCCTGGGTGGGGCAGACGGGGCCAGGAGTGAGCACGAGAGAGTCTGACGCTGGCTTTGCTGAGTTTCACTGGAAACTCAGGTCCTTTCACTGCAGTGAGTGCAGTGGACTCGCTGAGCGAAGGTCTGGGTGCTCAGCAAGCACTGGCAGAAGGTGGTGCTCTGACAGTCATGGGGAGGCCGTTCTGCTACAGGAGTGCCACTGGCTCCTCCCGCTAGAGTCCAAGCTCGCTCTGCTCACCGCACAGCAGGCCAGTGAATCTGCGAGGTGAGGTGCTGAGGCAAGGAATACTTTATTCAGAGAGCCAGGTGACCAAGAAGATGGCAGACTAATGTCTCAAAGTGACCATCTTGCCAGCGTCTGGATGCCAGGTTCTTTTATGTATCAGAGACAGGTGGCAGGTGAGGAAACAAAGTAAAAAGGCCATTAATCTTGCGAACATTTACTAGGATGACAAGCCTCCAGCAGGGGGTTGTGTCATTTTAGTCCTTCGTGCCATCTACAGGTAGACAGGGCTCTGAGCAAAGGCACTTTAGTTTAACAGTCAGGGAGAGGGGTAGGATTCTCTGAGGCAGGCCACTATGTGTGATTATAATAACAAGAGCAACGAAAAGCAAGTCAAAGAAACAGTTTCAGCATGGTGTCAGAATTGACTTCTCCGTGCAACCCTGCCTTTGTGGGGATCCTGTCCTGTCCTGCTGCCTGGGGTCACTGTACCACCCCACACCCCTCCCTGAAGCCCCCATGGGGTTTTGTGGGCCAAGGCATCTGGGGGCTGGGGGATCAGCCTGGAGGGGTGGGACTGGCCTCCCTGTGGTCTCTGGGGTGACGGAGTGTCAACGTTGGCCCCCCGTGACTGTGTAGACCACAGCCGTCTCGCACTGACCTCCTGGAGCCGGGGCGCCGTGTGGGGCTGTTCCGGTCACAGGCCAGGCCATGTGCGAGACCCGGCTCGCAAACACGTGACAGGCGCTCTGCTCCCTCAGCAGTCCTGCAGGGGCCCCGCGTCTGTTGTGTTGGTGAGGGAAGCCCAGGAAGGCGAGGAGGGGGCTGTGCCCTGCGGGTGAGCAGAGCAGGGTCTGTGTGTCCTGATGGCCTGCATGTGACCCCGAGGCCAGGCAGGAGCCGGGTGCTGGCTCCACGGTGGCAGCTTTCTGGGAGCTTGAAGGGCAGCACCAGCCTCCAAGATTAACTGCACACATGTCCAGTTGACTCTGCACAGCCGTGTCCTTTCTGTGTGGGTGCATCAGACATCCTTTCCCAGAAGGGTCTGAAAAGCTGATTCTGACCTATAGGCTGATTCTCTGACCTGCCGAGGGGTTAGGTCACAATGTTCAGCATAACAGCGTGGCTGGGCGCTAGAGGAGGGGAGTCAGTGAGAACAGCTGGGCGGGAGGCGCGGAGGCGGAAATGCCAGCCCGGCCTGTTCCGAGCAGGAGAATGCGGCCTTGTGTCTCCAGCTCAGAGCCAGGCTTTCAGAGCTCGAGACTGAGTTGGGCTCATTGTTCAGAACTTGGAAAACTTATTAAAAACAGCATTGAGAATGGAACGAAGGCCTTCTGGAAATGATGGCTGAGCAGAGACTTGTTTATTCTTCTTCCCTCCCTGAAACTCACTGAAATGGACAAAAAGAATGAAAACTGGGTAACAGGATTTAATCTACAGTGAATCAGGGATAAGCACAGCTGGAGAATGGTGTTGGCCAGACAGGGAGGAGGAGAAAGCGAGAGCCTCGAGCAGGTTGCAATTTCCCCACTGGAGTACTTGGGAGGGACTGTTGATGACATTTACTTGGCAGAAAGGGGTCTGTGGTCTGGGTGGGCCTTGGGGTAGACCAGATGTAGGTGGGTGTCTGGTGAGAGATGAGCTGAAGGAAGAAGGCCCAGGTGTTCCAAGTGCATTTTCTACAAGAGCCAGATTCTTACGGGGGGAGGTGGGGGAGGGAGGGGAGGTAGCCCTCCCTGGGGACGTGCTGGCAGGGCCTTGGGCCTCGTCCCCCTTATGGTGGGGCTGAGAAGAGGCCTCCTGGTCAGTCAGCTTGCTTGCAGGTGGGCAGGCGGTCACCTCAGAGGAGCTTTGGCAGGAGGGCCTTCAGATGCCCGTGGAGCCAGCTTCCAGCCCGTCCCCTCACAGCACTGCAGAGGCTGGGGCCCCTGTCCTCAGTCAGAGACCAGGAGACTCTTGCTGGAACCAGAGGAAGAAACGTCTGGTTGTGTTTGAGGTGCTGCTGCATGCAGTACGCCAGCCTGCGCAGAGCGGAGAAGAGCCGTGCCGGGCGTCCTGGGAACCCACATGGCCTTACCAGGTGCAGGTGCAACGCTGTCTTCAGTCGGAGTTGGGTTTCTGTCACTTACAACCAAAAAATGTCCTAAGACCAGAAACTCATTTCCAGAGCAGAGCCTGTAAAGAAATTTGGCGATCAAGCTTTCAGGAGCAGCACAGCTGGCAGGGGCTCCCCATCTCTGGCCTTTCCCTGTCCTCATTTGCAGACAGACAGTGACCAGAAGCCAGAGTGGGAGCCTCGTGTAGACACTGGGAGGAGGAGGGGAGGGAGCTGAGCACTTGGGAGAAGAAGTTGGGGTGGGGCTGGCAGAGCCGAGAGGGGGGACAGGGCTGTGGCAGCCACGAGGGCCCACGAGCAGCGCAGACACAGGGCGGCTGCTGCACGGAGGACCACGGCCCTGGGACAGCTGCTCTGGCTGGAGAGAACGGCCGCACAGAGACGAGCAGACGGAAGATGGTCAGAGACGTGCGGGGTGGGGAGCTGTGGTTGGTGCTGGAGTCTGGAGAAGAGGCTGTCCAGGGAGGGCAAGAGATGCCCTGGGTTGGAGGGCTGGCTTACATATTGAGAGTCGGGTTTGGGAAGAACTGGGTATGAAATGAACAGCACGGCCCAAGCCGTGGTGCCCAGACAGAACCCTCTGCTCTAGAGGGAGGGCCGTGGGCAGTGGTGGGCAGGGCCTGGGGGTGCCCTTGGGAGGAGGGTCCTGGAGTTGGAGTGTCTGCAGCAATGGTACTCTGCAGGGGATCTTTGTCTCCCCATCTTTCTTACTCGTGTGTCATTATATCAACATGGACTTAGGGACATTTACTTTATACTTCGCATTACAATTTAGTATGGCTTTTTTTTTTTTTCCTCAAAATGTTCCAGCTTTGGTCACTGGAAGCTCTTTATTTGGCACTGCTGTCCCTTTGACAGGCCCCTTCAATGTCGGGCTGTGTTTTTGTCTTAAGTCTTCATAACCTTCTGACTACAGGACTCTCCCTCCAGGGTCATCGTGTCTGTCTGCTTTCCACAGTCTCTGAAGATTCTGGGCGTGAATGTAGGAGCTGCTCTGCCTGTTGCTGCTCTTAGGCCCTCTCGTGTGTTTGTGTGAACTGACCTGTGTACACACGCACGTATGTGCAGATCCCCACATTACAGTAAAGGGGGGCGGGCGCCTGCCCAGGACTCCACCTCCAGTCCACCACCTTGTGGGTTGTGGATGCCTCACTCGCTGGTTCCTGACTGTCCACTGCTGCTGCTCCCCACTCCCTCAGATGTCTCCCTGAAGTGGGAGGCGTGTGAACGGAAAGGTGTGAAAGCAATGGCGTGGAACCCAGAGAGCTTTTGTAAACCAAGACATGCGCAATGGCGGCCCGAGGTGCTGGTGACTCCAGGTCAGGCTTCTGTCTTTCACCCCTGGGAGCTACACCCACGCGCCGCTGGGGATGGTGAGCAGGTCCGGGCGGCCGAAGTGGGCCCCTGTGCTGAGGCTGGGCCGCAGGCCCCCAGTGGGAGGGCTCCCCTGCGCCCGCAGCCCCAATGCTCACACCCGCTGCGGGTCTTCTGCATCTCAGCCACTCGGGTGGGCGCGCCAGTGTCCTAGGGTGCTTTTAGTTAGAATTTCCCAATGATGAAAGAGGTGGCACACAGTTCTCTCTGCGTTTACTGGATATTTTTTTTAAAGTGTGTTTTCAAGTCTTTTGTCTTTTTTTCTGTCGAGTATTAGATTTTTCTTATTTATTTCTAGGAACCTTATATGAGTTCTGGAAATAGTCCTTTGTTAGGTCAGATAAGTACACACGCATATGTAGTGCATTATACATATTCTGTGCAGCAAATACCTCCCACCCAGGGTTTGTGTTTTTACTTGTAATAGGAAAAAAAATGTTAATTTTTAAAGATTTTATTGAATTAAAGCTGATTTACAATGTGTTAATTTCTAATGTATGGTGCAGCGATTCAGTATACATATATATGTTCTTTTTCCTATTCTTCCCCATTATGGTTTATCACAGGATCTTGAATTCAGTTCCCTGTGCTATACAGTAGGAGTTTATCCATCCTATAAATAGTTTGTATCTGCTAATCTCAAATTCCCTATCCTTCCCTCCCCCACACCTCCCTTTGCCAATACAGGTTCCTTCTTTTTGTCTGTGAGTCTGTTTCATAGACAAGGTCATTTGCGTTATAGTTTATATTTCACGTAAAAGTGATATCATATGGGATTTGTCATTCTCCTTCTGAGTTCCTTCCCTTAGTATGATATCTCCAGGTCCATCCACGTTGCTGCAGACGGTATCATTTCACTGTTTTTTTATGCCTGAGTAATATCCACGATGGTAAAGATTTATAAACAGAGGTTCTGAGGTTGTAGTCCAATTTTTAATGCTTCTTTTGTCGTGAGTGGTTTTGTGTCTGATTAAGTGTACCTACTCCAAGACCACAAAGATTTTCTTCTACATTTTCTCTAAAAGTCTTATTGTTTCACTTTATTTATTTTTGGCTGGGGGGGGGGGGTCTTCATTGCCATGCGCAGGCTTCCCTAGTTGCCGCGTGCGTGCTCAGTTGCCCCGAGGTGTGTGCGGTCTTAGTTCCCTGACCAGGCATGGAACCCGTGTCCCCTGCACTGGAAGGCGGGTTCTTAACCACTGGACCACCAGGGAAGTCGCCGTATTGTTGTGTCTTTAATGTTTGGAGCAGTGGTTTACCTAGAATTGAGTTTGATGTATCCGATGAGGTAGGGGTCGAGGTTCATTGTTTCCCATGTGTAAATTGTGCCATTGCAGCACCGTTTGGGAACAGCCCCTCGGTTGTAGATACCGGCCCTGTGTGTGTGTAGACCACCCTCAAGTGCTGCTCAACCTCTTACTGTGGACACCCACCTGGAAGCAGCAGTGGGTGGTGCTGTTCCTGTTCAAAGGCAAGGACCCTGCTCTTGGAGGAGCAGGCAGCTTGCCCAGAACCAGCTGGCGAGGGGTCTGAATGCCCTCCCCAGGAGCCAGATTCCAGCTGGGTTCAGGTTGGGCACTGCATTCTCACCAGCGACCTGGGCCATGAAAAGGGCTGGGCTGGCTGTTACTGGTGCCCCAAACCCCAAGGCATAACACTGTGGCTTCTGCTGTCTTGTAGGGCGATGCCTTCCTGACTGATGCTGGAGGGCGTCCTGATGACCGGCTGACGGCCGTCCGTCTGGCTCCTGAAGAAGAGGCTGCCATGTCCCAGGCGCAGGACTACGAGTGTGAGAGCCAGCATGCCGGCCTGCTGGAGTCCCGGGTGTCAGGATCCAGCACGAGGTGAGGAGGCTGACCTGCGGGACCAGAGGAGCCGGAGTCTTTTGCTCAGCTCGGCAGTAGGCACGTGGGGCTGGCCCGCTCCCTGTCCCTCGGCCACTGCACTGCAGGCCGGGGAGGGCCTCTCCGTGGGCAGTGGATGCCCTGCCAGCCCTCAGCTGGACCCTGCCCCTTAGGCCTTCTCTCAGCATCCATGCCGAGGCAGGCAGCTGCAGATGGTCACTTTAGTTTGTGTGATTTATGGCATAACTTGGGAATAATTCCACAAGTTGCCCAAAGAAGAAGAGTGCAGTGTTCGTTGGGGCCCTTTACCCGGATTCACGCTCTGGCAGCTGTGTGGTCACTGCTCCCCCAACCCTGCTCTGGGCCACTGGGGGGTGGGGCCTGTCTCCCAGCACAGGGGGCGCCATGTGGCTTGAGGCTCCGGTCTCTTGCGCCGCTGTTTGCCTTTGGCCCCTGGTTCCCTGCCTCCTTCTTGACATTTCCGGCCCCTCCAGTGCCACTCACCCTGTGGCCGCTGCATGTCCCCTGGAACATCTCCACTTCCTGTCTCTGCCTTTTGTGACATCGACATCTTTTCAGTGGACAGATTGAGCCCTTGGTATGGTCTGTCGGAGGGTTTCTGAGTGGACTGTGCCCCTCTGCAGGGTCACAGCCACCTGCCACCCCTGCTCTCAGGACAGTGGCTGTTTTTCCTGCCCCTGCGCGCCTCACCAGCTCTGGGGCTTCGACCCTTTCTGGGCCTTCCTGGGGTGGGTGTGGAGCTGTCCAGCCTCCCAGCCACAGCACCCAGCCTACCCCAGGGGGCCAGTGCCCAGCGTCTTGTATTCACTTGAACCTCTCTGTGTGGAATCACGAGTTCTGTTGTTTTACGTGGTTTGTCGTTTATTCCGCACTTTGGATCCTGTCACAGGGCCCCGTGTCACAGGCGACGTGTTTGGCCACACTTGCCTCCCTTTCTCCTGGTAGATTGCCCGTGACACACTTGGCACCCATTAGGCTCTTCTGGAAGTGAGTCTTTGAACAGGTCACTGTCTGAAGTGAAAGTCTGCAGGACTTGGAGAACAGAGAGGCGGTTGTCCACGCAGCCCCTGGGTGCTGGGGAGAGGCCGCGGCCGGTCATACTCAGAGACCGCGGCCATCTTGAGTCTTCCTCCCACATCATGCCAGACACTGTCGCCAGATGAAGCTCCCTCAGACTCGACAGCTTCCACAGTGTGGCTCGGCCACGGTCGTCCATCCGTCACCCGAAGGTTCTGACCCTTCTCAGCCACGTGCCCTGCTGCTCCCACTGACTGGTGCTTGGTGTGGGCGACACTGCCCCCAGGGACAGGCATGTCTGCTTGGTCCACTTGGGGTCTGCACAGGGCCTGCCTTCCCCCCGGGCCGTGGGGTCTGCTGCGGCCCACCTTACTCCCGACCCTCACCAGACTCTGGGTTCCAGCATATTCTCTGCCCCCTGGGTCTCTGGGAGTCTTCATTAAAAGTGCTGTGGGGGGCACCCAGAACATTCTTCTGAGAAAACGGGGTCCTGCCCACATGCACACAGCAGTGTGCTGAAAAGGAACCAGCTTCTTTTCTTTCTTCAGAGAGAATTACCACCAGTAAATTCATTTTGAAAGTGTATTTAGAGCTATAAAAGGAGTTGTTACTGCTTCCCTGGGGCTCACAGTGTTCAGTCCAGTACTTTCTGAGCACCTCTGCTGGGCCGGGCCTCCCTTGGGCACCTCCGCCCTTTGTCCTGGCTGATCCCACGCCGCAGCTCAAGGGGCAAGCAGGCCATCAGCTGAGGGCGATCACAGAATTCAGAGCTTCCCTTTTCACAGGAGCGAGGTCTCCAGGCTCTTTTGTCCCTGTGAGGAGTGCCCTCGGGCAGTGCCTTCTGGCTGCCAAGCATGGGGGCTGTGTCCTCAGGCCGAGAGTGAACGGTGCCTGCTGAGTTGTGTTGGGGGGATCTCCATCCTGGGGGGACAGGGGGCACGAGGCTTCCCAGTTAAAAGTGCCAGGTTCCCAAGTTTAGAAGTTTGCTCTGTTCTCTGTGTGAAGAACGGCCAGCCAGCAGGCAAGAGCGGACGAGTCGGGCCTCACACCCCCGCTGGGCAGGGTGATGGCAGTGGAGGTTGGGCCTGCGAGGGGCCTCCGGGGACACGGATGACAGTGGGCACACGTGAGGCCTCCTGCCCACTTTCCGCAGGCGCTGGCCTTGCAGGGTCACTAGAGATCAGAGGCCACGCGAGACCTGTGGGGCCCAGAGATGCTGCAACCTGCGGGCGCTGCTGCGGGGCTACCCCGCCCTCTGCGTCAAGGACACCCTCTCACGGCCCTGTCCCTCTAGCCATCCGATCCCACAATGTCTACCCAGCCCTGCCCCACCTTCTGCAGAATGGCGGGTTAGGCAGTGGTCCCACGCTTGCAAGCACAGAGCCCCAGCGCCTTGCCCCACCGGGCTGCCTAGTGTGACCATGCTGCAGGGGTTGCTGCCCAGACATGGCCAAGCCCCTCAGGCTGCTCCCTCCTGCGTTCCCTCCTCCAGTCCTCAGGGCTCTCCCTCTCTACTGCTCCCTCATCTGCCCCCTCTTGGCTCCACACCCTCCAGCTGCTGTACCCTGCCACTCGGCCAGCCTACCTTGGCTCTGAGAGCTTCCAGAAGACACTGTGCATCCAAAAGATGCCCCCAAACCTGCAGGGCTGCTGCGGGGCGTGTGTGTGTGTGTGGTGGGGGCTCATCTGGGTGTGAGAGTGTGGGTGTGTGAGTGTGTGTGTGGTGGGGGCTCATCTGGGTGTGAGTGTGTGTGGGGGGGGGGGCTCATATCTGAGTGTGTGAGTGTGTGTGTGTGTGGTGGGGACTCATATCTAGGTGTGAGTGTGTGTGTGGGTGGGGGGGGGGTGCAGGCTCATCGCCCTGCAGGGTTGTGCCTTCTCCTTCCTGCCCTGAGCACATCTGGCCTCAAAGGGCAGGATGAGGTTCTCAGAGAAGATTGTCAGCACTGTCCCCTCAGTCCTCTGCTAAAGCCCACCTGTGCTCCCGCCTGGAAAGTTGGGCTTGCAGCAGAGAGTAAGGAGACGGGTGCTCCCCTTCTCTGCAGGTCCTGGAAGCTTCTGACCATCCCAGTGCTGGTGAGGACCAGGGCCATCACAGAAGTGGTATTTAAAGGATTGTTATTTGTGTAGAAACTTGGAAGCAGAGTAAAATATGCTATCTACCTATCAGCTGGAGCACACTGTGATATCAAACACATTGGCATTCAAATTGCCTTATTCTGAATAGTTTTAATTTACACTTTTTTTTTTTAAGGACCTTAGCTGGATGACAGGCTTGTCCTCGGGGCGGGGTGTGTTTGGGGGGCTTCTAGGGGAACCAGCTCTGCTTTTGACTGGGACAGTACAGCGATGTTGGCATCCCCTCCCGCTGCGGGTGACGGGTGGCGCTGGCAGTCAGTGGTGGCTGCTGCTAAGAGCAGCCAAGCATCCGGGAGGGACGTGATGCGGTCTGGGAGGACGGTGAGCAGTACCCGTGGCCCAGCCCCCTGTGGACAGGGAGCCAGAACCCAGGGCAGCCCTGATGTGGGGCCGGGCTGAAGACCCCGCCACCCAGGGCTGGGCCCTGATGAGCGTTTAGAAAATCGGGAGTGGATGGAATTTAGGTAAGCTTTGGCTTTACTCTGTATGTGAGAAGATTTCTTGCTTTTGAGGCTGGCAGACAGGAGGAAGGTCTGGTGCTGGATACGCCAGTCCGCGGACGTGGGGCCCAGAGCATGTGGCCTGACGGGCGGGATCCTTGGTCTCGGGATGGGTGGGGTCCCCCAGCCCTGCCTAATGCTGCCCTCTCCCCAAGGCTGGAGTGGGTGGAGATCATCGAGCCGCGCACGCGCGAGCGCATGTACGCCAACCTGGTCACCGGCGAGTGCGTGTGGGACCCGCCGGCTGGCGTGCGCATCAAGCGGACCAGCGAGAACCAGTGGTGGGAGCTCTTCGACCCCAACACGTCGCGCTTCTACTACTACAACGCCAGCACCCAGCGCACCGTGTGGCACCGGCCTCAGGACTGCGACATCATCCCCCTGGCCAAGCTGCAGACCCTGAAGCAGAACACGGAGTCGCCGCGCGCCTCGGCGGAGAACAGCCCCGGGCGGGGCAGCAGCGTCAGCCGCGATGGCAGCACCAGCTCGTCCCTGGAACCCGAGCTGGACTCCGGCGACAGGGCGCCAGAGCCTGTGGGCCGCGCGAGCCGGCAGGCCACGCCAGGGATGGTGAAGGACGAGAGCAGCAGGTGAGGCAGGCCCCTGCACCCTGCCGCCTCTAGGGGACCACCCGCTCTCTTGTGCCCACCGGGGCAGAGCTGGCCAAGGCGCTCTGGGCCCTGCTGGGGCTGGAGTTTCTCTGGCTAATCGTGAAATTATTTGGTTCTCTCCACTGTGGGACGTGCTTCCGGGATGGGAGCACCCCAGAGCTGGCCCCCAGAGCTCCTGTGATGGAGGGGTGCCCTCCCCAGGTCCACCTGCCTATTGTTCTCTGGACGCAGATCCATGGGGGTCCATTGGCTGGCCCCACCTAACTCTAGGCCTCCCTGCCCGAGCTTGACTGACCTCGCCAGCACTGAGGGCAAGAGGTAGGGCATCACCCCTGTTTTGCAGAGGAAGGTCTGAGGCGGTCGGCAGTGGGGCAGAGCACTGTCCTGGGTGCCCCCAGGGTGTCGACTTGTCCAGCAGCCACTGTGGCTGTTTTCCCTCCTGGTCTTGCAGACAGTGAGGCCATGGACACCTGGGCTCCCACCCCCTGCTGCTTGTGCACCTCAAGTGCCCATATGGCAGAGCCTGAACCCCAGGGAGCTGTTCCCCAGGGCCAGCACTCAAGGGTCCCAGTCCAGAAGAAGTGGCTGGAGGGCATGCGACCTGGATAAACCCTGACAGGCTGGAAGTTACCAGAAAGAAGCCAGGGAGGAGCAGGAATGGGACATGGGCCTTGGAGACCAGGCAGGCTGGGTTTCACCCGGGGACAGTGGAAGTCACAAAGTAGTCAAAAGCCGACTTAGGCTGTGGGTCTGTTTGCTCCTGGGAGGATGACATGCCAGGCCGGGGGCGCAGTGCCTGTGATGAGGGTTTGCGGGAGCCTGGCACGCACAGGGCGGGGCTCTGGGCAGGGGCCTGGGCACGAAGGCCGGAGAAGCCTGAAAAGGTTGCTGGGAGTTGTCCTCATGAAGCAGAGCCTGGGATGGTCCCCAAGGAAAAAGCTAGTGAGTAAGGTTTAAAGACAGCCCTGCATCCCTCTGGTGTTCCGGCAAGCTCAGACTGGTGCCGCCGCCTGTCCAGCAGATGTGACAGCCTCGGCCCAGGTCACCCGCGGCATTGCTGGTGGCGATTGCTGGCTCTTCGCTGCAGGCCGGTGCGGGGCTGGACTCTTCTTAGGTTCTGTTGGCAGACATCCTGTGGGCAGGGGTGTCCTCTTCCCAAAAGTGTCCAGGGTGTGGTATGGTGACTCGGATCATGGTGTTGCCTTCGGGTCGGCCTCCCACGAGGAGCGTAGTTGGAGGTGGATTAGAATTGTGTTTATCTGTGGGGCAGGCTGGGGACCAGGCACCTTGCTTGTGTCATTTTTTCCCATTCATGAAGGTAGTACATTTTATACATTTTCCCCCAAAGAACTTGCATTTTTTAAAGGTTTATTTTTAGGTACCATATAAAGTCATATTGTATGATCATTACTGGTATTCAGGTACTACTTTTTAAAAATTAATTTTATGTATTTAATTCATCTTTGACATCGCTGCACAGGCTTTTCTCTCGTTGCGGTGAGCGGGGACCACTGTCCGGTTGTGATGCGCAGGCTTGTCACTGCACGGCTTCTCTTGTGGGCATGGGCTCTGGCGTGCGGGCTTTGGTAGTCGTGGAGCACGGGCTCAGTGGTTGCAGTCCCCGGCTCTAGAGCACGGGCTCAGTGGTTGTGGCGCAAGGGCTTAGTTGCCCCGTGGCACGTGGGGTCTTCTCAGGCCAGGGATCGAACCCATGTTTCCTGTGTTAGCAGGCAGATTCTTTAGCACTGAGCCACCAAGGAAGGCCCCAGATGGTATATTTATACATCATTCCTGTTTTCACACTTGTTGAGCTCTTATTACAAAGTCGAGCACACTGTCTCCAGAGTTGCCTGTGATTCTGCCAGCTGTCCCAAGCTGGCCGGTTCTCCCCGAGGAGGTGGGGCCAGGGAGGCAGGCAGGCTGATGGCCCCGCGACCCTGTGGTTCGGGCTGGGACGTCCCTTTCTCTTACTAGCTTCCCAGTGTGAGTGGATGGGGAATCCTATCCAGTATGTTTGTTTGTCTTGTGGGTTGAATTTGCCCTGTCCCGTTCTCAGCACCTGTGAATGTGACCTAGAGACACAGGGCTGTTGTGGATGCCGTTGGTTAAGCTGAGATGGGCCCTCCTGCAGTGGGCAGGGCTCTGACCCCTCAGGACTGTTGTCCTTGCAAGAATACGGAGACGCACAGGACAACACCCTGCTGGCCGAGGCAGACAATTTCTCTTCTCTGTTAGCTCTAGGATTCTCTGTGTGTTTGTTAGGTCAGATCTGTTCATTGTATCAGTTGAGTTCTTTACTAAGTTTTGGTCTGCCGAGACACGTGGATTCTGGGAGGTGAGTCCCGCCGGGTGGTGGGAGTGGTCTGTCCCTTCTTCCTGTCTCCTGCTGCTGCTGCCCTTCTGCATGGAAGCTGTGGGTCGGCTCCAGGGAGGTTTGCAGTCAGGTATTCCCAGCACGTTTCCCTGTGTTGTATCGCTGATGCTTTCTGCCTTGACTTGTGCTTTGGAACCAGGGTCAGCCACTTCCCATGGTTTGTATTTGCCCCTGAACAGCCATCCTCACGTGTATTAGGTGTGTTCCTCCTCAGGGACCTCTAGGGTCTGGTCACCTTCACCTGTTCTAATACTTGGCCTTAGTGTGGTGGGATGGTTGTGGGGTGCTTTGTGGGGACCCCTGATGCAGCGGAGGATGTGGTGTCACCTCAGCAACTCCAGGTTAGGCCCTGCCCGCCCCTTCCTCCTGTGCGTTCCCATGTGCTCCACACATGCATTGCTGCCCAGCGTGTTCCTGGGTGCCCCTCCAGGATGCTGCATTCACCCCACAGCCTGGGGAAGCCTGCACCCCTGCTCTGCATCTGGGGCCCATTGGGGGCCTGGGGCAAGTGCTGGGCAGGCAGAGCCTCAGGGGTGTGAGGCAGCTGCTTCTGCAGACCTGCTTCTGCAGATTTGCTCCTGCTCAGTGTGTGGGTGGCTTCACCCCACAGACCCCCCGCCATGCCTGCTGATGGGTCCCTAGAGCCCTTGATTTTGATGCAAGCAAGTTTATTGTAATTTTCACCTTGTTTGTGTTTAATGTTTTGTTTAAAAAGTTCTTTCTGGCCTTGGACCAAAGGTATTTGCTTACGTGTCTTGTGTTAACTGTGGTTTTTGCACGTTGTGGCCTGCATCCGCCCATACCACGTGCTGCCCTGTACCCTGGCCGCGCTGTCCGTGTGCTCTCTCAGGGGCCATCACCTCTCAAGCCTCAGTGCTGGGAAACATTCCTGTCTCCCTTTGTATTTACGACCATCTTAGCTAATTGTGGGCATTCCTTCTACCATTCAAGGCCTGGAGTTCAAGCTCCTCAGAAAACCCAGGTGGCTTTGCATGCTTAATAGACTAGTTCAGTGTGAACGTAATGTTGGTTTGCACTGAGACACCAGAACATTCACGTGACTGGCTTTATTGCGCTGTTCTGGAACCAGTAGTGGAGCTCAGAAAGTGTGTCTCCTGTGTGGGAATGGGGATCTTGCCTCTTGTTCCAATTTCGGCAGTATGAGAAGGAGATGCTGAAGAAGCTTTATGCTGCTTGTGACTCAGACATCTATTGTCATCAAAATGACTGTTGCAGTCTCAGTGTCTCATATAAGCACTGTTTGCCTTATAATTTTAGGTTGAATTCATTGAGAAACATTGTCAAATCTAAAAAAACCCCTCACATTCAATGTTTGATGATAGTAGTTGAGAAGAATCTTTTCTCAAAGAAAAAATTTCAGTCTAGGCCATGAGTTTTTTAAACATTGCAGCAAAGCTTTCTGTATCCAAGCTTTTAAACTGCTGTGTGGTGGGTCAGATTGGGATACTTCCCTTCTGTTCCTGACACAAACCTGTGGGACCATTGACGACCGAGTCCAGGAGGGCAGAGGATGCTGGCGGCCTGTGCGGCTACCTCACAGCTCACGACGGGCTGCTGAGCTCCTGTCTGCTGCTGGGGCTCACCGTGCCCCCTCAGCACCAGCCTGCGCCCTGTGCTGGCCCCCAGCGCATGTTTTAAGCATGGTCAGTCGTGACAATCTCAGCTGCACTGCAGGCTGGACTGAATAGTGTTTCCTCAGTTTTTTGGTAGTGATTTCACCTGCAGGCGTTCTGCAGAGGTGACGCGTGGAGGCCAGTTCCCCAGTCCTGTCGCACTCAGCTGCGACCCCTTAGTGCAGCAACAGCCTGGAGTAGTGCCAGGAGCCCCGGCACCCCCGGGGCCCCGCTGCTGAGCGCTCTCACTGTCCTTCCCTCTCCCCAGCACTGTCCGTGCCTCAAGGCTGCTGGTCTAAAGCAAGCCTGTTTCCTCTGGACATGTGCCTTCAGCTGCCGTTGTCGGCGTAGTTTGATACTTGTCCTCCGTGAACAGCGTGGTTGCTCTCCCTGCTGGGCTAACAGATGAGCTGCTGGGAAGCACATGTGGTGTGAAGGTCCCTTCCGTTTTCATTAAAGTAATTCTGCTGCGACGAGATTCCCGTCTTGGGCTCTGACCGCTGTGCACCTTGCAACCCTCCAGTGGGGCCGTGTGTCTGCCTGGCCCAGCGGCACAGAGCCTGCACGCCGCCAAAGGCAGAGCTGTCCAGGCCCCCATCTGTGGCCGGCAGATCGGCCGTGTGGGGGCACTCAGGCTGCTGAGTTGTGGCCGCACCCGGGACCTGTGGTGTGCTGAGTGGTGTGGCCACACAGGACTGTGTTCCCATGATGTGCTCCTGACAGACACTGGAATTTGAATTGCATGTAAAAAATTCATTGCCCACTTGCTGTACAAAACCAGGCACTGGAGCTGGATGAGGCCCACTGGCTGTAGTCAGCTGCCCTCCAGCCTGAAGTGGAGTGCAGGCTCCCCACCATGGCCAGCCCAGGGGCCCTGGCGACCAGGCCCGAGCCCTTCTGTGCCACACTCCATGCCCCCTGGTCCAAGCCCAGCCCGGAGGCCACCGGCCAGAGCTCCAGCTCCTTGCTGGGCCTGGGGCTGTCCTGGGTGAGGCATTGGGCTCCATCGGGGCATCGTGGGAGGGGGCAGTGAGGGTGCAAGAAACCCTGCCCAGGTGCAGGCAGACCTGTGGGAGGAGCTGTGGTGAGAACCAGAGGGCTGCACTCGTTCCACGGCGTGCAGCGTGGACCCGCTGTGTCTCTAAGCGGTTGTACTTCTGTTCACGTCTCCTGTTCACTCTGCTGCATTTCAGCTCCTCACCGTCAGGAGTGCTCCTTGAGAAGGACTACGAGGTTTACCGGGACTACAGCGTGGACGGCCACCTTCTCCACTGCAGGTAGGCCCTGCCTCAGGCCTGTCCATCTCCTGGCCGGGGGTGGTTTTCCTGGCAGCTCTCGGGTGAGCTGGAGAAGGGTCTGGCCCAGCAGGAAGTGACCAGCTGGACGTGCAGAGCGTGCCAGGCCCTGCCCTGGCCCGTGGGACACAAGGAGAGGCTGTTGGGCCACTGTGTGGTGTGGAGTACTGTTGTGTCCATGGTACTGGCCCTGGTGGATCCCTTGGAGGTTCCTTAGTGTGTGGTACCCCCCAGAGCCCCAGGCGCATCGGAAGTGTGGCTTCCCAGGCCACGTTGGGAAGACTGGTGCCCACCAAGTGGGGCAGGGAGGCTGGCTGCCCTCGGGCCTGGGTTGGCCTTGCTGGGTGTTGGGGTTTCTAGATTCAACGCTCAGGACCCTGGGCACAGCAGCAGCAGGCTGAGCAAGGGCCTCCCCTGGGTTAGCTCGTGTGTCCAGGCTGGAGCAGGCACCTCATCCGTAGCTGATGGGGGATGGACGGGGTGCCGGGCCTCTGGAGGTGGGGATTTGGAGCGCGAGGGGCCTTTGGCAGTTTGCTCAGTTTAGAGATCGAGACTGGGTTTGTTGATACAGGGAGGGATCTAAGCCTGCCTGGGCCAGCAGTGTGGCTGTGTCCACGGGTGTCCTCACTGGTCACCGGGAGACTCGGGTTTGACTGGGGTTTGTGGGCACAGAGCTGATGTGGTCTCGTGGCCTGTGAGCGGGGCCCACATCGGGGGCAGAAGCTTCCCTCCGAGGCAGTCCAGGGCCCGTTTCCTGCTGCTCTTCCAGGGCGCTGAGCATGGAGCAACGCTTCCCTGTTGAGGCACCTCCAGAAACAGGCAGGAGGTGGTGGGAGGGGTCTTTCCCCTGGGTGTCTCCTCCCCAGCAGAGCCAACAAGGAATTGGGGCTGAGAGAAAAGGCCGGGCCTCCTCCTGGGTCTGCGGGTGGTGGTGAGGGGCTGCGGGGGTCGTCCTGTGGGAGGGAAGGTGATCAGGGGCTGGGAGAGAAGCACAGGACTCTGCCTGGGCCTTGGGGCGCTGAGGGGCATCGTCTCTGGGCCACTGGGGGCGCGTTTCCTGAAACAGGCCGGCACCCGCCTTCATGCTGCCCCGTGCCTGCCTCTGCCTTGGCTCCCTCCTATCTGGTTGCTGCAGCCCTGCCCGCATTTGGTGGGCAGTGGACCATGTGCAGTGTCTCCTGTGTGCCCCTGCTGAACCAAGACCGTGATTTTCCACGCGTCCTACTTTTAGTCCTCGCAAGATCTCGTGAGGACTGGGGTGGAAGTGGGAGGTGATGCCCCACAGCCCAGGAACTACAGGCTGGAGTTCAGCCCTGGATCTCTCAGACTCCAGGGCTGGTTCTCCAGGTCTGCGAGCACGCCTGCCGTCCTCTGCTCTGCTTGGCTGGCCTGTGCGGCTGGCCAGGAGCAGCCTCTGGCAACCAAGAGCTGAATTCCCGAAGGGAGCCTGCCTCCCGAGCCCTGCTCGCTCTTACCCTGGTTCTCTCAGTCCTGCCTTACCCACGGCCAACAGTTAGGACTTGTGGCTCAGTCAGAGGACAGAGGCACAGGACCAGAGTACACAGTTCATTTCTTTGGATACTTGGGATTTCTACTTTCTGTGATGGTGGATTCACTTACCTGAGACCAGCCTGTACAAGAACAAAATAGACCAAATTTCTGCAGGCATCAGAGATCCACAGAGGAGCCAAGACCTGTGGCCGTGGCCTGACAGCCGGTGCAGTCCAGAAGACGTGATTCTGCCTCAGCAGCCTCAGAGGGGACAGGAAGGCTCTGAACAAGGCTGTGCACACAAGCTTATTAACCTTGGCAAAATAAACCAATTCCTTAAAAGATACAGTTTACCAAAACTCATAGAAGAAGAAATACACAATCTGAATAGGTCTATATCTGTTAAAAGAGATTGAATCAATAATTAATAATCTTCCAAAAAAGAAAGCAGAAGTTCTGACTGGGTTAACTGGTGAGTTCTACCAAACATACATGGAAGAAATTTTATGAGATCTGTACAATCTCTTTCAGAAGATAGATGCAGAGGGACTACTTTCTTGTTCTGTGAAGCCAGTATTACTCTAATATCCAAATCAGAAAAACACAAGAAAACTACAGACCTGTCTCTCTCATGAACATAGATGTAAAAATCCTCAAAAATATGTTAGGAAATCAAATCTACCAATGTATCAGATCAGATCAGTCGCTCAGTCGTGTCTGACTCTTTGCAACCCCATGAACTGCAGCACGCCAGGCCTCCCTGTCCATCACCAACTCCAGGAGTTCACTCAGACTCATGTCCATCGAGTCAGTGATGCCATCCAGCCATCTCATCCTCTGTCGTCCCCTTCTCCTCTTGCCGCCAATCCCTCCCAGCATCAGAGTCTTTTCCAATGAGTCAACTCTTCGCATGAGGTGGCCAAAGGACTGGAGTTTCAGCTTTAGCATCATCCCTTCCAAAGAAATCCCAGGGCTGATCTCCTTCAGAATGGACTGGTTGGATCTCTTTGCAGTCCAAGGGACTCTCAAGAGTCTTCTCCAACACCACAGTTCAAAAGCATCAATTCTTCGGCGTTCAGCCTTCTTCACAGTCCAACTCTCACATCCATACATGACCACAGGAAAAACCATAGCCTTGACTAGATGAACCTTTGTTGGCAAAGTAATGTCTCTGCTTTTGAATATGCTATCTAGGTTGGTCATAACTTTCCTTCCAAGGAGTAAGCATCTTTTAATTTCATGGCTGCAGTCACCATCTGCAGTGATTTGGGAGCCAGAAAAATAAAGTCTGACACTGTTTCCACTGTTTCCCCATCTATTTCCCATGAAGTGGTGGGACCGGATGCCATGATCTTCGTTTTCTGAACATTGAGCTTTAAGCCAACTTTTTCACTCTCCACTTTAACTTTCATCAAGAGGCTTTTGAGTTCCTCTTCACTTTCTGCCATAAGGGTGGTGTCATCTGCATATCTGAGGTTATTGATATTTCTCCCAGCAATCTTGATTCCAGCTTGTGTTTCTTCCAGTCCAGCGTTTCTCATGATGTACTCTGCATATAAGTTAAATAAGCAGGGTGACAATATACAGCCTTGACGTACTCCTTTTCCTATTTGGAACCAGTCTGTTGTTCCATGTCCAGTTCTAACTGTTGCTTCCTGACCTGCATACAGATTTCTCAAGAGGCAAATCAGGTGGTCTGGTATTCCCATGTCTTTCAGAATTTTCCACAGTTGATTGTGATCCACACAGTCAAAGGCTTTGGCATAGTCAATAAAGCAGAAATAGATGTTTTTCTGGAACTCTCTTGCTTTTTCTATGATCCAGCGGATGTTGGCAATTTGATCTCTGGTTCCTCTGCCTTTTCTAAAACCAGCTTGAACATCAGGAAGTTCACGGTTCACATATTGCTGAAGCCTTGCTTGGAAAATTTTGAGCATTACTTTACTAGCATGTGAGATGAGTGCAATTGTGCGGTAGTTTGAGCATTCTTTGGCATTGCCTTTCTTCGGAATTGGAATGAAAACTGACCTTTTCCAGTCCTATGGCCACTGCTGAGTTTTCCAAATTTGCTGGCATATTGAGTGCAGCACTTTCACAGCATCATCTTTCAGGGTTTCAAATAGCTCAACTGGAATTCTATCACCTCCACTAGCTTTGTTCGTAGTGATGCTTTCTAAGGCCCACTTGACTTCACATTCCAGGATGTCTGGCTCTAGGTCAGTGATCACACCATCGTGATTATCTGGGTCGTGAAGATCTTTTTTGTACAATTCTTCTGTGTATTCTTGCCATCTCTTCTTAATATCTTCTGCTTCTGTTAAGTCCGTACCATTTCTGTCCTTTATTGAGCCCATCTTTGTATGAAATGTTCCCTTGGTATCTCTGATTTTCTTGAAGAGATCCCTAGTCTTTCCCATTCTGTTGTTTTCCTCTATTTCTTTGCATTGATCGCTGAAGAAGGCTTTCTTATCTCTTCTTGCTATTCTTTGGAACTCTGCATTCAGATGCTTATATCTTTCCTTTTCTCCTTTGCTTTTTGCTTCTCTTCTTTTCACAGCTATTTGTAAGGCCTCCCCAGACAGCCATTTTGCTTTTTTATATTTCTTTACCAATGTATAAAAAGAATTATATATCATAACCAAGTGAGATTTATCCTAGGTATGCAGGGTTGGTTCAGCATTTGAGAGTCAATATAATCCATTACATCAGTAGGCCAAAGATGAAAAATCATAGCTCAGTTGGTAAAGAATCTGCCTGCAATGCAGGAGACCCCAGTTCAATTCCTGTGTAGGGAAGATCTGCTGGTGAAGGGATAGGCTACCCACCCCAGTATTCTTGGGCTTCCCTTGTGGCTCAGCTGGTAAAGAATCCACCTGCAATGTGGGAGACCTGGGTTCGATCCCTAGCTTGGGAAGATCCCCTGGAGAAGAGAAAGACTACCCACTCCAGTATTCTGGCCTGGAGAATTACATGGACTGTACAGTCCATGGGGTTACAAAGAGTTGGACATGACTGAGTGACTTTCACTTTCACTTATGATCATATCAACAGTTGCAAAAAAAGCATTTGGTAAAATCCAACAGCCAACCTTAATTTAAAAACAAACTCAGTAAAGTAGAAGTATGTGTGTGCTTAATTACTTCAGTCCCATCTGACTCTTTGCAGCCTCATGGACTGTAGCCCACAAGGCTCCTCTGTCCATGGGATTCTCCAGGCAAGAACATTGGAGTGGGTTGCCATGCCCTTCTCCAGGGGATCTTCCCAACCCAGGGCTCAAATCTGTGTCTCTTACATCTCCTACATTGGCAGGTGGGTGCTTTACCACTAGTGCCACCCAAAAAGAGAGGAACTCCCTTAACTTGATGAAGAATATCTGCAAAAAATTTACAGCTAACATCATACTTAGTAGTGAGAAGCTCAAAGCTTTTCCACTAAGATCAGAAGCAAGGCAAGGGTTTCCCTTCTGACCTCTGGTGCTCAGCATTGTATTGGAGCTCTTTGCTAATGCAGTAACACAAGAAAAGGAAATACAGAGTATACAGGTTGGGGAGGAAAACATAAAACTGTCTTTGCTTGCAGATGACTTGATCACCTATGTAAAAAATCTTAAAGAATTGGCAAACTCCTAGAACTAAGTGGTTGTAGCTAGGTAGTAAGATATAAGCTAAATATGCAAAAGTCCATTGCTTTCATATATACTAGCAATGAACAAGTGGAATATGAAGTTAGAAACGGTAGCATTTACATTAGTATCACCCAGAATGAAATACTTAGGTGTAAATGTGACAAAATATATACAAAATCTATGTAAGGAAAACTGTAAAATTCTGATGAAAGATATCACAGAAGAACTCAACAAGTGGAGGAAGGACTCCACTCTTTCCAACTTGACCTATAGATTCCATGCAGTCTCAGTCAGAATCCCAGCAGGTGGTTTTGTGGATATTGACAAAGCAATAATTAGATTTCTCTAGAGAGGCAGAAGACCTAGGACAGCCAACACAATATTCAAGGAGGACAAAGTTGGAGGAATAATACTACCTGAGTCCCAAGACTCCCTGTAACGCTGTTGTAAGCAAGACAGGGTGGTGTTGGTAAAGAATAGACACATTAATGGAATAGAATGGAGAGATGACCAATCAGTTCAGTCGCTCAGCCGTGTCCGACTCTTTGCGACCCCGTGAATCGCAGCACGCCAGGCCTCCCTGTCTATCACCAACTCCCGGAGTTCACTCAGACTCACATCTGTCAAGTCAGTGATGCCATCCAACCATCTCATCCTCTGTCGTCCTCTTCTCCTCCTGCCCCCAATCCCTCCCAGCATCAGAGTCTTTTCCAATGAGTCAACTCTTCGCATGAGGTGGCCAAAGTACTGGAGTTTCAGCATTAGCATCATCCCTTCCAAAGAAATCCCAGGGCTGATCTCCTTCAGAATGGACTGGTTGGATCTCTTTGCAGTCCAAGGGACTCTCAAGAGTCTTCTTCAACACCACAGTTCAAAAGCATCAATTCTTCGGCGCTCAGCCTTCTTCACAGTCCAACTCTCACATCCATACATGACCACAGGAAAAACCATAGCCTTGACTAGATGAACCTTTGTTGGCAAAGTAATGTCTCTGCTTTTGAATATGCTATCTAGGTTGGTCATAACTTTCCTTCCAAGGAGTAAGCATCTTTTAATTTCATGGCTGCAGTCACCATCTGCAGTGATTTTGGAGACAACCAATAGACCACCATGAATATTATCAGCAGACCTTTGATGAAGGGGTAAAAGGAATGCAGTGGAGCCAAGATGGTCTCTTAAGAGACGTTGCTGGAACACCTGGACATCCACATGCAAGAAAGTGAATCTGGATGTAGACCTTACACCCTTCATGGAAATTAACTCAAGATGGATCACAGACCTGAATGGGAATACAAAACTATCTCCTAGAAGGTAACAGGAGAAAACCCAGATGACCTTGGGTTTGGCAATGACTTTCTAGGTATAACATTAAAGGCACGATTCATGAAAGAAACAATTGATAAGCTGGACTGTGTTAAAATTAAAAATTTCTGCTCTGCGAAAGACAAAGTAGGAGAAAATGTTTGCAATAGACACAAATGATAAAGGACTGTAATCTGAAATATACAAAGAATTCTTAAAATGCAGCAGTAAGAAAACAACCTGCTTTTAAAATGGGCCAAAGAGCTGAACAGACACCTCAGCAAAGAACCTATACTGTTGGCACAGAAAAGCATGTGACAGATGCTCCACATCACTTGTCAGCAGGAAATGCAAAGTGAAACAAGAGTGAGATACCTCTGCAGGCCTGTTAGAGGAGCCAGAAGGCGGACACTCTGACACCAGGTGCTGGCGAGGGTGTGGAGCAAGGGAACCCGCGGTCAGTGCTGGTGGGAGCGCAGGAGGCTGCAGCTGCTAAGACTGAACACAGGGACTTCCCTGGGGTTCAGTGGTTAAGAATCCCCCATTCCAAGGCAAGGGGAGTCAGGTTCAGTGTCTGGTTGGGAAACTAGGTTTCCACATGCCACAGAGCAGCTAAGCCCGTGCACCCCAAGTACTGAGCCCATGCACCACAGCCGCTGAGCCCACGTGCCACAACTACTGAGCCTGTGTGCCATGACTGGAGGACGCCTTTGCACTGCAGGGAAAGATCCAGCATGATGCAATGCAGATTTCATGTACTGCAACCAAGACCTGACTCGGCCATAAATAATAAATATATTCTTTTAAAAACCTGAATATACTCTAAATGATTTGGCAGTACTGCTCCTTGGTATTTACCAAAATGAGTTTGACATTTTACGTTCATATCAAATCCTGCACACAGATGTTTTTAGCATCTTTATTCATAGTTGCCAAAACAAGATGTCCTTCGGTAGGTGAATAGAGAAGTAAACAGTTGTCCATCCAGACAATGGCTTATACAACACTAAAAAGAAATGAGCTGTCAGCCGTGAAGAGTCACCGAGGAGCTTAAGTGCATGTCACAAAGCGAAGACACCAGCCTGAGAGCCTGCACACTGCGTGATTGCACTCCTGACATTCTGGAGTCAGAGTATGTAGGTTTTCAGATTGCCTTTTTTGGAGGCCAAAGATTTGCTCATTGATTTGGCATCAGAGATGCCTCCTATGGAGACAGTGAAAAGATCAGTGGTTGCCAGGGATTTGGGGAGGGGGATGAACAGACAGAGCATGTGGGTTTGGGGGGCAAAGAAAAATGCTCTGTACAACACTACAACAGTGGATACGTGTCTCTACATTTATGCAAACCCACAGAATGTACGACAGTAAGAGTGAGCCCTAATATCAACTAAGAATTTTGGTTGATTATAATGTGTCAGTGCTGGTCCATCAGTTGACAGTAGATGTTCTGTCTCTTGCGAAATGCTGATAATCGGGGAAGCTTTGTGTGAGTAGGTGCAGGGGGTACGTCGGAAATGTACATTTTTTTCTGCTCGGTTTTTCTGTGAACCTCAAAGTACTGTTAAACAAATTTAAATATCAATAGATATTCTAGAACTGAAAAAAATATAATAAGAAAACTAAGAACTCAGTAGATGGACTCTTAAAAGGTTAGTAAATTAGACGGTAGATCAGAAAAATGTCTGCAGTGTGGAGAGTCCAGGGGATGAGAAGCACAGGACACAGCCTGAAACTTTGTGGAGCTCAGTGCAGAGGACAGCACCTGACTCCCAGAGAAGGAGAGAGGAAATGGGATGGAAGTAATATTTTTAAAGATATGGTCAGGAGTTTCCAGAAATCATAAAATATGTCAGACCACAGACTGAAGAAGCGCTATGAAGCAGAGACACTGACGCAAAGGTTCCAGATGTAGAAGGAAATGTAGAAAGTGAAAGTCGCTCAGTCAGGTCCGACTCTTTGTGACCCTGTGGACTATACAGTCCATGGAATTCTCCAGGCCAGAATACTTTGCCCTCTCCAGGGGATCTCCCCAGCCCAGGGATCGAACCCAGGTCTTGCGCATTGCAGGTGTATTCTTAGAAGGAAGTCTTTAAAGCAGCTGGGAGTTTCTTGAGGGGGCAGTTGGAAGCGGGAAGCCTCGTGCACTGCTCCGGGCCTCTTGGTCTGCCGTGTCATGGCTGGTACAGCTGTGGGACGTGGGGCTGACCGTTAGTTGGTGGGCACGGTGTGTGATCAAGTCCCTGTATCGCCAGGGGCAGTGTCTCCGTGTTGTCATCAGGCAAATGAGACTCAGAAGAGCCTGAACACCCCTAGTGCCCCCTGCTAGGTGGAGGGGCCAGGGTCTGGGCACACAACTCCCTGGGGCCACAGGTGCCCTTAGGAACGGGGAGCGGTTTTACCATCTCGGTCCAGGTGCGGAGTGCTGAGAGTGGCAGTGGGCAGTGCTAGCAGGGCAGTCAGCCCTTCTGGACTCATGGGGGCCTGTGGTTGGATTCCAGGCCCTGAGAGGTGCTGCGCTGCGGGATGATCGGCTGTGTTGCGGGAGTGGGGAGGTGCTAAACCCAGGATTCCAAAGCCACAGAGGCCTCTGGGAGCCCTCTGGTCCCCGGCGCTTCCGTCCAGGAGTGGTTCTGTGCCTGGTTCTGGCCTGGGACCAGAGCAGAACCTCTCACAAGGGCCCTGGAGGAGCGTCCCCATGGGCAGCAGTAGGAGAGCCCCCTGGAGGGCTGCCGGGCTGACCTGGGAAGTGTGTGAGGAGGGCTCCCAGGCCAGGGGGCAGCTGCTCCAGGCTGCACGACCCGGGGTCAGGGCCTCAGCAGTGAAAGGTTCACAGCTCATCACAGCACCCGGCAGTACCAGGCCCCACAGCCTGCAGCCCCTGGGGCAGCTCTGAAGAGGACAGTGAGAGACGACCAGGCCTTCCGGGCTGACCTCACACACCCGTGAGGTCAAGGGGGGTGGTCATGGGTCCAGGCTGGCGAAGGGGTCAGATTTCCACCTCACCCCGGGAACCTGCCCCCACCAGACTCCCCTCAGGTAACCTGCCCCCCCCCAGGACCTTCTCAGGTAACTATTCCCTCCAGGACTCCCCCCAGGACACCCCCAGGTAACCTGCTACCCCCAGGACCGCCCCCCCATGTAACCTGCTCCCCCCAGGAACCATCTAGGTAACCTGTTACCCTCAGGACCCCCCTCCAGGTAACCTGCTCCCCCCAGGGCTCCCTCCAGGTAACCTGCCCCCAGGACCCCCCCCCCCCAGATAACCTGCCCCCTGGCCAACTCCCCAGGTAACCTCTCCCCAGAACCCCCCCAAGTAACCTGCTCCCCCCAGGAACCCTCTAGGTAACCTGTTACCCTCAGGACCCCCCTCCAGGTAACCTGCTCCCCCAGGATCCCCCCAGGTAACCTGCTCTCCCCAGGACTGCCCCCCACATAACCTGCTCCCCCCAGGTAACCTGCCCAGGACTGCCCCCCGCCCGCAACCTGCTCCCCCCAGGGCTCCCTCCAGGTCACCTGCCCCCTGGCCAACTCCCCAGGTAACCTGCCCCCCCAGGACCTCCTCAGGTAACCTGCTCCCCACCCCCTACCAGGACCTCCTCTCTCCGCTGGAACTCGGGCACCAAGGAGCGCATGCTCATCAAAGTTGCCGACAGGGAGCCCAGCTTCCTCTCCCCCCAGGGCAATGGCTACGCCCTGGACAGCCAGCCTGGGGGTCGCTCCCGCAGGCCCTCCGGAGGACAGCACTCGCCCAGCCTGCAGACCTTCACCCCTGATGCGGACAGCCCCGTCTTCTTCCCGGAGCGGAGGCCGTCGCCTTTCCCGAAGAGGGCTGAGCTAGGGAGCTGCTCCCCGCTGCTGGCCCAGCCCCGCCGGCCCGCTGGAGACTCGCAGCCTTCCTCACCACGCTACGCCTACGAGCCCCCCCTCTATGAGGAGCCCCCCGTGGAGTACCAGGCCCCGCTCTACGACGAACCCCCCATGGACGTGCAGTTTGAGGCCGGCTCGCCCCGGCGGTCTCCTGGCCGCAAGCCACCCAAGGCAGCCTCTGCGTCGCCCTACCAGCAGCTGGTGCTCACCAGGCAGAAGTGCCCCGAGCGCTACCTGAGCCTGGAGTACAGCCCTGCCGGCAAGGAGTACGTGCGGCAGCTGGTGTACGTGGAGCAGGCCAGCTCCAGCCCCAAGCTGCGGGCAGGCCCGCGGCACAAGTACACGCCTCACCCGGGGGGCGGCTCACTGTCTCTGCAGCCCAGCCCCTGCCTGCTGCGCGACCAGCGCCTGGGGGCCACGTCCTCGCTGGGGGTTGTGTCTGGGGACTATAGCAGCATGGAGGGGCCCGAGCTGCGGCCCGCCCCACCGCCCACGCCCCTGCCCCAGGCCCAAGACGATGCCATGTCCTGGTCTAGCCAGCAGGACACCATGTCTTCCACGGGCTACTCCCCCAGCACGCGCAAGAGGAAGAGCAGGAACCCCTCCGTGTGCCATGCTCCCAGCGCCCCGCCCGCTGAGGGCCCCGGGGACTGCGACCCGCTGAGCCAGCAGCCCCTGACGGATGAGCGGCCTCTGTGTGGACCCGGCCTGACGCCCATAAAGCGCACAGAGGGGGAGGCGGGGGACGGGGAGGGCCACCGGGGCCCGGCTGAGCCCTTCCTGGCACAGGCCCGGCTGGCCTGGGAGGCACAGCAAGCCCACCTGCACATGAAGCAGAGGGGCAGCTGGGACTCGCAGCAGGATGGCTCGGGCTACGAGAGTGACGGGGCGGTGCCGCTGCCCATGCCCGGGCCCGTGGTGCGTGCCTTCAGTGAGGATGAGGCACTGGCCCAGCAGGAGAGCAAGCACTGGCAGAGGGGTGCCTTGGACAGGCTCGCCTTCCCGCAGGTCCTGCTCGAGAAGAGCGTCTCCGTGCAGACCAGCCTGGCCTCCCCGGAGCCCTACCTGCACCCCTCTCAGGTAGGCACTCACAGGCGGGTCCTGGGCAGGGGTGGGGCAGGTCAGCACCCCGAGACGTGTGTGGCCTCACAGTTCCTGGCGGGCCTGAGGACAGACGGTGGATGGCCGCCGGGGTCTCCGCCAGCACAGAGGTCTCACCTCGGCTCCTGCTAACTGGGGAGCCAAAGGCACATCCTGATTCCAGGACGCAGAGGCAGCCACCCGCCCTCTGCTCCCTGAGCCTCTGCCTCCCACCTATGAACAGGCACAGTGAGAAGCTGTGCAGGTGGAGTGCCGGGCCCTCCTTGGTGGCCAGAGACTCCGGGGCCAGGCTCCTTAGGTGCACCCCCAGCCCTGATGCAGAAGACATGCCATGCGCAAGAACCAGGACGTCTTAGGTGGCCAGTGTTCCCTGGGGCAGGGCCACCTTAGTGTACTCCAGATTGGAGCGTTCAGAGCAGCGTCTCTGTCTGTGGCTTGTAACACAGGAGGGCATCAGGACAGACGGGCAGGGCAGGGGCAGGTGGTGGGTGGGGTGTGGGCAGCTGCGTCCTGTGGCACCCAGCTCCCAGCCTGATCTGGACGGAAGGACACGTGGGCTCCGAGGGCCTGACTGAGGTCCATGCCAGGTGCTGCCGGGTGAGGTGGCTTCCTGCCCCAGGGGTTGGGGAGGCTGTGCAGGTGTGGGCACGACCTGCCAGGAGAAGGAGGGGCCGGGGGCATCCCCCCTGCCTCTGATGCCTGGGAATCCTTGTGTGTTTGTTGGGGAGGTGTGGCAGTGGCAGCCCAGAGAAGGTTGCGTTCCTCTGTCAAGCACGGTTGGCATCTGGGGCTCTCTGTGTCCTTGAGGGGCTGCCCTTCCCACTTGAACCGGCAGAAGCCACAGCGCTCTCCCCCTTGCCCACCCTCACGCATGGTCGGCCCCCTGCCTGGGGGGCCGTGTGAGTCCGGGATGCAGTGTCCCGTGGGCCACACGAGCTCCTCCTACTCCCAGACTGTGCTGGCCTCCCGACCCTCGGTCTTTGGACCAGGGTGGGTGCCTCCCAGAGGCTGAGCCCCCAGGGAAAAGTTGGTCCCGTCTCAGCCTCGTGAGGCACTTAGACCAGGGTGAGGATGGCGGACCATGGGTGGATGGGCAGACAGGTGAGGACAGCAGACATGGCTGAGGCGGGCAGACAGGGGTGAGGAGGGCAGACGGGTGAGGAGGGCGGACATGGACTGAGGCGGGCAGACGGGCGAGGTGGGCAGATGGGTGAGGAGGGTGGACATGGACTGAGGCGGGCAGACGGGCGAGGTGGGCAGATGGGTGAGGAGGGTGGACATGGACTGAGGTGGGCAGACGGGTGAGGAGGGCAGACGGGTGAGGAGGGTGGACATGGACTGAGGCGGGCAGACGGGCGAGGTGGGCAGACGGGTGAGGAGGGTGGACATGGACTGAGGCAGGCAGACAAGTGTGAGGTGGGTGGACAGGGGTGAGGTGGGCGGACGGGGGTGAGGAGGGCGGGCATGGACTGAGGCGGGCAGACTGGGATGAGGTGGGCAGAGCTGAGTCCCAGGCCTCTCTCCTCCAGCAGCGTTTGGGCCTATGTGGGGTGGGGGCCACACTTCTCCACTGGCTGGCTCATGTGGGCCCCTCCGTCCCCCAGTCTGAGGACCTTGGCACCTGCGCCCAGTTCGAGAGCAGCCGGCAGGCCCGGAGTGTGATGCCCAGTGCCAGCTGCGTGTTCCCCACCTTCACGCTCCGCAAGCCGTCCTCGGAGACAGACATCGAGAACTGGGCCTCCAAGCACTTCAACACCCACACGCAGGGCCTCTTCCGGCGGAAGGTGTCCATCGCCAACATGCTGGCCTGGAGCAGTGAGTCCATCAAGAAGCCCATGATCGTGACCAGCGACCGCCACGTGAAGAAAGAGGCCTGCGAGGTCTTCAAGTTGATTCAGATGTACATGGGCGACCGGCGCGCCAAGGCAGACCCGCTGCACGTGGCCCTGGAGATCGCCACCAAAGGCTGGAGTGTGCAGGGCCTGCGGGATGAGCTCTACATCCAGCTGTGCCGGCAGACCACCGAGAACTTTCGCCTTGAGAGCCTGGCCCGTGGCTGGGAGCTTATGGCCATCTGCCTGGCCTTCTTCCCACCCACGCCCAAGTTCCACTCCTACCTGGAGGGCTACATCTACCGGCACATGGACCCTGTCAACGACACCAAAGGTAAGAATGGCCCAGGCGGGCACTGGCTCGGGCACTGGCTCGGGCACTGGCTCAGGGGCGGCTGCGGCAGGTCCCCTGCCTGGGCTCAGTGCTGGGCCCGCAGGCAGCAGGCACACACAGGCACCGCCTCTCGAGGGCACACCCTTGGCTTCCACAGGGACACAGGGTCCTCAGGGATCCCCTCTCAGCACAGAGGCCCTGAGGAGAGCCGCTCCAGGTGTGCCGCCGTCCCGGCCGCTGGCTGAGAGATGTGGCTGCATGTCACACCTGCATCCCCACCAGCCAGCGTCTGCTCCCTCCGAGGCCCCATCCCAGTGGCCCTGCCTGATGAGGGCGCTTACTGCATCCACCCTGGCTGGGCTCACACTGTCCCTTGAGGCCATTTCAGGAGGGCTTCTGAGAGCAGCAAGGAGCTGGGCACTTGGCCCAGCACCAGGGCTGAGGTGACCAGTAGGCTATTGTGGTGCTGTGAGCTGAGATGGCCCTGAGCTGTGTCAGGGGTCAGAGGTTGGGAACGTCATAGCAGCAACCTACTGACGGCTGCCTGGGGCCGAGTGCAGGCTGCGTCTGGAGGCCATGTGTCAGGTCTGTGTGGCCCTGACCTGACCTGCGTGGGGAGGACGCTGGGCCACAGTCCTGCCAGCCAGGTGGTGCACGTCCTGGGCCTGGGCCAGCGCCAGGGTGGGGCTGCAGGAGCACCTGCCCGTGCAGCAGCCGTCAGCCACCCTGTGCTCCTGAGTGTCCTCCGTGCTGTAGATGGCTTGGGGCGAGTGGTCACCTGGCCTGGCCTGACCAGGGCCTTGCTCCTGCCCAGCCGTGGGTGCCGAGGCACGTGCACACAGTGCGGAGGGCTGCAGGCAGTGTGGGTCCTGGGAGGCGCGTCAAGCACAGGGACCGTCCAACACGCCAGCCGTTGGGAAGCACATCTCGGAAGCCTTGACGTTTTCACTCAGGCGTGTACCTTTGGGAGCATGATCCCTGAACACCACAGTCAGGCCTCCCCAGGTTGCTCCCGGGGTGAGGCAGGCGCCCTGGGTCTGTCTCTGTCCTCTCAGACCTTCCCAGGCGCAGGTGGGCCTTCAGTAGCTTCATGGTTCACCTCAGCCTCTTCCAAAAAGGACTTGAAATGTCCCTGCTGTGAGCTGGAGGTTTGGAAATGTGTTTCCACCACTTAGCACGCAGCCTGCGGGGCTCCAGCAGTGCTGCTGAGTGACAGCTGAGTGAGCGGTGGACAGAGGCCAGAGGCTTGGGGCCGGCCCCTCTCTCGCCGGGGCGCCTGTGCAGAGCCGGGCACTGCCCAGCAGGACAGTGCCGCTGGCTCCGCGGTCAGTGAGCCTCTGGCCTGACGTCTGTGCTGTGGGAGCCAGGCGGAATAGAGGCTCAGCCCGGCAGCCATGCTTGCCCAGCCCCGGTGGTCTCTGTCCACAGACCACACTGGGTCTGTGTGCTTCTGCAAGCTGGGCCCCGTGTCTGGGCTGTGGGGTCTGGTCTTACATCAGTGGCACAGGGTTGCCCTCCTGTCAGAGCCCTGTCTCCAGCTGTGAGACCCACTCCTGGGTGAGCACCAGCACAGAAGAGCGGCCTTGAGAGAACGTGGGTGCTAGCCACTGGTCAGGAAGACAGGCCCCCTCAGCCCAGGGGGACGAGCCTGGAAGGACATGCAGTCTGTCCCGGGAGCAGTGGTGAGGGCAAAGCTGAGCTGCTCCCGCACGCGGGGCCTCACCCAGCTGCTCCCTGCCTTGGCCTCAGAAGCTGTAGTTCATCTGCCAGCATATGTGTGACGTCTGCTGTGTGGTCACAACCTCGAGGGACCAAGGTACCGCACAGTGAACCCAAGTTCATGTGAGCTCCTGCCCCCCTGGCTTAACCTCGTCTCATGTGATCACATCTTTGTGCCAACCACCCCCAGGTGACTCACAGCTTGTGTGCCCTGGACCCCCCTGAGCATGCTGACAGCACAGGTGTCCCAGGGGTTTGGCGACAGCACACCAACTGCAGCTCCTGCAGGAGCACCCTGAGGGACGCTCAGTGCAAGCGCCTCATGCCTGCAGCAGGCGTTTATCCTCCGGGTAAAGATAGCAGGCTGGACACGTACATTTACTTGCATCCCACCTTGAGTTCATGGTAAAAACACTGAGGGAATCTTTTAAACACAAAAAAAGAAACCTCGCAAGGAAATGTGAAATACTGCAGTCACTATGGAAAATAGAATGGCAATTTCTCAAAAGATAAAAATATAATTAGTATAGGACTCCACAATTCCACTTATGAGTAAATACCCGAAATAATTGAAAGCAGAGACGTGAATAGATATTTGCACACCTGTGTTCATAGCACCATGTTCACAACAGCCAAGAGGTAGAAAGCAGCCAGGTATCCATTGATGGATGAACAGATAAAGTAGAATGTCATCTGTACATACAGTGGAGTATTATTCAGCCTAAATCAATTCAGTTCAGTTTAGTCGCTCAGTCGTGTCCGACTCTTTGCGACCCCATAAACTGCAGCATGCCAGGCCTCCCTGTCCGTCTCCAACTCTTGGAGTTCACTCAAACTCATGTCCGTTGAGTCAGTGATGCCATCCAACCATCTCATCCTCTGTCATCCCCTTCTCCTCCTGCCATCAATCTTTCCCAGAATCAGGGTCTTTTCAAATGAGTCAGCTCTTCGGATCAGGTGGCCAAAGTATTGGACTTTGAGCTTCAACATCAGTCCTTCCAATGAACACCCAGGACTGATTTCCTTTACGATGGACTGGTTGGATCTCCTTGCAGTCCAAGGGACTCTCAAGAGTCTTCTCCAACACCACAGTTCAAAAGCATCAAGTCTTCGGCACTCAGCTTTCTTTACAGTCCAACTCTCACATCCATACATGACTACTGGAAACACCATAGCCTTGACTAGATGGACCTTTGTTGGCAAAGTAATGTCTCTGCTCTTTAATATGCTGTCTAGGTTGGTCATAATTTTCCTTCCAAGGAGTAAGCGTCTTTTAATTTCATGGCTGCAGTCACCATTTGCAGTGATTTTGGAGCCCCCCAAAATAGTCAGCCACTCTTTCCCCATCTATTTACCATGAAGTGATGGGACCGGATGCCATGATCTTAGTTTTCTGAATGTTGAACTTTAAGCCAACTTTTTCACTCTCCTCTTTCACTTTCATCAAGAGGCTCTTTAGTTCCTCTTCACTTTCTGCCATAAGGGTGGCGACATCTGCATATCTGAGGTTATTGATATTTCTCCCAGCAGTCTAGATTCCAGCTTGTGATTCATCCAGCCCAGCGTTTCTCATGATGTACTCTGCATGTAAGTTAAATGAGCAGGGTGACAATATACAGCATTGACGTACTCCTTTTCCCACTGCAGGTGGGTGGTGGTGGTGACACAGTGACACAAAGGATTAATAACCTGAACTGTACTGTATAATAAAACTGAACTGTACAATTGAAATTGTTAGAATGGCAAGTTTTATGGTATGTACATTTTATTATAATAAAAATACTAAAACCCACCAGGACAAAGACGAGGGAAGAGGAAAAACAATCATGTTTTGGAAGCTGAAAAGCAAATGGACAAGTGGTGAAAAACTCATTTGGCAGACCAAGAAACGTGGATCCCAAGCAGGTGGTGGGGAAGCTGAAAAGTTGAAGCAGTTGGCAAAGCCTGAGAAGTTCAGTAGCAGGGGCGAGCATCCTCCACAGTGGTGTGAAAGTGGGAGTGACCGTGGCGCTGAGAACAGAGGGCGTAGCTGAAGGTCTGCGTGAGAAGCAAAGCAGCCACACTTCAAGGATCTGGGTCGCAGAGCGGGTGTGTTATTTGCTGTCGTGTCCGACTCTTTGGGACCCCACCAGGCTCCTCTGTCCATGGGATTCTCCAGGCAAGAATACTAGAATGGGTGGCCATTGCCTTCTCCAGGGGATCTTCCCAACCCATGGATCGAACCCAGGTCTCCTGCATTGCAGGGAGATTCTGTACTGTCTGAACCACCAGAGAAGCCTAGAGCATCTGGACTCAAATGTCAGCCACTTTTTAAAAATAATCCATATCCTGAGCCATGAAGCAAGTCTCAGTAAAAGTTAAAGAATATGAGTCAAAGAAAGTGTGTCCTCTAACCACAATGGAATTAAACTGACAATCAGCAACACACAGATACCTGGAAAATCCTTGAGTATTTGGAAACTAAACATGATACTGAACAATTCATGGGTCAAATAAAAATGAAAAGAGAATATAGAAAGTATTTTGAACTGAAAGAAAATAGAAACAAAACATGTTAAAATTAGTGTGATGGAGCTAAAGCAGTTCTTAGAGGGAAACTTCCAGCACCTAATGTCTGTACTAGGAAATAGATCACGTAGCTCCTACATTGAGGAACGTTAGAAAGGGGAGAGAGAGGAAATATGCCAAAAGTAAGGAGAAGAAAGGAAATGATGATTAGAGTAGAAATCAGTGAAAGAGAAAACAGAAAAAACCATCTGGAAAATCAGTGAAACAAAAACCTGATTATTTGAGAAGGTCAACAAAATTAACAAACCTCCATACAGACTAACCAGGACAAAAAGACATAAATTACCAGTTTCAAGAACGAGAGATGATATCACTACAGATTCAACAGATGTTGAAAGGATAATAAAAAAAATACTGTGAACAACTTTTATGTCAGTATTTTTGACAATTTAGAGGAAATAGACAAATTCCTCTAAGAACACAGACTACCAAAGATCATTCAGTAAGAAATAGATCAGATCAGATCAGTCGTTCAGTCGTGTCCGACTCTTTGCGACTCCATGAATCGCAGCACGCCAGGCCTCCCTGTCCATCACCAACTCTTGGAGCTCACTGAGATTCACGTCCATCGAGTCAGTGATGCCATCCAGCCATCTTATCCTCTGTCATCCCCTTCTCCTCCTGCCCCCAATCCCTCCCAGCACCAGGGTCTTTTCCAATGAATCAACTCTTCGCATGAGGTGGCCAAAGTACTGGAGTTTCAGCTTTAGCATCATTCCTTCCAAAGAAATCCCAGGGCTGATCTCCTTCAGAATGGACTGGTTGGATCTCCTTGCAGTCCAAGGGACTCTCAAGAGTCTTCTCCAGCACCACAGTTCAAAAGCATCAATTCTTCGGCGCTCAGCCTTCTTCACAGTCCAACTCTCACATCCATACATGACCACAGGAAAAACCATAGCCTTGACTAGACGGACCTTTGTTGGCAAAGTAATGTCTCTGCTTTTGAATATGCTATCTGGGTTGGTCATAACTTTCCTTCCAAGGAGTAAGCGTCTTTTAATTTCATGGCTGCAGTCACCATCTGCAGTGATTTGGGAGCCAGAAAAATAAAGTCTGACACTGTTTCCACTGTTTCCCCATCTATTTCCCATGAAGTGATGGGACTGGATGCCATGATCTTCGTTTTCTGAACGTTGAGCTTTAAGCCAACTTTTTCACTCTCCTCTTTCACTTTCATCAAGAGGCTTTTGAGTTCCTCTTCACTTTCTGCCATAAGGGTGGTGTCATCTGCATATCTGAGGTTATTGATATTTCTCCCGGCAATCTTGATTCCAGCTTGTGTTTCTTCCAGTCCAGCGTTTCTCATGATGTACTCTGCATATAAGTTAAATAAGCAGGGTGACAATATACAGCCTTGACGTACTCCTTTTCCTATTTGGAACCAGTCTGTTGTTCCATGTCCAGTTCTTTTGCTTCCTGACCTGCATACAGGTTTCTCAGGAGGCAGATCAGGTGGTCTGGTATTCCCATGTTTTTCAGAATTTTCCACAGTTGATTGTGATCCACACAGTCAAAGGCTTTGGCATAGTCAATAAAGCAGAAATAGATGTTTTTCTGGAACTCTCTTGCTTTTTCTGTGATCCAGCGGATGTTGGCAATTTGATCTCTGGTTCCTCTGCCTTTTCTAAAACCAGCTTGAACATCAGGAAGTTCATGGTTCACATATTGCTGAAGCCTGGCTTGGAGAATTTTGAGCATTACTTTACTAGCGTGTGAGATGAGTGCAATTGTGTGGTAGTTTGAGCATTCTCTGGCATTGCCTTTCTTTGGGATTGGAATGAAAACTGGCCTTTTCCAGTCCTGTGGCCACTGCTGAGTTTTCCAAATTTGCTGGCATATTGAGTGCAGCACTTTCACAGCATCATCTTTCAGGGTTTCAAATAGCTCAACTGGAATACCATCACCTCTACTAGCTTTGTTCGTAGTGATGCCTTCTAAGGCCCACTTGACTTCACATTCCAGGATGTCTGGCTCTAGGTCAGTGATCACACCATCGTGATTATCTGGGTCGTGTGATCACACCATCGTGATTATCTGGGTCGTGAAGATCTTTTTTGTACAGTTCTTCTGTGTATTCTTGCCATCTCTTCTTAATATCTTCTGCTTCTGTTAGGTCCATACCATTTCTGTCCTTTATCGAGCTCATCTTTGCATGAAATGTTCCTTTGGTATCTCTGATTTTCTTGAAGAGATCCCTAGTCTTTCCCTTTCTGTTGTTTTCCTCTATTTCTTTGCATTGATCGCTGAAGAAGGCTTTCTTATCTCTTCTTGCTATTCTTTGGAACTCTGCATTCAGATGTTTATATCTTTCCTTCTCTCCATTGCTTTTCGCTTCTCTTCTTTTCACAGCTATTTGTAAGGCCTCTATTTCTTATCTATTTCAGAAAAATCATATATCTACTAAAGAAATTAAATTAGGACTTTAAAACTCTCCCACAAAGAAAATGCCAGGCCCAGATGGCCTCACTAGAGAATTATCAAATGCTTGCTTGTGTAGCAATTCTTTACCAACTCAGAAAACAGAAGTGGAAGGACTATCTCCCAGTTCTCTCTGTATCAAAATTAGAAAAGAACATTACCAAAAATTTGAAAAAAAAAAAGCACAGATAGTATCCCTCATGAACATAGTACAAAAACTTAACAGTATTTTTGACTAATTGAATTCAATAATATATTAAAACGATAATGCACCTTGAGTACGTGGGGTTTATCTAAGAAAGGGAAAGTTGGTTTAACATTCTAAAAATGAGTCATTGTGATTTGTCATATTAGCAGAATAAAAAAAAATCATATGAGCATATCAATAAGTGGAGAAAAAAGCATTTGACAAAATCCAGCATTCCATTCCTGACAAAAACTCTGAACTGGGAAGAGAAGGCAGCCTCTCCCACCTAGCTACCTGTTTATTTGCCCAAGCCCTGTCAGCGAGGGCAGTGCCACCCCGTAGAAGTGAGCACAGCTGACCAACAGCTCTTGGTCTCTGGCATTTTCTATGAGACAGAACCAGTGCTCTTTGGAGAAGCAACTGATTCTAAGGGTGGGGTTGGGAATGTACATATTGTTGTTCGGTTGCTAAGTCGTGTGCGACTCTTTGTGACCCTGTGGACTGCAGCACGCACGCCAGGCTTCCCTGCCCTTCACCATCTCCCGGAGTTTGCTCACACTGATGTCCGTCGAGGGGAGGAAGTGCTGGAAGGGATGAGGGTTGACACAGGGCTGTGTTAGAGAACACAGCTCCCGGGGCCAAAGCTGGAGCACTGAACAGCAGAATAAAGCATATTGGGTTATAACCCAAAGTGTAATTAGGTAAATAACAGCTTCCCCATCCAGAAGAATTACGAATAATATATGTAGGTAAGAGGGTCCACCGTGATGGGAGGTAGCTCCCACCTCAGTGTGGACCGTGCACCCCAACTTCCTTCTGGAGCATGGGACGGGGGAGGAGGGGCTGTGTCAGCGGTGCCGAGTGGGAGGCGCCCCGACTGGCCAGAGAGGGGAGCCCGGCGCCCCCCCTTGCTCAGCGTCCCCTCAGCCATGTAGGAACCCCACGGCTGGCCTGGGGCCTCCTCAGGGTTCTCCCCACCCCTTCCGTCCTGTCAGCCAGAGGGTCAGGAGCTGACCACAGTCCCTCCCCTCTGCCTGCGGGCATCTTGCTGGCACTTCCCCAGCCACGTGGCCCGGACAGGCCCTCACACCCACCCCTGTCCCGGGAGTGAGCAGGACACTCGCCTTCACCCCTCAAGGAGCCCCGCAGGCTGGGCCGTCACCCACCAGCCACCTGGGGTCAGCCCCGCGTGGGGCCGTGTGGGCTCGTGTTCCTCTGTGTTCTGTGGCCTCACCCTCTGTTTGCTCCCCAGTGACCCAGCACATGAAAGCGCTCCTGGAAAGGAACACTAAGAAGAAGTCCAAGTTGAGAAAGAAACCCAAGCCTTATGTTGAGGAGCCGGATGGTAGGGCCTCTCCCGCAGCCCCGGGCGCTGCGCTGCACAGCTCTGCTCTCCGGCTCGGCCGCCTGGCCCCCTCTCTCTAACCACTTCCGGGCTGGGGTGCGGGGGGCACTAACTGCCAGGCCTCCTCCAGAGGGGGCTGAAGCCTGCTTGTCGACAGGGCTTCCTGGGAGAGGCCGCGCCGCCCTGTCTCAGCTTCCGCGGTGCTCGGGACACTCTCCGGTGTGCATGCTGGGCGCACAGTGCGGAGGGGCCTGCTGGAGGCAGCCCCTGGTGTGGGAGTGCCCTGGGGGCCAAGCCGGGCCTCGGTTCCCTGGCAGGGCCCCCAGCACACTCAGGGGTTCCCCAGCCTCCCTCCCCCAGCATTCCCATCCCTGCCCTTCTGGGCCCTGGCTCAGGAACCCCACCCCTGCCCAAGCTCCAGGGAAGCCTTGTTAGCGCAAGGCTGTGTACCCTCCCCCACCAGGAGAGCCAGTGGTGCATTGCTGTGCCGTGAACTGCCCCTCTTGGCACCAATATCCTGGGACTAGCTACCAGCCTGCCTACACCCAGTTACCCACACTTGCCCCACTCTTCTTCCTCTGGGAAGTGCCTGGCTGGCTGCTGCCTGTGCCAGGAGAAAGGAGGCAGCTGCCATCTGGGATTCCAGGGCACCCTTGGGCCACTGTTGTCGTGGGTAGGAGCAGGTGGGGTCCTGAGCTCCTGCCCAAGCCAATCCACAAGAGCAGTGCAGCCATGAGCAGGGTTGGGGGTGATCGGAGCCCTGAGTGGGTCAGAGAAGGGAGCCAGACCCTTGGGACCCTGCAGAGCATGTGCCAAGAGGCAGCAGGTTCTGGCCACACTTGGTGGCCTTTGAGGTTCATGGCCTGGGCCCTGGCACAGCAGCAAGGCTCTGGGAGAACTGCTTTGTCAGCCTCTGGACGCGGGGCTCAGAGCAGAGTCCCCCACACCACCAGAGGGTTCCCTGGGCTGAGCGCTGGACATGGGGCTCAGAGCAGGGTCCCCCCACACTTCCAGAGGGCTCCCTGGGCTGGACGCTGGGCACTGAGCAAACACCCCGTAGTCTTGGCCCAGGAGGATGTGCCCTGGGACTCCAGCAGTGGTGGTTCTCAGTTGAGTCCTCACTCTGCCAGATTCCGAGGTCGGCCCTTAATGGGCACCCGTCCCCATCCTGCAGATAGGGAATCAGGCCAGGAAGAGCTGCACCACCAACCCTAGGTGAGAGGTGCAGGAAGCCCCATGAGACCTGTGGCAGGAGGGCGGGGCAGGTCTGCCCGTGGGCCCCAAGCCCAGGGACAGAAGCAGTCACCCAAGGGAGAGGGGGCTTGCACCCAGGACGGGGAGCGGGAGCGCTGCTGCCAGGTGCTCCCAGTGCTCAGGGTGCAGCCCAGGTTCCTTCTGCTTGAGCGCCATCCCTTCTCCCTGAGCCCAGAGCTTGCCCACGTGGGCCACATGGGCCAGGGGTGGAAGATTCCAAGCGCTGTGTTCCAAGTGGGCTAATGGGAGGCAGCAGCTAGGGTCTCTGCCAGGGGTCTGTGGGTCCCCAGGGACCTGAAACAGATTCTTCAGGGTTTAAACATCTAGAAGAAACATTCATTTTCATTCTGGTTCCTCTAAAATAGAACTCTGTCACCAGTTACGACAGCTGTTCCGTGATAACTAGAAATGAAAAGGTTTTCGTGGATGAGACATGTTTGTGTTCTTCACACTGAGGTTCAAGGAGCCCCATGTCCTCAGACATCTCAAGAAACTGCTTCCTTTGAAAAAGACTCTGTGTTTGGATTTGAGGCTTGGGTCCAGAGGCCCCTAGGCAGGTGGCACTCAGCAGAGGCAGAGTCTTACAGGGAAGGGGCCTGACCTGAGCCTGGGGGCACATGGTCCAGCCCCTCTGTCCGTGGCCCGGACAGCCCGGCCCAGGTGGCTCCTCTGTCCTGTTGCTCCTTCCCTTGCTTGCCTGGGCCAGGAAGGATGTGCCCACATTTCAGACCCTCCTTGGACTAGGTCTCCTCCTAGCCCCTCTCCCTTCAAATCTGGAAAGACCCCAGCCAAGGTGCTTGAGGCCTTGCTCTCGGATTGCTGGCTCTGCCGCCCTCCATGACCACCAGTTAGAAAGCCTCTCTCCTTGAGAAAAAAGACCCATCCTCCCATCACCTTCAGCCCTCAGGCAGAGCCCTGAGTGGTTCTTCCCCAGCGTTGCCCTCCCAGCGAAACCAGGTTCAGGACTTGGGGCATCCACTTCCACTATCCCCCTCTCACATGAGCCAGGCCCTGCACCTCCCTCTCCCTGACTCCCACCCAGGCAGCCTTCAGCCACATGGGCATGGGACCCTGCAGGCTAAGGCCTCTCCCTGAGCTGCCCACGGCCTCCTGCTGGAATCAGAGCTACAAGAAGGCCTGCAGTCCAGCCAACCCAGAGCTCCGTCCTGTGTGACCCTGGGCAGTGGGTGCCGAGTGCCCACAGGCCTGCTGCACACAGAAATCCCCCTTCTCAGGGGTTCCCCAGGCCCTGCCCTATCTGGCCTGCCACTTCTCCAGGGAAACACCGCACCCCCAGCCTGCCCTTACTCGCTAGGGGGAGGGTTGGGTGGGTTGGCAGAGGGCTTCCTTCTGCAGTCTGGCTCCTCTGGAGGGGAGGGCAGTGCCTCCTTCCCTTCCACATAGGTTTACTTCAAAGCACAGCCCAGGAGAGTAAGGCCCTGGGTGCCCACGTTCTTACAAGAGCCACTTCTCCTTGCCCCTCTTGCTGCTTCCTCTCAGTCACTGGTTGGCCTGCAGCCCCTGCTCCTACATGTCCACACCAAGCCAACTGGTACCATTCTTTTCCAGGGGTGGCAATAAGCACATATGCCAAGTACTGTTACCACAAGCTGCAGAAGGCAGCCCTAACCGGGGCCAAGAAGGTATGAACTCCCTGCATTGCCAGGGAGAGGTGGGCGGGCACCCTGTGCTGGTGAGGCCCAGACAGAGTCCAGCGGGAGGTGGGACTGCAGACTTGGGAAGGGGGCAGGTGAAGTGACTGGCTCACCCTTCAACCTCTCACAGGGCAGAGGGTGTCACTTGGAGCTTCCGGTGCTGTAGGTGGCCCAACAGGAAGCCGCCGTGTTGACTTGGGGCCAGGGAGTTGGGGTGCTCTGGCTAGGCAGAGGCCTGGGGCTCACAGGAGAGGCGGGTGAACCAGGGGTAGGCCTTGCAGGGGTGTCAGGGGACAGAGGGCTGGGTGCTTGGCCACACTGGCACAGAGTGCTGGGCTGCCTTTGCAGGGGCTGAAGAAGCCCAACGTAGAGGAGATCCGACATGCCAAGAATGCGGTCTTCAGCCCGTCCATGTTTGGCAGCGCGCTGCAGGAGGTCATGAGTATGCAGAAGGAGCGCTACCCTGATCGGCAGCTGCCCTGGGTGCAGACCCGACTGTCGGAGGAGGTGCTCGCACTCAACGGGGACCAGACGGAAGGCATCTTCAGGTGCCCTGCAACCTGGGCCCAGGGTGTGGGGGCCTTGGGTGTCTCCACCAGTCTTGAGCAGTCAGGGCCACTGGGCACTGGGTCCCTGCCTCAGAGGAGCACTTCCAAGAGGCCAGCATGCCGGAGAGAGGCACCTTGGAGCAAATGGAGAGGCTGGGCATAGGACTGTTCCCCCTGAACTACATCATGCCTGAACCCAGGCAGGGGAGCTGGTCTGGGACAGTAATCCTTCAGAAATGGCCACCAGGGCCCCAGAGGGCACTTGGACAACAGCCATGGGCAGGGCCAGGAAAGATGCAGCAACTCTCAGCAAAGGATCCTCACCTGTGCATGGAGATGATAGCCCTGCCCCATGGGGGTGGCACATGGCCAGTCACCTGCCGTCATGACTCACCTGCCCAGGACAGTTGGGGAAACAAGCTTGTGGGTTTGGGCCTCAGGGATCATTCTGAGGAAGGGATCTGCATGGGGCTAGTCAACAGCAGGATGAGGGCCTGGGGCAGGGGACCCCAGCCACACCTCCCCTCCGATAGGAAGGAGGTCATTCGGGCAGAGAGGGGTCATGAAGCCCTGACCTGGAGGAAGCCCAGCTCCTCCTCCCTGAGACCTGCCATGTGCTCGGCAGAGTACCTGGGGACATCGATGAAGTGAATGCCCTGAAGCTACAGGTGGACCAGTGGAAGGTGCCTACAGGCTTGGAGGACCCCCACGTCCCAGGTGAGCCCCCAGCCCCGTCAGCAGGAGCAGCTGGAATGGTTCAGCCTTCCCTGCTTCCCATGCAGAAGGGGCAGCCCTCTGATCCATTTCCAGTGCAGAGATCCACCGTCATTGGTCAGTCTCCATGGCTCAGAGTGGCTGTACAGCCCTCCTGATAAATCCTCTCTACAACACTTGCATGTCCTTCAGGACAGTGTCCCCACGCTTGGGGTCAGTCCTGACGGTCAGGACTAGGAGCCCACTGGCTTCCAGCCAGGTAGCCCACACCACTGTGTGGACACCTCCAGTCTGGTCCTGCCCCCTCGGCGCCAGCACACAATCACCGCCCCCCACGGCCCGGTTCACCCCTTGCTGCTGCCGGTCCCCAACGGCCCCACATGGCTGAACACCCCGCGCTGCGTTCCCAGCGTCGCTGCTGAAGCTGTGGTACCGGGAGCTGGAGGAGCCCCTGATCCCGCACGAGTTCTATGAGCAGTGCATCGCGCACTACGAGAGCCCGGAGGCCGCCGTGGCCGTGGTGCACGCGCTGCCCCGCATCAACCGCCTGGTGCTGTGCTACCTCATCCGCTTCCTCCAGGTAGGCGGTTGGCACCCCGCCCCCTCCGCCCTGCGCCCCGCCCCCTCCGCGCCCGGCTCGGGCCCACTCGCCGCTCCCCCGCAGGTGTTCGTGCAGCCTGCCAATGTGGCCATCACCAAGATGGACGTCAGCAACCTGGCCATGGTGATGGCGCCCAACTGCCTGCGCTGCCGCTCAGATGACCCGCGGGTCATCTTTGAGAACACTCGCAAGGAGATGTCCTTCCTGCGCGTGCTCATCCAGCACCTGGACACCAGCTTCATGGAGGGCGTGCTATAGCGCGTGGGCACCGAGGGACCGAGGGTGGGGACAGAGCCTGCCCGGGTGCGCCTGGGCAGGGGGGCACGCGGGGAGGGGGGAGGGGATGCCCCAGACGCGGAGGTAGCATGCCGGCTCCGCCCATGCCCGCCCCAGCCCTGGAACCCCCATCTCCCCCACCCTGGCCCTCGGCCTGAAGGCGCAGCCGGGGCAGAGGAGCGGAGGGAAGGGCGCCTCCGCCCCGCCCCCGGCCTCTGGCTGGTTCTTTAGGCGCGACCCCGCCCATCGCCAGCCGCAGGTCGGTCTCGAGAAAGTGCCTTCTGTTTCCTGGAGCCAAGTGACACTGCCCCTCCCGGCCGGCCCGAGAGCACAAGCCGCCCTCCCTGGGGCAAGCCGTCTGGCTGGGTGCTGTGCTCAGTCTGGTCCAGCCCGGCTACCCCTCCCTTCCTCTGCCCTCCCTCTGCCCTGGGGGTCTCCTCGTCTTCGACTTTCACCCTCCCCAATTTCTCCCGCCCCCTACCCTACACCCGCGGCACCGCCCCCCCCCCCCCCCGCCCCAGCCCGCCACCTGTTGCTTCCAGCGTGGTGACTGCACAGGAATTTGGGGTCTCCAGGGCTCTGGGCTGTCCACCACCAGAGCAGAGTCTGGCCGGTCCAGGGCCCAGTAGGCTCTCTGGGCGGGAAGGAGCCTCCAAGCCAAAGTCCTCCGGGGTGGGGGGCAGGGTTGGGCAGGCATTCTTGGGGCAGGGTGGGGGAGGGGCGAGAATATTTTTTCTTCGTGTAACTATAAATTCAGAATCTATCCCGCATCCCAACCCGCCTGTGTATAGAGATATAAATAGAGCGAAAGATATAAGAACTAAATTTGCTAATGACATAATCTTAACCCAAATGCTATTTATTTCTGAGTCGTCCTCCCCCATCCTCTGCAGACAAGTTGCTATCATTCCTTCATTTTCTTCTCCACCTTCTTGGCTTTGACCAAAAAGCGAATCCTGCCCTATCCCCGTCCAAAACCTGCAGCAGATGAGAGGGCAGGAGCCCAGAGCGGGGGACCAGAGGGGCACCAGAGGCTGTCCTTCCTCTAGTCCAGAGCGCGCGCGGGCAGGGTGAGGATAGGGAGGCAGAGGTACCTAGACTCTGTACATTTTCCATTTTGGAATTTTGGGTTCCAATCGTTGTAAAACTTAATTTATCCCCAGTTTATATATATATATATTTTTTAGAGTTGAGTTTTTATTTATTATTAAAAAATCCCAGCCCTGCCGAGGCCCGGTGTCCCCCTGGGAGAAGGTCCTGGGTCCGGTGGTCTCGAGGCTTGGGTACCGGCAGCCCGGCCAAAGACTCGCTCTGACGCATGGACTCGAGAGATGAAAACACTTTGTGCGAATAAAGTACGTATGGACACTTCCGAGTCTGTCGCCTCCCATTCTTTCCAGTGGCAGCGAGGCAGCTATCAGCAGCCAGTTGCCGGTGTGGGCACCCGGGTGGACGTAAGGTCAAGGGAGAATAGGGGAGGGGGAGCAGGGAGGGGTTCGGGGAGGAGAGGAAGGTACCTCCAGGGGATGGGGCGAGGCACCTGACTCCACTTGAGCCCGTAAGCTCTGCTTGATTGCCTGAGGGTGGGGTGGGGATGGCAGGAGGGATTCTGACCTATCGTACGGCCCAAGCTGGCTTAGGCTTTCTGGGCGGTGTTTATTCACCACCTGCCTTCAGCAGCCACCCTCACATGAAGGCTGCCCAGCCGGGCCGGCTTCCTGAGGGCGGGGGTACATTGCACGTACCTCGCTCACGTGAGGACAGCCAGTCTCCGCGGGCGGAGGGACAGGGCCTGCATGCCCAGCGAAGTTCAGGCCCAGCCGATGTCCCTATTCCCGAAACCGACCGCACCTGCGTCTCACACTAGAACCCCAACGTCGGGCGGTCCCGCTCGCCACCCTTTCCCCAGCCGGAACGCTGGTCGGCGTGCCCCTGACGCCTAGAGTGTCGGGAACGCCTGGGATTGGGAGGAGAGAGGAAGAGGGTGGGGGTAGGTGGGGGACGAGCTCCTTGGCCGCAGACGGAACTCAAAGCACGAGGCCAAGACCGCCGGGGGACCGGTGTTCCCACAGCACCTGCCCCGCATGACCTCCGGCCGTTTCCGGCGCAGGAGGAGGATGTGGGCGATGAGCGGGGCGCTGCGGCCCTGGGCTCTAATCTTGGCGCGGTCCCCGGGAGCCCGGACCTACGCTGGGGGCGGGGGCGTCTCCTACACGCAGGGCCAGAGCCCAGAGCCTCGGACGCGCGAGTACTTTTACTATGTGGATCATCAGGGCCAGGTGGGCGGGGGCGGGGTCTTTACAGTAAGGCAACCCGGCCTCCCGGGTCGCGCTGGAAACACTAGGACGCGCGGCTATGGCCCCAAAGGGTTAGGCCCCCAGAGGACAACGTCCCGCACCTGGCTGCGCCCTGCGGGCTTTGCATCCCCCGGTCCTGCGTCCCCCGCCGCCGCGCCTGATTTGGAAGCCCTGGCGGTGGCATCCACCATACACACAAGGAAGCAACTCAGAGAGCCTATGCGGAAGAAGTGGCACATCTCATTAGAAACTAAAAGGGAGGAGGGAAGAGGCGCGGAAAGGGCGTGCCAGCTGAGAGAATCTGTGCTTGAGGAAGTAAGGCGGGGGGCGCGGGATAGATGTGGGGAGGTCGGCAGGGCTCCCAAGTTTATCTTCCACGCGCCTCCCTGCACATGGTGTACACAGACGAGCAAAGAAAGCGGACATCAGCCCGGGCTCAGGCCCACCAGGCCCTTCTCGCCCTGGGACAGCTCTCTCGAGCTGTTACTCAAGGGCCACGGTCTGCTTCTCTGCAGCTTTTCCTGGACGACTCCAGAATGAAGAACTTCACCACCTGCTTCAAAGGTACCGATGCTCCTTCCACCCCCACCTTCCCTCTTCCTTCGGGAAAGGCTCTTAAGCGTTCGCGCTGCCCAACCTGCCAGCCGTCCTGCCCGCGTTAGGAGGCTGGCCGTACTGTGCTTAAAAGCCCCCTAACTGAAGTGAGGCCTGGGCGGCTGTCCGACAGCTGGCGCAAGCCCTTGATGTGGCCCAGGGAGAGCCGCCTGCCTGGAGCAGTAGGGCCCGGGGGACTCGGGGTCTGGCGTGCTGAGCAGTCACGCCCTTTCCCCCTCCTCCCCACAGACCCGCAGTTCCTGGTCATGTTCTTCTCCCGCCTGAGACCCAACCGCAGCGGGCGCTACGAGGCCTACTTCCCTTTCCTCTCGCTCTGCGGCAGGGAACGCAACTTCCTACGCTGCGAAGACCGGCCCGTGGTCTTCACGCACCTTCTGGCCGCGGGCCCCGCGCCCCAGCGCCTCTCCTACTGCGGCGGCGGCGAGGCCCTGGCTGTGCCCTTCGAGCCGGCGCGCCTGCTGCCTCTGGCCACGAATGGGCGTCTCTACCACCCAGCGCCGGAGCGCGCGGGCGGCGTGGGCCTGGTGCGATCGGCCCTGGCCTTCGAGCTCAGCGCTTGCTTCGAGTACGCGCCAGGCGCGCCCGAGCTGCCCTCGCACGTGCGCTGGCAGGGCCGCCGTTTCGCACTCACCATGGACCTGGCCCCACTCCTGCTTGCTGCCCCGCCGCCCTGAACCGCGGGCCAGCAACCGCTGGCACCCGCAGCGCCCCGGGCCGGCGGGCTGCGCACGCGCCACCCAGAGAGCGCGCCAGCCGAGTGCGCGTGCGCGGCGAAGGTGCTCCGCGGCCCCGCCCCGCCGGCGCTGTCCGAGGTGGCGCCGCGGACCGAGTCCCGACGCCGGCAGGGGCGGGGTCTCTGGGGCCCTACTCCCTCCACACACCCCCGGCCTGGGGCGTTTTCGTCCTCTGGTCTGCCTGGCCCTCGCGACGACGGATCGGGGCGGCCGGGCGGGAGGCGCGGGGGCTCCAGTGCGCGAGCCCGAGCGGCGCCCGTCCCTCCCCCGCTGGGTGCTGCTCTGTGGGCCGGGGTTCGGCGGGGGAGCCGCGCCGCGGGAGCGTCAGGTGAGGGGGCGCCCGGCCCAAGGTCAGCGGGCGTGGGGCGGGATCAGGGCCCATCCTGGTTCTGTCTCTGTCGACTACTGAGAAGGGCGTGCGACCTGACGGGGACCACGCCCTGCCCTGAACTGCCCTGGACAGACCGCGCCGGAGGGGATGCAGGGGGCGCCTCGGGAGATCAAGGTTCGGGCCTCGCACTGCGCAGAAGAGCGAAGCAGGGCTTCCTCCATTATCCCTTCACTCACCCCTCCTCGCACAGATGGGCCCCCTGGAGACTGACAGCTGTTGCCAAATCCAGTATGTTACACCCCACCTCCTACCCAGTCAGATTAGGAGGGTTTCCGCTGGGTTAAAGTATTTCTGAGCTAGCCTCCCCTGCTCTTCCTGCTTGAGTCCTCAACCATGCCCAGGCCAGCTCTTCCACACGTATCAGCATCTAGGGGGTGTCCACGTGAGCAGCAATCCTCTTAAGTCCTTAAGAAGAGGCCAAGAATCTTCTCTGAGAGGCCTTGCTGCTGAAAGCTGGGTGGGCACTCTAGGCCAGCCCTTTTGCTGAGGGAAGTGGGTCCCAGGGGCTGAGAATGCCCCCCAACTTCTTGGGGTTCACACACATTCTGAGACATCTGGTAATTGCCTCTGCCTAGACGAAAACAATTACATTAAAACTTTCACTGTGCTTGCTTCTGTTCAGTAATTTTAAATAACTATGTGACTTAAATTTAGAGCAAGATTTAAATAAACACCAAGGCCACTTGGTAACTTTCCACATTGGAGAAGGAAATGGCAACCCACTCCAGTATTCTTGCCTGGAGAATCCCAGAGACAGGGGAGCCTGGTGGGCTGCCGTCTATGGGGTCTCACAGAGTTGGACACGACTGAAGTGACTTAGCAGCAGCAGCAGCGTGAAGCCTTCCAGTGTGCTCAGTTAGTGCAAGATTTGTACTAAATCTGGCTTTCAGAGACGTTACCACTCACTCTTCTTCATTCAGCCTCTGTCGTGTGCTAAGTGCTGAGCTGCAGTGAGGAGCAAGGCAGACACCAAGTCTGCCCTCTGGATCTGTCAGCACAGCTAAGGATCTGGATATTAAAGCATGAATTTGTAAGTGCCGAAGAGGAAACATCAGAGAAGTTGGGTAACCTTAGTCTAAAAAAACAAAAAACTTTCCACATGACACACTCTTCCTAGTAGGAGACCTGGTGAACAGGCAGGAGTTCAGAGCAGAGACCATTTGAAGTGGAGGCTAGCTGATGGCACACCTCAGCCCCACCATCCAACTGGACTCATTGTGCTTTGAACTGGACTCGTGCCTTGAACTAGACTCAGGTCTTCTCTTTCTAGGATCACAGCTGCATGTGTATAAACCCCAAAACAAAACACTACAAAGTCCAGGAGGTCACTGAGCACAGAACCTACTTGGCAAACTACACTAGAAACTCAGTTGGTGACCCAAGGTTCCTTCTTTCACAGCCCAGTCATCATCCCAAGGACCCACCTAACCCAAAGATGGATGCATCTTTCTAGGAGTCAGCATGGCCCCACAGCTGAACTGGCTTTCCTATTTGCCTCATCCTCCAATTCTCTAGCAAGTTCCCTGAGAAAAAGCTCTAATTATAGCTAAGCTGTTCTACCCACTCCCACCCCAAGTAGGGCAGGGCTAGAGGCTGGACAAAAGTATGCCTCCATTTTCCTGTGGCTGGTGGCCCTCCCCCCCCCAACCCGAGGCCAGTTGTGCCCATGTCCTCAAGTCACAACAGGAAAATCCGAGCACTGAGGACACAGCATGAGTTCTAGGGATAAAAATGACGAGAGTAAATTCTGGATCAAAATTAGGTGAGGACAAGGACAAACACTAGCAACAGGGAGACTTGTGCCCTGTCCTGAGGTTATGCAAAGGACCCCTGACTGGGCTCCATATCTTGAGGTTTCATGCCAGTGCTCAAGAGTGAGTTCATGCAGACCAGGGGATGTGTCTGTTCAGAGCCTATTCTTTCCCTTCTAGTCCATGCTTTGGTGACTGACCCTGAACTTTACCCACGTGTTCCCAAGCCCATACCAGTCTCTTGCAACTAAGATCCAAGGAGTGGCTGGATGTTGGGTTGTAGGCACTTCAGTCCATGTGTCCACATGCATGAGCAGGAAACCCTTCAGTACCAGGCAGATGGGGGATGGGGAGAGAAAAGTGTTGGGGTGGCATAGGCTTCCTTCCTGTGGCCTGTGTGGCGAGACTCTGAAGACAAGAGAAATTCTAAATTGAAACCTGATGCTCCAGATCTTTGACTTTTTTTTTTTTTTAAAAAGCTTTTTATAAAGGAAGGCAATGAAATTTTACCAGTTTCTTAAACCGATTTCAAGCTTCAAAATTCAGACACGGTGTGTGCCTCCATTCATGCTTTTCGCTGGCTCTCAAATGTTAGGGACAGGCCTGCCAACCTGTGTTTCAGGAGTTGCATCCCACCGGGGCCGGACTGTAGGGAGGCTGCTGGAAAGGCTGCAGGCTTGTGCCCCGCGGCCGGTCCCGCGAGAGATGGCCCCAGGGGCGCCTGCACTGCTGCTATTGTCGCTGCTGTCTCTGCCGGGTCTCCCGCCTCGCGCTGCCGCCTGCCCCGCCGCCTGCCGCTGCTACAGCGCCACGGTGGAGTGCGGTGCTCTGCGACTGCGCGTAGTCCCGCCTGGAATCCCACCCGGGACGCAGGTGGGCACCGCGTGGGGCTGCCGGGCGGCGGTAAGGGGTGCCAGCGAAACGGAGGGACGGGTGTGTGAGCCTCCCCGTGGGTGAATGGGGCGCTCTAGGGAAAATAAAGACCCCTTCAGAGGGGTAAGCGCCCTCTCTCCCTCCGATACAGACGCTGTTCCTGCAGGACAACAGCATCGCGCGCCTGGAGCCGGGCATCCTGGCGCCCCTCGCCTCCCTGCGCCATCTCTACCTGCACAACAACAGCCTACACGCCCTGGAGTCGGGCGCCTTCCGCACGCAGTCGCGCCTGCTGGAACTGGCGCTCACTGGCAACCGGCTGCGCGGCTTGCGCGTCGGTGCTTTCGCAGGCCTGGCCCAACTGCGCGTGCTCTACCTAGCTGGCAACCAGCTGGTACAGCTGCTGGATTTCACCTTCCTACACTTGCAGGTGAGGTGGGAGGAGTGTGCAAGAAGGTCCTCCTGCACTGCCACCTGCCCTACTGGGCTGGAGTAGTGAAGGGGAGAAAAGGCAGCCCAGACTAAAGGGGACCTGTCCCCAGGGCCCTTTTCTCTGATAATCTGTCTCTACTTCAGCGACTGCAGGAGCTGCACTTGCAGGAAAACAGCATTGAGCTGCTGGAGGACCAGGCCCTGGCTGGGCTCTCCTCACTGGCACTGCTGGACCTCAGCAGGAACCAGCTGGGCACCATCAGCCGGGAGGCCCTGCAGCCACTGGCCAGCCTGCAGGTCCTGCGCCTCACAGGTAATTCTTTCTGGAGGCAAGGGGCTCTCATGCAAAGGCAGCTTCCTTGGCCACAGTGGTGGCACTAGAGAGCCAGCCAGCTGTGGAAGGGGCTCCAGTGGCAGCCCTGGGGGGCGGGCAGCACTACCTACCCACAGCCATGATAGAAAGCTGCTAGGAACAAGGGTAGAGTCATAGCTGCCTAAGGGAGACAGAATATGTACAAGGCCCTGAACAAACCAGACAGCTGAGCAGCTTCCACATTACTGAGCCAGGAGAGGGCCTGCAGGAAAAAACTGGAAACATGACCAAGAGTGGGGACATTTCCTCCAGACAGCGCCTGTAGACAAAGCTGGCAGGATGTGCAAAGTCTTAGTGCTGGTGGGATGTCTATGTGGACACAGAGGTTCCCCTCAAATAGCAAAACTTGTGGCACGGAAACGCCAGGAACAGGAGCTTTCTCAGACTGGTGAAATGAATTGGACATGCATCACAGAACCGAGTTTGGGGTGTGTGTGTGTGGGGGGGGGGGTGGATGGGTGCTGCCCACTCTAAGGAGCCCCCTGTCAGAGAGAAGTGGCAAGGGTCCCACACGGTGTTAGGTAAGAGGGCTCCTGCTCTTGCCAACAACCCCAACCGCACAGGCTGTGTTCCAGAGCCACCCCTGAGCTACATGCCTGCTGCTGCTCCACCTACAGAGAACCCATGGCGCTGTGACTGTGCCCTGCACTGGCTGGGAGCCTGGATCAAGGAGGGAGGCCAGCGACTGCTCAGCTCCAGGGACAAGAAGATCCTGTGTGCAGAGCCCCCGCGCCTGGCACTTCAGAGTCTCCTGGAAGTATCTGGAAGTAGCCTCATCTGCATCCCACCGTCTGTGCACGTGGAGCCGCTGGAGGTGACAGCCAACCTGGGTGAGGACCTGCGGGTGGCCTGCCAGGCTTCAGGTTACCCGCAGCCCCTGGTGACCTGGAGAAAGGTGGCACAGCCTCGCGAGGGTGCACCTCGCGCCCAGGCGCAGCCGGAAGTTGGGTGGCGGGGCACAGGAGGTCTCGGGGCCTCCGACACCGGCAGCGGCATGCTCTTCCTCACCAACATCACCCTGGCCCACGCCGGAAAGTACGAGTGTGAGGCCTCCAACGCCGGAGGCGCCGCCCGAGTACCCTTCCAGCTCTTGGTCAACGTGTCCCGGCAGCAGCAGCTGGCACCCGCGCCGCCCCCGGCCGGCGGCCCAGTCAGCCACGAGCCCCTGCCCGAGACGGGCAGCATGGCCTTCCGTGCCCTGGGCCTGGCCACACAGACGGCCATCGCGGCTGCCATTGCGCTCCTGGCGCTCACGGCTCTGTTACTGGCGACCATGATCTGCCGCAGGCGGCGCAGGCGTAAAAAGGCGCCGGGGCCTTCCGGGGAGGGAGCGCTCTTCGTCAACGACTACTCCGACGGGCCCTGCACCTTCGCGCAGCTCGAGGAGCTCCGCGACGAGCGGGGCCACGAGATGTTCGTCATCGACCGTTCCAAGCCGCTCTTCGCCGAGGGCCCGGCGGAAGCGGCCGAAGCGCCTGGAGTCGCGCAGGGGCTCCCACTGCAGCCCCCCTCCGCCTACGAGATCCACTGCTGAGGGGCGGGGCGCGGGCTGATGACGTGGGTACCGCGGATTGGCCGGCCCGACTCACCCGCGCATGCCCCAGCGTGGTCAGTAAAGGGTGGAAGCTGCGCAGTGTAGCGAGCTGTGTATGCGGGTTTAGGGACGCGGGCGGGGCTGGGCGGGGCTGGAGCACCTGCGGACCCCTGCAAATGAAAGTCCTGGGACGCGAATGGAGGGTGCTCGGGGATAGGCTCCCAGCACCCCACTGAGACCCTCCAGAAATGATTCCCCCACTTCCCAAATTAACCCGACCTCCAGCTCTACATGTCTGCCTCTGGTCCCACCGCCCTTTGTAGGCCTGGACCTCTGAGATGTGGAAGAAGGGGACAGATTGTGGAAATGCCCAGAAAAACGAAGGGGCAGCAAACCAAAGACATGGTCCCCAGTGACCAGGCTGGGGATGACAGAACAGGAGATGAGTCACTCTAACCAATGAGGACAGAAAAAAGTCACAGATTTAAGTTCTAAGCACACTGCACGTTTGTACCTTTAAGACACCCTCTGGCACCAAAACCCAGAAGAGGTAAGCGGCCCCAGAGTGCCTAGGATCCCAACCCTCAGTGAAGTAGGCCCCTGTCCCAACTTCCAACCCAGAGCAATCTGCTCTTGGGGAGGGCCTAGAGGAAAACATCTCTCAGCTTGAAGACCCCAGGACACTGAAGGGCAGCTAAGTGCAGCCAAACCAAGCAGAGCCATGTAGGCCTGGAATCCAGCCCTCGGGCCCACAGATGGTCAGCCAGCCAGGGGAGCAGACGCAGGACAAACTGCACACGGTGCTGCAGAAAGCATGGGGAGGCTCAAGGCAAGCCCTGGAGCAAAGAAATCAGAGGCCACTGCCATTGTGTCAAGCCTCCACAGGGTTCCAGGATAGGCTCTGCCTACCCAAGGGGCAAGGGGTCTCCAGCAGCCCTGGACCCCCGGACAGTCTCTCACCCAGAGCTTGGAGGTCACAGGCTGAAGTAGTCTGCAGCCAGGCGCCCGTAGATGTCTGTGGTCCAGAGCACGTGCGCACGGCCTGAGGCCAGTAGCAACTGGTGCAACTCGGCCTCTACACGGGCAAACTTCTCCTCATTGATGGAGGCTTCCAGGAGGACAGAGGCAGGCGGTGGCCAAGGCAGGCCCTCGTAGCAGTCCACAGGGAAAGGGTGCACCACTGTGCGCAGCTCAGCCTGCACCACCGAGTCCCGCAGTAGCTCCCTGAGCCCTGCCACAGACAGTGGGTTGCCGTAGAGGCCGAGGTAGCGGAGGCTGGCACAACGAGTCAGCACAGGCAGTGTGGCTAGCAGCTGGGTATCGGCAAGCTGGCACTCGGTCAGCTCGAGGTGCAACAGTGTGGCTGCTGCTGCCTGCAACAGACCCTGGAAGGGCTCCAGCTGGCTCCCAGACAGGTCGTTGCCACTCAGGTCCAACTTCTTGAGGTGGACAGCATGGGAGCTCCGTGCCAGAAAACGCAGGTCCTCAGGCAGCAGGGCACAGAAGGCTAGCTCCAGGCTCTCCAGGGGGCTCTGCAGGGTGCTGGGGTGGGGGGAAACACAAGGGGTCACAAATAGTCAGAGCCAGGGGAGGGCCTGCTGGAGGGGAAGGGAGAGGCGGGGCCATAGCAGAGTCCACTCACCTGAGCAGCTGGTCCAGCCGCCCTGAGAGGAGAGAGGAGCCCATGCTGAGCTCCCGCAGACAGGTGAAGCGGCCCATCTGGGCCAGAAAGTAGCGGAAGTTATCCTCACCGTCCACAGAGGGCTGTCGAGAGTCCCCATGCACATAGTGCAGCCGCAGGCTAGCCAGGTGCTGGAAGCGGGCCACGTGTGGGATGATGACGGACAGGCCGCGCAGGCCCAAGTTGTTGAAGCGCAAGTCCACGCGGCGCAGGCAGCCTGCATCCAGAAGCTGCAGCAGGGCCACTGTATTGCGCATGGGCAGGTCCTCAGCCCGCAGGTCCCGACAGCAGAGCCGCAGTGGGCTGCCTACACTGCTGCGGAGTGCCTCCCGCAAGAACGCATAGGAAGCCCGGTTCACCCGCAGGTCCACACGCACCTCCACAGGAACAGGGGCCTGGCCAGGCTCTGCAGTCCTGCCCTGCTGCTGTTCGATGCACGTGCGGGCCACAGCTGCCGTGCAATCCCACATGCTCATGGTGCCAGGGTCCTGCTCCACGCCGTCATCCAGGAGGCCCGTCATATCCAGCACCCGCAGCGTATGCTTCCTGGGAGCATGGGTGGGCTGAGGCAGGAGACAAGGGGACAGAGCCCACACCCACTCCCAGCCACCTTGGGACAGAAGCAACATGCCTATTTCTGCACTGAGCTCTTGTACCAGCCTGGAACCTCTTGGGGAGACCCACTCTGCATCCCCCCACCAGGCCTGAAGGTCCCTCCAGTGAGCCCATACCTGCAGAGGGGCTGCGTGCCAGGCTCAGTCTCCGGGGTGTGGAGCCGGGCAGTCAGGCCCAGGATCACAGCTTGCATGCTCTCTGTGCTGGGCCGCTCCTGCAGCAGGGCCCGGCTGCAGTGGGCACACTCCTGCAGCAGCTGCTGGAAGCTGAGCAGCGGGAAAGGCCAAGTGTGTACCAGCTCACGCAGCACTACAGTCTTCTTGTCCATGAAGGCCACTTTGAACAGCAAGGGGAAGAGCTCTCTCGGCAGCAGGGGCAGGGCCTGGCAGGCAGCTGACTGGCACTGGAGCACCTGCCGTGTGCTCAGGAACACGAGGGTGTGCATGGCGCTAGGCCAGGCAGGAGGTCACCTGCAGGGAAGTGCCCTTCAGTGGGGAGGACAGACTCCAGCCCCACCCCCTCCATGCTGGTAGTGGGAAAGCTCAGCCTGGTGCTTGGCACAGAGCAAAGAACCATGGCTCTGACGAGCAAGTGCTAGATACTTCGCAATAGGCTGAAAAAAGGAGAAAGGAGAACAAGGCCACCCCCATCCTGGCCCCCGAGAAGCAGAGGGGCCTCTCTAGGGAGACAAAGCCACCAAGCAGCATGTAAACAGCACGGCTCCAGAGATGACCAGCCCGTGTCGGTGTGCTTTTGATGGCTGCTGCTCTGCAGGGCACACCATCTGTTTTTCAGACCTTCCAAATCACAAAGCCACTTATCAAGAGATCCTCCCCTTCTTAAATATAGGAAAAAGCCAACCCCCACCCGCCATCCTCCCACCCCTGGCCAAGCACTAGAGGGATGAGATAATCCCAGGGGCTGGAAGGTGCATCACAGCACCCTCTCTCAGCCGCCTCACAAGCTCCTGCAGGCTGCCCTTGGATTCTGCACAGCACAGCAAAGAGGAGTTGAAACTATAGATACAGTTTAATAAACAGCAGGACAAGTACAACGAACCAGAACCCAGTGAACTCTGAGTCTGAAGAACTAGAGTAACCCAAGCCCTCAACATGTACTATCTTCCAGGAGCACTGTCAGACATGGAGACCCCTGGAGATTTACAGAAAAAAGAATACCTAACCCATCGGTGTCCTTGCCATCTGTGTAAATGTCTCTCTTCCCTGGAAAACCATATTAAGAGGACAAGTATCAAACCCATGGGATTCAAAGACCCCAAACTAGGGACCTCTCCTGAGATAGGTAGAGGCGGCTGTCAATGGTATATCCAAGCTGACAAGGAGCACAAAAGAGATGCCTGAGACCACAAGGTATCTGCATGACAGCTCTGCTACTGATTTACTGTGTGCCAGGCACCTCATCCTCAAAACTGCCTTCAGGCCACTTTCCTGAAAATGGTAGGAAACTAAGACCTAGGCCTTGCCAGACAAAGGTCCCGGGTAACGAGCTTGGGAAGGGTGGCAGACTGGCCCCAGAGCCCCAGCTCTTGCGGACCTCATACACAAGTCCTTAAGGCGCTGGTTCCTGAGAAGCCCGGGACGTCAACCCTCGGTCTCGCTCTGCCTGAGGATAAATCTCGCGAGGACGATTCATACCTCGCTGTGAGAGGACAGACCAACCGATCACCTGTCACGAGAGAAAATCAAAGCAGCCAGTGTGGTCACTATGGGAGGAGTCTCGGCGTGGTGGCCACCGTCCCCTCCCACCGGCCCACGGCTCCAGCGTTTCCCTTTAGACGCCCCCGCACGGCTCCTCCGGGCCTTCAGCGGCGGGAGCCCGTCAATTCGACGCCCTCCGTCTCTCCGGCGAGGCCTGCCTCTCGAAGACGGAGCGTCGTCCCCCAGGACCCGAGGCCGCTCAGCCCGGCACCCTACTCGGGTCTTCCCCTTCCTTCAGCTGCCCCGCCCGGGCTTCCGCCCCCGCCCCCGCCCCCGCCCCCGGTGCGACGCCGCCCCGAGTGACCGCACCCTCCTTGTGCGGCCAGGCAGAGAAAGCGCCGCAAGCCGCCGTGCTCGGTCCCCAGCAGGCAGCCCGCGCTCAACCGGACCCAAGCCGCCGCCACCGCCGCCGGCCCCGCCTCGCCGTACGTCGCGTTCCGCCTGCGCCGTCGCGCGCCGCGATGACGTAAACGCACCTTATTGGTTGCCACAGCGGGGCCCCGTGGATTGGCTGCCCCAGCCCAGGGGCCCCCGCGGTGTTACGCCTCCAACGCTGCCGAGCGTCCCCATTGGCTGGTGGCCGTCTTCGCCCTCTAGGCGGGAGATTCGCCGGGCGCCAAGCTTCCGGTGACCATGGAGCGGCTGCGGGACGTGCGGGAGCTGCTGCAGGCGTGGGAGCGCGCATTTCGGCGGCAGAGCGGGCGGCGGCCGGGCAAGGTGCGGGCTGCCCGTGGGCGGGGAGCTGAGGGCGCGGCATCCGCCTGACGCGTTCCCTTTACAGGAAGACGTGGAAGCGGCGCCCGAGGAGACCCGCGGTGAGCCCGCGGGCGCGGGGCGGAGGGAGTGGCCAAAGCCGTGGGCCGGGGGCGGGAGGCCTCCACGCCCCCTCCCGGGGGAATCCTGAGTCCTCAACTCCGATCCCCCGACCCCGCTCTCAGCGCTGTACCGAGAGTACCGCTCCCTGAAGAAAGCTCTGGGCCAGGCCGGTGGCGTCGAGCCTCACGGCTCGGGGCAGTCGCTTCCCGTGGCGGCCGAGCAGGTACCTGAGCTCGACATCCCAACCTCTGGGTCAACAGCCTGTATGCCGGAGCCGGGAGGAGTCGTGACCCCACCTCCGTGGGGCACAGAGCTCGGTGGGAGCGGGGGGCAGAGGGGGAAGTGTAAGAGGGTGGAGGAAGGACAGCCCCTCCTCGGGTTTCTCGGGGGGTGGAGACATCTCTGTTCCTCGCCACACACCAGCTTCTTCGTGGTTTAGGTCTCTCCACTGTCTCCTGCAGATGTTGGAGCCCAGTTGCTGGGGGCACCACTTGAATCGGGCTGCTACCCAGAGTCCCCATCCTCCCTCAAGGTGGAGCCCTCAGGAGTCTGCGCAGGATTATGGGAAGAGGCTTAAGGCCAACCTAAAGGGCAGTCTGCAGGTGAGGGGTGAGGGCCCGGCAGACAGTGCATCCATCCTGGGTCCAGAGCTGCAGGTGGCCCCAGGCAGAATTACCAGATGCCCATCCCTGTCAAGTCTCTCACGGGTAGTCTCATGCTCACCTGTGCACACACAGCCAGCACAGCTCCACAGAGGAGCTCCAAGTCAGCCTCTACCTTCAGCTTCCTTTACATCCCAACCTTTTGCTTCTCACCTTACCCAGCTGTTACAGGTGGGCCTCCAGCACGTATGAGTCTGTAGCACCCCAAGGGCCTGAGTTCCTGCTTGCTTGTCTCCCTCCCAGGCTAGGTCAACCCTGGGCCGGATACCCCGGCTTGCACAAAGATCCTCCTCCAAGATCCCTTCACCGGAGCCATCAGGCACAGCAGCTGCCCCCATCTCTCCAGAAAATGTCAATGAAGTGCTCCCTCAGCCTCCCAGGCCCCAGCTGAGGCCAGGCCGGCTCCAGCAGCTGAGGGCATCCCTGAGCCTGCGACTGGGCTCCCTCGACCCTGATTGGCTGCAGCGGTGTCACAACAGGACCCCAGATTTTCTGGAGGTTCCCAGGACCTGCCAGCCTGGCCTGGGTGCAGAGGATTCACAGCTTCTGACTCCAGTTGTTGAGTCTCTCCTTAGCCCCAGCGCTGGTCCTGAGGTGCCTTTGCAGGACCCAGAGGCTCCAGCCCTACCAGCAGCTGCTGTCAGTGCAGGGAAGTGTCAGCCTGTTGACCGTCAAGGCAAGAAGCGGAGACAGAGTGGGGAGTTGGAGGGAAGGCTTGCACAGACCCAGCAGGGCACTGACCAAGCAGGACCCCTGCCTGAGGGAGCTGGGGCTGCAGGGCCTGCAGAAGACTGTCCAGATCAGCCTGTGAAGGCACAGCCCCCAGGCAGGACCCCAGCCTCCAGGTATCACTGCTCTAACCTCCCAGCAGGGCTGCCCTCAGTTGAGCCAGTGTGGGGAGGGCTGTGGGCACTGCCGACCTGTGCGTTTCTTCCAGATCTGCCATCCAGGACAGGGGGAACTATGTGCGGCTCAACATGAAGCAGCGACGCTATGTGCGGGGCCGGGCCCTGCGGGGCAGACTCCTTCGCAAGCAGGTGAGGAGGTGGTACCGGGTGCTCCCCTCACCTGTCCTGCTGCTTGCCCTGTGACCCTTCTTTGTGTCCCCAACCAGGCATGGAAGCAGAAGTGGCAGAAAAAAGGGGAGTGTTTTGGGGGTGGTCAGCCCAGAGCCCCAGCCCAGGATTCTTGCTCCCAGCATGGGCAGCTCAGCCAATGGGCGTCCCGATGCCCTCAGCCCGGTAAGGCCTCTGACCTGGACGCCAGCCTGCTTACAGGGGTGTCGTGCTCTTTGGGGAGGCAATTCTGGCTCAAGCAGAGGCCCTACTAACTCCCTGCTTCTGGTCCAGAACCTCTCCTGGTCCCTCAGAAGGATGTCAAGGTTGCAGATGGTGCACAGACCCAGCCCACCTTACAGGAAGCATCCCTGAGGACAGGTGCGGCCTGCTGCCAAGTCTCTGGTGAGTGAAGAGTTGGAGGAGAGGCTGTAGCAAGTTGCTTTCTTGGTAGTATGATGCCATACCCGCCCAGGGCGCCTATGCTGTTCATCTGTTCTCAGCAGGTGAAGAAGACGCTGAGCCTGGGGCACCTGAGCTGCTGGTGCCCACGGGGCAGTCTGTGTCCAGAATGCCCTGTCCACCTCTTTCCGTGCCTCCACTCTACCCACCGGGGCCCTCGGGTCAGGTGGCAGGTCAGCACATGCCTAACAGCTCAGGCCTGGACGGAAGGGTTAAGACGAGTCGGCGCCAAGCTGACTTGACACCTGTGTCCACAGACACACCGGCTGAGGTGTTTCAGGCCCTGGAGCAACTGGGGCACCACGCCTTCTACCCCGGGCAGGAGCGTGTGGTCATGCGGGTCCTGTCTGGTGAGTTGGTGGGCAGGAGTGTGGCGGGGCTGGGGCCAGGCTTCAGGATGGCTGTCTTGACTCTGGATCATACCAGGCATGTCCACCCTGCTGGTGCTGCCCACGGGGGCTGGCAAGTCCCTGTGCTACCAGCTCCCAGCGCTGCTCTACTTCCGGCGAAGCCCCTGCCTCACCCTGGTCATCTCTCCTCTCACGTCACTCATGGATGACCAGGTAGGTGGACAGGGCCCACGGACACACGTCAAAAGCAAGGACTGGTATCCATGGCTCTGCCGACTCACTTGGGCTGCTGTTTCTTGCCCCACCCCCACCCCAGAGCTGCAAGTTATCAGGCCCTTTCCACTCTGTCCACAGTCGGCAGTGGCCCAAAGGCACAGGGACACGGCTGCTTAGACCTAGTCCCACCCACCAGAGGAGCAGCTTGGTAGGAGCAGCCCCAATGGGACCCGTCCCCAGTGCGCCTCAGTCAAGGTCCACGGGCGGCTCTGGCCTCTCCTCCCCAAAGGGCCTGGAGGGGAGCCAGCAGTAGTTGTCAGGTGAAACCACGCTGGAAGGCCTTTGGGAAAGGGCCAGGGCCGTGGAACAGGCTGCGCTCCTGTACCTGCAGCTCTCTGGCCTGCCCCCCGGCTTGAAGGGGGCCTGCATTCACTCAGGGATGACCAAGAAGCAGAGGGACTCTGCCCTGCAGAAGGTGAGGGGGCCTCCCAGGGCCAGACGGGCGGAGCAGCGGGTGGAGCTGGGTGCCGCTGCTGACCAGCAGGCCTCCTCAGGCTCGTGCGGCCCGCGTGCAGGTGCTGATGCTGTCCCCAGAGGCACTGGTCGGGGCCGGGGCCAGCACCCTCCTCTCTCAGCTGCCGCCGGTCGCCTTTGCCTGCCTCGATGAGGCCCACTGCCTCTCTCAGTGGTCCCACAACTTCCGGCCTTGTTACTTGCGTGTCTGTCAGGTGAGCCTGGGCGGGTGGGGCAGTGTGCAGAGGGGCAGGGAGGGGACGGCTGGCTCACCACCCCCCTCACAGACGCTGCGGGACCAGATGGGCGTCCACTGCTTCCTGGGCCTTACAGCCACGGCCACACGCAGCACTGCCCTCGACGTGGCCTGGCACCTGGGCGTGACCGAGGAGTCCGTGCTCAGAGGGCCAGCTACCATTCCTGACAACCTGCACCTCTCCGTGTCCTCGGACAGGGACCCGGACCAGGTAAGCGTACGTGCGTGGGCCTGGCAGCGGCCTTGCCTCCCAGGTCTCTGCAGTGACCCTCGTCCCCACAGGCGCTGGTGACACTGCTGCGGAGTGACCGTTTCCGGGCTCTGGGCTCCGTCATCATCTACTGCCACAGGCGAGAGGACACAGAGCGTGTCGCCGCCCTGCTGCGCACCTGCCTGTGTGATGCCCAGGATCCGGGGCCCCACGGTGAGGTGGAGGCAGGCCTGTGCCCGCAGACGCACCCCGAGCACGCACCCCACCTGACTGCCCTGTGTCTTCTCTGTAGGCCGAGCGCTGGAGGCCGTGGCCGAGGCCTACCATGCTGGCCTGTGCAGCCGAGAGCGGCGGCGGGTGCAGCGGGCCTTCATGGAGGGCCGGCTGCGCATGGTGGTGGCCACGGTGGCCTTCGGGATGGGGCTGGACCGGCCGGACGTGCGGGCGGTGTTGCACCTGGGGCTGCCCCCCAGCTTTGAGACCTACGTGCAGGCAGTGGGTCGTGCAGGGCGTGACGGGCAGCCGGCACACTGCCACCTCTTCCTCCGGCCCCAGGTGGGTGCCCACCCCACCCCCCGCAGTTCCCCCATCCCCGCCCGGGGCTGTGCCCCATGTTCACGCCACTCTGCCCCAGGGCCAGGACCTGCGGGAGCTACGCAGACACGTGCACGCCAACGCCGTGGATTTCTTTGCTGTGAAGAGGCTGGTGCAGCGTGTGTTCCCTCCCTGTGCTTGTGCCCGGCAGCCCCCAGAGCAGGAGGGCAGCAGGAGCGAGGAAGGGCACTTGGCCGGGGCCCCTGTAGCTGCGAGTGCCCAGGATTCTGGCCAGCCCAGCGTCCCCCACACACCCCGGTGCCCAGGCCATGAGCGGGTGCTCCCAGTGCAGCCAACCGTTCAGGCCCTGGACATGCCGGAGGAGGGTGAGGAACAGGGGTGTGCGCGGCGGGGGTGGGGGTTCCCACAGACCCCGAGTGAGCTCTGCTCTGCCCACAGCCATTGAGACGCTGCTGTGCTACCTGGAGCTGCACCCACGGCGCTGGCTGAAGCTGCTGGCACCCACCTATGCCCGCTGCCACCTGCGCTGGCCTGGGGGCCCCACCCAGCTCCAGGCCCTGGCCCGCAGGTGAGCACACATCCCACCCGAGCTTTCTACTGGGACAGAGTACAGGGCTGCCAATCACATGCCACTCCCCTGGCATAGGTGCCCCCCACTGGCTCTGTGCTTGGCCCAGCAGCACCCCGACACGAAGCAGGGATGCAGTTCTGTGGAGTTGGATCTGGTTGAGCTGGCGGACTCTACGGGCTGGGAGCTGGGCCCTGTGCGGCGAGCTCTCCTCCAGCTGCAGTGGGACCCAGAGCCCGGGACAGGTGCGCCCACCCCCAGCCCCGCTTGCCACCCGCTCTCCACCCCTTGGCCAGTTTTTGACATCCTATCTGGCAGGTGTGCCCCAGGGCACTGGGGTGCTGGTGGAGTTCAGGGAGACGGCCTTCCGCCTGCACAGCCCAGGGGACCTGACGGCCCAGGAGAGGGACCAGATTTGCGACTTCCTGCACAGCCGTGTGCAGGCCCGAGAGCGAGAGGCCCTGGCCAACCTGCACCACACTTTCCGGGCTTTTCACAGGTGCACGTGGAGGTGGGCAGGCCGTGGGCCACCCCACCCTTCCCCTAGGCAGGCCCCTCTGACAGGCTCTCCCCTCCACAGCGTGGCCTTCCCCAGCTGCGGGCCATGCCTGGAGCAGCCCGCCTGGGAGCGCAGCAGCAGGCTCAAGGCCTTGCTTAGTCACTACTTTGAAGAAGAGTCAGAACAGCCAGGGGGCCTGGAGACAGAGGATGACCCCGAGCTGGGACAGGACAGGGTGAGTGTCAGGGCCTAGAGGGGTGGCTGCAGAGGATGCGCCGTCTGCAGGCACATACCCGCCTCTTGCTGGCACCATGACAAGCCCGTGCGCAACACTGAGCTGTGCAGAAGAGCGAGCAGGGGAAGCTGGGCTGGCCTGACTTGTCCCCCCCACAGCTCCAGGACTGGGAAGACCAGATCCGCCGGGACATCCGCCAGCTCCTGTCCTCCTGGCCAGAGCAGCGGTTCTCAGGCAGGGCTGTGGCCCGCGTCTTCTATGGCATCGGTGCGGACCTGGGAGGCCTAGCCCTGAGGGAGGTGGGGGCTGGGGGCACATCTGGCCCGGAGTCCTCAGCCTCGTCTCCTCCCCCTCCAGGGAGTCCCTGCTATCCGGCCCAGGTGTTTGGGCGGGACCGGCGCTTCTGGAGGAAGTACCTGCACCTGAGCTTCCCTGCCCTCATGCACCTGGCCACACAGGAGCTCCTGCTGTGGGGCCGCTGACCACCCTGCTGCAGAGCACCCAGTGCCCCCGTGTCCCAGACAGGGGCCTAAGTGGGGCTGCAAGGCCACAGCGTGGGGGTGTCAGGTGTAGTGGGTCCTCAGGGTAAAGATGGAGGGGGATGCAGTTGATCAGGACAGTGGCCCACCACCCTGAACACAGGCCACCACCAGGAGCACGGGGGCAGAGAGGCCCCAAAGTGCAGAATAAAAGTTGCATGAGTTGTTTTTAGGATCCTTCCTTCCACTGGGAACCCCATAGTCTGGGGATGACTGCACAGTACTTATCCCAGAAGCACACTCCACTTTATTGATGTTCTGCCTTTCAGCTCAGGCCAGGGCACTGGGCGCAAAGCCCAGGTACAGCATGGGGGTGGCTGAGAGAGCTAAGAAGAGAGAGAAGCAGAGGCGTGGCCCCAGGCTATCAGCCAGGGCTCCTGCCAGCGTGCCCACCAGCAGCTTCCCCAGCAGCTCCAGAGTGGCCAGGAGACTGTAGTGTGTGGCCTGCAGGGTGGACGGAGAATGTCATGTCAGGACCTCCTTGGACTCCAGGCCCACAGTCCCCGATGTTGCAGCCATGTTTCTCACCTGCAGGGCACTGGGTGCCAGCTGACTGCAGCGCATCATCATGGTGAAGGTGGTGGTTGTGACCAAGCCCCCCAGGAGGTGCTGCAGACACAGGCTCAGCAGGGTTGCCCCTGGGAGGGTGTGGGTCAGCAGGGCCCAGGACCCCAGGCTCCTCCCCCCTGTGGCCCACCCCTCACCTCTCAGGACTGTGCCAGGGACAGGGTTGGTTCTGGGGCTGTTCAGCTGAAAGAGCAGGGCAGTCTGGTAGGCCAGGCCCCCAAGACGGAACCAAAGCACTGACCTCAGGAGGGGCAGTGGCTGCCTGAGGGGGAGACAGCAGGTCAGAGGGCACAGGGAAGGAGAGGGGAGCAGGTGGGCAGGGCACGCTGAGGGGGGCTCACCAACACCTGGCCAGCAGGACCCCACCCAGGGATGAGCCGGCAATGGAGCAGAGCACAGCACCCACACCGTTCCACAGCCCCAGCTCTGCAGTGGAGATGCCACCGTCCAGCAAGAGCAGTGGGAACAGGCCGCTGGCACCCTGCTCACCTGTGGAGAGAAAGTCAGTAGGGGCAGCCTGCCCTGCTTCACCTCGGCCTCAGTCACGCTCCCCCAGCCCTGCCTCTGCTGGGCCACAAACGCCAGCAGACAGATGAGGCTAGGCTTTGGCCAAATTCAGGGTCAGCACAAAGCAGCTCAGAGAGGCCTGAAGGGGTGTCACTGGGGCTAGACCTGCAGGATAGGAGACAAGGCCCAGCCACAGTCAGGGTGGGCTCCAGCCTTCAGATCAGACCCCACAGAGGGAAGGCAGTCCTGCGCCAGTTTCTGGGGACCCACCTGTGCTACTGCCTGACTTACCCAGTTTGTAGGTGAGCACGAAGCCCGCTGTCCACAGGGTCCCAGGCACGGCCAGCAAGTCCTGCTGAAGGCGCAGGCTGGGGCGGGGGTGCGCTGAGGGCGGGGGTACAGGCAGCTGTCGCAGGGCAGGCGCCACCCAGGCCGCGGCCGCAGCCAGCCAGTAGGTGGCGGCCAGGAGCAGGAAGAGCAGCGTCCAGGAGAGCGCGGGCAGGAGAGCCAGCAGCCCGCCGCTGGCCAGCGCGGCCCCCAGCTTGTAAGCAACCACCTGCACGGTGTTGCCGGGCCCCAGCTCGGCTGGCTCCAGGAGCCGCACGGCCAGCATGTCCAGGGCCACGTCCTGCACGGCCGCAGCCAGATTCAGCAGCAGGAGCAGCGCCGCCACCGGGACAGGCAGCGCGGCCCCACCAGGGCCGGCAGGAGGCAGGGTTGCCAGCAGCCCGCACAGCAGGCCCAGGGCAGCCGTGCTGAGCGCCAGCCAGCCCCTTGAGGAGCCCCACTTGTCTACCAGCGGGGCCCAAACGAGCTTGAACAGCCACGGCGCGTACAGTGCCTTGGCCAGCCCCACGCGCGTCAGGGAAAGGCCGCGGGCGCGCAGCAGCACGGGCAGCAGGCCTGACTGCAGGCCGTAGGGCAGGCCCTGCACCAGGTAGAGACCAGCTAGGGGCAGCAGCTTCCCGAGCATGGCCATGGCCAGAGGGCGCGGCCCTGGGGCGGGGGCTGCTTTCAGGGCCAGACTGGGGCGGGATGAGGGGTCCCACTCAGCAGGGGCAGGGAGGTTCCCAGGGGGGTCCGGTCCGTCCAGTCGCGATGGGGTTAGGGGTGACACAGCGGCATGACTGGGGCTGGGTCAGGGGTGGCCAAGCTGACATCCGCGAACACGCCTTCGGGTCCCGCGGGCTCAGGCCCCCGAAGAGCTGGACGTCTCGACTGCTGGGCTGGGTAGCCCTCGCGCGCCACAGCGCAGCCCGGAAATAAGGCGGCCATAGAGAACGCGGGCGGGCTAGAGCGCCGACAGCCCGCGCGCGCCCCTGGTGGCCGACTGGCTTCGAACGTCGGAAACTGGGACCCATCCAGGGCCCTCCCCGGCCGTCTGATCCGCTCCCAGACGCCACTCAGCCTCCGGAAGTGCCGCAGATGTCCCACGGGGGCTTTCGCTGGGTCGCCTACAGCCCCACAGAACAGCTGTCCTCTCAAGCCTCCACTGCTGCTTCCTTGGCTCCGGTGCCCCTTAGCTCCCTGAGGTCGTGGTCTCAGCGCCCTCTGCAACCGGTGGCTGAAGAGGGTCGTGAGAAAGGCCCGAGCCCTGTTCATCCCAGGGACTCATCCGGCTGCTGCCCCGAAGGCCCTCGTGTCCAGTCAGGAGGCCTCGAGAGCCTGTCTAGGCTCCAGCTGGCCTCAGCGAGGAGGCAGTCCCCGCCCCGCAAGGGGAAACCCGAGCCTGAGCGCAGGGTCTCACACAGCCTCTTCGGCCCAAAGCTGTGCTGATGCCTGAGGACACCTGAGGCCCAGGGGAGCGAGTGAAGCTTGCACTGTGGCTAAGAACCCCCTCCAGAGCTGAGTTCGGAGCTTGGCCAGTAGTCTCCCCATGCCTGTGGATCTCTGAAGCCACCCAACCCTTAAACCAACTCATAGGCACTTTAGCCAAGACCCTTGGTCAGCTGCCAAGGCCACGTGGAGTAAGTTTCCTGTCATTTCTAGGCATTTGGGGGGGGGGGGGGCGGGGGCAGGTTTCTTCTTCTGTGAAATGGGGACTAAAGTGCCCACCACAGAGGACCCACAACAGTGACAGTAGGTGCTCATCCTTGAGGGCTGGGGTCCTAAACCTGCCCCAGCTCTGAGGGGGCCTCCTCTCTGTTTTCCAGCCCAAGGACTGCATTTGCACGTGGATGTCACACACTCCACACACAGCATGACAAAGGCTGTGACCCATGTGCCCTTCCTCCCCCCATTCCTTAGCCGACATCGCTCCTCCTGAAGCTGTCAAAAGCAGCAGAACCGCTGTCACCTGCCCCGTTTGGAGAACCAAGGCACCCTCCTTGCCCTCTCACGGTTGCTTGGTTTCCCTCTGCCAACTCTGCCAGTTCCCATCCAGCCAACTCCATCCTGTAAGAATGTCTGCTCCTCAGGAAGCCCTCCTTGACCATCCCCCCTGGCCCCCAGGCCTGCACAGAACCCAGACAGACAGGCAGTCAGGAGTGGACAAGACTGTGAAGGTGCACATGGGTGTGCACGCAGCCTCCAAGCAGCCCGACCAGCCCATTGCTTTATTAGGGCCTGCGGAGGGGCAGGGGCTCGGCCACACGGCCAGCAGGAGCAAGTCCAGAGGCCCCAGGGCAGAGTGCCCTCAGTCGGAGGTCGTCCCTACTGGCCGGCCCTGGCCTCTGACGAGTCCTCAGGAGTACTCGCGGGTGAACTTCGCATGGAACTGGCTCAGCTTCTCCAGCAGGGGCCGTAGCTTCTCCATGGGGGGCAGAATAGTCATCCTGAAAGGGGGGGAAAAGTAAGCCAATGCGGTGGGGGTCGAGGGGAGGGGCTGAGCAAGCAGGGCCTCACCGAAAGTGGTAGGTGCCTTCCCGTTGTCCAAAGCCACTCCCAGGCACCACGCAGATGCCAGTCTCCTCTAGGAGGCGCAGGCAGAAGAACATGTCGGGAGCCAGGCCCAGCTCCTGGGGGTTCGGGAGGAGGACGGGAGGGGACGCTCAGGGAGGACGTCCCCGGCCCCGCGGGCCCTGCCCGGCCTGCCCGTCCTTACTTCGGACCTGAGCGCGCTGCACCGCACGCGGGGGCAGCTGCACGCGCGGGAACGAATACATGGCGCCCTGCACCGGATTGCAGCGGATGCCGGGAGCTTCGTTGAAGACCTGCTCCGTGAGCTTGGCCTTGGCAGCCAGCTCGGCCAGCACCGCCCTCCTCTCCTGCTGCCGAGGGGGTAGGGTTGGTCAAGCCAGGCCGGGGCGCAGGCGCCCCTACGCCCGTGGCCCCGCCCACTCACCGCCTGGAACCGCGGGAAGGAGGGGTCTGAGGGCGCCGGCGGGCTGACAGCCACGTCGAGCAGGACCTGGCCCGGGGTGGGTGGGCACAGCCGCACGCTCCGCAGCTTCTGCATCTGCTGCTTCACCGCAGCGTCCATATTCACCACCTCCACGTAGCCGCCGCGGAAGCCGCACCTGTGAGGCGAAGACAGGCGTCGAGGCAGGGCTGGCAAGGAGGGGCCAGCCTGGCGGCGACGAGAGCCCGGCCGTCGCCCAGGTTCTGGGCTCCGCCCGCCCAGCCCGCACGCACTCGCCCATGTAGCCCTTGGAGATCGAGTGGAAGGAGGCGAGCTCCTGTTGCGCCGCGTACGGCGGCCCCATCTCCGTGAGCACCTTCTTGAACGAGTGGAACTGCGAGCTCTCGGCATACACGTTGTCTTGGTACACCTGGATGGGTGGCCGGGAGACAGCGGGCCACGTCACCTGGGCGCGCGTCGCCGCCCGCCGCCCCCTCCCCGCGGGCGCCCAGCCAGCACCTCATCGGCCAATAGGAAAAGCTTCTCCTCATAGGCGAAGCGGATCACGTCCTCGATGCACTCGCGGGTCTGCACCTGCCCTGGGGCGCAGGGGTGCGACAGGTCCGGGGTCAGCCGAAGGGGCGCTCTGCTCTGCGCAGGGCGGCGGGCGGAGGGAAAGGCTGACCCAGGCGCGGTGGACAGGGGTGCCTGTTCGGGCCGGGGCGGCGGGGCGGGGACGGGTGGGGACGCGCACCGGTGGGGTTCCCGGGGTTGATGACGCAGAGCGCGCGGGGGCGGCAGTGGTCACGCGCCTGGCGCAGTGCGCGCCGCAGCTCGGCCACATCGAGCGCCCAGGCACGCTCCTCGTCCAGGTAGTAGTCCACCTGCACCGCGTTGAACTCGGCCAGCGCGGCGGAGTAGAGTGGATACTGAGGGATAGGGATAAGCACGCCCGTGCGCGTGCGACCCTCGCCGGTTACCAGCAACTTCAGCACCGTCTGCGGGCGGGATGGGAGGTGGGGTTGGCAGACCCTCCCGGCTGCGCACTAGGAGCCACGGTGGCTTCCCGCACTGGCCCCGGCCTACCACAATGGCATCGCTGGCCCCCGTGGACAGAAAGATGTTATTGGGGTCGGCAGGAATGCCTCCATCGCGCCGCTCGATGTACCGCGCCACATCCTCACGGATCATCTGGACGCCAGCGCTGATGCTGTAGGCCCCTGAGCGGGGAACGGGGCAGGACGGCCGGGGTGGGACAAGTGAGGTCCCCTCGCTGCCCTCGGAGGAGACCCGCCCCCCTTCCAGCGGGCCCACCCCTCTCCCGGGACAGCCTCCCTCCAGCTCCTGCTCACCACCCCTCCCCCAGGCTTGGGCGGGTTCTGGCGCTCACCCAGGCTGTGGCCCCCACACGCCTGCAAGATGCGCTCCGCCCTCCTCTTGGCGTCGTCGGGGAAGTCGGGGCTGTTCAGGAGATCGGGATGGACGCAGAGGGCCAGGACCTGGGAGGAGTGAGTGCTGAGGCCAGGGTCCACGGGCTGATGCGGGGAGGGTGCAGGGCAGTGCTGAGCCTCACCTGGCGCGGGAAGGTGATAGGGATCTGCCCCATGGCCTGTGCGTCCCCGATGTTGGCGCGGATGACCTCGGTGAAGGGCTTCTTTACGCCCTGGAGAGAGGCGGGGAGCGCAGTGATGGGGGAGCTTATCACTCCCACAGGCCTTGTCTCCTAAGGAGGTGGGGGCGGGGCACGTGGGACCAGACAGGGGCCCTCTCACCAGGCCCCGGGGGCGGGCAGGGGTTGGGGGACCAGCCTGGGCCCCTCTTGCCAGGCCCGGGAGGTTGGGGGCTGGGGGGTAGGGTGTACCGCCTGGGGTCCTCTCGCCAGGCCCGGAGGGCAGGACCATACCTGGCGCAGCTCCTGCTCCAGCTCCAGTGCCCGCTGAACGATGGGGCCTCGCACCGCATACTCCACCCTCCGGACATAAGGATTCATGGAGTCCAGTGTCAGCACCTTCTCCTTCAGCCCATTTGCTGCCTCCTGGCTGTGCTCACCTGCCCTCAAGGCCATGACTCTGCTCAGATGGGCAGGAAGGAGGCTCAGGAGGCAGCAGGATCCAGAAGCAGGGGTGAGGTCAGCCGGTCCAGGCTCGATGGGCCAGGGCTGGGAAGGGGGAGCCTGGGAAGGGGCGCCCTCTTGGCTGCAGCCTGCTGGCCCCACTGAGAGGACAGAAGAGGCTGAAGGAGCCGGACTGCCAGGCCCCGCCCACCTGGGCACAGATCTGCCCTGGGAGCCACAGAGAGTGGGTGAGAAGGCAGGCGGGGCTTGGGGTGAGGCCCGGTGCCCGCCCAGCGTCCCCAGGACAGGGGACAGGAGACCCACATGGGGCAGGGACAGGCAGAAGGTGCCAGCAGCTCTGTGGGACCAGGCCTGCGGGCAGGGAGGGGGTGAGCGCCCTGAGGGGTCCACAGAGCTGGGAGGGCTGGGCCCCCAAGCGAGCGGGACTAAGGCCCAGGACCTCAGCATAGTTACCCCAGTAGGGCTCGGCCGAGGCCCAGCCCTCTCGGACCCCCCATCTTTGCTCCCGGCCAGCAGAGCAGGCCTGTCTCCCGGGTAACTGAGCCAGGCCTCAGGCATCTTGGGGCTGTTGGGGGAGGGGAGCGAGGCCCTCCTGCGCTGGGGCCAGGCCTAGGCCAGCAAGAGCCTGTGTCTGGAGCTTGGTCCCCCATCGGTGCTGCAAGGCTGGAGTCTCTGAGCTGGGGTGCTGGGAGTGGGGGTGCTGGGCAGCTCCGGGCCTTCGCAGGGCCCTCGGGACACCTCTGCAGCTCTGGGCTGCTGTCCTGCCCTTTTGCCAAACACGTACCAGCCTGGAGCTGCCCTTGGGGCTGCACCGCCTGGAGCTGCCCTTGGGGCTGCACCAGGGGCAAGGTGACCTAAGCGCCCCCTCCCTGAGGCTCCTGATTGGTGCAAAGAGTGGGAAGGGAGCTGTGATAAGCCTCGGGGCCCACCTCTGCAGGCCCTGCAGGGAGCGATAGGCCCCATGTGGCCTGCCCAGCCCCAGGCTCCAACCCCACGCCGAGGGTCAGGGAGCGCCCTCTCAGCGGAGCTGGACAGGCCTGTGGCGCGCCAGCCCCTCAGCTCCCGCGGGCGGGAGAGGAAACCGGAGCCCAGGCAGCTGGCCTCTCACCTCGTGCCTCCTGCTCCTCGGCCACCGCTGCCTCCCAGAGCGCAGGCCTCTCTGGCCCCCAGGCAGGAGCGCTGGCTGATACGGGCCCAGGCTCAGGCGGAGCCCGCCTCTGCCCGCCCCCTGGCAGCAGGGCCCAAGTGGCAGCTGTGGTGGCGAGTGGACCCTGGGCAGCCGCCCCGGCCCACACGCTAAATTTAACCGGCAGCCTGCCCCCGCAACCCCCCGCTCTGCTGGGGACATCCCTCCAACCACTCATGTTCAGGGAAGGGTGGGACCGCGGACCCTGGGCTAACCAGGTAAGTCAGTGTCCAGCAGAGAGGGTGACCCCAGCCTATGGCACCTAGCACTCGTGGCCAGACCAAGCAACCTGCCGGGGACAGACAAGCTGGCAGGGCCCAAGCCCTCCCAAGTGAGGCCCCTAAGCAGCCCTGTCACCCTAACGCATCATGCCTGGCCAGCTCAGAGCCTGTTTGCCAGCCCAAGCGGAAGCTGGCAGCCAGGGCCCCGGGGCTGCATGCCAGGAACGGGGAACCCACCCCCGACAGGGAGGCTTCTGACACGAGCCTTGAACCGCTTTGCCCTGCTGGCTCTGGCCAAGAGCCTTATGGGAAATACCCTCTCCTCTTCTAAAGCAGGGTCCTTGCCCTCCAACGAGGACACCCTCAGCCCTGGCCCCCCAAGGAGTGTCCTTCCAAAGCTACTTCTTCCGCTCAAGAAAGCAAAGTATTACAGAGGGGCCTCCAGGAGCCTGGGAGGCAGGGTGCAGAAGGGCTAGGCTTCTTGCCTGACGGGCATGTGCCCCACACCCACGCGGGGCTGGGCACCCTGAGCGAGCCCCAGCGTGTGCTACGGGCCTCGGTGCTCACGGGGCAGGCGCACCCAGGCCCAGCAACACAGCCGCTCCCTGCTGGCAACAGAGGCCCAGCTGAGACACACGACAAGGCAGTGGCAGAAGAGCCCTTTATCGAGAGTCACAGAACAACACTAGGTCTCTGCAGCCAGCGGTCTCCCAGGTACAGCTTCTGCCCCAGGTCTATTCCTCAGGGAGACTGGCAGCCTGGCCTGGGACATGCACTGGGCACGCAGAGCAGGAGCGCAGGGCTGGGCAGTGGGACCTTCGTCACCCCAGCCACCAGCCCCTCACATGAGCAGGCAGCACGGTCTCTTCTCCACGGGGGCCTCCTCTGAGGGGGCTGTGAGTTTGAGCAGGGGCGGGTCTCCACTCGCCCCACAGCCACTCTCCGGCTGGGGGGTCTCAGTGTCCACAGGCAGGCCAGCCTCAGCAGCCTCGGGCCCCTCAGCTGGGGGTCGTTGCAGCTTGGCAGCGGCCCGCTGGCGCTTGAGATCTGCCAGGGTGTGGTGGGCCTTGGCACGCACCAAGGCGTCAGGGGAGGCGCTCTCCAGGGGGCTCAGCTGGTAGGAGACACTCCGGTCCAGCCGCTTGGAGTACAGGTGCCGTGCTGGGGCGCCCCCCACTCGGCCGTTGTGCGGCCTGGCCTCTTCGGGGTCCTCCTCCTGTGGGGGAAGTGTGGCCTGGAGGCCATCAGCAGGCGCGCTCTGGCCCAGGGCCCCAGGCAGCACGGTGGTCCAGGAGCCGAAACAAGGGTGGGGGTGGAGCTGACCCCCGAGCGTGTGGCTCTTGTGTTTGAGGACAGGGTCACTGGCCCTACCAGGGTGTGGGATCGGGCCAGGCTCACCTCCAGGGGTGGCGGCTGGAGCTCTGCGTCGGTCTGGCGGTCCTCATCCTCTTCCGATGGCTCGGGGCTGGCAGGCGGGGGCTGCTGCCACACGATGGCCTCCTGGGCGTGCTCCCTGCGGTACAGGCTGGTGCGCTGGATCAGGCTCACCCGCCTCACCACCTTCCTAGGGGCGCAAAGAGAGGGTGTGGGAAGACATCGCCTTCCCTGCGGACTCTGCCCGGGCTGGCACCCTGGGCTGCCAGCTGACCTCAGCGAGGACAAAGCCCTGGGCCCAGCCCACGGGGTGGGGCCGCGGGGGCCTGGCGGGTGGGGCAGGCACTCACCCACGGCTGCCGGCGCTGGAGGTGCGGCGGCGCAGCAGGGAGCGCTGGCGGCCCTGGGCACGCAGGAGGGCATCGTGCTTGTGCTTCAGCTCCAGCAGCTTGGCGCGCACCTCCTCGTCCCCGCACACGTCTGTGGAGGAGCCGGAGGGTCATGGGCCCCGCCACGCGCCCCCTACACCGCGAGGACGCGGCCCCCGGCTCACCGAGAGGCGTCTCATCCATCAAGGACTTGCCGTTCAGGTCAGCCCCATGTGCCACGAGCAGCTCCACCAGGCGCACCTGTGGGCCAGAGTGACGGGGCTGCTGAGGCCTGCAGAACCTGCGGGCTCATCAGCCCCGCCGTCCACGGGCACTCACCTGGCCCCAGTAGGCCGCCGCGTGCAGCGGCTCCCAGCCATCGCGGTCCTTGGCACTCAGGCTGGCCTGGTGCTCCAGCAGCAGGGCGGCCGCCTCGCTGAACCCGTTGGCCGCGGCGATGTGCAGCTGCAGGCACACCGCCTGCACCTGAGTCCCGGCTCGGCTTGGGGAGCACCCTCCCCCGCCCAGCCCGGTGCCACGTCCTCACCAGCGTGGCCCCATGGTCCCGGGGGGCGTCAAGGTTGGCCCCCGCCTGCAGCAGGTTCCGGATGTCCTCCAGCATGTGCAGCTCCGGCAGGGCCCGGGCCTGCTCGATGCTGTCCTGGGTGATGCCTGCGGGGCGGGGCACTCAGGGCTCGCTCTCCCAGAGCAGCCTCCCCCACCGCGGGCAGGGGGGAGGGGGTGCCCTCACCTCGGCTGGCCATGGCTGTCTCCAGGCAGTCCAGCGTCTGCTCATCCTCACACAGGTCGTAGGGCATGTTCCCATCCGTGTTGACTGCCAGGAGGTCAGCACCACTGTGGAGAGGATGGACAGGGTGCTGGTCACGGGGCCCTTGTGTCAGGAGGGAGGCCCCCACCTCGGGCAGTGCACTGTGGGGCTGCGACCGAGGGGCCCGGGCTTCTGCTGAGCTGAGAGGCAGCCCTGCTGGATGCCCCTGTGTCTGTCCTTGTGCTGCTGGACTGTCAGGTGTTCTGAGCTCCCAGGCCCTGGCTGCCATGAATGCATCCAGTGGGTCCACCCGCCCCAAGGGGTGCCAAGATTCTGGGTGTCCCAGGCACTCTGCAGGGAGCGGGGTGTCCTCTGTGGAGAGGAGTGGAGTGGGGCTGGGGGCTGCACACCCACCCCTCCCCACGGCCAGGCATCTGTGTGTGAGCGGGGGTATGGTCATCCACCCGCACACCCACCTCCGACGCCCTGCAAGGCCAGCTGAGGGGGGCTCCTGGATCCTGGTGAAGCTGACCACCCTCTCCATTCACCAAGGCAGGTGTTCAGGAGCCCAGCCCTGCTCTGCCCGCCCCATTAATGGCCCCACCAGTGTCCAGGTATCCCCTTGCCAATTCCTCCTTTGTGACTCTGACCAGAGTGGCATTTCTGTGCAGACCCTGGGAAGGTTAGACAACCAGAGTGGGAGGTCAAAGCCTGCCCTCAGGGAGCTCCCACAGGCGGAGGCCCATGCTGCCCTGCGGGGTGCCAGTTCCCTGCGGAGGCAGCACTGTGGGCTATGTCAGGCCCCAGCTGTGCGCACTGGGGTGCAGGCAGGGCATACCAGGGCAGTGGAGACAGAGACCCAGGGGAGAAGCCTGGGCTGTCTCCACACGAGCTGCCCCTGCGGGGAAGGTCCTGCCTGCCCTGGCCTGATAGAGATGCCCGCTCTGGTCGCCCACACTCCCAGCGGGCCCTACCGAGCAATGAGCAGCTCCACCAGGCGCAGGTGGCCACAGGTGGCCGCGGCGTGCAACGGTGTCCAGCACTCGCTGTCGCGGGCATTGACCCGGGCCCCAGCTTCCAGGAGCTGCTGCACCATCTCCCGGAAGTCGTCGATGCAGCTCTGTGGAGCAGGCAGCCTGAGTGTCCGAGCCCACACCATGGCCCCAGCCTCCCCTCCCACCGCCAGCGGGGCTGACCTGATGCAGGGCTGTCAGGCCATCCTCATTGGCCAGGTCAGGGCTGACCCCGCTCTCGAGGAACTGGCGAACTGCGGGGAGGACAGAGGCGGTCAGGGCTCGGGAGCGGAAGTTGGCTGCAGGCCCGTGAGTCCTGCTCAGGCCCCTGCCCAGGGTACCTGGGTCACGTGCTGTGCTGTAGCCAGGACAGCAGAGGAGCACAAGGCAGGAGGGACCCAGAGCCCAGGCCGAGGGCTCGGGGCTGGGCCCCCAGGCAGAGTATAGACAGACAACAGCCCCCTGCCTCAGCCTCAACCTCAGAACGCCTTCCCAGTTAGGGCCTTCCAGCCTTCCGACTCCTCCCAGAAAGGGCCCCCCAGGCCTGGGGGCTGGCATGCACCCTCAGACACCTCTTGGTCAGGTCCCGTGTCCCCCCAGCCTTACACGCTCACACTCACATGCACCCCTCCACTGGTACTTGCAGCCCCCTCCCTGCACCTCGGTGGCCAAGACTGAAGGCCCAGGGTACCCAGGCCCAGCCCTCCCCAGCTGCACCCCCTGCCCCACAGCTCCTGTTTGCTGGCCGACCCACGGCCGCCATGCCCAGCCCCCTTTCCCTGCTCTGGGCACACCCTGCCGCTCCTTGCCCTCTGCACCCGAGCTGCCACAGCAGAGGCCCCGCCCTGGAGGGAGACAGAAGGAGTCCTCAGGAGCCTCCCTGGGAGGGCAGAGGGACTGAGAGCGGGTACAGGGCAGTGGCAGGAAGGTGGTCCTGCCCAGCCTGTGCTCCAGGAAGGCTCCGAGGGGGAAGGAAGAAGTCAGAGGCAGAACTGAGGGCAGACGTCGAGGGGGTCCTGCTGGGCAGCCCTGCACCCTGGGTCTAATCTGCCGGGGGGTGGTGGGACATGTGTCCTTTATGGAGGCGAAGGCTCAGAACCCAGGCAGGCAGGCATCGTGGGCAACCCCCAGCACCCTGGCCAGAGGCAGAGAAGATGGCGGCTCCCAGCCCACCCCGCCTTGGCCCCTGGCCCAGCAGGGCCCTCTGCGGGCTGCCCTGGGCTCCTACCAGGGGGCTGCGGCTCCTGAGGCCTGCGTGAGGAGTGGGGACAGGGCTGCTGGCCCGGCCCGGACTTCAGCCACACTCACCTTCTTCCAGGTCATTCCGGGCAGCCGCCTCGAGGAGGGTGACGCTGGGCGGGAAGAGCACCCGTTTCTGCGGCCGGCTGCTGGCCCTCCGGCCCTGCGCCTCCTTCTCAGCCCGGGCCCACATCTTCACCTGCTGGGCCCGTCGCTTCTGGGCGTGCTTGAGCCGTTCCTGTGTGCTCATCCTGCTCACCACGGGCATCTCTGCCAGCAGTTCCAGGTGCTCGGCCATGGCGGGGGCTGCCTGCCGCGGGGGCTGAGGGGGGCACCGGCCAGGGCAGCACAGGGGCCAGGCTGGGCCTAAGGCAGGGGGCAGCCGGCTGGATTGGAGCCCTCGGGGGCATCCCCTCCCGAGGTTCGTGGCCTCTGTGCCTGGCAAGGCTGGGTCAGGAGGCCTCACGCTGTGACCAGGCCCGGGCAGGTGTGAGGGCCACGGGCCCCAGGCAGAAAGGTGGCGTGGGACGGCACCTGCAGCCCGCCTCCCGGGGCCCGAGCACCTTGGCCGCTCGATAGGCAGGGCCTCCCTCCCGCGTGGGGTCAGGAGGACACCCTGCAGGAAGCAGGCGGGACCTGGCCAGCGTCAGTCCAGGGTCTGAAGCTAATCACCCAGATGACAAGGCTACAGCTCCCGGCTCCTTACACAGGGGCAGGGCAGGGCAGGGCAGGGCAGGGCAGGGTACACACTCCTGGGAGCCCAGAGAGCCCTTGCCTTCCAGTCTTAGGAGACCAGGTGGGGTCCAGGGGCAGCCATGGCCAGGCCTTCCTCCCCTACCGCCCCCCGGGGCGTCAGTGCTAAGAGGAGGTGCAGCAGGAGGGAGGGCTGGGCGGGTGTGTGTCCAGAGTCCGGGGGTCCTGGCCCCCGGCACCCGGGGCTGATGCTCTCTAGGCAGGCAGGGCACCCAGGGCCCGGCAACTGTGTCTTCAGGAAGGGTCCCCTCTGGAGTAGCCAGTGGCCGAGCTGCACACACAGGTACTCCCTCCTGCCGGCCTGAGAGGAGGAGGCAGGAAGCCGTCAGGGCTGGACAGGGACAGGCCGGCCCCCCCAGAGCCCCGCCCTGCCCACAGAGAACCTTGCACGGCCCGCATTCTGGCCTCACACTCAGCATTTCTCTGCAGCTCAGAGTAAAGAGCAGGAGGACAGCACGCCTGCTCACAGCAGGCCTCCAGCCGGGTGGCCCCTCAAGGCCCCACGTCGGCCCTTGACCCGTGTGCCCTCGGGCTGGGCTAGGCAAGCTCACTTTCTCCTGCAGCTCTGCCAGACTCCTGAGGGTGCCCAGGCCATCCTGCTCCTCAGCTGCAGAGGGTGGAGGGCACGGCCTGTCCTGGCCATGAGCTGCTCACCGCTCGAGTCTGGGCCTCTTCCTTGCCAGGCTTTCTAGTTCAGGCCATTCAATGCCCCCTCAGCTGTCCTGGGCTACATGCAAGCCCTGCTTGTGTGAACATGGGCGCAGTGGCCTGCCCGACCTGGGAGCTGTCAGGACAGACAGCCGGGCAAGCAGCTGGGCTGCAGCACAGCCCCACAGTCCCCACCATGGACTGTCCTGCCCAGCATGCCTGGGGTGGTCACTGGGCATGGTCTCAGGACACTGCTCAGGAGGCCGTGGCCAGGCTCCACCTAGAAGGTGCCCCGTGCAGCTCAGCCTGACCACCTGGAGTCCCCCTTCCCACTCGGACAGACCTCATGGCCATCTAGAGACTGACCAACCTTCCTTTGACCAGACTTGTACTAGTGAGTGCCCATTCCTTCTGGAAGGAAACTGTCCTGGGCCAGATCAGGTCAGGTCAGGCCTCTCCAGCCTGGGGACCCCCAGTGTACCCAGAGCCTCGCTTCTTGGGTCTGCCTGGCCCTGGACGTGGCTGGCACTCCACTATCCCCTCTGCGAGCCTGGCCTCAGAGGCTTCCTGGGGACAGGATGGGGGACCAGTGAGGCCAGGAAAGTGCTCTCCAGGTAGCACCCCTGCTCCGGGCAGCCCACCCCCTGCTGGCCAGCTCTGCCAACTGCAGGGCCGGCACAGGAGCTGCCCAGACTGCCTGCCTGGGTTTCCCGGGGCCCCATGTCCTGCCTCTGCCTGCTCCCCACCCATGAGGCCCCGGCCAGACCCAGGTGTGACAGGGCTTTCTGCCTCCCTGCTGGCCACTCACAGGTCTCTCATGCTCCCCTGGAGGGACTGGGCACCCCCTCCTGCCCACATGTAGGACGTACATCTCTCTGGAGTTGGCCTTGGGGCCTGCCAGGGAAGCCAGCCTGAACAGCCTGCCCCACAAGACCATAAGGAAGGAGCAAGGCCGGCTGCCTTCTGCCTGGGCCTTGTCCCTGCCCCATCGCTACTGCTCAGGGCGGGCAGGAAGGGCGGGGGCTCGACAGAGACCTGCTCCCTGCGGCCCCCACACCCTCGCCAGGCAGTGTGCCCTGGAGCCAGGCACTCACCCCCACACTGGGGGCCCACCTGCCTGAATCCCCAGGTCCCTTCTGGGTTCCTTCAGCAGTGCTCCTTGCAGGAAGCTGCCTAAGGGCGGTCTCTCTGTGACCTTGGGCCTCTGGACTGCCTCCCCTGAGAGAAAGGTGATCCATTGGCATCCAGGGACCCCGGGCAGTGGGCATCCGTCCTGGGAGCATCTCCGTGGAGGGCAGCATGGTGCTCAGCCCCACCTGGGCTGAGTCTAAGCTCTCTGCCCGCTCCCCCACCCAGCCTCTGCCCTCTCTGCCACCTCCCCCAGCCACAGTCCAGGAACAGCCCCCTGGAGCTGAAGACTCACCCCTGACTGAGCCACAGAGGCCAGCACAGCTCGGCAGAGCCCCGGCAACACCTCACCACACCCAGGCTGAGGGGGGCTGAGCAGGGCAGCTACAGCCTCAGTCCACAAATCCTGCCCCAAGCCTCCCTGGAATGTCAAACAGAGATAATCTGCACGATTTTTCCAGTTCTCAGCTCCACGCCTGGGGTGTGGGACGAGGCGGGAGGAGCTTTCTGGAAGGACCACGAAGACTGCCCCCCTCCTCTGAGCCAGCACCAGGGGAAGGCCTGAGTCTGTTGGGAGTGGCCCTGGGCCCTCAGGATGGACAGACCCACGCCTAGCCTGAGTGCCTTGGGGGCCCCTCCACACCTACAGCCACCCTGCTCCAGTGTCTCCACCCTCCACCTGGGAAACTGAGGCCAGGCCTGAACTCTGGTGCTCTGCTGAGACTCCCCCATGCTGCCTCATGCCTACGCCCAGCATCTGTGTGAGAATCAAGGTCACAGCAAGAGCCCAGCGCCAGGGCGCTGGGACCTGGGGTGGGCCATGGGGGTGGGGTGGGGGGCCTGACCTGCGGGGAGTGGCATGACCTGTGGGGGGGCGTGACCTGCAGGGAGGGAGAAGGTATGGAGGGAGGGTGCCCACCTTCCCACAGGTTCTGGGGCTTCACATCCTGACTGCTGGGGCTGGTCCCTGTGGCTTTATCTACAAGAGCAAATGGTGGGGCAGGCGTGCTCCTCGCTCTGGGAAGGGTGAGGCGTGCGGCACCACCTGCAGTCACACAGAAACGCGCCCTCAGCAGGGCAGGTCATGGGGCCAGGGCTCCGGAGGCCGTGGGGCCAGGGCTCTGTGGCCAAAACCCTGAGACAGATCTGACCCCGCCCGGTCGCAGGCAGGGACTGGGAGGCAGGACTCCCCTGACCCTACCCCGGCTCTGGCCTCCTGGCCCCAACTCAGCTCACCTGGGATGCCGCCAATCCCCGCCTCACGGCCAGCTGCCAAGGGCACGAGTCTGTCGCGGGCACCGCTTGTCCCCGCCGGCTGCGCGCCCGCTGGGTCTGTCCCCGAGGCTAAGCTGGAACCTGGAGGGAGGCCTCGAGTCAGTGCCGCTCAGGGAAGGGGCCGAGGCCCCAAGGCAGGGCCCGACTCCTAACCCTTGTCTGGCCACGCAGCTCTGGGGGGCCCTGGGTGGGGTGAGGGGCATGGGCCTCTGTGCAGGCACAGGCTGGGCTCCACGAGGAGGAGAGCATGGTGCCCAGGCTCTGTGCTGGCCCCGTGATGGGTCCACCTGGCGGGCCTGGGGGGGGCGGGTGGCACCAGCCGTGTGGGGACAGACAGCGGAGCCATGAGCGGCTGAAGGCAGGGGCTGGGCCGAGCGGCTGGACGGCGGCGGGCAGGGGCGCCCACGCTGGCGTGGCAAGCATGGAAGGCCTGCTCGCCTTCCGTGATCTGGGGGTGCTGCCAAGGGCGCCATCATCACAACATGCGTGCAGGGCAGCCCCCAGCAGGCCTGCTCTGGAAGGCTCCAGAGGCTAGACCCGCAGCATGCGTGTCAGGCCTGCCGCCGCCGCAGCTCTCAAGCCTTCCTCGTCTACCTCAGGGTCATGACACGAGGCCCTGAGGGGTGTATGAGGGAGCTACCTATACACTACCATGAAAAGGTCACCAAGAAACAGTGTTCAGTGAAGAACCGGGGACTCACAATCTGTACGTGAGACAGAGCTTCGCTGTGAATACGCCTGTAAACCTGAATCAGCCACAGGCCTGGGGGGGCTGCAGGGACCGCGGGCACCGAGAGCTCGGGGCCACTCCTGCTGTTTGGCTTCTGAGCCGCGTGAGGGCAGGTCTCTTCTAAACAATGTTAACTGCTCTGTCTGGGGAGGGCAGGTGTGAGCACGGCTGTCAGGTATCCGGTCAGCCTGGCGGGGTGGGGGGCGGGGGGGGGGGCGGGGACAGAACAGGCCCAACAGGCTGTGGGAGCCACAGAGGCTTCCAGATGCATGAGAGCCGGCAGGAGACACACGGGGACCCAGATGACCGCCTGCTGGGGAGGGGTGCGGGGGGAGTGCCCTGGGAGGAGGGCCAGCAAGGGGCAGATGGAGGAGGGAGGCCCCCAAGAACTGGGACGGGGAGCATCCAAGGTGAGCAGGGCCACAGACGCCCCTGAAAGGGGGCCCGGAAGGGAGGGGTCTGCGGAGGCACAGACGGGGGAGCTGCGCAGGGCTGGGGAGGGGTCTGCAGGAGGCATGGGGGCAGCAAGCACCGCAGACACAGCCGTGCGGAGGGACAACCGCAGGAGGCCCGGACCATCCGCGTGACCCCAGTAAGGGCTGGGCCTTTCTAGCCTGACACAAAACCCAGAAACCAAAAGGGAAATTAACAAATCCCATCCTGCTAGACTTTTTTTATGTCCGCACTGTGAAAACAAAACAAAGCCTGTAAAATTAAAATACAGACGGTCAACTGGGTAAAAACACTTGCAGTGAACAGGACAAAGTGGTCTTCACATCAGTTAGGATGGCTTCACACAGAGACGGAGCACGGATCCTACTGGAAACACCGGGCCTGTACTCAATCAGTACAGGCAAGCTGGAAGCAGGATACGGCAGTCCGGAGAGGCCCCTGCCCACTCATGGACAGCATCTATGAGTGGATCACAAAGATTGAGGGCATCAGCCAGGAGAATGTACCTACTGAGTGCCTACTGAAGTGTAGAGAGCCTTCGACCTGCTCAGCCAAGGTGCCGCCCTGCAGGCAGCCCGCCCAGCACACCAGCGGTCTCCTCACATGACTCGGCCGCAGTCCAGAGGCAGGGCCCTGCCACCCTAGAGCCTCTCCGGGCACGAGAGGCAGGCAGCACGCAGGCTGCAGAAGAGAAGCGGCCCCGCTCCCCACCCTGACACCCCCCCAGAGTCAGGCACAGCTCAATCTTTGCTCTCCCCCTTCCCGCCAGCCTTCTCTGGGGGCTGCTTTTTCTCTCCCCACCTCGCCCCCAGGCCTGGAAGTGCCATCCCCTGTTCCTGCTTCAGCCCGCAAGCCCCTGAGTCCTGGCTGACACGCCCATTGGCTGCACCGACCACCCACCCCAGCCCTTGCCATGTCAGGTCCAAATTCCTGGTAGGCTCGATATCCCTGTGGACCACCCTTCAGCCCCTGCCCCTCGGTGATGACCTCATCCTCGGGCTCAGTGGTACCCTGGACCCCATCACCTCCGGGAACTCCCCCAACCCCGCCCCGGCATTTCAGTTCCACAGCCGGGCTCTCTGCTGCCACCCTCTCCCAGCTTACTCCTGACCGCAGCACCCTAGAGCCCCAGCCTCACAGGCTCCCAGGCCCTGAGCTTGTGGGAAAGTCCTGCCTGGCCCAACACAACGGCTTTGAGTCAGAATGTACCAGCCAAGCTGCTGACTGAAGACCAGATTCAGACTTGACAGCCCCAAAGCCTTCCATTCCCTTCTTCCTCATCCTCACATTCAGCTGCTGACATGTTTCCTGACAAGACAGAAACCATCAGAAGAAGACATCCACCTCCGTGAAAAAGCCAGCAACCACGGAGCCCATCACGGGGCCTTCACGGGCCTCGATGCCCCCCAAACCAAGGGCTCTCCAGCACCCTGGGGAGGACCCAGAACCCGGGCTCCCAGCACTAGCTCTCTGCTCCAGCCCCTTCCTATCAGCAGAGCGATGATCTCAACATAATTCAAGAAACAACAAATCCCACTGGAGGAGACGAGGATGCTTGCTACCGCTATCTCTATTCATACTGTACTGAAGGTTCTAGCCAACGCAACAGGGCAAGAAAAAGCAATAAAAGCAGCAAGAATAGGCAGGGTGAGGGACGTCCCTAGCGGTCCAGTGGTTAGGACGCGGTGCTTTCACTGATGGGGCCCAGCTTCAGTCACTGGTTGCGGAACTAAGATCACACAAGCCAGATGCTATGGCCAAAATACACACACACACACACACATATAAAAGAACAGGAAGGGTAGGGAAAAACTCAATATTTGAGAATGACACATTATATATGATAAAAACCTGCAAATTCCTAAAAAACTATGAGAATATGAGAACACAGCAATAGTGATAGATACTAGGCTAATGTACAACAATAAATTATATTTGTAAATGCCAGCAACAGTTAGAAGATAAAGCTGTAACGACGCTATTTATGTCCAAGAGCATCAATGTGTATGAATAAATCTAATAAAAGATGTGCAAGACGTCCACACAGAAGACCACTGAAACTTCTGAAAGTTCACAAGAGAAGAACCAAAAGGGACAGACCACACGTAGGGTCAAAAGCCTCTGAACCATAACGGTGCCTTTTCTCCCCAAATTCACCCAAGGCTCAATGCAATCCCCGTTAAAATCTCACTAGTTCTATTTGAAACTCACACTAATTCTCCATTTAACAGGGAATGCCAAAGGGCAAGACTTGTCAGTAAAACCGTAAAAAAGGAAGACATGAAGTAATTAGATACACAGAGCGAGGGGGCACCAGGGAGTCCAGAAGCAGGCACCCGGCTACGACAGTGCAGCAGAGCAGAGGCTCACTGAGCGCGGCGGGCCAGCCGCGAGGCGCAAGGAGACGCCCACCTCACCCCCGCCCCAAGCTGTGTCCACACGTGACGGGTGAAGCCGGGACCACGGAGGCCTGACGCCGAAAGCACAGCCCTCTCGATGAATGAGACAGGTCTCGGCAAAACCGCAGTGTTCTGTCCTGCGGAGGACCTGCGGAGGAGACAGGCTGGAGACCAGGGAGCAAACGGTGATGGACACCGCGGCGGAGCCGGGCCGCGGGGGCCAGTGCCTCCCGCTGCGCCTGCGCCTTCACTCCACAACCACCACCCACAGCACCACAGCCGCCGCTCCTCCCAGGCGGACCTCCGAGGGACGGGCGGGGCGACCCACACAGCCACCCGGTGCCCACCTCCAGGAAAGAAGGAGCACCCAGGCCAAGTGAAGTGTGGCCACAGAGGCCCAGAGAAAGACACCTGGCAGGTCTGAGGACTCGGGGGCAGGTGGGCGGGTGCAGGGAGGCGCAGGGCATGGCTGGCCCTCCCCTCCAGGAGGGGCGCTGACCACACTGAAGGTGAAGCCAGGGCACAGCCCAGCCCGCTCCCTCCAGCCCGCTCCCTCCAGCCCACTCCTGCCCCAGCCCCTCTGGGTCTGCACCTCACAGGCCACTGCCTGCTGCCTTGCTCCTAGTCTGGGGTCCAGCTCTCTCCACACTCAGCCCCGGGGCATTGAAAACGCAAGCCTCAACCCAGTCACCCCTCGCCTGAAATGGTCCTAAAGCCCTGCTGACCCTGTGAGGTCCGTGCGGCTCAGCCATCCCATCGAATCCCGGGCTGGGCCCGCTCCCAGCCCGGCCCTCAGTGGCCCTGCCCACCACCCCACTATCGGGCCTGCAGGGACGGGGGTCCCTGTGCCCGAGATGGGCTTTTCCACACAGCCTCCCGCAGGGTATTGGGGTGCCCTCTTAAAATCTTTATATTGTGAAGTGTGATACTGTGAAAATGAATAAACAGAAACCTCATTTAAAAATCAAGGCAGGGGATCTCCCCAGTGCTTAGGACTCCACACTTCCACTGCATGGGGCCCAGGCTCAATCCCTGGTTGGGGAACTAAGATCCCACAAGTCATCGGGCGAGGCCAAAAAGATATATAAAATAAAACAAAAGAAATAAGATGGAGTCTGGAGGCCAGAAGGGAACACTCTCACACTCTGTCACTTCCCTTCAATTGCAGACCCCACAGGGGCAAGGTTACCACAACACAACCTGGCAGGTGGAAAGCAGATTTTCTCCCCACCTGGCAACAGCGCAGCCAATGAGAAGCCACCACACCCAGTTTCCTCCAAAGGGCTCTCCGTTCATCACAGCCCCTCACACTCCCCTTCTCCTCTGTAAGTTTCCTCTCCTTTGTTCTCTGCACTTGCCTGTGGTTCCCCATGGGCTACAGGTCCTGATTTGCAGTTGTTTGCTCCTCTGAAATAAATCCATTTCCCTGATAAAATAACTGGCTGTTTTAAATCAGTAATACAGTCCTGAAAATGCAAAAATCACAATGCACTAATAATGGAGATGCAAACTGATATGAACTCCACCCCATCAGGATGGCGCCAAGCAGCTCAGAGTCCTCCTACACGCCTCCACGTAGTGACCACCACCTCGCTTTTCTCCACACCAACACCCCCCATGCTCCTCCTGAGCTCAATCTGGTGCTGACGTGCCGGAGTTCCAGATGGAGCGGTGCCCCGTGCTCTAGGCTGCCTCACCCCCACTGTGTGGGATCCACCCACTCCAAAGTGTGCAGCTCCAGGCTTTCTGCCTTTGGCTGAGTAACAGCGCACTAGGAGCCTGTCTGCACAGCCCAGGGCACACTCTGATGGGTGTGGGCCTGTGAACACCCTGTCCACTGACACTGGTGTGCAGCCGCCAACCACAGGCTATGACATGAGTCAACAGACACTACCACTGCTCTCCAAAGCTGTACCAGTTTCTACTCCCAACAGCGATGGGGAAACAGTCCAGTTGGTTTTATTCTTTGTGTCACTCTTTGCGCAGTGGTCAGTTTGCAGTTGTCTGAGTATTAATGAGATGAGACATCTTTCTGAAAACAAGTCTCCTATATTATCTTCTAAAAGGAGGCTAATCTGCATCACATTTAGGTCTGCAGTCCACCTTGAGCTAATATTTGTGTCTGGTGTGAAGAAGGGAATCTGTGGAGTTGTAAAATATGCCTGCAAAGTAAGTGACACTCCTCCCTTCAAAAGGTAGACCTAGTCCCTCCCACTTAAAGTGTGGGTGGTGGCACTTCCGCACTTGCTCAATGCCCACCATGGTCAGAGTGTGCAAGGCGCCCTGACTGCACCCCTGTGCTCCTCCAGGCTACTCACTCTGGGGGAAGCCAGCCACCCGGAAACAGACTCTTTCCCCCCAGTCAAGCCTGAGATGTGGGAGAGAAGTGCTGTATTTGGGGGCAATTTGTTGGGCATCAATATATAACTAGGACAGGCTCCAATTTCATTTTTGAAATTGATAAAGTGATAAAGCGTTAGTCAATCTGTCGTGTCTGACTCTTTGCAACCCCATGGGCTGTAGGCCACCAGGCTCCTCTGTCTGTGGGGTTCTCCAGCAAGAATACTGGAGTGGATTGCCCTTCCCTGCTCCAGGGGATCTTCCTGACTCAGGGACTGAACCCAGGTCTCCTGCATTGCAGGCAGATTCTTTACTGTCTGAGCCATCAGGGAAGCCCCTTTTTGTTCTATATTTATATCCAATTGTCCCAACACCATTATTTAAAAGTTGCTTCTCTCCATGTTGTTCTGCAGTGCCGCTTTGGTAACAAATTAAATTCCTATACACATATGTGATTCAATGGACATGAATTTGAGCAAACTCTGGGAGACAGTAAAGGACAGGGAAGCCTGGCGTGCTGCAGTTCACAGGGTCGCAAAGAGTCGGACACGACTAAACGACAGAACGACAACATACATGTGAGCCCATCAAGACTTCTGACTCTGTCCCACCGGTCCCTACAATATCTTACCCACTGTGGCTTTGTAATGAGTCTCCTCTCTAGCTCCCCAGCCCTCTTTCTTGCTGGGGGCGCACAGTCCTGCACTCCTTCTGGCCTCAGCTGCCCTTCTGACCCACCCATGAGATCTGAGTCCTTTCTCAGACTCCCCTCAGCAGTAGAACCACAGGAAAGTGAAGCCCTTTCAAAGCTGTGACCTACAAATGTGACATTTCCTTTGGCTTAGCTACAGCTGCCCAGCCTCCATCCTGTGAGGGACGATGAACCCAGGATGCTGGCACATGTGTACACGTGATGCTGGCAGCTGCCTTGGCCCGGGGCCAGAGCACGCACTGGAGGCCATTTGGACCATGTGAGGAAGAGGCTGCAAGCTCAGCAGCAGTGTTGTGGGGCTGGAAAATTGGAAGGGTCCCTCACCAGAAACCAGGGGAGCCCCAAAGCTCCCTCCTCCATTGCCTTTCCGTCTAAGTAAATCTAAAGACCAACTCACAGCAAGGTGTGAGAAGTCTAGATGGCCAAATGAAAGAAGTTAGGCAACTGGAGGTATCTGCATGTCAAAAGAGTCTTTGAGAACCAAGGATAGACGCCAGCCCTGGCCACTCTCACTGCTGAGGGCCTGGATTCCATCCCTGGTTGGGGAACTAAGATCCCACAAGCCACACAGAACAGAGGGGGAAAAGCCCAGCCCTCTCTTAGCTAAGAGGAGAAAGGACAGCTTCCAGAGGCCTGAGCACCACACCTTCCCAGCGGCCAGGCTCCAGGCTCGAAGCCCCACTGCCCACAGCCATGCCAGCCTCATGATTCCCGTGTGGTCTGGAAACGAAGGCCTGTCAATTCAGCAGTGTCCAAACCAGAATACTGGAAGTGGGCTTTGGAGAGGGCAGCACTGGAACCCTGGGTCTGCTCTCTGACTGGATGCTCAGCCTGAGAAGAAGGGGTGCACAGGCTCTGGATGGCCATGGGAGCACACACGTGTCCCCACGAACCCGGGAAAGCTAATGATCGGTTTACAGGTGCCTGATGTGAGAGGGAAGAATGGTGGGAGCCCCGCGGACGGGGGCCGGGGGGAGACATGCCACTGCGCAGGGAGAGGTGTCTGGAGCGGCCTGAGGCCAGAGACTCTCCAGCAGACCGGAAACAGTGCCCGACCCTGTAAGCCTGACTGCTCATCTACAGGTCCCGTGAGGGGACAGCCGGTGCACGGTGTCTGGCTCTGCAAACAGAAAGACTGACATGTCTCCAGCTTCTGTGCCACAGGGCAGTGCACTAGCGTGCAGAGTAAAACATCACTCTGCCGACCATGCAGTGTGAAACCAAAGGCGTGCTCCACTTCCGGGTGTACAAACAGAAGAACTGGAGGCCGGGACTCAGCTATTTGCACACCAATGTTCACAGAAAAACTGTTCACAATTGCTACAAAGCAGAAACAACTCCAGTGCCCAATGCCAATGGACAGATGAGGAAATAAGATGTGGTACATGCTGCTGCTGCTGCTGCTGCTAAGTCGCTTCAGTCATGTCCGACTCTGCGCGACCCCATAGATGGCAGCCCACCAGGCTCTGCCGTCCCTGGGATTCTCCAGGCAAGAATACTGGAGTGGGTTGCCATTTCCTTCTCCAATGTATGAAAGTGAAAAGTGAAAGTGAAGTCACTCAGTCAGGTCCACTTCTTCACGACCCCATGGACTGCAGCCTACCAGGCTCCTCCGTCCATGGGATTTTCCAGGCAAGAGTACTGGAGTGGGGTGCCATCACCTTCCCCAACATATATAAACACAATGGAATATTCAGCCATACAAAGGAACAAAATCCTGACACATGTCAGAAATGTATCAAATAAAAGGACACATGTATGATTTCCTTTTATATAATAGGTAAATTCAGGCATAGAAAGCAGGGGCTGGGGCAAGTGGTGTAAGGAAATAGTGTTGAATGGACAGTTTCTGTTTCAGGTCATTCAAAAGTTCTGGAAATTGAGAGTGATGATAGCTGCACAACACTGCAAATGTATTATTCAAGTAAACAGACCACATGCTGGAACGCAACACAGATTCAGTGAGTTTACACGGAATGAAAGCATATAGAGAATTTTCACTGACCACAATGGAATTAATCTAGAATTCAATAACATAAAAATACCTGGAAAAATTCCCAAATATTTGGAAACTTTAAAGCATACTTCTAAATAACCTACAGGCTAAGGAAGGAATCAAAATGGAAAGTAGAAGATACTTTGAACTGAATGAAAATGAAAACACATCAAATACAATAGATGCATTTAAAGCAGGGTTTAGCACTTCCTTAGTGGAAGAATCCACCTGCCAATGCAGAGGACACAGGTTTGGTCCCTAGTCCAGGAAGATCCCACATGCCAGGGGGCAAGTAAGCCTGTAAGCCATGACTACTGCGCCTGTGCGCTGGAACCCTCAAGCTGCAACTCCTGAAGCCCACACACCACAACTAGAAAATAGCCCCCGCTCAGCAAGAAAGACCCAGAGCAACCAAAGATAAGTAAATAAAACAAAGCAGGGTTTAGAAGAAAACTTCTAATTCTGAACGCATAAATAACAAGGATGGTCAAATCAATGACCAAAGCTTCCAACTTAGTAAGAAGCTACAAAAAAAAGAGAAAACTCAACCCAAAGTAAGTGAAGGGAATTCATAATAAGAACAAAAAATAATGAAACAGAAAATGGGGAATTGCCTGGCGGTCCAGTGGTTGGGACACCATGCTTCCACTGCAGAGGCCACAGATTCAACCCCTGGTCAAGGAACTAAGATCCCGCATGCCTTGTGAACCAAAAAAAAAAAAAAAAGAAAGAAAACAGAAAAGAAGAGAATACTGAAACTAAAAGTTGTTCCTTTGAAAATATTCATAAAATCAATAAGACTCTCACTAAACTGATCAAGAAATGCAGACAAAAATGACCAAAACTGTAAAAGAAATACAGGCTATCACTACAGATCCTACAGACAACTAAATGGGAACGTTCTGAACAATTTATAATCATAAACTTAATTCAGGGATCAACAAACTACACCTATGGACCAAATCAGCTTACCATCTCTTTTGTAAATAAAGTTTTATTAGAAAAAACCATCCTCATTTGTTCACGTATTGTCTGTGGCTGTTGTGTGTTACACAAAGAACTGAGCAATCACAACAGAGACCATATGGCCTGAAAAGCCTAAAATATTTACTATTTGGCCCTTTATATATATATATTTTAAAAATTCCCATGTTTGACTTAGATAAATGGGTAAATTATTTGAATGAAACACATTATCAAAATGGGGTCAAGAAGAAATAGAAAACCTGAACAGCCCTATAACTATTAAAGGAATTAAATTTCTAATTAAAAACCTTCCCACAAAGAAACTCCATAGTTTGCTATTTAAAATAAACAAGCAAATCAATAGAAGCAGAAAAAGACTTGGAAAAATTCAGTATCCATTCATGATTTTTGTTTTTATTTTTTTTTCCATTCATGATTAAAAAAAAAAAAACAAAAAACCCTAGGAAACTAGGAATAAAAGGAAAATCCCTCAGTCTGGTAAAACCCTCGGGACTGAGAACAAGGTAAAAGCATCAACTCCTGCCCCTCCTACTCAACACTGCAACCCCCAGGCAGCGCACGGAGGCACGAAATAAAGAGCAGACAGGTGGAAAGGAAGATAACTCCTTAGATGCAGGAGGCACATAGAAAGATTTGTATAAATCCTTAGAAATCTATAATGGGGCTACTCGAACAAATGAATATATTTAGCAAGGTTGCAGGATACAAAGGACAGTACGCCAAAATCAAGTTTACGTCTGTGAACTAGTAACAAAGGATTGGAACATGTAAAATGTGAAATATATCATTTGCAAAATTAGCGTCTCCAAACGGAACAGACGCTGATGCTGGCTGCTGGGGGCAGAGCCTGGTCTCCTTCCCCTCAATACGGCTTGAACACAGTTAATCAGTCACTTCACTTGGACTCAGTTAATTACTTCTAAGGAACAAACGGAAACAAAGCCTGAAACCAGGAGGTACCAGCTCCGGACCAGGTCCTGGAGGGCAGTGCAGCTTGCGGGCTCTCTCCTAGACCCGGGGCCTGGGGGTGAGGCTGCCCAGAGGCCGGAAGGGCGGGGCCAAGAGCCTGGCCCGCCCTCAGAGAGCATCCCCACAGCGGGCTAGACCTGCAACCTGAACCACCCAGCCAAACCACTGTACAATTCCTGACCCACGGCAGCTGTGAGAGAACAAAACTTCATTGTTTTAAGTCATAATGTTTAAGGATAATTTCATATACAGCAATAGATAATTAATACAGAGACCTACATAAATGGAGAAATGTGTACCATGTTCTACATTCTTACAATGTCAATTCTTCTTCTAACAGATCCCTAGCTTCTGTATAAGCCCAATCAAAATGCCAGTAAGCTCTTTTTGAGAAACTGACAAACCAGTTTTCAAATTTACATAGAACTACATCATATCTTCAGAGAAGGCAATGGCACCCCACTCCAGTACTCCTGCCTGGAAAATCCCATGGACGGAGGAGCCTGGTGGGCTGCAGTCCATGGGGTTGCTAAGAGTCGGACACGACTGAAGCGACTTAGCAGCAGCAGCAGCAACATCATATCTTGAAGAGCCAAAATGATTTGAAAAAGAAAAACCAAGTTGGAAAACTACTTATACTTGACCTCAAGACTTATTTTAAAGCTAATATAATCAAATCTGCAGGATATGAGCAATAAGATCAATGAATAGAGAATCCAGAAGTCCACCCACACATACTGTCAGCAATGGAGTTAAGGCAACACAATGGGGAGAGGGTGCCCTTTCAAAATGGTGTTGGAATGCCCAGATATCCAAGGAAAACAATGACCCCTGACCTCTTGACCATTAAAGAAAGCATAAACCATAAAGAAAAAATGACAAACTGAACTTCATCAAAATTATAAGTATCTGTCTGTTTAAGACACTGGTGACAAAATTAAAAGCCAAGCCAGAGACTGAGGACATTTTTTCAATACTTGTATCTGGCAAAGGACTAGCACCCTAAACATACAAGGAATTCTTAGAGCTTGATGAGACAACCCATTTTTTATGGGTAAAAGATCTGGACACGTCACAAAATAAGATATACAAATGGCTGAGCAGGCAAATGAAAAGGTGTGCAACACCATTCATCATTAGGAAATGCCAACTCAAGGCACAACAAGCCATCAACACTCACATGAAGGGCTAAACTTCCGAAGAATGACTAAAAGACACAGAACAATTGGGAATGTGATATGACTTCCCATTTTAGAAAACAGTTTTGGCATTTTTTGTATAGAGTGAAATACAAGTACGCACTTCAACCATCATTTCTGTCATCTCAACCCAAGAGAAATGAAATGTATGTCCATGCAAAGACTGGTAAACATGAATATTCACAGCAGTTTTATTCACAATAGGCAAAAACTGGAAGGAACCGAAATGTCCATCAACAGGTGTGTGTATGGAGTAAACAGTGTACCTATACAATGGAATACCAAACCCCCCAGCAAGAAAAACAATGAACTATGGAGACATGCAGCAATCTGAATTTCCAAAACGTTCTGTCTGGCGAAAGGAAGTAAGACACAAAAGTGTTCATCCTGTATCCGTCCACTTATGTGAAATTCTAGGAAAAGAAAACAGGGACAATGAATCTATAATAACAAAAGCAGATCAGTGGTTGCCTGGGGCAGGGAGGACCGTGGACTGAGCGCAGGGAAAGGGACTTTCAGGGATGAGGGAGATGCTCTGTGTCTGGATTGTGGTGGCGTTTACAAGGAGCATACATCTATCAAAACCCACCAAATTATTTTATATAGGTGCCTTTTATTATATGTAAACTACACCTCAATAAAGTTGGGTGTAAAAAAATATAAGTATACAACCTAAGTCTTCCCCTGGCCTCTAACTCTGGTGATCGGGCCCCTCCTGGCCTTGTCTCCTCCCACACCTCTCCACTACCCACTCAGCACTGGCCTGCTTCCTGCACCTCAGGGACCTCGGCTCCATACCACAGAGGCTGGAAGCTGAGCTCGGGAACCACACTCCGGGTTTAAAGTGCCAGGAGCTGAGGGCACTGGTCAAGTTTATTGACCTCTGAGGAAATCAGTTTTCTCATCTGTAAATGGAATAATAGTACCTTCTTTATAAGGTTCTTATGAGGATTCAATGAACTAAGACACAGCACTCTTTGGTGTCTGGCACAGGGGCTGGCAAACTGACCCACTGTCTGTTTTGGTATGGCCCATGAGCTGAAAATGGTTTTGACCTTAATGATTGGCAAAGACATTAAAAGAAAAAGAATATTTGGTGACACATGAGTATTACGTGAAATTCAAGTTTCAGGGTCTGTCAGTAAAGTTTTGTGGAAACAGAGCACATTCACTCGCATATTGTCTGTGGCTGCCCTTCCACAAAACGGCATAATAGCTGCCACAGGGATCACGTGGGCTGCAAAGCCTGAAACACTGACTCTCTGGCCCTTCACAGAAAAGCTCTGCTGACCCCGATCTGCCACCTCATCGTCGTGCCCCTTTCTGTCAGCTATGCCTTCTGTCTGGAAAGTTCTTCACAAGATCTCAGCATAGCTCCTTCCTTCCTGCAGCTCAGATCCCAGCTTAAACGTTGCCTCCTCAGGTCCCCTGAAGTCAACCCATCACTCTGCTGCGTCTTCACCCCGCTTCCATCGTTGCACTAGTCACTGTTTTCTTCCCTGAGCCCCGGGCCTGACCTGCAGGAAGTACCCATGACCGCAGGAGCTGATGGGTTCCCGACACTGAGGGACGGCGTGGAAGCAGACGCAGGTGAAGCCCAGCCCAGGACTGAGCCGCTGGGTGGATGAACTGTCACTCAGCTGTGAGTGCAGCTGTGCCAGGGCTGGGCTTGGCACTGGGATGCAGAGCCTGCGATGGTGACACATATAGTGCCCACGCGCCCTGAGTGCAACCCGGAGCAAACGCAGGAAGCCTGTGGCCACGGCGAGGCTGGCCACGTGCCCTGCCAGTGCAGAAAGGCCATCCAGACCTCCCAGACGGTAAGAAGGGTCTGCAGGAGCTTCACCTGAGTCCTGGAGGCTCCCAGGGCTCACCTGCTTGTCCTTCCAAAACAGGAGGAGGTTCTGGGGGTGGGTGGGGGTGAGTCTTACAAAGCACCCCACACAAAACCCACCCAAGAGCAGTGATCAGATCAAAGAATGACCAAGGTCTCAGGCAGTCCCGGCAATCTGTGTCTGTCACAGCCGCCCAGGAAGCATGCAGCCCAGACTCGCTGTCTGCCATCGGGCCTCACCACACAGCCAGCACGGGGCCCAGCAGCCGAGAGCCTCCTCCTCCCCAGCCCGCCATCCCAGGCGTCTGTGGAATTAGACTTGACTGTCCCTCTGTCCTTTTTTCTCAGTCTGATGTGCTGGCAGACACAGAGCTTGGAAAGGGAGGCAGAGGCTCACTCTCTCCCCTCTTTGCCTCCTCCACCACTACTGGAGGGGTTCAGGAGGGTGGAGGCCCGACACACATGGCAAGGTGCTCAGGAGTGGGGCGGGGACAGAGGAGGGGGGGCCAGTGTGCAAAGACAGGCATGTCGTCCTGCAGTCTCTGAGGAAGGATGTTCAGGAGGGACAAGGATCAGATCTGCATTTCGGACCCATCACTCTGCCTATGGTGAGAAGGGTGGAGTCAAAGTGCTGAGTCGGAGCCCAGAAGAGTGGCCAGGAGCAAAGGCTCCCATCCCAGAAGGAGGTGCAGGCTGCTGGTACGAGAGATGGACAGCACAGCCAGGATCTAGGCAACTGAGGAGCAAGTCTGAGAGAAGACACTACCACCCAGACATCTTGCTTTGGCTAACAGGTGGACCGGGACAGAGGCACTGGAGTGGGGAACTCTTGGGGTGCAGGTGCTGTGCTGGGTCACCACAGGCTCATCTGAGACTGAAGTTCCAAAGCTGAACGCAGTGAGATTCAGAAATCCCTAGAACACAGATACCAACGTGGAGCCCACAGGTACCAGGGCCTCTTGCTGGGCGCCTGCCAGCCCAGGAACCTTCTGGGAGAGCAGAATCCAGGCAGGTGAGGAATGAAGCCAGGGCAGGTCCGCGGAGAGCCCACAAGGAAGGAAAGATAGGCCTGCTGATGCTGCTCCATCCCAGCTCTAAGCAAAAGTCACCGGCACAGCGGAGGCAGGCAGGGAGCTGGGTGCTCAGAGCGCCACACGCCCCCCTGGCAAGGATCGCGGGGCCAGCACGGTCGAGGATCCGTCAGGGAGCCATCCGCCCATAAGGCGACTCTGGCTGCCCCTGAAGTAAGCCAGGAGGCCAGCCAGGGACACAGAAGTCCTTCCTTCACAGCTCTCCCAGGGAGAGCCCCCAGCATCGCTAGGGAGCATCCCGGGGAGCAGAGGGGCTGAGAAGAGCAGTGCGGGCCCCCACTCCACCCCCAAGCTAAGGACGGGGTAGAGAAAGGAAGGCCCAGAGTTCTGGGAAGGGCTAGCCAGAGCTCGGCCCTGGCTCCCGCTCCCCGACACCTGGAACGCCTCCGCACCCACGGAAACTAACCCCACAGTAGCCTCAGCCTCCACTGCAGGACAGGGAGGGGCTCCGCCGGCGTGGACCTTCCCGCCCAGGCCCGTGCGCCTCCGAAGCCGCGGGGGCCGGCGCTCGCCGCACAGCGATGGCTATTCCAGCCCGGACACCCATCGGTGGGCTGGAGCCCAGGATCCCCACAAGGAGGTCACTAGAATCCCTGGAAGTTAAAGAATTTGGCACAGAAGGTTCAGGTTTTTCCTCTGGCCTCGGTCCAAAGCACACACGAAGCCTGGCAAGTACCTTCTCTGCAGGCCCGAATGTCCTCAGCTGAAACGGAGGTAACTCCGGTGCTGCCTACCTGGCCAACAGGTTACACGGCTGAAAATAACCCCGCATTCGGCTCAGCCGCGAACAGCGCCCCGGCCCGGCCTTGACGGCCGCCACTCCTGGAGCCTTCCCGACCCTCAACACCCGCGCGGAGCGAGGCCTGGACGGCCTCCCGCCAGGATCCCAGCCTCCCGGTCTACCCGCCAGCCTGCAGGCCCCGGAAGTCCGCTCCTCACCTTCCGCCTCGCGCCAGCAGCCACTTCGCAGCCGATCGGAGCCGGTCCGCGGGTCCGTCTGCCCCACGCTCCTCCCGGCGCCACGGGGGCGGGCCCGCGCCCGGCCCTTGCCATGGCAACGCGAAACTTCCGGCCTGAGCGCCCCAGGACCGGAAACCGCCGCGCGGGGGCGGGGCTTGCCCAGAGCTACTGAGGAGGTTGCGGACCGCCGCGTGGGCAGGGGGCGGTGATGGCCTACTGGCAAAGAGAGGGCCTGCCGGGGCGAGAAGCGCAAGTAGTCACAAGTTTACCAGGAGGGAGGTCGTCTGATTAGGCTGATCTTTTAAGGAAGGGTCCGAGTTCACTCGACAAAGCAGGGGCATTACTGGGGGAGAGCATGCGCCAAGGTGGGAACAGTTGAGGTGGTGGTTTAGGAGGGTGGGGCTCGCTCTGTGGGGTATGTACAGTCACCGATGAGTAGGCAGGACGTGAGGAACCTTGAACGCCAAACCAAGAGCTGGGCTTTATCCTGGAAGCAAGGAAGGGACAGTGGAGGAAAAGCGGTGCCTTAGACCTGTTGGAGAAAAAGACCTCTCAATAACTGACTGGGCTAGGGGACACAAGAACCTCTCAGCTAGAGCCCTGGAAACGAACAGGACTTGAAGAAGTGACATGGGAGTCCAGAGGAAGCCAGATGAAATATGAAGAATCTGATAATGGAGGTAGCAATGTAGCACCCCAACATCATCATCTCAGCCCCAGGCTTCCTCCTCCAGAGCACCCATCACCCATCCCTTCTCTCAGCACCTCAGTGAGAGCCGCACATCCACTGTCTGCTCCAGATTTTCAGCCCTCTAAGGGTATAATTGGGGGCGGACTGGGCAGGGGGAGTGCTGCTGCTGCCCGAGAAAAATCTTGAGTAAAGTGATACAAAGTGTGTCCCTGTGCTTTCATGGCTTCCCTCGGGTCTGGGGGTTCTAATAGCAACACCCCACCACTGCTGGTGTCCTGGGCCTGATAAATCCCTTGTGCAAACTTGCCCAGTCCTCATGGGCGGGGGGGACCAGGCTTTGGGGTAGCATACAGAGCAGGGTACACAGCTACAGAGCACTTGAGAGGCAGAGCCACAGATCGGGCCAGGGAGGAGGTGAGGGGACAGAAGGGTCTGGGACCAGGAGAACCATGTCTCAGGGTTGCTGCCAAACACACTTTTCCAGGGCCACACCTTTGGGCCAGGCCCTGTGTCTGCTAAAGCACTTAGAGGCTCTAGCCAGGCCTGAGCAGGGGGTGCTGGCACCACAGGCTTCATGGGGCTCACCCTCCACTCGTCCCAGAGTGCCCCTTCTCCACTCAGGCCAGACCCCGCCAGCCTGGGGAGCATCTCCCTCCTTCTAGAGTAAGCTACAGGGCACTGGGAAGTCCTGTGTACCCACACATAACACAGCTGTCCTCACTCCTGCCTAGGGTGATGCCAAGTGGTCCTCCCAGGCTCCCCTGGGTAGGGACCATGATCCACAGGGATGTATTCTCAAGGCATGGCCCCAAGATGTAGCCAGTAAACCCATACGGCTAGAAGGCCTGCTTCTCCACGCACACCCACCCAGGGGCACTGCCTGAGTGCCCCAGAGGACCAATTGACCTCCTCCAATGGAAAACTTCCAAAGGGTCTGGACCCACAGGCCCAGAAGAGGGGTAGAAAGACAAACGTGCTTCCAGGAAGTTCTCTCAGGCCATGGAGGTCCAGCTGTCCCAGGGCCACTAAGGTGCAGAGTGAGTGCACAGTGAGGACCTACTGTTGACCAGCACCAAGAAGGGAGGGAAAGTGGCCTCCAGGACCTGGGGAGCCCCCTGGGGCCCTGCAGCAGCCTGTGGGAAAATCCCTTGAGTCAACTGTATCTGTCTCTTATTTATGAGGTTTCCTCCAGGAAGCCCTCCCAGACCACCATCCAAGTCCTGCTAGCTGCTTGGCCTTGAACTCTGGGCAGGACCCACCCCTTCTTGGCAGCTCATCTTGGACCAGTCACTCCTCTGTTAAATGTGAGCCTGAGATCTGGGTGGGATAAAGTGTGTGTCATAAGCCCCTTCCACAGACTTTTCTTTCCAGCTCTAGGGGGGTGCCCAAGGCAGCCCAGGGGTGAGGAATGGGGCCTGGGTGGCCGGCCACAGCCCCCACTGGAATCTTCCCTGCCCTTTCCCTCCCTTCCAGATTAACCGAAACCTGCTAATTGTGGCTGCCCTCAGCACGCTCCCCTCCCCCATCGCGTATTTCTGCCTCCCCTCCCCTCCCCCTTCCATCCGAATGATAAAGGGCTTGGCCCGCCAGCCCCCGCCTGGCCTCAGGTCCCAGCTCTACCTCCCCACACTACCACACTACCCCGTGCCCAGCGCCCACTGCCCGGCTGGGCCCCTGCCCACGTTTCCTGCTTCCCCTGCATGGGGCCCTGCAGCAACCCCGGCCTGGGTCTCCCTGAGGGGGATTCGCCCTCCCAGCCCCCCAAGAGGAGGAAGAAGAGATACCTGCGGCATGACAAGCCCCCCTACACCTACTTGGCCATGATCGCCCTTGTGATCCAGGCTGCACCCTCCCGCAGGCTGAAGCTGGCCCAGGTGAGAGGACCCCCGCCCGCTCTCCCTCGCACTCGGTGATCGGACCTGTGTCCCTACGCGTCCTCCAATGGCCTGAGGCCCAGGCTCCGGCCTCCACCCCGACCTGGCCGTCCCCAGCCATACCAGGGGGGCCAGTCCCGGCCTGGGCACCCAGGGAGAGAGCTAAAGTGCTCGGGTAGACCCCTTCCTGGCGAGGCAGGCCACGCAGTGACGAGGGGAGGGACAGCGTTGCCCCCGCCCGCGCGCCCTGGCTCACGGCGCCCACCGCCCACCCGATGGTTTCAGATCATCCGTCAGGTCCAGGCCGCGTTCCCCTTCTTCAGGGACGATTACGAAGGCTGGAAAGACTCCATCCGCCACAACCTCTCCTCCAACCGGTGCTTCCGCAAGGTAGGGCAGGGCGAGGGTCGGAGCCTGGGAGCCGGACGCCGGCGGAAATCCTGATATCCGGGGTCGTGCGGCCCCACCCAAGCCTGCTCCCCTCCCCCACCAGGTGCCCAAGGATCCCGCGAAGCCCCAGGCCAAGGGCAACTTCTGGGCGGTCGACGTGAGCCTGATCCCGGCCGAAGCGCTGCGGCTGCAGAACACGGCCCTGTGCCGGCGCTGGCAGAGCAGGGGCGCGAGGGGAGCCTTCGCCAAGGATCTCGGCCCCTACGTGCTGCACGGCCGACCCTACCAGCCGCCCAGTCCCCAGTCGCCGCCCTGCGAGGGCTTCAGCATCAAGTCTCTGCTAGGGGACTCCGGGGAGGAGACGCCGCGGAGCAGCCCCAGACGGTCAGGCTCACAGCGCTCAGGGGAGGGAGAGGTGCCTGCTGCACCCCCGCCCTCTGAGAAGCCTTTGTGGCCCGTCTGCCCCCTCCCAAGGCCCATCAGGGCAGAGGGGAAGACTTCCCAGGGGGAAAACAGCAAGCCCTCCGTCCTGTCCCCTGAGCCCAGGGCCTGGCCTCTCCACTTACTGCAGGGCACCCCAGACCCCGGGGTTCTCTCTGGTGGAGGTCACAGGGCCTCGCTGTGGGGGCAGCTGCCCACCTCCTACTTGCCCATTTACACTCCCAATGTGGTGATGCCTTTGGCCCCACTGCCACCCACCTCCTGCCCCCGGTGCCCTCCCTCCACCAGCACAGGCTATTGGGGGGTGGCCCCTGAAACCCATGGCCCCACAAGGCTGCTCTGGGATCTAGATACTCTCTTCCAGGGGGTGCCACCCAACAAAAGCATCTATGACGTGTGGGTTAGCCACCCCCGAGACCTGGCTACCCCCACCCCAGGCTGGCTACTCTCCTGGTATGGCCTGTGATGCTCCCAGGGCAGGGACTGCTTTCCTCTGCCACCCTTAGGCTTGTTGAGGAGAAACCAACGTCTGTGTGACTCTGGCAGCCTGAGACAGAGGCACCAGCCACGTTGAGAGTCCACATGTTTATTGGCTGCCCCAGAAGAGCTATGGCCCAGCAGGGCATCACCCGGCCCGATGGTTAGTTGTACCTCTCCTACCCCTAGAGGCAAGGCTGGATGGAGCAGGGCTCTGCCTGGAGTAGCCCTTCCTTTCCCCTTCCTGGTCCCACCTTCTCCAGCTCTCCGTCCATCTGTCCATCCATCACCAGCTGTCACCTCCCCTCCCTGGCTCCGGCTGGGGGAGGGAAAACCTAATGGGGCTCCAGCCTAAAGCCCTGTCCTCCCTCAGCTGTTGCCTGGGAAAGAGGAAGCACCTTGGGGGGGAAGGGGATTGAGAATGGAGACCCTACTTGGCTTTGGTGATGGAGGTGGGGCGGTAACAGTAAAGGAATAGAAAACATTTCAACGCAAGTCTGATGGGATAGTGACTCTGGTGACCACTTGGCCGCGGTCTGCCTCTGCGGCCCTGGGATCCCCTGCTGTGCGCTACGATAACAGCAGATGGTGATAAGGGGGGCGGGGGGGGGGGGGTAGTGTGATAATTACCCCAGGCGGAGCACTCCTTCAGGGTGGGAGAGGAGGGTGGGTTCTGGCAGTCTGGGGGGCAGCAGCCCCCAGAGGTCAAGGAAGTCATGAGGGAATAGGGATTTTGCTGCCTCTGCCCGCAGAGATGTGACCCAGGCTCCTTGGGCAGGACTAGGAAGGCAGGTCCTCCGGTGGTGCCAGGGCCGAGCTGGAGCCGCTGTCTAGGCCGGGGCTTGGAGGGCTGCCGGGCGACGGCGTCGGGGTGCAGGGGGTCCCGGAGAGTGGTGTGTCGGTGCTCAGGGAGGAGGGCGTCCCGGAGCGGGGGGCCCTGCGGGGCCTGGCCGGCCCCAGCTCCACTCGGCCCACACGCTCGGCGAACTTGAGCGAGCACACTGTCTCGCCGAGATCCTCGGGCCGCGTGGAGATCTGCGGGTAGCTGCGCTGGTGGGCGTGCCCTGGTGGGCGGTACCTGGCATGCAAATGACCACCCTCCCCGCCGGCCGTCCCGCCCACCTGCAGGAGCAGCACCACCGTGGCGCCTGGACCCAGCGCCGGCTGCAGCAGGCGCGTGAGCTGCGAGTCGCGGAAGGGCACGTGGGGCCGGCGGGCCCGCAGCGCGGCCATCACGCCTCCCAGTGCCAGCAGCGAGCGGTTGATGGTCCGAGCCTCCCGTAGACGCTGGGCGCCGTCCCGGTCTTCCTGCGACGTTCCGGCCGTCCCCGCCTTCCAGGCGCGCTCGGACCCCGCCAGGTCGACGAGGTGTAGCGTGCCTGCAGGAGCGAGCGAGCCCGGCGTGGACGGAGGCCCGGCGTGGGTGCAGCGAGGCCCCCGCAGGGCTCAGGCGCCGAGGTACCTGCGGTGCCGGGACCGCGCGATGGGGACGCTGTGCGCAGTGTCAGCGTGACCAGGGCGTGCGAGCGAGAGCTGCGCTGGTTCATGGCGGTGGCAGCGGTGGCCCGGTTGCTCCTCCCCAGGCTCAGCATCTGCAGGACGGGCGGACAAGGGCTGGCCTGTAGCGGGTCCCGCGCCCCCGGTGCGGGTACAGGGCGGGGGCTTGGAGGACTGCAGGGCCCCACTGGGCAGCCTCACCTGGTGCAGAGACTCCAGGTTGGGCACGTCCCAGTGGGTGAGGCCAGCCACCTGGATTCCCCCCTGGCCTGCTGGGCCCTGCCTCACTGCCAGGCGCTGGGGAGGCCCTGGGGCAAGGAGGTCCCTGGTGAAAAAGGGCAGGGCTCCGTTGGGGGTTCTGGGGGGTGGAGACAGAAGAGGTTGGGGCTGGGGGCAAGGCAGGAGGCACCAGGTGCCCCTGACCTGACAGCCTCGTTGTAGATCTCCACCATGCTGAGGGTTACACGGTGCTGCCCGCCTGTGCCCATCTCCTGGAACAGTGACTGCAGTGCCCTAGGAGCGATGCCGGGGTCCTCAGGCGGCCCCTGGGGATGGCATGGGGTGCCTCAGCAAGCTCACATCCCAGCCCCTGGCTCCGGAGCTCCCCAACTGCATCCTTTCCCACCTCCATGCTGTAGGTCTTCCCCGTCCCTGTCTGACCGTAGGTGAAAATGCAGACACTGTAGCCCCCGAGGCAGGACAGCACAGCAGACTCCAGCTCCCTGAAGACCTAGGGGTGCAAGGGGTTTGGAAGGGCCCTAAGCCTGAGGTAAGAGAACTTGACCATAACTTGATTCCCCTGGGAGGAGACTGGCTTTAGGGGAACGTAGGGGAAGCGAGGATCTCCCAACAGACAGAGGAGGCTCCCTGGACAAGGTGGCATTTGCAAGAATTTGCCAGCCAAAGAGGGAAGGAACATGACAAATAGCGGGAACAGAGTAATAGAGTCCTGATGACTGACTGCTTGGGAGACTTGGGGGTGTAGCAGTCAAGGGTCCAGACCCTGGGCTCGATGGCCAGGTTCAAACCCCAGGTGGGATTGGAGGCAAATCACTCATCTTTTCCTCTGCAAGGTGGGGACTGTAGTGGCACCTGTTGTGAGGATTAAGTGATAACGAGGAAAGAGGGCTAGTGCAGCACGTGCCACATGAAGGATGAACCCAGAGGGCCCATGGCTGGGGGGTGGCAGCAGCCAGGATCCTGAAGCCGTCCCTGGGCAGGTGCACAGAAGCAGGTGAAGGGGACATGGAGCTGGGACTTGGCATCCTGCTCACAGCTGGACACCAGCAGCAGCCTCCTGAGCAATGACAAGGTCAGCTTCCATGCCCAGAGGCATGAAAGCCTAACTGAGTAGGGAGCCGGTGCTGTCTGAAATGTTGATTGCCAGACACTAAAGCAGAACCCAGAATAGCCAGTGAGGTGGCTCAGACTCCGTGGCTAGAAAGGAGCACTGGAGGTGCTCCTGCAGAGATGGGGGCTCAGTGCCAGATGCCTTTAACTCTTTCCTCTAGAACCGGAGGGCCCTGTCCACCTGGAAGACAATGCACAAAGGGGCCCCTATCCAGGGCTGCAGCGGGCATGGAGGCTGAAGACAGGGTAGGGGTGGTGTGGGGGTAAATGGAGGTAGGTGGCAAACAGCTGTGGGGACCCCGAAAGTGAAAGAGGGAGCCCTGGCCACCTGCCAGGCACTCTCACCAGTCTGTCCCTGTGAGGCCACCACAGTCTGATCTCTGACAGCTCTGCCTCTCACCTCACCCTCCCAGCTCTCAGCCTTGTTCCTGAGCTAGGGAAGCTCCAGCTGCACAGTGTGTGCGCACTGGAGAGGGTGTGTGGGAAGCAAGGTGGCGGGCGCTGGGACTTAAGCCTCTGCTTTCCAGCTCCCTGGGTCCGGCAGCAAAGGGGAGGAGGGCAGCATCTGAGCAGGGCATTGGGAGAGCTCAGGTGCTGGAAGCTCACCTGTGCTCCCCACTCCCCCAACCACAAAGCAAGGAGGGGTACCCCTCTCAGAGCGGGTCAGTCTGAACGCTGGGCCAGGGGAGTGGACAGCCAGAGAAGCCTGGGGGACAGAGGTCCCCGGGCACAGCAGGGCCCCAGCCGGGCCCTGCAGCCCTGCGGGACTGTCACCTCAAGCATGCTCTCCTGGCACAAAGTTACTTTTGAAAATGTTAATCTTCCTTTAAGCCATAATTTGTCTTCCCCGGCCTGCAAGAGCTTGGTGAAAGTGAAGTCACTCAGTCGTGTCCAACTCTTTGTGACCCCGTGGACTGTAGCCTATCAGGCTCCCCTGTCCGTGGGATTTTCCAGGCAAAAGTGCTAAAGTGAATTGCCATTTCTTTCTCTAGGGGATCTTCCCAACCCAGGAATCGAACCCGGGTCTCCCTCATTGCAGGCAGACTCTTTACCGTCTGAGCCACCAGGGAGGCCCCAAGAGCTTGGTGGCCAGATGCAAAGGAAAAACCCTGGGAGGAAAGCAAGTGCCCAGCTAGGATGCCAGCCCTGCTCCTAGGCCCCCCGGCTCCCTCCCTTCCTTGCTGGAGTCCAGCCACCCTCTCTCCTAGGAGGGCGGACAGACAGGCGCCTCCTCAGGACTCCAGGGGATCTGAGAGACAGTCAACACAGATCCAAGGGTGGAGCATCACCTCCTCTTGGCTGGCGTGCGGAGGGAAGACCCAGTCTAGGCGGAAGCGACGCTGGTGCCCTCGATAGCAGGTGGTAACAGTGCCACCCGGGCCGGGCTCTAAGCTCACCAGGCTGGAGGGTGTCCCTGGCCTCAGCCGACACAGCACACGGATGTTTCCTGGGGTGGAGATCAGGTCCAGAGCTGCCTCCTAGGTCCTGAAGTGTGAAGAGCCTCCACGTCCCCAACCTCTGCCACTCCAGCCCTTTGCTCCCCAAACCTGCTGTACCCTTGAGCTCCAGCAGCCGCCCTGAGCATCCAGGCAGAGGCCCCTGCCGCGCCTCTGCGAGTTGACTCCCAGCCCCGTCAGCTGACAGTGCCCCTAGAGCCCAGGAAACCTGGGGGGACAGAGACGTGAGGGAGGGGCCGGCACAGGGAGGGGAGGCAGTGGAAACAGCTGGGGGATGCTGTGCTGAGGGCAGGATCTACTACGCAGCCCAGCTGCAGTGATCTACCGCTTTCTGTGGCTTCAGGCCCCAGAGGGCGGGAGTGATCTCTCAGTGACCTGGGATGGAGCTCAGGGACCTGAGGAGAATGGTGGCTCCTGGCAACCATGTGAGACATCCACTGTCACCCCAGTCTGCACAGGACACAGTCACTCTGGCTCCAGAGCCCCTGGTCTCCATCAGAGCAGACAACACCCTGGGAGTGGAAAGGAGGCGGGGACAGGGGCTCCCCAAGGGAAGGCCAGTGAAAAGGCTGCCAGAGAGCAAGTGCGAGGGAGGGAGCAAGCGGTCCTGACCTGTCCCTGGGCTTCACTCAGAGAACCCTGGCAGCTCTGGGTAAAGGTGCTGACGAGTCCCCGGAGGTCCCCACAGCCCTGACGCAAGCTGGCCATGCGAGCATGAAGTCCTGCGGGGGAGGCTATGGTGAGGGGAGGCCAGACGCCACACCTCGCCATGAGCTCCACAGCCCCGGAGCTTACCTGCCAGCTGCCCTCGCATCTGCTGCAGCTCCCTCCTGCAGTTCTGCTCAGTCTCCTGCTGGAGCTGCCGGAGGGCCCCCTGAAGGCCCTGCAGCTGCACCTCCTGCACCCCTAGCTGCCCCCACCCAACCCCACCCCTGTCACTGAGGAAACAGGCACTTACCAGGCTCTGCCTCAGACACCCCCTTCCCAGAGCCCCAGACTTCCCAGCCCCTGGGCCCAGTGCCCACCTGGACTCGGAGGGCTTCTGTGGTGTCTTGGGCTTCTTGAAGCCGCCTCCGGAGCTCCAGCAGGGCTTCTGCCTCCTCCTGCAAGGGGAGTGGGAGGTGCAAGGGGGTGCATTCCAGCTGCCCCATTTTACAGATGAGAAAGTTGAGAGGGTTGTAAAATTGGTCACACATCCGTGCCTCCCAATTCCATGCATGGGTCCTTTCCCCAAGTCCTTCTGCTCCCCTGGGGTCAGCCACTGGGAGGAGCCTTGGAGTGAACTGAGGGGATTCTCAAGTCCCACCACCCCACCCCCCACCCCTTTTTAAAAAGCATTTATTAGGCTGTGTGGGATCTTCAGTTGCAGCATTCAAACTCTTAGTTGAGGCACGTGGGATCTAATTCCCTGCCCAGGGATGGAACCGGGCCTCCTGCATGAGGAGTGCAGAGGCTCAGCCCCAGGAGCACCAGGAAGGTCCCAGCGTCCTATTCCTGAACAGGGCTGCCGTGCACTTGCTGCCCACAGTCTGGGCCCAGGTCTGAAGGGTCAGAGCGTGAGTCCTGAGAAATCACGGGCAGTGCTGCTGGAGACAAGTTGTGTGGGAGCCCCAGGCTACAGGGATGGTCGCAGCTGAGAAGCAGGATACCTGGGGGGCCCTGGTGTGGGGGGCAGGGCCCCAGTGCAGCAGGAGGTCCCGAGTAAGGCTCAAGCTCTGTTTCAGCGCTTTGTTCTCCAGAGTCAGATGCTGAACCCTTTTCTCTGAGTCTGTTGCTCCCTGGGAGAGAAGGAAGCCCTCAGGACTCACCTGGAGGCTGGTACCCTCTTGGGTCCTTCGTCCAGCCCCCATCCAGCAGCCTCACCACTCCCAGGCGCAGCTGACCCAGCTCCTCCTCCTGATGTTCCAGCTGCTGCTTCAGCTCTTCCAGCTGGAAAGGAGGGAGGGACACAGGGTGGAACACCACCTTCCAGTCCCCTCCCAGACTCCCAGCCCTTCCCAGATGCCCAGGTCCCAGCTGCTCTGGACTCCTCACCTGTCCAAGGATGAGCTGTTCCAGCCGCTGCCAAGCCCTCTGGTCCTCCTCCAGCTGAGGAGGCTGCTGTCCCTGGGCCTCGCCCCTTGGTGAAAGGGAAGGGCTTTCTTCTTGCAATGGGGATCCTGGGGTGGGGTGGATCCAATTAGAACAGAAGAGCTCTGTGGCCTGAAAGAGGGCACCTCACATCTGGCCGCTCAGGTTCTGGGGGGCGTCAACCCCTGGACAGACTCCCTCTTCAGCTCACTACTCCTTACGCACCAGCAGGAGGAGGGTGCTGCACCCCTGAGACAGGCTGCGTCCCCTGGGACAGGGCCTGCCTGCCCCTGGGACTTCGAATCCATGCCAGGAGAGCCAAGAGTTGACCAGTCACTGTCAACAGTGGGGGAACATCACCGGGCTGGGAAAGAAACAGGTATCAAAGTGGAGAAGAATGGGGGCCGGGTGTAGGAAAAACAGGGATGGATGGTGATCAGAGGACCTGGGGAAGCAGAACAAGTAGCTGGAAGAGTTTCAACTGCTCACCTTGCTCAGGTCTGAAGGAGTCCCAAAGCTCTCTTCCGCCCCCAGCTGGACTGAGAGGAACTCGGCAAGACGCACGAGAGCCTCTTCCAGAGAGACCTCTGCCGGACAGCGCTCGGCTCCCCCTCCCGACCCATCCTCGGCCTCCGAAGAGCCTGCGAGGCCAGGAAGCAGGATGGGGAGGCGCGCTGGGTCTTGTGTCGGACGCCAGGCCACCAGCCGACGCCTGCCAGGTCCCTCCCTGTATCTCTCAGCAGCGTTCCCGATGCACCAACAGTACGTACCGACCAGGCCGGTCAGCTCGGTCCACAGCTCAGCGGATGGCTGGTAGGCGCGGCGGCGACTCCCGGGCTTACAGCGGGCGCTCTAGGGAGGCAGCGGGGGAGAGGCCCTGAGGAGAGGCCAGGCAGCCCGTGGGGTCCCTGCCTCCGGGGACTTAGCCCGGTGGCTGGCTCCAGTCTCTCAGCCTCCAACACCAGAGACGGGGTCTTCGGTACGGGCCCTCCCCCGCGTCAACGCCCTGGGACCTGCGAACCGTTCTCGGGAAGAAGGTAGCCGGCCGAGCTGAGCGCTCCCCCGCTCACCTGGGCGGGGTTTTCAGCGTCGGCGGCCGCCGCGGCCCCGCCATCCCTGCGGAAGAGACTGTAGAAGATGTAGATGAGCAGCGAGTAGAAGGCGTACATGGGAGCGCGGGGCGGCAGAGGGCCCGGCTTCACGCCGCCCCGCGTCCCCGCGCCGACACCGCGCCCGCCCGCGGCAGAGCCCGCGCGCATGCTCCGGCGGCCGCCCCCTCGGCGCAGCCCCGCACCCTCTTCCAGCATCCCTACCAGTCCTCGGCGGAGGACCGCGCGCGGCGCCAACCCTCAGAGGCTGCTACCCGCAAGCATCCAACCTCCCTATCCGCGAACCTCCTGCTCGGCCCCTCCCCTCAAGGCCTGTCCTCGGCCCTTTCCAGGCCCCGCCCCCCGCCCCTCAGCCCCGCCCCCGCCCCTCCTCAGCCCCGCCCATAAAGCCCCTCCCCTCACCGCCCCTTCCTCCGCCTCCTCCCCTCACCGCCCCTTCCTCAGCCCCCTCCCCTCACCGCCCCTTCCTTCAACCCCACCTCACCGGCCCTCCCTTCACCGCTCCTTCCTCGAGCCCCTTCCCTCCTCGCAAACCATGGACTTGCGCGTCCCATCCCAAGCTGAGACCCACCTCCTCCCAGCCCCGCCCATCTCTCACGTCCATCTGGCCCCATCTCTCCCCGGGGCCAGGCTCCCTGGCCCCGCCCCCCCCAGCCGCTCTAGCCGCCGCTCTTCTCGTTGGTCGGCGCTCGGAAGCCGCAGGCCGGGTGCGAGAGGCGGAGCAGCAGCCCGAGGGCGGTACGGTGGGCTGGTTTGGGCCTCCAGCTCGCCGCTGCGTCGTGGTCAGCGGCCTGAGTGCTGGGCTGTCGCTCTTTCCCGACCGGGTTCCGAGGACGGTGCCTCCCCGAGCGCAGGGCCCTGCACCCTGACTTGGGTTCCAGGACGCCAGAAATAACGCCCACCCAGCCCTGGCTCCTCACCGCATTTTCCCTTCCCGGCCTATTTAGGCCATTCTTCCCCAAGGTTGTGGCGTCAGGGCTCCCGCGAGTTTCGGATGAGCCTATAACAATATTTAGAAATGGGACTCTGGAACCTGGGACTCCTGAAGAAACACCCTTAGGGCTCCCCGTCGCCGGCTTCTACATTCTTCTCAAGTTGAGGATCCCTTTCCTGTCCCCTTAAACTCACTACCGCCTGAGGTGTCATGACCCCCAGGCCAGGGGGCGAGTGGAGTTCCGCCCTGTCCCACCTGGCGCTGGGAGCAGTGTCTCTACACGCAGCCCTGAGCACTGCCCAGGTGAGTACATTGGGGCGGGGCAGGGGCGTAGCCTACTCCCAAATTCCTAGAGGGTGGTGGGAGGTTAGTGTGTGGGCCAGGCTTCCCTGAGACTCCCAGACCCTCCCCTGCTTAAAGGGAGGTCCTGACCCCTTTTCCCCACATTTCCTTTCCTGTGTTGACAGGCAAATCGAGGGGCCGCTGCTGGTTTCTTGCTCCAGGCCCTGGCCACCGCCACCATGCTGGCTTCAGGGCTGGGCACAGATGAAGACTGTCTTGCTGGAGCCTGGGTGGCCACTGTCATTGGCCTGCCCCTTTTGGCATTCGATTTCCACTGGGTGAATGGGGACTGCTCCTCTGCCAACCTGCTTCTGGGAGGAGGCATGGTGCTGGCAGTGGCTGGTGACCACCTTGGTGCTGAGGGCCGCTCTGTGGCTGGTCAGGCAGTGGTGCTGGTGGTCGCAGTGACCATCCTCATTGTGGCCGTTTTCACAACCAACTCTTATGGAATGTGGGGGGGTGTGATGCTGGGTGCTGCAGGTCTTCTGAGCCGGCTGGAGGAGGACAGACTCATGCTGCTGCTGCCGAAGGAGGACATCTGTCGCTGGGCCCTGGCAGGGGGCAGCTGGGCCTACCACCGGGCCCTGCACACACAGCGCCTACAGTGGGAGTGATGGCTGGAGACCACAAGGCGAAGCTTCTGCCCAGCTACCACCTTCCCGCTAGTGATAGACTCTCCTTCCCAAAGCCAGCTTTCTGCAGATTGACTATCTCCCTCTCTGGCTCAGTGTGAGGACTTGCCCAAAACCAAAATGAGGGGGACCGGGTCCCAGGCACGTTCTCAGACTTGATTTTGGGCAGGCCATGGTTGTGGATCCAGAGAGAGGCTTGGTCTCCAATAAACCTGAGGGATTTAGCAGGAATATGGACTCTGCCTCTTCTTTAGCCAGATTGAGGAGTCCTGCAGTGAACTTCCTAAGGCTCCCAGGGCAGCAACTGGTTTTCCTGAGCAAAAAAGGCAATGTGCAGGACCAACTCTGGGGGTCTCTCTCAACTTGGCCTGACGGCCCTGTTGTCAGGAGGGCCCCTGGACTGAGAAGATACAGGAGCCCTTGCTCTCCTGGGACACGATGGAGTTATGAATATCTTTGCAAGGTCTGGCTGGTGGTCCTCTGAGGCAGTGACCTTCACTGGCCGCCGGCTGGGATGAAGGCAAACGAAGCCCACAGCTGTTCACAGAAATGTACATCCCCTCCCAGGGCTGACTCAACCTCTACCCGTTTGCCCTTCGGCCTGTGCAGGGCAAGTCCTGATTTCCTAAGACCCTCGCTTTCCTTATTAGACCGCTCTGCAGCTCCGAACGCCCGGGTTAGGAGACGGGATTGGGCGGAGAGGGAGAAGTAGCCGGCAGTTTCTCGCTCCGGTGAGCTAGGCTAGAGCCCCGCGCACTCAAGCCTGGGTGTCTGGGGACAAAGGCGCAGACATGTAGACTTGGGAGTCCAAGGTTGCCCTCCTTGCCTGGGCACCCAAGGCGTGTGGTCCGGACCTGGAGTGGCAGGAAGTACCTTGCTCACCAGGTATTGTACGCCAGGACTTCCCCGCCGGGGTGAGCACCCTTCAGCTGGTCGCCCGGGACCCCGCCCACCTTCTGCAGGGGCGGGTCCTCGCGCGCCTATTGGCTCTGGACGACTCGCAGTCTCGCCCGAGAGGCCCTCCCATTGGCCTCACGCAGCTCACGTGACTGGGAGAACGAGGGGGCGTAGGCGGCGGTGGAAGGTGGGGGAGAGCGCAGCAAAAACAAAGATGGCGACCGCGCCGGGGTCGGTGGCCGCGGCGGCTGCGGGGCTACGCGCGGGCCAGACCCACTGAGGCGGCGGCATAGGGAGCGGGGCTGCGGGGTCTCGGCGGCGGCTAGAGGGCAGAGGGAGCGCGCGGCGCCCCTAACCTCCAGCCGCGGGAGCGCGCCGGCACCCGCCCGCCGGGCCGGCCGGCCGCGATGTCCGGCGCCGAGGAGGCTGGCGGAGGCGGCCCGGCCGCTGGGCCAGCCGGCTCCGTGCCGGCCGGGGTCGGGGTCGGGGCCGGGGCCGGGGCCGGAGTCGGGGTCGGGGCCGGGCCCGGGGCGGCCGCGGGGCCGGCGGCGGCGGCGGCGCTGGGTGAGGCGGCGGGGCCCGGGCTCCCAGACGAGGCGGGCCTGGCCGGCGCCCGGCAGCTGCAGGAGGCGGCGGGCGACCCCGACGCGCCGCCCAAGAAGCGGCTACGGGCGGCCGAGGCAGCCGAGGCGGCAGCAGCGGCGGCGGCGGCGGGCAGCGGGAAGCTGGAGGAGCGGCTCTACTCGGTTCTGTGCTGCACGGTCTGCCTGGACCTGCCCAAGGCCTCCGTGTACCAGGTAGGGCCGCCGGCCCGACCCCGACCCGGCTCGGCTCCAGCCCCGCCGCGGCCGGCCCCCCCGGCACCGCGTCTCCTCGGAGGCCAGGCCGGAGCCCTGGGGCCCAGAAGTGGGACTCTGGCGCCTGTTCGGAAGCTCCTTTCTCGTTCTCTGGCAACTTTTTTGTTTCCTGTTCGGAACCCCTTTTTTTCTCCTGCTCTTATACCCTGATGGGAACCTCTTGTGTCCCACTTAGACGCCCCTTCTCTTTCCCGCTTCTCCTGTTCTCTTCTCTTCAGCACTCCCCAGCCCACCTTCAAACTGACCCCAGAGAAAGCTGGTGACAGATGTGGGCTCCTCTCCACTTCCCGGCCTGCTCCCCGAAGCCCTGAGCTCCCTGGGCTCTAGGAGCCCCTGGTCTTGGCTCTTCCTCAAGAGTTCTTGTCACTTTCTTTGCAGACACCCCCCGCCCCCCGCCGCCGCCGCCCAAACTTGTCCTCATGCTCGTCCTGTATCCCTTTACCCTTTGCAGTGGAAAAATCCCCTTCCCCTTGTTATTTATTTCTGGAAAAACTTTGAGAAGGGAAGGGCTCACGTCTTGCCTTCCCCCACCCGTACCCTCACTCCTGGTATGGATGAACTGCCTACCTCAAGCCCCACAGTCTGGGCCCCTTCCCCAGCCCAGCCCAGCACCTTCTGGGCTTGCTTTGCCTCAGACTGGGCTCCTGCCCCGTCCCTCGTCACCCACACCAGGCCTGGCTTCCTAGGCTACTGGCGCTCCAGGAGGTCTGTTGGCTTTCTTTATACATGAAGAGGCAGCCTAGTGGCTGGACTCCGAATCCTTAACCAGCTCAGGCCTACCAGAGAGGGTACTGGACCCTGGGGGATCATATTCATGCACCACCCAGCGACAGGGTCACACTCTGGTCCCAGGGTCACTGTGCAGTGTTCTGCTCTCTCTGCTGTCTGTCTGTCCACGCCAACCCCCATCTCTGATTTCCCTCCCCCAACTGCTTTGAGGAGCTCTTGTCACCTTTGTTTGCATTTACAGGAGCTGGACATGACTGATGAGGCCTTGTCCCCCTGCTTGTGCTCAACCTGGGGGCTGTGGTGAGAAGGTCATTTTTGTGCTAGACAGTGCAGGGCTAGTGTGGATTTCCCAGCCTCTGGATCTCCGGCTCCTTCCTGCTCTGGCAGGAGGCTGCTGGGGACGACCCCAGTGTGCCTGGATGATGGAGAGACGAAAGAGGAGGCATTGGTGGGGGAGAGGACACTGGTTTTCGACTCACTTTCCTGGGTTTTGGGAAGCTCCTGGCCAGAGGTCCTAGCTCACGGGTACCACAGGCCTCCTGGCTCAGTACAAATGGCGGTAGTGCGTCTCATAACTCCCTCAGGCTTCGGGGTGCGCCTGAGGACCTGTCCTTCCTCTTACCCCTTTTGGTTGCCCATGACCTTTTGATTCTTCCAGAAGGACTTTTCCCTGGGCCTTAATTGAGACAGTGGGAGACCAAGTCAGTGGTGCGAAGTCCCAGGGGAATTTGGGGGTGCCTCGTCTTCCCTCATGTGAGTGGGCTGGAGCTGGACCTGGCATCAGAACAGACCATGCAGTGCCGGCTCTTGGTCCACTCAGCAGAGACAGCTGCATTTCTGCCTCTGGCCAGAGCTTCTGGTGACCGGGCCTCTGAGCCTGGCTGGTTCAAACCGGCCCACACTGTGCCGGGAGCTGAGGTCTGTCCTGGCCCGGCTGGAGGCAGGCGGCTGAGCAGCTCTGATGAAGGGTGAAGGCACTGTGGCCACGTGGGCTGTGGCCTTGCCCATGACCTCGTGGGCTCTGCTCAGTGCTTCCCCAGGAATGGGCCTACTGAGCAAGGAGAGCCACGGATGGTGCTGGCGCTGGCCGTCTGCCCCACCTCCATCCTTCCCCAGTGACACCGGGCGTTGGCAGGGAGTGAATTTCCTCTCATCTCTAGAGGCTTGAGAAAGCTTTAGAGCATGTGGTCAGTGGGAGAGCCATTGGCTCTGGAAGAGTTGGTCAGAGCCCCGCAACAGGTCAGAACTCACTTTGGCTCCCTGAAGTCTTGCTGTGGAATGGGGGCCCCTGATGTGGATGCCCAGCCGTTCCCACACTGGAGCCTGGGGTGAGTGGGGCCCCGAGGGAAGGCTTCTTGGTCGCTCCTTGCTGCAAGTAGTATTCCAGGTCACCTTCACAGCCACCCCGGATGGGGTCATTGATGGGGGAGAGGTTGAAATGGACCTGGAGCCCTGCGCCATTTTCTCCTGGGAGGATCTGGGCAAGGATGGCATGGGTCCTGCATGTACTACCTTGAAATGAGTGGACGCAGAGCTCTCTGCGTGTCCCTGGTTGGGGCCCACTGCTTGCTGTGTCTTCCTGGCCTGGGTTCAGCCTCTCCACTTCTGCTGGCCGTCTTGGTGAGTTACACTGATGGGCTGTCTGGTGCACTTGCCTCTGGTGTTGTGGTATATTTTGCTCTCTGTTGCTACAGGCAACATTTAGCCTGACCCCACCAGGATACATGGCTTGGGGCCGGCACCAGCCGTGCCATGCATCTGAGGGCTGTTGCAGTTGGTGCCCAGTTCTGGGGGTGAGGAGAAGAGCCAGTGACCATGCTGAGCCCTCGTGCAGTGCCTGGTGCTGGGGTGTCTGCATAGGCCTCTGGATGTGGCTGGGCACACAACTCGAGAGCTTGCTCTCTGGCTGCCAGCTCCTACCTCCGTGCCTCTGGGGAAGCCTGGGTAGTGCCGAGAGCAGACACGGTGGCATGCCTGGGCTTGGTCACCTGTCCCTGATTGGAAACCCTTGCCCACATCCAGTCTGCCACACCACCTGGGTTGGGACTCTTGCTGTGGAGTCAGACCAGGGCGCTCATGCAACTGGTTCTCACCATGGCCTTTGTTAGGTTGGGTCAGGTCAGGATTGCAGCTGGTACGGCAGGTGCTGGTTTTGCTGTTCTTATGTGGGTGTTAGATGCATCCCTGGTGCCTGGCCTGACAAGGTGTGCAGCTGCTTTCCAGGCTCTCGGATAGGCACAGCAGCGGGCAGCCAGGTAGGGGTAGGCGGTCAGGGGTGCAGCCGGGACAGAGGATAGGAGCTCTGCGCTGGGCGCGGCGGGCAGTGGTGCTGCGCCTGTTCTGCATGCAGTTCTGGGGCCCCAGGGCACTGTGACCCGGCTCCTCTGCCATCTTCGGGGGAAACACAGCTTCAGCATGTGGGCCTGGGGTGCTGCCCCCTCATCTGATTCTTGACCCCCGTCCGGGCTCGCCCGCAGCCCTTCACGCAAGGCAGACTTGTCCCTGACCCCGCTGATGTCAGCGAAGGCTCTGAGCCGCAGACCAGCCTCTGAAGTACAGGCCCAAGAGGCTCTGCCACCCCGACTCGGTTCTCAGCCAGGAGAGCGCCTGTGCCCCCGTGAGGGTGGAGGAGCTGGGGCCTCTGTCACAGGCTGTGGCGCCAGCTGGCCTGGTGCCTGGTCCACTGCCTCAGGCCTGAGCCCCCTCCAGCCCTTTCCTCTGGTGCCCCTTCTGCCTGGGGGCCCTCTTCAGTCCTTTCCCCTCCCACTCCCGCGGGCCCTGCTGAGGCAGCACCCCGGGCCAAGGCCGTCCTCTCCCTGCTGCGGGATGCCTTTCCCGCCCCACCTGCCCGGCCAGTGGCACCGTCTGCCCCGGGGGAGGGTTGAGGCCGTGCTGCTGTGCCTTCTGTCCCCAGCAGGCCTCAGGTCAGCCCAGGGCCTTGGCCACCTGGTGGGCGGTCGTGTGGGTGAGAGGCCTGAGGCAGGGGTGGCTCCATCTCTGCCCAGGTCCTGGCCAGCGTGGGCACCTGCCTTGGGGATCCTGTGAGTGCCCCGCCTCAGCACCTGTCCACCTGCCTGGTGCCACAGACTCTGTTCGTGGTGATGTTCAGGGGTCTCCCACGGGGCTGCCCACCCGCGTGGCTGGGGGTCCTCTTCCCTAATGCCGAAACTGCCGGCTCCCGCTTTGAGAACCTGTCTGCTTAGCCATCCACACCAGGGGAAGAGCCAGTCTGTGGCCACGAGAAGTTGTGCTTGCTTGAGCTGGCTGTCACTTTAGTTAACGTTTGGTCCAGGCAGGACTCTTGGTCCCCGCCCAGGTCCCCGAGCCTTGGGGTGGGGAGTCGGGCTGCTGGCCCAGAGCTTCAGCCCCGAAACCTGGGGGAAGGTTGGAGTCCTGGCTTGCCCTGAGAAGGGGCCTTCTGCGTCTCTTGACGAAAGAAGTCAAGGAGACGTTGGACAGAGGGTGCAAGGGTGTGGGGTGCCGTGAGGCCCTACTGGGCCAGGTGACAGGGTGGGGGTTCGGCTCCAGCTGGGCTGAGGGGCACGTAGATGGTTAGTGCCTCCACTGTGCTTGGAGGGCGGGCTGGTCCCGTGAGTCTGGGTTCTGAGCCTGCCTTTACTGGTAAGCAGTGGCGTTTAGGGGGCACCCCAGGGTTTGAGGGGACCATGCACTCCGGGCTGTAAGACCTACTGATCAAGGACTTGATCAAGTACTGAGGGCACTTTGTAAGATCTGTGTTTGTCCCAAGGCCCAGAGCCCAGGGCTTTTCCTCAGGAGTGCAGACACAGCTTCCAGCTGCCCCAGGGAAAAGTGGTTCAAGCAGAGGCCTGACCTGCACGGCCTAGGTGCACTGGCCAGGTGATGACCTCGGGGGCAGGTGCAAATGCCCCCTTCAGGGCTGTTGCAGAGGGACTTGACTGAAGAACCCAGTGGGAGGGAGGGCCTTTGTTGAGGCAGGCTTGTGCCTGGAGCCCTTCCTGAGGCTCCTGGGCAGGGGTGTGCAGAGGCCCGCTGGCGGTGGCAGTTAGTTCTGTGCCCTCGTGTGGTGCTGCCGTACCTCTGCTGCACATGGTAAGACCCGCGTGTTCTCATTGCAGGTTTTTTTGGGGGGGGGGGTGGGTGGAGCAAACTTGTGGGATCTAGTTCCCTGACCAGGGATCACACCTGTGCCCCCTGCAGTGGAAGCACAGAGTCTTAACCACTGGGTCTCCAGGGAAGTCCCTTTGCCTTATGTGCTTGAGAAAATGAGGCCCAGAAAGGGAGGTGGCCAGTCTGTGGTCGTCCTGCCGGTGGCCTGTGGGGTCTGGCCAGCCTGGAGCCCCCTGCCCAATCCTTCCTGTCTCTCAGGTCTTCCTGGCAGGTGGTGGGCAAGCAGCCCAGGCTGGGTGCGGCAGGAGCTGCTCCGTGGCGGGCCCATGCTCTCAGGGGCTTGGCCCTGGCAGTTGTGTGGGGCACTCTGGCCTGCCCTGGCTGGTGCTGTCCATCAGAGGCTTGGCGCACAACCAGTACTGGGCTGAGCCCTCTGAAGCCCAACTTCTGGCTGGGCAAGAGGCCCGCTGCCTCGGCCAGGCCTGTGTGCAGAGTTGGGTCTTGGTCGGGGGTCCAGGGGGTCCTGGATGTGGGGAGGGCTCGAGTGTGGTGATTGCAGACAGACCCGCAGGCAGGTCACCTGTTGCCCCCCCAGAGAGTGTCCCTTGGGTGGCCGATAAGGGACTAGCTGTGGATATTTGCTTGCCCCTCAGCCCTTCGCTGTGTTCGATCCGAGAACTGAGCTCTTAGGGCTGGAGGGGCCGTCACCGTGTCTCCCCAGAGGCCAGGAGACGGCTGGTGCCTGTGTTAGGTCTGGAGGCTCCGGGAGGCCGGACAGAAGCTGGCCTGGAACAGGGTTGCTCCTGCAACCCCCAGGTTCTGAGGGGAGGCCTGCAGGTCACCCCATTTTCTCCCAAGCAGTGGACTTTCAGGGCAGGGCCAGGAGTGAGCAGTCACACACTGGGCAGCCTCGCATCCCTCACGGGGTCCCTGGACCCCATCCCGAGTCTCTTGCCCTCAGGCCCACATCCTGGCTGGACCACCAGAGACCAGAAAAGCCAGCTGGGCCGGGCCCAGCAGCAGCTGTTGCTCTCCACCCAGACCCTCGGGCCCTGCCTGAGGGCATCTAGAACTAACGTTGGCCGCACAAAGTAGTGTGGGGTCCCAGGCCCTGGGGTCCCAGCGTCCGGCCGGCTCCCTCCCTGGGGTGCTGGGCAGGTGTGGTGCTGCCTTGCCTGGCACTTCCTCCCGTGAGTCAGCGGTCAGGTTAGCAGGTCCTGCTCGCCTTTCTGCCTCTGGAGGTCACAGTGACTCTCTCTGTGGATGTGGCTTGGTGCAGCCAGGCCCTCGGGCCCACCTGCGCGGGGGCTTGGAGAACACACCCGACCTGGGCGGGCGGCAGCAGCCTGTGGTGCCTGGTCCTCCACTGTCCTCTGCACTCAGACCTCTCTGGCTTCTCCACGACTCGGGGGGTGGACAGAACAGATTCCTTTTCTGCCCTGACTGTTCTTGGCACCAGCCTCACCTCCACCCTCAGCTAGCCCGCATGTCCAGAGCAGACCCTGCCAGGCTCCCCCCTCATCTCACACACTTTAATCTTTCACCTGACTTAGAAATTGAGATTTGAGTGCAGCTGATCTAGGGCACTTGTGTGGACCTGAGTTCTGTGTCTGAGGCCTTTGTCTCTGGCCCCCAGTCAGCCTTCAGCACGTAGTCCCCTCACCCACTAGACCCCAAGCGTGGCCTGTCGGTGCTGAGAGCCCACTCGGCCTCCTGCAGCCCTCAGCTCCGTGCCCGGACCCTGGAGCGGTGGGGTGGAGGCTGGTGTTCACTGAGGACCCACCTTTTGCGGGCCTGGCCTGGCAGTAGCCCCGATCGTCTCAATTGCATTGCATCCCACTTGCAGAAGGGTCCTGGGCCCCAGGGGAGCTGGTGGGCGCACTGTCCGCCTGCTCATCCTCTGCCCTGGGCGTCTTGCGGGGGAGGTGGGTGCCCAGAGCGGGGGCACCACACTCCCTCCCAGGCTCAGCGACCACCCAGTGTGCCCCAGAGGACATGGCTCGTCTGCTCCTGCACCACTGGTTCCCTTGTGGGCCTCTTCTAACCCAACCCTGTGAGTCCCTGCAGACCCGAGCCCATAGCCCAAGTGTGTCAGTGGCATCAAGTGGGTGCTCTGGGGATGTGTGGAGCACCCTCCCTCAATGAGGGAGCTGAGCCGGCAGCCTGCTGTCCACACACCAGGCCCCCAGGCTGGAGGGGAGGTGGACAACCGCAGCGTTTGGGCCTTGGATCCACAGGCTCAGAAAGGGAGGGGCCGGCTCCAAGGCTGAAAGCCAGCAACCCCCTGCAGACACGCGCTGCCCCTGTGCCCAGCCCGTGCCAAGGGTCTCCCCATCTGCCCGGGCTGTGCTGCCAGCCATTAAGAAAGCCACTGGTGGGATCCAGCCCCTTGGGGGGGTGGCAACTGCCTTGCCACCTGTGCCGGCCCAGGAGGCCAGTGTGGCGGGGCCTGGGTGAGGGCACACCTGCCAAGGGTGGGAAGCTCGCCGAGAGCACGTGTGCTCCAGGCGTCCCCGAGTCAGGCTCTGCTGGCGGCGAGGGCCACCTCGAGACCCGCCCTCCCCACGGGGCCGTGCGGGCTCCGGAGGCCAGACCTGTGCTTCTCAGACCGCTGCCTGCCTGTGGCCCCTGCAGCTGCAGCCCTGGGAGGGGCCGGCCATGGGGCGGGTGCGCCTCTGCCTGGTCCCGCAGGTCCGTGAGCTTCATCTCCCTTTCCTTCTCCGCAGTGTACTAACGGTCACTTGATGTGCGCTGGCTGTTTTATCCACCTACTAGCAGATGCCCGGCTGAAGGAGGAGCAGGCCACGTGCCCCAACTGTCGTTGTGAGATCAGTAAGAGCCTCTGCTGCCGCAACCTGGCCGTGGAGAAGGCCGTGAGCGAGCTGCCCTCTGAGTGTGGCTTCTGCCTGTGCCAGTTCCCCCGCTCCATCCTGGAGAGGCACCAGAAAGAGGAGTGCCAGGACAGGTGAGCGTCTGGACCAGCTGGCCCGCCTGCCTCCAGGCCCTGGCAGGGCGGGGTCAGCGGGAAGCTGCTAGGGCAGGCAGGCCCCACAGACAGGGCTTAGATCCTCACCTGGCAGCCTCTGGAGTCACCCTGGCCCTCCAGAGTTCTTGTGGCCGTGTGGTGACTTCTTCCTTGAAGCCTGTCCTTGGTGGTCCTGGGCCAGTAGAGTGTGGCCAGCCCAAGGGCTCTGGGATCGTGGTGTAAGGGGGCACTGGCTCCACAATCCCCTAGGGAGCCAGGCCACTGAGCCTCCCTGGAGCGGAGCCATGCAGGGCTTAGGACTTTCGTGGAGGGCCCACCCCGGTGGGTGTAGGTGGTGTGCACACCCACAATTCACACATGCCCTGCTCCTTCCTAGGCCCTCCCGAGCTCTGACCCCTTCTCGGGGCCAACACATGGGGTATTTGTCCTTCAGGGAGCAGTTCAAATGAGAAGGGCTGGGTGGACGCACCCCTTGGGAGGACCCCTGGCACGGCCGCCTTGCATAGGCAGGGTGTGACCGCAGTGCTCACCGCCTCCCCAGGGTGACGCAGTGCAAGTACAAGCGCATCGGCTGCCCGTGGCACGGCCCTTTCCACGAGCTGACGGTGCACGAAGCCGCGTGTGCCCACCCAACCAAGACAGGGAACGAGCTGATGGAGATCCTGGATGAGATGGACCAAAGCCACCGCAAGGAGATGCAGCTCTACAACAGCATCTTCAGCCTGCTCAGCTTTGAAAAGATCGGCTACACAGGTGAGGCGCCCTGCCGCCTGCTGCACCCCACACAGGCTGGGGCGGGGCCGGCAGCCAGGAGCCAGGGCAGATGCACCCGGTGGCTAGGCTCTGGATGAGCTCCTGGTGCATGGGAGGATGCCTCGGGGAAGAGGGCTGGAGGCTGAGCAGGGGGGCCAGATAGGACCCTGGGGGCCCTTGCATGGCTCTGCAGAGGCCCCTCTCCCTGGCGTCCCCACCCTGGTCCTGTGACCCCGGCAAAGTGGTGTCCTCACTGCGGGGGGCTGCACGGCCTTAGGACTGGTGGATTCTCACTGGAAGGTGGGTGTGTCTGGGGGGCTCTGGGAGCTGAGGGCCTGCCCTGCGGAGCCAGGGGCAAGAAGAGCAGTCATCACATCGGGTCCTGCCAAAAGGCAGTTACTGCAGTGGCCACAGGCTTCCTGAGGCCAGTGAGAAGATGGGCAGGGCTGGGGCTCCAGAGCGAGCTGAGGGGGCCCGACTCAAACCGCAGAGCCGGGAGTGGATGCCCAGGGATGGGCAGGCTGGACTGCGCCCAGGCCCGCTGGATCTCCTGGGCTCTCCTGGTCACCACCACTGCATTTGGACACTCTGGGGAGCAGGAGTCAGGCCAGAGCTCGCTCTAGACAGAGGATGGCAGGAAGCCTGTGCTCGCTGGAGCTCACGCCCGGCGGCCAGCTCCACGTCAAGGGCAGTCAGGCAGCAGTCAGACTGTGCTGCCTGGGCCGGGCCTGGCTTCGTGCGGGCCCGCGGAGGCCCAGGGAGCCGAGGGCTTGGCCTCAGCAGCAGAAGGCCATGGCTCTGGTTAGTCGTAGCCTCGGCTGCCGTGGTGGGCACCGTGTCCCAGACCACCCAGCCTGGAGAGTCCCTGTGGACCGAGGCGTCGTGACTGCGGCAGTGGCCGGGAAGGGAGGATTGGCCACCTCTGCAGAGGGACTTGCCGGCCAGGGGCCACGGGCTCTACTGTGAGGACTGTGTGGCGGCAGTCACCGCTGACTGAGGGGCCCTTCGGCCAGCTGGCAGAGCCAGGACTGGGCCCTCAATGGGGCTGCGCCTTGAGGCCCAGTGTGGGCTCGGGGGCCACGTGCCAGCCCAGCTACCGGCTTTTCTGGCAGCTCTGTATCAGAACCAATAAAGTGCACTTTTTCACAGAACTGCATCCTGTCTGTGTGTCTGCTTACCCCGGCTCCCCTGGGTGGGGCCGCTCGCCCTGCGGGGCCCCGGGGGGAAGAGGAGGGGCCAGTGGGGGTCCGGCCACACCGGCCACTCTCCCCTCAAAGCCTCTGGGTTCCCTGCCGCTAACGAGTGTCACTTCTGTTTGTAGTTGTTCCCCCAAAGCTTGCGTGCGCCTTCGTTTGCCCTAATGGGTTTGATTTGCCTTGTGACAAGTAGAGCTGCTGCGTCCGGGTAAGTTGCCTTCCTCCCTGGCCGAGCCCTTCTCCTCGGCCGGCCGGGAAGGCGCCACCCTGGCCCTGCCCCCTCTGACCGCCGGCCCCGGCCTGTCTGTCTCCACAGAGGTCCAGTTCCGGCCGTACCGCACAGACGACTTCATCACACGTCTGTACTATGAGACGCCTCGGTTCACGGTGCTGAACCAGACGTGGGTCCTGAAGGCACGCGTGAACGACTCGGAGCGCAACCCCAACCTTTCGTGCAAGCGCACCCTCTCCTTCCAGCTCCTGCTCAAGAGCAAGGTCACTGCGCCCCTGGAGTGCTCCTTCCTGCTGCTCAAGGGCCCGTACGACGACGTGAAGATCAGCCCCGTCATCTACCACTTTGTGTTCACCAACGAGAGCAACGAGACGGACTACGTGCCGCTGCCCATCGTCGACTCCGTGGAGTGCAACAAGCTGCTGGCTGCCAAGAACATCAACCTGCGGCTCTTCCTGTTCCAGATTCAAAAGTAGGCGGCCCCGCCCACGCCCACGGCCGCGGCTGCACCGCGCCCTTGCCCATCTCAGCGGAGAAGGGACGGAAGCGAACCCTGGGATGTCTGCATGTGTGTGCGAAGGTGGGAGCCCCCTCGCCCTCTGCCCCACCTCCCCTGTCCTGGGCGCCGGAGGCTGGGCCCCGAAGAGGAGACACTGCTTGGGGACCCAAGGGGTGTGGCGTGGCTCAGCTGCCTGGCCCCAGCCCCAGCGTGCAGTGGGCCCCATGCCTGCTCTGGGCTGCACACCGAGCCACCCACAGCTTCTGGGCCGGGCTCGGGGGCACTGACCACAGACAGCATATTTGATTGCAATTAAAAAGGCACCCTTGTTTCCTACTTTCTGTTTTGTTCAAGAGGAAGGCGTGGCTATAGTTGAACAGAATGGGGTCTTCAGTTTGGCCAAGGTCAGAGCCCATCCCTCAGGAGAGACTTGGAGTTGCTGCCCCCTCTGTTGTAGGCCTCGGGGAGCGAGCAGTCAGTTTCCCCAGCACACCCACCCCCAGCTGCTCCAGGGAGGCAAGGCTTAGCTACAGGGCTCAGCAGGCTCTTCGGAATGCAGGGTGATTTTCTGTCTCTTCCCAGGAAAATAAACCCTTTATGGGCTCTTGTCTAAGTTACACAAATTTAGCAAAAGAGACTCTATCTTCTCTATTCAGTCTCAAGGACTCAGTGTCTTCAGGTCATGAGGAGAGTTTTGGGGTGCGCTGGCAGTGAGCAGGCCTGGCTGGCTGAGGGTCTGAGTGGTCCAGCTGCCCCCAGACTGCTCTCAGGGACCATCCGCTGGTCCTGCATCCAGTGGAAGTCAGCGCTGGGCAGGGTGGTTCCTCCCCAAGGAAGGTGGTTCCTCCCCAGGGAGGTGGTTCCTCCCCTAGGGAGGTGGCCCCCCGAGGTGCAGGCCTGTGGGCCTCACGGGGGGAGGAGCCCTGCCTGGGACCCCGAGGCCTGCTCTTGAAGCGGGTGCGGGCCCTGCTGAGACCAGGCTCCCCGCACTCACAGCTTCAGTACCAAAGAGCTGGTTCCCTCCCCGCAGGCCAGCCCACCTGGGCCTGGAGCAGCGCCTGGTGGCCTGGCCCCCACTTCAGGCTTGGTGGGCAGGGCCACCCTGGCCTGTCTCTGGGGGCTGCTTTCTCCTGGCCCTCTGGTGGGAGCTGAGCAGAGGGGTGAAGGAGCTGTGGGGTACAGCTTGAGCCCAGTTCCTAGTGGCCAAGGCAGCTCTCCCAGGCCCAGGGCTCCCCTGTTCCACACCCAGGGCATGGTGCTGGCGGGAGACGACTCCTGCAAGGCCGACTCAGTGTTGCCTCCCCTCCACAAAGAAAGACTCCCAGCCACACCCTGCTGTGGTCCCACTGCCCTCCAGGGCTGCCTGCACCTGCCGGTGGGCACAGGTGAAGACATTCAGGTCCACGCAGGCTGCATCTCCTGTGTGTGGAATGGTGCCGTGACACCATCTCAGGTCTTTTGGGGCCAAACACCCTTTCTGTGGGTTCCGAAGTGACCATGTTGGGGGGGGGAGGCAGGACAGGGCAGGCTTACCTGGTCTGTGTGTGTGTGGGTGCCTGTGTGAAGCTGAGGTAGCAGAGGGCCAGGCCGCCTGGGTGGGCAGGTGAAGGTGTGTGACGGGGGCGAAACCAAGGCCGGGAGAGCCATGCTGCGTGTGTGGGGAGGGCCAGGAGGAGCGGCACTTTGCCACCCCAGGTCAGCTGTGCACGGAGGGGCACAGCCCAGGAGCTCCAGCGGCTTGCGAGCCAGCACTGGGCGGGGGAGGCTGGTGCCCAGGCAAGGCTCCCCGCGTAGGGGTGCCCGAGACTACTAATCTATCCCACAGCCACACCCTGTGACAGTCACCTCAGCAGCTGAGCCTTACAGCCTGTGGAGATGGGCACCCTGGGACACTGTAGTGTTCTTGGCCACCGATGGAGGCTGGTGCCATGAACCTGCTTGTGGCATCTCACCAGGAGTCACTGGTTTACTGGAGGGTGTCCGAGTCATGTTGTTAGAAAGGAGAAGGCCCCAGTGGTCTGTCTCCAGGATCCCAGTCCATCTTAGCATCCTGAGCTGGTGAAGGTGGGGGTGCAAACTCAGCAGATGTGGGGGCGCAACCTCAGCAGATGCGGGGGCAGGCCTGGGGGCACAGGTCGAGCCCCACTTCCCCCTCTCACCCACTTCCTTTTAAACACTACATTTCTCAGCCCAAAGTGAGACATTTACAAAAATAATAAAAAATAATTTTTTAAAAAGAGGAGTCAAGAGGTATTTTTACAACATACTATGTTGCTTTTGTGGTCTATAATCTCTTTGGATATTTTCTGTCTCTATAGTTTTTAAAAAGTTCCAAGCCAAGTTTTGTTTGTATTTCCTTACAAGACAGCCTCACGGATGGGTCTCTCAGCCAGGGGCTGAGGCTGGCCCCAACTTGCAGTCTCCTCACCCCAGGCCCCCAGCTCTGGCTGGCAGTGCCTTGGATGCGCATCCCTGTCTGACGGGTGCAGAAGGCCAAGGCTAGAGAAGCTGGGTCCTCTATGAAATGGGATCAGGCCCAGAACCTGAGCTGCCCTATGGATGCTGGTGCTGGAGGGCTGGAGGCACAGAGGTGTTGGGAGACACCCTGTTCAGCTGGGACAGTCTGTTCCCACGACTTGACTCCCCCATCCCCACCCTGCATCTCACTGTGCCCCTGGAACCTCACAGCCCACCTGCCAAGCAGCCACCTTGGTTTCCTGTCCCTGGGATCCATGTTGGGGACGGTGGGGGGCAGTGGAGAGCCCTACACCCTTCAAGGAGGCTGAGAGTAGGCCCTCCTGCAGCTCCCCAAGCTCAGCCTCACCCCACCCCTGCAGCCACCCACTGGCCCTGGGCAACCTTCCCTGGACCTGAGGACCAGCAGCCCTCTATACAGCTCCCTCCCCAACAGGCCTTGCTGCCCATCCACTGGCTGAGAGTTTTACCCCATTGGGTCTGACTCCATTTCTGATTCTTTGTGACCCCATGGACTACAGCTGGCCAGGTTCCTTTGTCTATGGAATTCTCCAGGCAAGAATACTGGAATGGATAGGCATTCCCTTCTCCAGGGGATCTTCCTGACCCAGGGATCAAACTCAGGTCTCCTGCATTGCAGGCAGATTCTTTACGGTCTCAGGGAAGCCCCATTTCATTACATTTGCCTCCCAGTCCTTCCAGACCTCCTCTAGGGCCTTTGGGGCGCTAGCCCTGGCACCTAGGGCCCAGGGACCCGCAGTGGCAGCGGGGACAGAGCCACACGGCCTAGCAGGTGTTTGGTTCTCCAGGCGTGGGGTACAGGACGGGCACTTAGAGGTCGCCAGGGCTCCCCACGCCCCGGATCTCCCGGCTTTGAGGCCACAGCGCTCCAGGCTCGGATCCTGCCCCCTTTACCTCTCAGCACACGACGGTTTTGCAGTTTTAACGAGCGCACGCTGAGTTTTCCAGGAACACAACCGTCGAGCACACTGAGAAGTTCAGTTCATTTTGGAACTCAAACCCCCCCCCCCCCTCCCGCCGGCAGCACTGGAGGTCGGAGTTCCCGCGTGTGAGGACTCCGGCACGTTCGCGGCTGATGCGGGTTCTGCGGGGACACAGATCCGAGCGCCCAAGTGCCCGTGGTCCCCGAGGCCTTCCTCTCCTCCCCTGCGAGGGCAGTGCGTTCCTCAGACCAGGTCGCGCAGGTGTCCAGAACAGCGGCAGCAAGCGGCGGGAGCCCGGGAGACCTCACCCCAAGGGCCGCTGCGATCGTGGGGCGGGACCCGGGCTCCGCGCGCAGAAGACCCGGGGGCTGAAGGCGCCTTCCACGCTTCGAGCGCTAGCGCAGCCCTACTACAACTCCCAGGATGCTTTGGGCGCCTAGACTACACTTCCCGAGATGCTCCGCAGCAGGACCGGGCCTGCGTTCGGGGCCAGGAAGGGCGGGGCCGCCGCGCCAGCAGAGAGCGCGGGAAGTCCGGAACCCCGGGCGCGGCGACTACAGGATGAGCCTGGAGCGCGAGCTTCGCCGTGAGTCCAGAGAAAAGCGCCCGAGCGCGGGGGCTGGAGACGGCCCTGGCCCTCCCGTGCGGAGAGGCTCATCGCTCAGGCCTCGTTATTCTCTCTGCAGAGCTGAGCAAGGCCAAAACTAAGGCCCAGAGGAGCGGCCAGCTGCGGGAGGAGGCCTCTGTCTGCCACCAGCTAGGGGAGCTCCTGGCCAGCCATGGTGCGTGAGGTGGAGTAGGGGCCGTAGGGGCCTGGGACTGGGAGGACCAGGGGTGAGGGCTTCCTGAGCACCGGCCGGCCGCCATCTCACTGGCCTTGCTCCCCTGGCCCACTGCTCAGTCTGACTGAAGCCTGTCCCGCCCACCCAGGCTGCTACGCGGAGGCACTGCGAGAGCACCAGCAAGAGCTGCAGCTCCTGGAGACCACCGACGACCCCCTGGGCTGCGCCGTGGCCCACCGCAAAATCGGAGAGCGGCTGGCGGAGATGGAAGACTACTCGGCTGCCCTGCAGGTGGGCGGAGACCGGCCCGCCCCCACGCTGGCCACAGTCAACACTCCGTGGTTTGCATCTCCTGGGGGCAGAGCCTGCCAGGTCTCTACCGTCCAGGCCTCTGGCTGGAGGGAAGAGGGGGACATGGTGCGATGCGGCTTCAGCTTCAGAGAGCCCTGCACCAGCAGTGGTCACCTGGTCCTTGGATGCATGCACCACAGCCTCTCCTGGGAGCGTGGCTCCAGAAACCACTGATGAACATGTTACTGGAGCTGAAATCACCGGGGGCTGGCTGGGTGGGATTCCAGACCTTTTATCCACACAGAACTGCCCTGGCTTCTGTGTTCCCGCAGCACCAATGACTCCCAGTCAGTCTCTCCTCGTGTGACTGGATGGTTAGCATGTGGTGCCACCGTCCCCACAGGCAGCGCTTGGCACAGAGGAAACAGTGTGTGTGCAGCCTGGCTTCGGCCTGCACCTGGGGGCTTGGGGGACATGTGGGGCTTGCTTGCGGTGGGGGTTGGCTCACAGTGGCCATTCTTCTGTGCCTCCAGCACCAGCACCGCTACCTGGAGCTAGCGTGTGCCCTCTCCAACCACGTTGAGCAGCAGAGGGCCTGGGCCACCATTGGCCGCACCCACCTGGACATCTATGACCACCACCAGTCCCAGGACGCCTTGCAGCAGGCACAGGATGCCTTCGAGAAAAGCTTGGCTATCCTGGATGAGAAGCTGCAGGGTGACTGCCCTTAGGCCTCGCCCTCCCCCACTTTGGCTTCCTGTGCTTTGCAGGGAGAAGAGGCTACAGCCTCCTTGCCCATGTGATGGGTCTCCTGTCTAGGTTCCTCCCTTTGTGAGGCTGAGACTGGCTCTCAGAAGCCACCCACACCCACACCCCCCACTTTGCGGCCCTGCAAATCCCGTGCTCCTCCTGACCTCAGATCTGGCTGCCTTTGCTCTATTCCCTTCACTCTATCTGCAACAGAACCCCTGGCACCTACAGGGAGAGGCTAGAGGAGGGTCAGGGAGAGGCCGGAGACCCCAAATGGGGGTGGGGCACTGAGTGTCTGCAGGGGTGTCTTCCAGGTTCACTGCCCAAGCGAGAGCTGAGTGAGATGAGGACCCGAATCTACCTCAACCTGGGCCTCACCTGCGAGAGCCTGCAGCAGGTGGCCCTGTGCAGTGCCTACTTCAAGAAGAGCATCTTCCTGGCCGAGTAAGTCCCCACCAGGCCCCAGGGGGATCTGGGTTCCTGCCCCTGGAGGAAGTGGCCAGGGCGAGGGCAGCCAGCTGGCTCACCCCTGTGCCCCGTCAGTCTCCTGGGAACAGAGGCTTGGCTTGACTTTGTGGGGCCGGAGCCCTCGGTGGGGTCCGTGGGTGCCTGCTCTGCTGTCCCTGTGCAGAAGCCTCGGGCACCGACAGCCCCATCCCCCCACAGGCAGAACCACCTGTATGAAGACCTGTTTCGAGCCCGCTACAACCTGGGGGCCATCCACTGGCGGCGGGGGCAGCACTCGCAGGCCATGCGCTGTCTGGAGGGGGCGCGGGAGTGCGCGCGCGTCCTGAAGCAGGCCTTCCTGGAGAGCGAGTGCTGCCTGCTGCTCTCGCAGGTGCCCTGGGCTCGGCCCTCGGGTGGGCTTGGGCCTTCGGGGGCCTGCAGGCTTACCTTCCCTTGCCCCCCAGGTCCTCCTAGACCTTGGGGATTTCCTGGCTGCCAAGAGAGCCTTGAAGAAGGCCTATCGGCTCGGCTCCCAGAAGCCTTTGCAGAAAGCTTCAGTCTGCCGGACCCTGAAGTATGGTGAGCCTAGAAGGAGCCCTGGGGTCTCGACCCCCCAAGACAGGGTAGGGAGGGCTCCTTCTTTCAGCAGATGAGGCCAGGGTATGCGTCCTTGGGGAGGGGGCACCATCAGGAGAGGCCCATCCTCTCCACTTCCGGTTAGGAGGGGTCTTACGGTTCTCTGAGCCTCCATTCAGCAAGGAGTGTAGGAGGCACCCTGGGTGGTCAGAGGCTGGTGTCTGCTCATAAGCCAGCGTCTTCACTGGCAGACCCAAGACAAAAAACGTCCTGCTTAATGGCGGGAGTATGGCCTAGTGGGACTGATAAGTGGCCCGGTGTCCTCCATTGATAAGTAGTGGTCACCAGGGCCCCTGCCTGCATCCCTGCCACAGGCCAGTCCCTAACCTGTGCTGAACTTAGTTGGTTCTCTTGCTGTGACCCCACGAGGTAGCCCCTCCTACCACCCCCTTACTGGGGGTGAGCAGAGGCTGGGTGTGGTGGGTGCTGGAGCTGGGTCAGGCCCGCACTGGCCATCCCTGCATAAGGCTCTTTCCGGCAGTGCTGGCGGTGGTCCAGCTGCAGCAGCGACTAGAGGAGTCCGAGGAGAGTGACCCCGAGGTTGCCATGGGCATCTGTGAGCAGCTGGGGGACCTGTTCTCCAAGGCAGGCGACTTTCCCAAGGCCGCTGCAGCCTACCAGAAGCAGGTGTGTGCCAAGCGGGCATGGCGGATGGCAGGGGCTACAGGGGGTGGCACAGCCCTGGCCTGACGGCAGCTGCCCCCCAGCTGCGCTTTGCAGAGCTGCTCAGCAGGCCGGGGCCCGAGCTGGCCGTCATCCACGTGTCCCTGGCTGCCACCCTGGGGGACATGAAGGACCACCGCCAGGCTGTGCACCATTACGAAGCGGAACTGAAGCTGCAGGAGGGCAACCCCCTGGAGGTGAGCAGTCATGGCCCCGTCCTGCCTGAGGCTCCATCACAGGGCTGCCACCCTTGGGGGTGAGCACGGGGGCCTTGCACCCCCGGGGCGGCCACCCGCCATCTCGTGTTTGGCAGCGGGGGCCACAGCCGTCAACTTTGTGCTTCTCCTCCAGGAGGCCAAGACCTGGTTGAACATTGCCCTGTCCCGTGAGGAGGCTGGCGACGCCTACGAGGTGCTGGCGCTGTGCTTCCAGAAGGCTCTTGGCTGCGCCCAGCTGGCCGGGCAGCCCCAGCTGCAGGTGGGGAGCGCCTGCCCACCCACGCTGGGATCCCGCACACAGCTTCCCCGGAGCCTGACTGTCCGCGGCCCTGTCTCGCCCACGGCCCTGAGCTGGGTGCCCCCTCTCCTCAGAGGCAGATCTTGCAGCACCTCCATGCTGTACAGCTGAGGCTGCAGCCCCAGGAGGCCCCCAGCACCGAAACCAGGCTGCAGGAACTGAAAGCGGCTGGAGACGAGGACGAGGGGGACGGGGAGGACGAGGAGGACGAGGAGGACGACGATGCTCTGGAGGCCACGGAGCTGGAGCTCTCCGAGAGTGGTGAGGCTCGCTCCCTGGCGCCTGCTTGGGGTGGCTGGGGCCAGCTCACGGGCTTCTGACTCCTGAGGAGGGAACAGCTGGGCACCCAGCAGGTGGAAGAGGGATGCTGTCCACTAAGCAGTTGGGTGAGAGGCACCCACGGTGGAGAAGCAGGTGCTGGGAGGGTGGGCGCACACAGGTGTCGCACAGTGAAGGACACCTGCGCCCGGCGTCAGCTGCTCTCATCGAGGGCGGGACCTGGAAAAGAAATAGCGGAGGTCTGGGGCTGGGGGAGACTGACCCACGGGCAGTCTCAGCTCAGGAGGCCTCGGCACAGGGACCAGCTCACATGGGGTGGCGGGCTTGGCTCTGCTACAGAGAACGAAGCCGACGCGTCCCCGCCACTGGAGGAGGATGAGGAGCTACGAGGCTGCCTGGGCCGGCAGAGGGTGAACAAGGTGAGGACCGCGGGCTGAGGACAGTGACCGTTCTGTGGTCACTGGTGCCATCCAGCCCCTGACGCCTCTGCCCCCGTCCTGGGCTGTGCCCACAGTGGAGCCGGCGAAACGACGTGGGAGAGACGCTGCTGCACCGAGCGTGCATCGAGGGCCAGCTGGGCCGCGTTCAAGACCTTGTGAGACAGGTAGGCACCCCCCTGCAGGCTGGGCCGCGCCCAGGACCTGGTGAGGCAGGTAGGCAACGCCCCCACAGACTGGGCTGTCTCCCCAGGGAACAGGGCAGGGCTGGAGGGCCAGAGCCAGAACTGGGGACCCTGTCCCTCCTTGTAGGGAGCATCTCTTTGTTCTGTGATCTGGGCCAGGCCAGGCTGAGGGGTGCGCCCGTGGCGCCTTCTGCAGGCTTCAGTGCCAGGGAAAGGCTAGGTTGGTGGGGGCACTCGGGGCCAGGCTCCTTCCCATTCTTGGTCACAGGGCCACCCCCTAAACCCTCGGGACTACTGTGGCTGGACACCCCTGCACGAGGCCTGCAACTACGGGCATCTGGGTGAGCATGGGACGGGGGTTCTGGCCTGTGATGGGGAGAGGGAATGTGTCCCTCCCGAGAGAGGGCCTGGGAGCCAGCTCATGCACCTGTCCGCAGACATCGTCCGTTTCCTGCTGGACCACGGGGCTGCGGTGGATGACCCAGGCGGCCAGGGCTGTGACGGCATCACACCCCTGCATGATGCCCTCAACTGTGGCCACTTTGAGGTGGCTGAGCTGCTCATCGAGCGAGGAGCATCTGTCACCCTCCGCACCAGGAAGGTGAGTGGACGCAGGCCAGGAGGGCGTGGGCAGCGGTGGGTGGAGTTAGTGCCACCAACCCTGCCCAACTGGTACCCCCAGGGCCACAACCCGCTGGAGACGCTGCAGCAGTGGGTGAAGCTATACGGCAAGGATTTGGACAGTGAGACGCAGGAGAAGGCAGCTGCCATGGGGAGGCTGCTCCAAGCGGCCTCCTTGGGTCGAGGTAAGCAGGGCCTCCTCTGCCCTTGGGGATTCCGCTCCTTAGCCTGAGAGTCTTGGGCCCAGGGTGGCGGTCATGTGCCAGGCACTGTCTCACAAGAGATTGCTCTCTCCGCAGCTCCCCACAGCTCCCAGGCTCCACAGACCCTCCCAAGTAACCATCTGTTTGACCCTGAGACCTCTCCTCCCTCAAGTCCTTGCCCAGGAACCCCAGAGGTCTGTGAAGCCAGCACCAGAGTGTCCCAGGGGCTGGCAGTGTCCACTGTGGCCAGACCTCGGAGGAGCAGGCACAAAGTGGCCAGCAGTAGCAGCTCAGAGGGCGAGGACAGTGCTGGCCCGTCCCAGCCCACCCAGAAGAGGCCCCGGCACGCCAGCCCATCACTGCAGACCAAGGCCCCGATGCCCGGGCCTGCCAGCGATAGGGAGGCAGCCACAACAAGTACCAGCTGGGCTGCCTACCGGGAGGCCATCCGTGGAGTGGGCAGTGCCCAGACCTGCCGCCTGGGCCCCAGTCCACTGCGAGGGCCCAGCGAGATTCCCATCCCCCAAGCGGCACTCATCCCTCAGGAGGAGTGCTTGGCCGGGGACTGGCTGGAGGAAGACTTCCCAATGAGCCCTGGTCACCGGGGCCGCTGCCCAGCCCGCCCCCAGAGCAGTGGGGATGGCGGCAGACACCGTGCCTCCGGCCCAGGCAGCGACACGGCACGCAGGCCCCGGGCCCAGGCCCGGCAGAGCCGGTTGCCCTATCTCGAGAGCTGGAGCACGCCGGTCAGAGCAGACAGAGCCAACAGCCAGGCCACAGAGCCTGCACGGAGCCCCGACGTCCCCAGGGTCGTGGCGCCCACTGGAGAAAACCCCACAACAGGCCACCTCCCGGTGGGTGCTCACACCTGGGGCAGAGTGCCACCCAGGCTGTGGGAGAGGACGGGCAGGGGCCTGTCTCTCCTGGCTTCAGCCCCTTCTTCCCTGCCCCCACCCCTAGGGTCAGGTCCTGCCCCCTCCCATCCGAGTCCGAGTTCGAGTTCAGGACAACCTCTTCCTCATTCCCGTTCCACACCGGTAAGGTGTCTCCTCCCGGCGCCCAGCTCGCTGTGCCTCCGTGGGCTCTGTGCTGGGGGTGGTGCCCGGGGGCAGTAGAGGGCCCTTGTTGAGATGAGACCTGTGATGAGAGCCCACCTGGCCCTATCCCTTGCCCCTGGGGGACTGCTTGCGGGGAGGTGCCGGCAGGCACGGGCTCAGGAAGGCCCCGAGTGGTCCGCCAGGCCCTGGGATCCCTAGGAGTGGCCCAGAGGTGCCCCGTTGTGCACGTCGCAGGCGGACAGAAGGAGAGGGAGGAGCTGCGCACCCCCAGGTGGCAGGGCAAGAACCTGCCTGTACTCAGCCTGCACCCGTGCCCGCACAGGGAGGCCCACTCCGTGGCCTGGCTGGCTGAGCAGGCCGCCCAGCGTCACTACCAGGCCTCCGGGCTGTTGCCTCGGCTCTCCCTGCAGAAAGAGGGGGCCCTGCTGGCCCCTCAGGACCCCATCCCCGACGTGCTGCAGAGCAACGAGGAGGTAAGTGGCCAGAGCCAGGGCCCTGAGCTGGGGGCGTCCTCTAGGACGGGTCGGGGCCACTCACCACTGCTGCTCGCCAGGTGTTGGCTGAGGTGACTTCGTGGGACCTCCCCCCACTGAGGGACCGCTACCGCCGGGCCTGCCAGACCCTGGAGCAAGGTAAGGGTCCAGGCAGCCCTGCGGAGACCTGGGCAGAGAACTAGACCAGGCCCACGGCCTTCAGTCTCAGGACCCCAGGCATTGACCGGGGTCCCCCCGCCACATCTGGCCTCAGGGTTTCCTCCCCTACCTAGCGGCCCCCTAGGGTGTAGGTAGTGAGGGCAGGAGGTGGCTCCATCTGGAGGTGGGTCAGCACCACGCACCCTGGCTCTGCAGCATGCCTTGGGGCCCCAGGAGCTGCCCTGGAGCTCATGCTGGAGCAGGGGGCGGGGTGCCGCCTGACTGGCCACCACTGACTCCCAGGGCAGGACAGGCGGAACCTGTCCTGGTGACACCATGTCCCTCCCCAGGGGAGCACCAGCAGGTGCTACAGGCCGTGGAGCACCAGGGCTCAGCCCCCACATTCAGTGCCTGCTCCCTGGCACTGCGCCAGGCCCAGCTCACGCCGCTGCTGCGGGCCCTGAAGCTGCACTCGGCACTCCGGGAGCTTCGCCTGGCCGGGAACCGGCTGGGGGATGGGTGTGTTGCTGAGCTGCTGGCCACCCTGGACACCGTGCCCGGCCTGACCCTCCTCGACCTGTCCTCTAACCACCTGGGCCCTGAAGGCCTGCGCCAGCTTGCTGCGGGCCTCCTGGGGCAGACCACCTTGCAGGTAAGAGGAACGGGGAACAGCAGCATCTGAGTGTCCACATCCAGCCCATCCCTGGTGGGGAGGTGCGGTTGAGAGCACTGGCCGGCGCCCAGATCCAGGTGGCAAACACCAGACCCTCTGGGGGCCTTGTGTCTCCCACAGAACTTGGAAGAGCTGGACTTGAGCATGAACCCCCTCGGGGATGGCTGTGGCCAGGCCCTGGCCTCCATCCTGCGGGCCTGCCCCGTGCTTTGCACCCTGCACCTCCAGGCCTGTGGCTTTGGCCCCGGCTTCTTCCTGAGCCATCAGGTGGCCCTGGGCAGTGCCTTCCAAGGTGAGCTGCTGGCACATCCACTCCCCGGCCCCAGGGGTTCAGAGAGCCTCAAACCAGGGCACCAGTTTGGCTCTCGGGAGCATGTGAGTGGACATGGGGGTGGCTTGCCTGGCCTGGGCAGCCCCCCAGGACCCAGACCCAGTCCCAGCTACATATACTGCAGGCCCAGCCCTGTTGCTCCCCGGCTCTGAGCATTCTGTTTGTGGGATACGATTCCACCCGCAGTCCCAGCACCAAGAGGCGGGAAACTGAGCATCCTCCAGGAGGTTTTCCACGGAGGCCTGAGCTAGGAAGTGGGGCTCAGAGCTGGGAGCGCAGCAGAGGGGAGGAGGGGCTGGGACTTGGGTGGTAGACGGAGTGCCCCCACCCAGCCCTGCCCCACCATGTGTGGGTGTACCAGTCTTGGGGCCACCCTGGCATGAGTAGGGACAGGTCGGGTACCCACAAGTGGTGGGAAGAAACTGAGCTCAGGAGTTTAGTGCTGCCCCCTCCCCAGCGTGAGACCCTGGGCCGAGACCCCATTTCCCAGTACATAGAACCTCGGAGACAGTGACAGCCTCCCAAGGGTCATGGGGGCTCTGGGCCAAGGCCTGGGGACAGGGAGGAACCTGATGGAGGTTCTGGCCTTCATATAGACACCAAGTGCCTGAAGACACTGTCCCTGTCCTACAATGGCCTGGGCCCCACTGCCCTGGGCCCGGTCCTGGGGAGCCTGCCGGCACACAGCCTCCTGCGCCTGGAGCTGAGCTCTGTGGTCACTGGCAAGAGTGACGTCGGCCTCACGGACCCTGTGGTTCACTACCTGAGCCAGGTACTCGCTCAAGGGGGCACTAAGCCAGAGGCACTTTGACCCCCAGGACTGGGGGCGGGGGAGCTGGGAGAGGGTGCAAGTTGGGAGAGAACAGGGGTGGGGAACTCTTTCTATAGACCTGCTCGCCTCGGGTTCCGAGGTCCTGGCCAACAGGAAAGGCGCCTGGGTGGCGCGGGTCTCCTGAGATCACGTCATGGTGTGCCAAGTATGAGCCACTCCTCTGGGTAGAAGCATCTCCTTCTGACCTGCAGACTTGGGGAGACGCCGCCCCCTCTGGCTTCGGGGGTCAGGCATGCTTCACTCCATCATTCTCAAGGGATGGGGGCGGTGTCTGGCGCCCTAGGTGTAGGGCCTCTACTGGGAGGCAGGGAGGGCAGGTGTCCCTCTCTGATGTCTAGGAAGGCTGCGTCCTGGAGCACCTGAGCCTGTCAGCAAACCACCTGGGCGACAAAGATGTGAGAGCTCTGAGCAGGTAACGCTGCCACTACCCTGCGGGTCTGGTCGCATAGCTGGGAGGCTGGGGCCTCACGACCTGCCTCCCTCGGGCTCTCACATCCTTCCGCTGGGTCCTCCTGTCACCCATGCGCCATGGCCTCTAGCTTCAGTGGCTCTCAGGAGTGTCTGGTGTCACCTGGGGCAGCTTCCCCTCATGACGGAAACTGACCCCCAGGCTTCTGCCCTGTCTCAGATGTCTCCCTCTCTGCCCCTCACTGGTCTCGCTGGACCTGTCTGCCAACCCTGAGGTCAGCAGTGCTGGCCTGGAGGAGCTCCTGTCTACCCTCCAAAAGCGGCCCCAAGGCCTCAGCTTCCTGGGCCTGTCAGGTGAGCTCTGGGTGTGGCGGCCGCAGCTGCCCAACTGGAGCTGGTGACACAGCCCCTGCTTGGGAACTTGCCTGAGGCCCAGGTGCCTCCTCTGAAGGGGCCATCCTGCCACTAGCCAGGCTGCAGAGTGGAGCTGGGGCCCCTGGGTGCTCAAGTGGAGGACAGTGCCCAGTATGCCCAGAGGCAGCTGCAAGCCTCACCCCTCAAACCACAGGGCGGGAGGAGCGTAGGCCTCTGCCTCCAGCGTGGTCAGCCCGACCCTCAAGACCATGGCTGGGGAACCCACTGCCGCAGGGACTTTTTCATTCCTATTGTCCAGAGGGAGGGAGGGGAGGTCAGCCTAGAGTGGCAATACCTGCCTCCGAGGGACCCTTCTGCTTCTGGCCAGGGCGCCCTGACCGTACCATCTAGGCCTGTGGCCTGACTTAGGTGGTTCTCTGGCCACACCTGTTGCAGGACCCCGTCTTGAGAACGACCCCAGAGAGGTGCATTGGGTGAACTGGTGCGTCCTGCTGGGCTGGGAGCAGGGCAGACCAGACTTGGCCCTCCAGGAGAACCAGGGCTGGGGGTGGATGTGCACACTGGGGACCCCTGGGTTCTTCCTGCTCCTCGCCTACTGCCCTACAGGGCCAGGCTGGTTCTTCAGGAAGGCCCTCCTGAAGGCAGGCTGGTGGGCGACCTACCCCTCACTCAGCTGTGGGGCCGCTACCCACACATCTGGCTTCCTGGCACCTGTAGGCTCTCACCAAGCCCCCTGCTGGGTACTCTGTGGTCTCTGAGGATTGAGCATTGGCAGTTCAGTGTTCTGAGACTCCCAAGAAGCCATGCTGGGTCCATCTTATGGACAGAGACATCATCAGACACTGTCAGAGGCACAGATGTGAATGCAGTGTCTCAGAGCTGACCTCCCTCCTGCCTGACCACTGGCTGTGGGAGGGGTCTGCAGTCCCAGGCAGCCTCTGGGAGAGCACCCTCCATCCTTGAGAATGATCTGGCCTCTCCTGGGCTTTACTCATGCCCCTCACTGCAGCCCTCGGGGCCTCAGGGGAAGTGCATATCGTCCCTAGGGCAACACTGGTAAAGAAAAAAGTCCTGTGAGACCCGAGACAAACCCCACTGGCTCCCGCGGGACTCCTGCTGCATCCTGCCAGGAGCAGCTCCCCAAGGCTGACTTCTGCCTCCCCTCTGCAGGCTGTGCTGTCCAGGGCCCCCTGGGCCTGGACCTCTGGGACAAGGTTGTGGCGCAGCTGCAGGAGCTGCAGCTGTGCACCAGATGTCTCTCCGCTGAGGACCGGAATGCCCTGCACCAGCTGTTGCCCAGCCAGCTGGGCCCCAAAGTGTGCACCCTGGACCAGGGCCCCAAGCTCTTCTTCAGGCACCTCTGACTGGCCAGCCCCATGGTGTGCCCTGCCCAGGCCTCTAATAAAGAAGCCACTGCTGCTTCCACCCCTCTCTGCTGTTGCTGCTTGGAAGGCAAGTGGGAGGTGGAAGGCAGGGTTGTAAAGCTTAGAGCCCACAGGAACTGAGGGTGTTACTGGAGCAGGTTCGTCTGCCCAGGAAACAGCGAGCCAAAACCCAGAGACCAAGGTTTGCAGCAGAGGAAGGATTTATTCACAAGGCAGCCAAGCAAGGTGATGGCAGGACAGGTCTCATATTTGCTTCCTCAAAGGCGAGGGGCTTGCGACATTACAGTATAAAGAAACAGGTTGGGGGGATTCCCTGGTGATTAGGACTCTGCACTTTCACAGCCAATGGCTAGATTCGATCCCTGGTAGGGGAATTAAGATCCCACAAGCCTCAGTGCCCCCCACAAAAAGCAGGATGATTTTAGGTGTGGGGAGAGAACCTTGGAGGCAGGGAAGAGGTGAGATCATCTGTTCTGCAGAGGCACATCTGAATTACTTGCTTCTTAATGGCACACGTTAAAAATGGTGGCACATGATGGGGTGGAGCTCTGAAGGCAAGAGGTCATTCGCTGGACCCCGGAGCAGGGCCAGTTTTAGCGTCGTGCATGCAAGCTTTTGTATCAACAATGAAAGCAACCTCGATCCGTGAAGACAGGCTACAAATGGAGGGCCTGCGGGAAGGGCTACCCACTCCAGTATTCTGGCCTGGAGAATTCCATGGACTGCATAGTCGGAAGGGCGGCAAACCTTCACACAGTTAACTTGCAGTGTTACTTCAGTTTCTTATATGTGTGTATGCACACGTTATTTTTCGGATTCTTTGCCATTATAGGTTATTACAAGAGACTGCATAATTCCCCACGCTATACAGTAGGTCCTTGTTTACCGCGGGCTTCTTATCAAGCGGTAAGGCAAGCTCTAAGGTTTCTGTTACCAGTTTCTGTTAACCCTGTGGGGCGGTTTCAAGGGCAGAGCTGGCCGCTTAGAGGCCCTCTAGGGGAACGCAAAGCCACTTATCCGCAGCTTCCTTCCCTCTGTCCCAGGGACAGACTCACCCGCAGCCTCAGCTCTCAGGGGGCGGGACGTAGCCAGCGCGCAGGCGCAGACGGCGGGGCCTGGCGCAGGTGTAGCGTGCGCATGCGCAGGCGGCGGGGCCTGGCGCGCAGGCGCGGGAGCAGACGTCAGGTGCGCCCCGCCCTCGCGCCGTCGCTGGGACCTGCGAGGCGGTCCAGGTATTCCGGGCAAGGGACGGGCGGAAAAGGCGGTCTGACCAAAACCCACCGTCTTCGCCACGCCGCGGAGGGTCCTCTGCATCCCTGCTCCTCGGTGCCCTCTCGGAGTTCTGTGTCCCGGGCCCCCGGGTCTCCTGGCTCCTTCCGGGGTCTGAGGCCGTCTCCCGGGCCTGCGCGCCCTGCGCTCGCCGGGCTTTCTCTGGGAGCTCGCCGCCCTGCTCGTGCAGGGTGACGATGCTCAGCGTGTGGCCGCGGAGCTCCCCTTTCGTGGCTGCTGGGGTCCCGCTGTAGGGCCACAGCCGAGCCCCTGATTGCTCCTGGCCGTCCCACCGCCTCACGGTTGCTGAGCGGTCTGTGTGTCCCTGCCCCGCCCCCGCCGCGCCCAGCTGAACTCCTAGCCTCGTCCCCCAGGCCTCATCCCGCCTTCCCGCTGCACTGCCTCTGCGCCGGGTCCCGGGGCTCAGCATAGGCTGTCTTTTCGCTACCTTGGTTCACCCTCACCCATTTCCAGTGGGGCGCCACCCACCCGCTCAGTGCCACAGGCTCAGGCTGCCCGTCCGGGCCTCTCCCCTGACCTCCAGGCGCCTCTGCAGCCTCCTTGGAGCCTGCGGAGCTTCTCAAAGCCCACACGTTCAAACCGTAGTACACCCACCTACTCTCTACACCTACTCTGTTTACCGTCTCCGTGTCAGCTCATCTGACGGTCATGGTGCCTTTGGTCTGAAAATAAGGATGTCGTTCTTGAGTCGTTTTTAATTTTTACACATTTTAAAATTCTCCATTGCACCTGGTGGGTCCATCTCCAAAGCACGTCTGAACCTCGCCCCAGCCACTGCATCAACTTCTCAAGTGAGCAGGGCTCCTGCTTCCACTGTCTGCTCAGCTCACTGCCCATCTGGGTCCCCGAGGACTTGTCTCCAATTGTCCAGTGACTCCAGCTCGCTGCACCAGGATAAGCCCAGACTCCTCTTGCCTGTGAGTGGTGCGTCCTTTGACAAACCACCCCCCGACACACACTCCCCTCTGCCTCTATCATCCTCCGGACTGTCCTCACAGAAAGTTCACCCCAACCCCCCTTGGTCTGCTCCTCCAAATTTATTCTTGTGTGAAGATATGCTCAGGATTGTCTTTTAAGAGGTTGTGTCGTGTGTTCTCTTCTGCAGGTCACTCCTCCAGTGGCTGCCGCATCTTCCTCTCTTTCCTGGTCACCTGACTCAGAGCCGGCAGGATGTTTCACGGGATCCCAGCCACTCCTGGCATGGGAGGTGAGTATGGTCCATGATGGGCCCAGGGACCCAGACGGCCGAGGCTTTCAACCTGCAGAGGCCAGGGGTTGCCGGCAGGCTATAACGTCTGACACAACAAGGTCCCAGGGGGTAGCCAGGGGCCCAAAGACCTCCTCCAAGTGGGGTCAGCTGGACGCAGAGATGACAGCTGTAGTGTGCCTGGACTTCAGGGTGTCTCAAGTATCCCGGAGTCCCCAGGCCAGGAGGATGGTTGCAAAGCATGTGACAGACATTGTGTACCCACAACCACATCATAAGTAAGTTGTGGTCACTCAGCTATAGGGGCAGTAGCTGAGCAACAGGAGTGGAATGGAGCACCAGGCCTAGCATGCAGCCCCTGAACCCAGAGGCCTGTGCTCTGCTCGGGTCCCCCTCAGAGTGAGGGGGGCCTATGTTCTGCTCAGGTCCCCTGCAGACTAAGAGGGGCTGGGACTGAAGTTCCTACGGCCAGGGTGGTGGCCAGGCTCGCTGGGGTGACTTTCCACTCTGCCTGTTCTGTCGCAGCCCCTGGAAACAAGCCGGAGCTGTATGAGGTGAGTGGTGGGCACCCTCCTGGCCATGTCAACTGTGGTTCTCATCTGCGTGGTCCTCACTGGGGCCCCGCAGCCTCACTGGTGCTGCTGGCCGACCCTCCGCCTGGTCTCCCGACAGGAAGTGAAGCTGTACAAGAACGCCCGTGAGCGGGAGAAGTGAGTCCAGCCCCAGGCTGCCTGCCTCCCCCACCCTGGGGATCTTCCCAGGGAAACAGGTCCCCAGAAGCCTCTGCTCGGGGTGGGGTGAGGAGGCGGCCAGACCAAGAGCTCCACCTCAGTGGCACCCAGGCAGGGCTGGCAGGTGTGCTCGGGCCCTCAGCTTCCTGCCTGGGCAGCCACGCCTGAAGTCTGCGCCCCCTCAGGTACGACAACATGGCGGAGCTGTTTGCGGTGGTGAAGACGATGCAAGCCCTGGAGAAGGCGTACATCAAGGACTGCGTCACCCCCAACGAGTGAGAGCCCACCTCCCTGCACCGCTGGCCCAGCCTCGGAAGCTCAGCTCTGGCCTCCCGGGCCAGGTGCTCAGTGGGGAGGGAGGGTGGGCAGTCCGGGGGCAGTGCCCACGTGGGTGCGGCTGCGCCCAGCTTTCTCCAGGGTTCTGGCCCCGCCCCGCTCCCCGGGACCTCATCAGTGAGAACGCTTTGAAGGAGAGCTGGGGGCTCGGGCAGTCAGTCCGTGGGGAGCTGCTGGCCAGGCCTGGCAGCCCGGAGGTATGTGGGGTCTTTGTCTAGTGCGGTCGTGCCCCGCAGCAGCACTGTGAGCTGTCCATGTGGGGGCATAGCCAACACAGCCCAGGAAACAGGCTCAGGGACCTGGCTGGGACCTGCGGAGCCAACTTGCAAAGTCCAGACTGGTCCTCTGTAGCAGCCACATTTGGGGCATTACCCCACCCCACCCCCTGCACCTTTCAAAGCTTCATGAGGAAGCCTCTGCCCCCATGGCCGGTCTCTGGCCCTTAACGTCTTGTCCATGCGAGCTGCCCTGTGTCTGGAAGAGCAGAGGATAATTAGAAGGGACCCAGAGGCGCTGGCCTGGCACTGCGGGCAGCAGCCTGGCCTCTTCCCCCAGGTACACCGCAGCCTGCTCCCGACTCCTGGTCCAGTACAAGGCGGCCTTCCGGCAGGTCCAGGGCTCAGAAATCAGCTCCATTGATGAATTCTGCCGCAAGTTTCGCGTGAGTGAGCGACTCCTTCACCCCGAGGGACGGGGGCAGGCGTAGGGGCCCCGGGGCTGCGGCCGGGCTGCCCTGTGAGGCCCAGCCGTGATCCTCCCCTCAGCTGGACTGCCCACTGGCTATGGAGAGGATCAAGGAGGACCGGCCCATCACCATCAAGGACGACAAAGGCAACCTGAACCGCTGCATAGCGGACGTGGTCTCGGTGCGGGCCCTGTGCGCATGCCCCGAACCGCCGCGGGGGTCCACGGGGCGGGGGCTGGGGGGCCACCGCGAGGCTCCGCCCCGTCCCAGGCCTACGTGGGTCGTGTCCTGCATTCCTACCCAGTAGCCCCCTGGCTGTAGGAATGGGTGGGGGGGGCGGGGGGGGGGGGGTGGGGGGAGGCCCAAGTGATCCTCCAGCTAAGGCGAGCAAGGGGCTGGGTGGGGCGGCCCCAGGCCCCTCTCTGCAGAGGAACCAGGGTGTCGGGGGTCTGAGCCGGGGGTCCGGGAAGTCACACGCACACACACTCGCTCCCAGCTCTTTATCACGGTGATGGACAAGCTGCGCCTGGAGATCCGAGCCATGGACGAGGTGCGGCCCTGGGCAGGGGGAAGAGGGAAGGGGAGGTTCTGAGGAGCCGGGCTCAGCGGGGCGGGACCCAGCGGGCGCTGTTCCCTTAGATCCAGCCTGACCTGCGGGAGCTGATGGAGACCATGCACCGCATGAGCCACCTGCCCCCTGACTTCGAGGGCCGCCAGACGGTCAGCCAGTGGTGAGTGCTTGTCGCTTTCCAGGGCCCGCAACCCTAGCCCCAGCCCCCTCCCCTGTGCACACACCCCCTGGGTCTATAGCTACAAACACGCGTGCACGAACGCTCTGGCCCCATAGTCCTTCCCTCCACATACACATATATACATACACAAACACACACACGCACACACTGCAGCCCCATAGCCCTCCCTCTCCACCACTGCACACACACGCGAGTGCTATAGCCTTACCCCCCAGACACCGCCCCCCACCCCAAGCCCCATAACCTTACACACACACACCCCCCAGCCCCATAGCCCTCCCCCTCCACCACCACACACACAGGCAGGCGCTGTACCCTGTGCCCTGCAGGCTGCAGACCCTGAGTGGCATGTCGGCCTCAGATGAGCTGGATGACTCCCAGGTGCGCCAGATGCTCTTCGACCTGGAGTCGGCCTACAACGCCTTCAACCGCTTCCTGCATGCCTGAGCCCTGGCTCCCCAGGCCCGCCTTCTGCCATGGTTCCTGCTTCCCCGGACACCTGCTTTCCACGACCACCCGTCTGTCTGTTCATGGCGTCTGGAGTCCCCTCTTCCCAATAAAGCTGTTTTCTGACCTGCTGCTGAGGGCACTCCTCCCTCTCCAGCCCTTCCCTGTCTGTCCTCTCGGCCCTGGGAGCAGGCATTGACCTCTCTGGTGGGCACAGTCTGACACACAGGCAGGGCTGAGTAAATCTGCCGGCCACAGCCACCCCCAGTCTGAGAGCAGGAGACTGTGCTGCCTGGGCTTGGCGGTCTGGCCACAGCCCCAGCAGTATCTCCCGGCCCTGGAGACGGGCAGCTGGGGCAGGCTCACACCTTTGCAGCAGGACCTGTCCTCGTGCAGGGCTCACTGGAGTCCCAGCTGACAGCTGCCAAGGGCAGTCCTCACCCAGGAGCAGTGGACAGCTCGGAACCCCTGGACTGGCCTCACCCAAAGCCTGGTGGGGAAGCACCCCCTGCTCCCTGTGCCTGCTCCAGGGCCTCAGGCCTGTGCTGTTCACATCCGTGCCCTTCAGACAGACAGCAACAAACCAGAGACCAAGGCTCTGGGTGCCAAGGTGGGTTAGTCTCAGCACCTATGGCGTTGGGACTAGGGACAGGCCAGTTTTACTGTAACATTTTCTTAGTGGTTCTTCTTCGTATATGGCTTCTAAAGGCAACAAGGTAAAGTGGTGTTTCGAGGGGGCAGTGTGGAGGTGCGCTTCCTGTGGACTCAGCATGAGCAGAGGATGAGGGGAATGAGCAAGGTTGCTGGAAAAGGAGGAGAGGGGTGCAGGAAGACAGGCGGGGTGGCGACTGGCCAGTGAGGGCTTAGGATTGTACCCAGGAGTCCTGGATGCCAGCAAGGCTCTCAGAGCCATGTGTATGTGTTGGGGGGAGCAGAGCTCACGCATGTGTGTGTGTGTCTCTGTGTGAGAGCAGGGTGGCAGCTGGGGGGCTGACGTTGTGAGTGTGGACTGTGCTGTGTGTGGTGCCCACAGTCTCTGCTGCGGGTCCAGAGACAGCAGTGGGGAGAGAACTCAGGAATTGCACTCGGGCTTGAGTCTGGGGACGCCCGAGACTAGATTGGCCTTCAGGGCTCCTCCCAGTGACCTTGTGAGAGTGGGTGAGCCTTAGCCCCAAAGCCCTGCTGTCTAGGGAGCCCAAGGGGCAGAGGGCCAGGGAGGTCCTTGGGGTCTCATTGCCTCCACTCGTCTCCAGAACCCTTCTCACAGGCCCCCACTACTCCTGCCACCTCCACCTACCATTCTGGATTCTGAAAACTCTAGAGACCTCTAAGTGTGAAGAGTCAGTTCAGTTTGGTCGCTCAGTCGTGTCCGACTCTTTGCAACCCCATGGACTTGTTAACTACAAATTGGTACTTACAAGAAAATTGCCAACGACTGAAGAGCAAAGGCATTTGCCATCTGCCTCTACAGAGATTGAACCCCATGCCCTATAGCTGTAGACCTTCAACACCCCCCGAGAGAGTTCAGGGTGGAGGGAGGCACTCTGTGCTCCAGAGAATCTGGTGGGACTGGTCTTTAGATAGTTGGATGTTTTTAGGAACAGATTTTATTATCTCAGTCCTTGCATCTCCTCACATCCAGAGAAGCACTAAATAAATTCCTTCATGGTGACATCAGATCCTCATGATTAACAAAAAACCTTTTGTAAAATGAGTGCTTCATAGTATTGAACTCCCCCTTCATCAATATTGACTTTCCCCCACTGCCACTTTGGAGCAGTCTCTCAGAGCTGAGATGCTGCCTCCTGGGCTGCAGTCCTCATTTTGCTCCAAATAAAACTTGATCGCAACTCTTAAGTTGTACATCTTTTTTTGTTTTGTTTTGTTTTTTTATGTCAACAGAGTGCAGCACGCCAGGCCTCCCTGTCCATCACCAACTCCTGGAGTTTACTCAAACTCATGTCCATTGAGTTGGTGATGCCATCCAACCATCTCATCGTCCATGGTCCCCTTCTCCTGTCTTCGATCTTTGCCAGCATCAGGGTCTTTGCTGATGAGTCAGTTTGTCGCATCATGTGGCCAAAGTATTGGAGTTTCAGCTTCAGCATCAGTCCTTCCAATGAATATTCAGGACTGATTTCCTTTAGGATGCACTGGTTGGATCTCCTTGCAGTCCAAGGGACTCTCAGGAGTCTTCTCCAACACCACAGTTCGAAAGCATCAATTCGGCGCTCAGCTTTCTTTGTAGTCCAACTCTCACATCCATACATGACTACTGGAAAAACCATAGCCTTGACTAGATGGACCTTTGTTGGCAAAGTAATGTCTCTGCTTTTTAATATCCTGTCTAGTTTGGTCATAACTTTTCTCCCAAGGAGTAAGTGTCTTTTAATTTCATGGCTGCAGTCACCATCTGCAGTGATTTTGGAGCCCCAAAAAATAAAGTCTGCCACTGAAATAAAGTCTGTCACTGTTTCCCCATCTATTTGCCATGAAGAGATGGGACCAGATGCTATGATCTTACTTTTCTCAATGTTGAGCTTTAAGCCAACTTTTTCACTCTCCTCTTTGACTTTCATCAAGAGGCTCTTTAGTTCTTCTTCACTTTCTGCCATAAGGTCGGTGTCATCTGCATATCTGAGGTTATTGATATTTCTCCCAGCAATCTTGATTCCAGCTTGTGCTTCCTCCAGCCCAGCATTTCTCATGATGTACTCCATATAAGTTAAACAAGCAGAGTGACAATATACAGCCCTGACGTACTCCTTTTCCTATTTGGAACCAGTCTGTTGTTCCATGTCCATTTCGAACTGTTGCTTCGTGACCTGCACACAGATTTCTCAAGAGGCAGGTCAGGTGGTCTGGTATTCCCATCTCTTTCAGAATTTTCCACAGTTTGTTGTGCTCCACACAGTCAATAAAGCAAAAATAGATGTTTTTCTGGAACTCTCTTGCTTTTTCCATGATCCAGCGGATGTTGGCAATCTGATCTCTGGTATCCTCTACCTTTTCTAAATCCAGCTTGAACATCTGGAAGTTCACAGTTCACATATTGTTGAAGCCTGGCTTGGAGAATTTTGAACATTAATCCCATGGATGGAGGAGCCTGGTAGGCTGCAGTCCATGGGGTCGCTAAGAGTCGGACACGACTGAGTGACTTCCCTTTCACTTTTCACTTTCATGCATTGGAGAAGGAAATGGCACCCCACTCCAGTGTTCTTGCCTGGAGAATCCCAGGGACAGGGGAGCCTGGTGGGCTGCCATCTATGGGGTCGCACAGAGTCGGACACGACTGAAGCGACTTAGCAGCAGCAGCAGCAGCAGGGTGTGAGATGAATGCAGTCGTGCAGTAGTTTGACCATTCTTTGGAGAAGGAAAAGGCAACGCACTCCAGTCCATGGGATTGCAAAGAGTAGGATGTGACCGAGCAACTTTCACTCACTCACTCGAGCATTCTTTGGCATTACCTTTCTTTGGGATTGGAATGAAAACTGACCTTTTCCAGTCCTGTGGCCACTGCTGAGTTTTCCAAATTTGCTGGCATATAGAGTGCAGCACTTTCACAGCATCATCTTTTAGGATTTGGAATAGCTCAACTGGAATTCCATCACCTCCACTAGTTTTGTTCGTAGCGAAGCCTCCTAAGGCCCACTTGACTTCACATTCCAGGATGTCTGGCTCTGGATCACACCATCATGATTATCTGGGTCATGAAGATCTTTTTTGTGTAGTTCTTCTGTGTATTCTTGCCACCTCTTCTTAATATTTTCTGCTACTGTTAGGTCCATAGCATTTCTGTCCTTTATTGAGCCCATCTTTGCATGAAATGTTCCCTTGGTATCTCTAATTTTCTTGAAGAGCTCTCTAGTCTTTCCCGTTCTATTGTTTTACTCTATTTCTTTGCACTGGTCACTGAGGAAGGCTTTCTTTTTTCACCTTGCTGTTCTTTGGAACTCTGCATTCAAATGGGTATATCTATCCTTTTCTCCTTTGCTTTTCGTTTCTCTTCTTTTCACAGCTATTTGTAAGGCTTCCTCAGACAGCCATTTTGCTTTTTTGCATTTCTTTTTCTTGGGGATGGTCTTGATCCCTGTCTCCTGTACAGTGTCACAAACCTCATTCCATAGTTCATCAGGCACTCTATCTATCAGATCTAGTCCCTTAAATCTACTTCTCACTTCCACTGTACAATTGTAAGGGATTTGATTTAGGTCGTACCTGAATTGTCTAGTGGTTTTCCCCACTTTGTTCATTTTAAGTCTGAATTTGGCAATAAGGAGTTCATGATCTGAGCCACAGTCAGCTCCTGGTCTTGTTAACATAGGAACCTGGAATGTTAGGTCCATGAATCATGCAAATTGGAAGTGGTCAAACAGGAGATGGCAAGAGTAAACGTTGACATTTTAGGAATCAGTGAATTAAAATGGACTGGAATGGGTGAATTTAACTCAGATGACCATTATATCTACTACTGTGGGCAAGAATCCCTTATAAGAAAGGGAGTAACCCTCATAGTCAACAAAAGACTCCAAAATGCAGTACCTGGATCAAATCTCAAAAATGACAGAATGCTCTGTTTCCAAGGCAAACCATTCAATATCACAGTAATCCAAGTCTATGCCCTGACCAGTAATGCTGAAGTTGAACTGTTCTATGAAGACCTACAAGACCTAGAACTAACACCCCCAAAACCATGTCCTTTTCATTATAGGGGACTGTAATGCAAAAATAGGAAGTCAAGAAACACCTGGAGTAATAGGCAAATTTGGCCTTGGAGTACAGAAAGAAGCAGGGCACAGGCTAATAGAGTTTTGCCAAGAGAACGCACTGGTCATAGCAAACACCCTCTTCCAACAGCACAAGAGAAGACTCTACACATGGACATCACCAGATGGTCAACACCGAAATCAGGTTGATTATACTCCTTGCAGCCAAAGATGGAGAATGATGATCCAGACCACATTTTAAAAATGTCTAGAGCACATTATATCTCCATCCAGGGATGGGCTCTAGGGCTGCTGTGAATATCATGCAGTGAACAAGGGCGTCTGGTGCTTGCTGGATGGGCTGATGCAGGAGGGACCTGGGGGTCCGCCCAGCACTGGGCGGGGGACAGGCAGGTGTGCAGGGAAGCTGCTGACATGTTCTGGCAGCCCTGGGCTAGGAAGGCAGGGCTGGGGCAAACATGAAGCAGAGAAATGTGGGCCCACGTAGAGGGGTGCTGAGGCCCGGAGGCCTGCCAGTGGGCTCAGGCCTGCACACGGGACCTGGGGGGCTGATCAGACGTGAGCTGAGACCTCTTCCCTGAAGCTGTCCAGGCCCGAAGACTGCAGGATGAGGTGGCTCAGCTCCGGCCAGCCCAATGGCCGTGGCACGGTGGGATAGGAAAAGGGATAGTTAGAGCCCGTGGACTTCACAACTGTGTGAGGGGGGCCTGCATCTTTCCAGCTTCCTTCCTAATTGACCCAGGGGTCCAGGAACCCTCAGGTTCTTCTCAAGCCCGCCACTTCCCCATACCCCCTCAGGGCCCACCAAGATTCCCCTGCAGTGAGGGAGGGGCAGGACTGTGCCTGAACTCAGCCCTTGGCTCCTGCTCAGCCAGGTGCCCTGCCCTGGGTGGCAGGGGACACTGGGACAGAGTCCGGAGGCCTGGGCTCCCAGCTGTCTTGGAGCTTCTCCTCCCCAACCCCAACCACACCCCACAGAGGGGTCTGTCCAATCAGGTATGGAAGGGGCCACCTAAACACTCCCTCTAGAAGGCAAGGCTGCCCTGAGACCTGCCTGGGCGGAGGCGACTGGCTCCCTGGGGTCTGCCCCTTTCCCCAGATTGCCAACTAGGCAGAGATAAGGCCTAGGGGTTCAAAGGCCGGAGTGAGAGCCCGCAGGGAGGGTCAGGGCTGGGAGCCACGCTTCCCCCCACCCCCAAGCCCCTTCCCAGGTGGAGTGCTCAATGCCCAGGGCAGAGGCCTGGCTCCTGTTCCCTTCTGTTTATGTGGCACTTTGGCCATTTCCTGGGGATTTTCCCTGGAGGCCGTAGAGGGAGTGTGACTCAGCACCTTATCTCAGTTCCCTCTGATTCTGTTGTGGAATCTGGAGTCAAAAACACGCCTCGGAGGACACTCAGGACAGTGGAGTACAGTTTACTACGCCAGCAGGTCCAACGGGGATCAGTTCCCAACAAGGATCCTGATGTTTCTGAGAGGCCCCGTTTCGTACCCCCCACTATGTGACTGGTTACATGTTAGCAACCTCTTTGTTGCGTGTGATTGAGTTTTACAACAAGTAGGTGCTGGGAGAACCAACGATGAAGGTTGAAGGGGGAACAATGACTATACACCAGGGGGTATCTCCGCGGGTAACCTAACAGGCAGCCTGGCCTCCACTAGTCTCCCTTTGTCACGTGTAGGGAGGGAGGCCTCCAGGAGACCTGGTTTTCACTAGCAATGGTGTCCTCACTCTTGGGCAGGGTTCAGGCCCAGGTCACATCCTGTCTTTAAGATGGATGACAGGCTTCAAGATGCAGTCTCTCCTCTTTCCTCACATGGGCCCCAGCAAGTCCACCCTGAGAATTCCAACACAGCTCAGGATCCACACCCCCACCCCCAGCCAGGGCTCTCTGCAGTGTCTGAGCTGCCTTGAGGGGGAAGATAGTGCGGTGGGGGGGAGGGGAGGGGGCAGAGTTGTACTGGAGCTCTCTGGTGGGGTGGGGGACAGCCCCGGTGGTCTCCTGGAACCTCTGCCCCAGATGCCCTTGGCTTGGAGGCAGCCCCTAGCGAGAGGGCCACAGGAAGCAAACCCGGACAGAAACCGAGTTCCCGTAAAACCAAGTTCCTCTGCCAAGTCTACGCTTAACCTCTCTACACAAAATGTTATTCCCTTTTTTGTCCGATACCTGTTCTCAAGATTGAGAAGTTAAAAAAGGAGGGGCAGGGATGGAAAATGAACTGCACCCTGTAGGGCCCTTCCCAGAAAAATCCTTTCCAGGTCCTCCATTTCTCCTTGTAGGAAACAGGCTTCCTTCAGTCCCCTAAAACCTCTCCTGAATTCCAAAGGTCAGGTTCAAATGGTTGCTAATCTGGGAAGGGCAGGACACAGAAACCAGGGAGGGGCGGTTGAGAAACTACAGCCTTGGGGCAGGGTCTCTTGAGCTTTTCGGCCAGGACTAAGGTCCCAGCCTAACAGGTGCCCAGGGCACCACCGCTACCTCTCCACCAACCAATTATGAGAAAGCCCTCTCCCCAAATTCTGCCTATTGCAGACTCCCCCCAAAGCCATCCAGAGATTTAAGGGATTTTGAACATGAGTCACCTGTTCTTGCTTGGCACCACAATAAACCTTTCTCTGCTGCAAGCCTCAACCTCACCATGTGTCGGGCACACAGACCTGCGTTCAGTAACAAGACCTTTGAAGAAGCAGAGGGGTGAGCCAGGCCCATCCACCCAGAGACCCTGGCCTGCCAGAGTCCAGCTCCAGCAGCCAGGGATTCAACCTGAAGGGGTGGGCGGTGTCAGCGAGAGAAACTGAGGCAGCCTCTCATTTTTCTTGGACTGCCTGTTTATTTCAAGCTTATGATTCTCTTTTATACTTTTACAAAAGCATTAGGTCAGAGGTTTGATATTTTTAGTTCCCATTGACCCAGATTTATTTTTCTCAAAAAATCATTGTTGCCCCTCAAAAGGAGTTCCTCCCTCAGTGATTCTCTTATCTACTTTTTCTCAAGTGTCGTTGTGAATACACTGTAACTCATGCTAATGTCTGGGCTGCATACCACATTCCTCAGTTTCTTTCTTATCTAAGCCCTGTTTGCCCCTAGTGTCCTAAGCTCACTATTTCTTAGAAAGGGCTTCTAGCTAATACTACCTCTAAAGTCCCTAATTTCTATAAGCTATAGTAGAATATGCTAACATTACAGCAATCCTTGTATCTTTAGCTTCTAACTATTTTAATTATTCCTAAGCCCTAAATTCAGCAAACTCCTTTGCCATAAACACTTTTCTCACAAATGGCCTTCAGACAGCAATCCCTCCCATGGTCTCAAGCTGCGGCCTGTGTGCTCACCCTGGAACACTTTTTTGTAAAAGTCCTTGAACAAATGTCAGTGATTAACTTTATGAATTATTCTTTGAGCACAGCTGCAGAAGGCTTTATGCCTTCTTATGCTCCTCTCAAAAACAATAAGCACCTTAATATTCTCTTCAGTCAACTCAGCCGAGGAAAGGAAGAAACAAGTCAGAATCACAAAGCCTAACTCCTTCATTCCGGGTCCGTGCCTACGGAACAAAGGGAGGGGGTTTAGGGCCGTGCCTCCGTTTTGTCAGTAATGCCTAACACGGCTCCCGACATCTCCCCCTTTTTTATTTTTTAGAGCGTAGGTATGAAACTCAGTAGATAGAGCAGAAACATTTCTGCTGAGTATTCTGAAAAGGCACAAGGCTATTACACAAATCAGAACTAACAGGCATAAGCACATGGCCGCATTAATCATTCTTGTAGAAAAGGATCCATGGGAAAGATACCCCTCCAGATTTTCAAAGAGGGAATTAGAAAGCCATTGAGAGGAAAAGGACTGGAGTTTCAGCTTTAGCATCATTCCTTCCAAAGAAATCCCAGGGCTGATCTCCTTCAGAATGGACTGGTTGGATCTCCTTGCAGTCCAAGGGACTCTCAAGAGTCTTCTCCAACACCACAGTTCAAAAGCATCAATTCTTCGGCATTCAGCTTTCTTCACAGTCCAACTCTCACACCTATACATGACCACTGGAAAAACCATAGCCTTGACTAGACGGACGGGAGATGGTGATGGGCAGGGAGGCCTGGCGTGCTGCGATTCATGGGGTCGCAAAGAGTCGGACACAACTGAGCGCCTGAACTGAACTGAACTGAGAGGAAAAGTCAGACTCCGCCTGCTTCATATCTTGATGTAATTTAGAGATATCAATACTAAAATCTGAATGATTCCAGATGCCTAAAATATGATTCTTAATGCGTTCCCAAGAATGCATGGACTCATTCACTTGTAGAGTGGTAACGCACATCCATTTAAATTCAGCATGGCACCTTACAGATAATTTAATTTTTAAGTTTGTAATTTCTTGCCCCATAAGCAGAATTGCTTATTCTAAAGCATTGACCCTATTTTCTATTTTCTTATCTATAATTTCCTGCATAGTAAGAGCTATGGAGACATTTTTGGACAGGGCAACAGCAGAAACCGTGACTGATGCAATTATGGCAATCAAGGCAGTTATTCCCACAACCAGAGCTGCAATAAATCTCTTAGGTTGAGAAATTAAGCCATTAAAATCATATAAAACTTTCAATGCATAATCATCAACCATTGTCCCCCTAATTTCACAGGAACCATCAAATATGGTGGTTGTTTCACAATCATCACAGCCTTATAATTATTATAATCATTCCCATCAACACAATTTGATATAAAACAATTCACACATATATCACTGTAAACAGTTCCGCCTTCAGAAACTTCCAAATCACTCTGATTTCTGGCCAATAAAAAGGCATAGGGAGAATGTACACACGCCCGTACAATGTATCTTTGTTCTTTTAAAGGTCTATATAAAACCACAGGTGCCGCAGCAGCCAACGCTTTCCATAACTCAGGCTGCATGGGACCCGTTCCATCAAAGCTCACTAGAGGAGGAACCCATCCGTTAGCATGCCACCTAGTAATTACTAAAGGCATAGGGAGAAATGAATTATCCCATGTGGACCTATAGGGTTCCACATAAATCAAGCCCCACTGTTGATTCGAATGATAGGGGCACCCCCATTCAGTCAGCGGAGAAGGCAATGGCACCCCACTCCAGTACTCTTGCCTGGAAAATCCCATGGATGGAGGAGCCTGGTGGGCTGCAGTCCATGGGGTTGTTAAGAGTCGGGCACAACTGAGCAACTTCACTTTCAGTTTTCACTTTCATGCATTGCAGAAGGAAATGGCAACCCACTCCAGCGGTTCTTGCCTGGAGAATCCCAGGGATGGAGGAGCCTAGTGGGCTGCCGTCTATGGGTCACACAGAGTCGGACATGACTGAAGCGACTTAGCAGCAGCAGCAGCAGCAGGATTCAGTCAGAAAATGTCTGGTGGAAGCAATGGGAATAGATAACTTTATGCCGTATATGCATTCTTCCCAACAAGGAAAGCCAGAAATTCTGCTTATGCTTTCCCAGGCCTGTAGTCCTTGTTCATCAGAGTCCGAAGTGGAGAGTGCACAGCTCGGATAGTCCTTTAAATGAGGGGCTGCCTTTTTTAAGGCATCAAATAGTCTTTCTTGCGCCCCCGGCATTAGCAGCTGTAAAGACCAAAAGTCTCTCGTGCCATCTCTTCTTGGAGAATCAGTAAGCATGCCTTTCAAGGAAGTGCTAACGCATCCATTCAAAACCGGAGTTGATCCTTGTAAAGAGGAAGGTATGGCAAAGCAAATAGGTGGATAAACAGACACGCCTGAAAAATTGAAGGAAGTGCTGACCACTGATTTAACATTATTAGGATAGATGGAAGCCCCGTCCAAAAGAAGAGTATCATTAACAAAAACACGAATGGGCTCATTAATCCAATCAACAGGCTGAAAAGAAGGTGGACCCCTCGTCCAAGGTAAGGAGCAATGGCTGCGCTTTGCTGGAGCAGCCGTGAAGAGATACCCCACGCCCAAGGTAAGAGAAACCCAAGTAAGACGGTAGGTGTTGCAAGAGGGCATCAGAGGGCAAACACACTGAAACCATACGCACAGAAAACTAGTCAGTCTAATCACACTAGGACCACAGCCTTGTCTAACTCAATGAAACTAAGCCATGCCCGTGGGGCAACCCGAGATGGGTGGGTCATGGTGGAGAGATCTGACAGAATGTGGTCCACTGGAGAAGGGAATGGCAAACCACTTCAGTATTCTTGCCTTGAGAACCCCATGAACAGTATGAAAAGGCAAAATGATAGGATACTGAAAGAGGAACTCCCCAGGTCAGTAGGTGCCCAATATGCTACTGGAGATCAGTGGAGAAATAACTCCAGAAAGAATGAAGGGATGGAGCCAAAGAAAAAAGAATACCCAGCTGTGGATGTGACTGGTGATAGAAGCAAGGTCTGATGCTGTAAAGAGCAATATTGCATAGGAACCTGGAATGTCAGGTCCATGAATCAAGGCAAATTGGAAGTGGTCAAACAAGAGATGGCAAGAGTGAATGTCGACATTCTAGGAATCAGTGAACTGAAATGGACTGGAATGGGTGAATTTAACTCAGATAACCATTATATCTACTACTGCGGGCAGGAATCCCTCAGAAGAAATGGAGTGGCCATCATGGTCAACAAAAGAGTCCAAAATGCAGTACTTGGATGCAATCTCAAAAACGACAGAATGATCTCTGTTCGTTTCCAAGGCAAACCATTCACTATCACAGTAATCCAAGTCTATGCCCCAACCAGTAACGCTGAAGAAGCTGAAGTTGAACGGTTCTATGAAGACCTACAAGACCTTTTAGAACTAACACCCAAAAAAGATGTCCTTTTCATTATAGGGGACTGGAATGCAAAAGTAGGAAGTCAAGAAACACCTGGAGTAACAGGCAAATTTGGCCTTGGAATACGGAATGAAGCAGGGCAAAGACTAATAGAGTTTTGCCAAGAAAATGCACTGGTCATAACAAACGCCCTCTTCCAACAACACAAGAGAAGACTCTATACATGGACATCACCAGATGGTCAACACCGAAATCAGATTGATTATATTCTTTGCAGCCAAAGATGGAGAAGCTCTATACAGTCAGCAAAAACAAGACCAGGAGCTGCCTGTGGCTCAGACCATGAACTCTTTATTGCCAAATTCAGACTTAAATTGAAGAAAGTAGGGAAAACCACTAGACCATTCAGGTATGACCTAAATCAAATCCCTTATGATTATACAGTGGAAGTGAGAAATAGATTTAAGGGCCTAGATCTGATAGATGAAGTGCCTGATGAACTATGGACTGAGGTTCGTGACACTGTACAGGAGACAGGGATCAAGACCATTCCCATAGAAAAGAAATGCAAAAAAGCAAAATGGCTGTCTGGGGAGGCCTTACAAATAGCTGTGAAAAGAAGAGAAGCGAAAAGCAAAGGAGAGAAGGAAAGATATAAACACCTGGATGCAGAGTTCCAAAGAATAGCAAGAAGAGATAAGAAAGCCTTCTTCAGCAATCAATGCAAAGAAATAGAGGAAAACAACAGAATGGGAAAGACTAGGGATCTCTTCAAGAAAATCAGAGATACCAAAGGAACATTTCATGCAAAGATGGGCTCGATAAAGGACAGAAATGGTATGGACCTAACAGAAGCAGAAGATGTTAAGAAGAGATGGCAAGAATACACAGAAGAACTGTACAAAAAAGATCTTCACAACCCAGATAATCACGATGGTGTGATCACTCACCTAGAGCCAGACATCCTGGAATGTGAAGTCAAGTGGGCCTTAGAAAGCATCACTACGAACAAAGCTAGTGGAGGTGATGGAATTCCAGTTGAGCTATTTCAAATCCTGAAAGATGATGCCGTGAAAGTGCTGCACTCAATATGCCAGCAAATTTGGAAAACTCAGCAGTGGCCACAGGACTGGAAAAGGTCAGTTTTCATTCCAATCCCAAAGAAAGGCAATGCCAGAGAATGCTCAAACTACCGCACAATTGCACTCATCTCACAGGCTAGTAAAGTAATGCTCAAAACTCTCCAAGCCAGGCTTCAGCAATATGTGAACCGAGAACTTCCTGATGTTCAAGGTGATTTTAGAAAAGGCATTGGAACCAGAGATCAAATTGCCGACATCCACTGGATCATGGAAAAAGCAAGAGAGTTCCAGAAAAACATCTATTTCTGCTTTATTGACTATGCCAAAGCCTTTGACTGTGTGGAGCACAACAAACTGTGGAAAATTCTGAAAGAGATGGGAATACCAGACACCTGACCTGCCTCTTGAGAAATCTGTATGCAGGTCAGGAAGCAACAGTTAAAACTGGACATGGAACAACAGACTGGTTCCAAATAGGAAAAGGGGTATGTCAAGGCTGTATACTGTCACCCTGTTTTTTTAACTTCTATGCAGAGTACATCATGAGAAACGCTGGACTGGAAGAAGCACAAGCTGGAATCAAGATTGCCGGGAGAAATATCAATAACCTCACATATGCAGATGACACCACCCTTATGGCAGAAAGTGAAGAGGAACTAAAAAGCCTCTTGATGAAAGTGAAAGTGGAGAGTGAAAAAGTTGGCTTAAAGCTCAACATTCAGAAAACGAAGATCATGGCATCCGGTCCCACCACTTCATGGGAAATAGATGGGGAAACAGTGGGAACAGTGTCAGACTATTTTTCTGGGCTCCCAAATCACTGCAGATGGTGACTGCAGCCATGAAATTAAAAGACACTTAACTCCTTGGAAGGAAAGTTATGACCAACCTAGATAGCATATTCAAAAGCAGAGACATTACTTTGCCAACAAAGGTTCGTCTAGTCAAGGCTATGGTTTTTCCTGTGGTCATGTATGGATGTGAGAGTTGGACTGTGAAGAAGGCTGAGCGCTGAAGAATTGATGCTTTTGAACTGTGGTGCTGGAGAAGACTCTTGAGAGTCCCTTGGACTGCAAGGAGATCCAACCAGTCCATTCTGAAGGAGATCAGCCTTGGGATTTCTTTGGAAGGAATGATGCTAAAGCTGAAACTCCAGTACTTTGGCCACCTCATGCGAAGAGTTGAGTCATTGGAAAAAACTCTGATGCTGGGAGGGATTGGGGGCAGGAGGAGAAGGGGACGACAGAGGATGAGATGGCTGGATGTCATCACTGACTCGATGGACGTGAGTCTGAGTGAACTCCAGGAGTTTGTGATGGACAGGGAGGCCTGGCGTGCTGCGATTCATGGGGTCGCAAAGAGTCAGACACGACTGAGCAACTGATCTGATCTGAACCTTTTCTGCACTGGAGGGCCTCAGCTGACAAGCCAACACAGCAAGCATAGCCACAAACATTACTATAGGAGTGGCCTCATATTTCCCCCTTTCTATTAATTTTTCAGCCCGCTGAGCGAGATGTTTTAGCTGGCCCCAAGTTAGTACTGTGTTGGAGGTAGCTGTTTGAGTATGATGATGGCGACGAGGTGGAGCAGAATACGGCTGAAGTCGATCAGCATGTCTGTCTTGAAGTGCCAGGTGCCTGAAGCGATGTACTAGCGATGAAGCCTCAGGTGAAGAGTCACTCACCCTTTGGCTTTTCCCTGGCTCCTTCAGGCCTGGACTCAACGAGCTTTTGGTCTCCCCATCTTTTTTCAGTCCCGGACTCCAGGGCGCCAGGGATCTCAGTGACCTCGGGGGTCTTCGTGATCCTGGAGGTCTCATGGGGCTGGACATGTCAAATCAGTCTGTCAGGAATCCGGACAGGAGAAGTGGAATCCTGTAGAAACACACAAGCATACCCTCTCCCACAAGTTAGCAACACATCTGGCCCTTTTCACTCTCTGGTAAGGAGGTCTTTTCACTTGACCAGGGGCCGAGTCATAGCCCCTTTAGGAATCCAGTGTCTCGTCATTGCAGTCTACCCCTGTGTGTCTATGTTTAAATGATTAATTACAAACAAAGCATGGTGTAAAACATGATGTGGAGAGGAATACTTAAATTCTCCCTGCCTTAATTTAGCTATCTGATTTTTTAAAGTCTGGTGCGCTCTTTCTACTATGGTTTGGCCTTGGGGATTATAAGGTATTCCTGTTGAATGCACTATAGAAAATTGTTGACAAAATCTCTTAAAAGCAGCAGAGGTATAAGCTGGGGCATTGTCTGTTTTTATCTGTTCAGGGAGTCCTATTTGGGAAAAGCACTGAAACAAGTGTTGAATTACATCTTTTGCTGCTTCACCTGATCTAGCAGAGGCTGTAATAACATGAGAAAAGGTATCCACGGTAACTTGCACAAAGGATAGTTTTCCAAAGACCCAGGTATGAGTGACGTCCATTTGCCAGAGAGCATTCGGCCTAAGGCCTCGGGGATTCACTCCTAATGGTGGAGATGGATTAGATGTTAGGCAATTTGGACATGACTTAACTATTTGTCTAGCTGCCTCCCTAGGGATATGAAACTCATGCCTTAAACCAGCTGCATTTTGATGGTGGATTTTGTGAGAACTTTTGGCCTTGTCAATCTTTTCATGTAAGTTAAAAGCAATTACTTTAGTTAATGCATCTGCCAAAGCATTTCCTTCATGTTAAAGGCCAGGCAAGCCAGAATGGACTCTAATATGTCCCACAAAATATTTCTTATCTCTGTGTTTAATCTCTTTCTGTATATCAGATAACAAGGAGAAGATAATAGTTTTATTTTCCACAATATTAGCAGTCTCTATATGAGGAAACAACCCTACAATATATCGGGAGTCAGTCAAAAGATTGAAGGTGTTGTCTCTTAAATGTTGAAAAGCCTGAATAACTGCTAGTAACTCAGCCCTCTGGGCAGATGTCTCTTCAGTTACCTGAACATGGGATATTCTATCAATAATTGTGACTGCTTTACCATTAGAGGAACCATCTGTGAGAACTAAAATCGCCCCTTCCAAAGGTTGAATAGAAAATTTCTTCGGAAAAATCACTGGATGAGTTTTCAAAAAAAGCGAAAGGGGGCTTGAGGGCAAATGAAACAAAATTTGACCCTGGAAATCTACCAGGGAAACTTGCCAATCATCACTATTTTGTAAAAGAAATTGCAGTTGATCTTTATTGAATGGAATCACTATATTTGCTACTTCTTTTCCAAAAAGTTCTACACTTTTTTTTTTTTTTTTACCTTTTATATATTAATTGTGCCACCAAGCTGGGATAAGATAAAACTATTTTTCTTGGGGTCACTGGTATATGGAGCCATTTCAATGGGCTTTCTTGCCACAAGCATCCTGTAGGTGTATGCTCTGTGGCGAGAATCATTAAATCCCATCCTCTGATAATATTAACCCTAATTAATTGATCATTTAAACCCTCATCCACTTTAACAAGAGCCAACTCACTAGTCAATTCTCTCTTAGAACTCGGATTAGGATCGCCTTCAGATCAGATCAGTCGCTCAGTCATGTCCGACTCTTTGCGACCCCATGAATCCCAGCATGCCAGGCCTCCCTGTCCATCACAAACTCCCGGAGTTCACTTAGACTCACGTCCATCGAGTCAGTGATGACATCCAGCCATCTCATCCTCTGTTGTCCCCTTCTCCTCTTGCCCTCAATCCCTCCCGGCATCAGAGTCTTTTCCAATGACTCAACTCTTCGCATGAGGTGGCCAAAGTACTGGAGTTTCAGCTTTAGCATCATTCCTTCCAAAGAAATCCCAAGGCTGATCTCCTTCAGAATGGACTGGTTGGATCTCCTTGCAGTCCAAGGGACTCTCAAGAGTCTTCTCCAGCACCACAGTTCAAAAGCATCAATTCTTCAGCGCTCAGCCTTCTTCACAGTCCAACTCTCACATCCATACATAACCACAGGAAAAACCATAGCCTTGACTAGACGAACCTTTGTTGGCAAAGTAATGTCTCTGCTTTTGAATATGCTATCTAGGTTGGTCATAACTTTCCTTCCAAGGAGTAAGTGTCTTTTAATTTCATGGCTGCAGTCACCATCTGCAGTGATTTTGGAACCCACAAAAATAAAGTCTGACACTGTTCCCACTGTTTCCCCATCTATTTCCCATGAAGTGGTGGGACCGGATGCCATGATCTTCGTTTTCTGAATGTTGAGCTTTAAGCCAACTTTTTCACTCTCCACTTTCACTTTCATCAAGAGGTTTTTTAGTTCCTCTTCACTTTCTGCCATAAGGGTGGTGTCATCTGCATATGTGAGGTTATTGATATTTCTCCCGGCAATCTTGATTCCAGCTTGTGCTTCTTCCAGTCCAGCGTTTCTCATGACGTACTCTGCATAGAAGTTAAAAAAACAGGGTGACAATATACAACCTTGACATACTCCTTTTCCTATTTGGAACCAGTCTGTTGTTCCATGTCCAGTTTTAACTGTTGCTTCCTGACCTGCATACAGATTTCTCAAGAGGCAGGTCAGGTGGTCTGATATTCCCATGCCTTTCAGAATTTTCCACAGTTTGTTGTGCTCCACACAGTCAAAGGCTTTGGCATAGTCAATAAAGCAGAAATAGATGTTTTTCTGGAACTCTCTTGCTTTTTCCATGATCCAGTGGATGTTGGAATTTGATCTCTGGTTCCAATGCCTTTTCTAAAATCACCTTGAACATCAGGAAATTCACGGTTTACATACTGCTGAAGCCTGGCTTGGAGAATTTTGAGCATTACTTTACTAGCCTGTGAGATGAGTGCAATTGTGCGGTAGTTTGAGCATTCTCTGGCATTGCCTTTCTTTGGGATTGGAATGAAAACTGACCTTTTCCAGTCCTGTGGCCACTGCTGAGTTTTCCAAATTTGCTGGCATATTGAGTGCAGCACTTTCACGGCATCATCTTTCAGGATTTGAAATAGCTCAACTGGAATTCCATCACCTCCACTAGCTTTGTTCGTAGCAATGCTTTCTAAGGCCCACTTGACTTCACATTCCAGGATGTCTGGCTCTAGGTCAGTGATCACACCATCGTGATTATCTGGGTCGTGAAGATCTTTTTTGTACAGTTCTTCTGTGTGTTCTTGCCACCTCTTCTTAATATCTTCTGTTTCTGTTAGGTCCATACCATTTCTGTCCTTTATCGAGCCATCTTTGCATGAAATGTTCCCTTGGTATCTCTAATTTTCTTGAAGAGATCTCCAGTATTCCAAAGCCTCAATCAATTCAGATAAAATTTGTTGAAACAAGGCTCTGTCCTTATGAGCGGCCAAAATATCATCTATATAATGAATCAAATATAAATCCTTATACTTTCTTCTAACATTTTGCACAGCTTGGTCTACAAATTTCTGACACGATGGGGCTATTTTTCATTCCCTCAGGCAAAACCTTTCATGGAAACCTTCTATAGGGCTGTTTAAAATTAGCTAAAGGGAAGATGAAGTCGCTCAGTTGTGTCTGACTCTTTGCGACCCCGTGGACTGTAGCCTACCAGGCTTCTCCGTCCATGGGATTTTCCAGGCAAGAATACTGGAATGGGTTACTATTTCCTTCTCCAGGGGATCTTCCTGACCCAGGGATCGAACCCGGGTCTCCTGCATTGGAGGCAGATGCTTTAACCTCTGAGCCACTAGGGAAGCCCATCTAAAGGGAGACTGAAGGCAAACCGTTCACAATCTTGATCAGCCAGGGGAACGGTAAAGAAACAATCCTGTAGATCTATAACTATCACATTGTACTGAAAAGGCACAGCCACTGGGGAAGGGAGGCCCGGCTGGAGGGCCCCCATGTCTTCCATAGTTGCGTTTATAGCTCTCAAATCTTGTAACAATTTTCTATTTTTTTGATTTCTTCTTAATAACAAAAAATAGGAGTATTCCAGGGGCTACTAGAAGGCTCCATGTGGCCGGCTGCCAGTTGTTTCACAACTAAATCCTCAGCTGCCTGTAGCTGTTTAGCTGTTAAGGCCATTGCTCCACCCATACTGGATCATCAGATTCCCAGGTAATAGGGTCGGCAGCAAGAGCAGCAGCCTCTGGATAAATTTGAATATCCTTGACCTTCTGTATTTTTGTTAGGAACCACCTCTAAGGCAGAAACAATTTTCTGCTGATCTTCACCAAGCGCCTTATCAGGATTACATCTCATTTGCAGCATTTGATTAGTAACCTTTTTATCTGGGCTATATAAAAGCATTCCCATCTGAGATAATATATCTCTCCCCCATAAAGAAAAAAGGTAGTGAAGGAATCACATATGGACAAAAGGTGCCTTGTGCCCTCTTCTCATCTGACCTGGTCAAAATTTGTGAGGTCTTAGCAACCAAGGGCACTGACCTTATTCCTACCAAGCCAGCACTGGTCAAGAGTGTCAGCCAGGACAAGGGCCAGTCTTTTCCAGCAATGCAAGAGACGTCTGCTCCAGTATCTAACAGCCCTGACATTTTATTCGCTTGAATTAAAAGATCTTTCAAAGGCCTCGGAGCTGTAACTACCTGCACCCAAAAGGCTAGATCACTAGATCCAAATGCTCTGGGGTCCCTAGCTTGAGAAGTCAAGTTTTTTCCTGTCTGATAATAAGATAAAACCAAAAGCTGTGTTACTCTTTGACCTTTCTTAATTTGCACAGTTTTGGTAGGCAGCGAGATCAAAACTTTAATTTCCCCAATATAATGAGAATCTACTACACCAGGCATCACCGAAATTCCTTGAAAAGAAAGCGAGCTACACCCCAGCACAAGTCCCACAATGCCCTCAGGTAGGGGGCCAGCCACTCCCGTTGGAATCGGAGTAACTGGCATGTCAGGGGTTAATATTGTTGCTAAATCCCCTGACCGTTCAGCTTCTCTCCTAGCCTGGGTGAGGCCCCCCTGAGGGAGTTTTCTCCAAGGAGTAGGTTCTGCATATTGTGCGTGCTTTAAAAGCTCCTTTGTTCAAAAAACTACCTTCCTCAGCCTTAGGCAACGCTTTGGGAGGCTTTGGGTGCAAAGTGGGGAACTCCTGGGCCCTGGGAGGCACAAACGGAGGCAGCGGTGATCGCCTTAAATCAGAAAATGGTGGATAAGTTTTTAAAGGTTTGCGTAGAGGGGGAGGGGGCTCGCCAGGGCGCCCGGCTGCAGCGTCCTGTAAGCCCTCTCCTTCCTCTGGAGGTAGAGCACAGTCTCCCTCCTTTTCTTCGTCAATGGCAGAAAATATGATCTGCACAGAAGGTGGAGACCCACCACCCACCGCCATAACCTCCCCCATAAGGCTATCTAACAGCCTCATGACAAGGGTCCAGGACATTTCTAATCATATTCCACAGAGCAAAAACATCTACAGGAACCTTTTCTGGCCCATGCAAAGTATAAAACAAATGTAGAAATTTAGACAGTCTTCCTGTGCTTTCTTTAATGCCTCTATGGGCTAACATGTGAAGTAATATTTCAATAAACATTTGTCTATTCTTAGATGCAGAGAAACCCATTTTTCTAGAGAATATTCTTATTCATTCTGTACACTCCTCACCCTGCCTAAACTGCAGAGGGGTGCCCGCCACCCACAGGTACAATCCTAATGCCCCGCGTTACAATCTCAGATTACCTTCCCTTCAGTGTCCCCTGTTCTGGGCGCCATTTGCCGGAGTCCAGCTCCAGCAGCCAGGGATTCAACCTGAAGGGGTAGGCGGTGTCAGCGAGAGAAACTGAGGCAGCCTCTCATTTTTCTTGGACTGCCTGTTTATTTCAAGCTTATGATTCTCTTTTATACTTTTACAAAAGCATTAGGTCAGAGGTTTGATATTTTTAGTTCCCATTGACCCAGATTTATTTTTCTCAAAAAATCATTGTTGCCCCTCAAAAGGAGTTCCTCCCTCAGCGATTCTCTTATCTACTTTTTCTCAAGTGTCGTTGTGAATACACTGTAACTCATGCTAATGTCTGGGCTGCATACCACATTCCTCAGTTTCTTTCTTATCTAAGCCCTGTTTGCCCCTAGTGTCCTAAGCTCACTATTTCTTAGAAAGGGCTTCTAGCTAATACTACCTCTAAAGTCCCTAATTTCTATAAGCTATAGTAGAATATGCTAACATTACAGCAATCCTTGTATCTTTAGCTTCTAACTATTTTAATTATTCCTAAGCCCTAAATTCAGCAAACTCCTTTGCAATAAACACTTCTCACAAATGGCCTTCAGACAGCAATCCCTCCCATGGTCTCAAGCTGCGGCCTGTGTGCTCACCCTGGAACACTTTTTTGTAAAAGTCCTTGAACAAATGTCAGTGATTAACTTTATGAATTATTCTTTGAGCACAGCTGCAGAAGGCTTTATGCCTTCTTATGCTCCTCTCAAAAACAATAAGCACCTTAATATTCTCTTCAGTCAACTCAGCCGAGGAAAGGAAGAAACAAGTCAGAATCACAAAGCCTAACTACTTCATTCCGGGTCCGTGCCTACGGAACAAAGGGAGGGGGTTTAGGGCCCTGCCTCCATTTTGTCAGTAATGCCTAATGTGGCTCCTGACCCCGGCCTCACCCTGGGGCAGCAGCCCCGGGCTCAGGGAGGACTGCCACTGGAATGGTTAACCTGCGGCAACGCCTTGGCAGCCAATCACAGGGCCCCGCAGGAAATACCTGGAGAGCCTCGCTGGGTGAGAGGTACTGGCCCAGCCCCAGTCCGGCATCAGGCAGCCCCTGCGCCCCGCAGCCACCCAGGCGAGCTCGGCCTACCCCGAGCTCAAGGCACCCGGCGGCTGCAGCATGGCGCTGCTGGGCCGGCCCGGACTGGGGCCGCTGCTGGCTGTGCTGGCCGCGCTGGCGGCGTCAGGGACGACGACCCGTCCTGTTCATCTGCTGACCCTGCTGTCTTCGGGCCAGGGCGCTCTGGACCGCGTGGCGCTGGGCGGCCTGTTAAATACACTGGCGGCCCGTGTGCACTGTGCCGACGGGCCGTGTGGAAAGGTAACACCCCCAACCGACGGGTCCTCCGGCCCCAGCCCAAGCCCGCCGCTCCACCCTGAGGCCGAGGCTGGCTGCAAAGAGCCTGGGCAAACTCCAGGAGGCGGGCCGCGCGGCGGCCTGACACCGGGCCCTGCCCGCAGGCCCAAGCCCACTCTCCTCAGCTCCCTTTCAGAACCCCCTGAGCTCCCTGGGGAGGGGGCAGGGTATGGCTCTGGGATCCCATGGCTGCCCCCCAATCCCGTCAGCGCCCACCTCCAAACTGATAATGGTTCCAGGCAGAAACCTCCCTAGGATGGGGGACCCTCCGTGGGTGTGCCTGCCTGTCACGGGGGACGGCGGGGGTCGGTGAGCGAGCCGACCGTGGAGGGCACCGGCGTGAGGGACAGGAGGGTGGCAGCCCTTGTGTATGGCCCCCGCCTGTCCGTCTGTGCCAACAGTGCCTGTCTGTGGATGACGCCCTGGCTCTGGGCAGACCTGAGCAGCCCGGGGCCCCCTCGGGCCAGGTCCTGGAGCCCAGGCACATCGCCCGCCTCAGTGCCGCCGCCGCCCTCTACCTCAGCGACCCAGCGGGCACCTGCGCCGAGGTCCGGGCTGGCCGCTGGGCTGCCCGGGCCGACCAGCTCCTGGTCCTGCTCGAGAGCTCTCAGGCCCTGAGCGTGGCCCTGACCAGGCTGCTGCAGCAGATCCAAGCCCGCGCCGCTGGCCAGCCCGCTTCTCAGCAGGTGGGCACCTGGGCCAGCTGCCCCCGGGCACTGGAGGAAGAGGGTCTGAGAGGGACTGAGAGAAGGGGGACCACTCGGGTGGCGCTGGGCCTCAGCACCTTTCTGGGTGCACGGGGGAGCCTGGGCTGGGGCGGTCACAAGTGGACACTCACCACTGAGCCAGGCAGGGCTGCGGGCATCCCGACAGGGCCCTGATCCTCGACGGGGCCGAGAAAGAAGAGCCCGGACGAGGCGGGGCTGGGAGCAGCTGGGCAGGGAAGGGGACAGCTGTGGTGCCTGGGTTTCAGCAGAGGCCGGGGGCACCAAGGGCACCGGAGAGGGAGAGGCCAGTGTGGCCACGCTGCTTGAGACACTGAGGCCGGCTCCCCCCCAGGCCTGTGTGGACCCGCCTCAGCTGCTGGGGGAGGCGGCAGGAGTCGGGGCTCCCAGCAGCCCTGGCCCCGTGCTGGCTGCCCTGCTGGACCACGTCTGGAGCGGCGCCTGCTTCCACGCCCTGCCGACCCCCCAGTACTTCGTAGACTTTGTGTTCCGGCAGCACAGCAGCGAGAACCCCAACATCACACTGGACGGTGAGGCCTGAGCTGGGCTACAGGGCAGGGAGTGCCCTGAACCCCAGCATCCGCCCCCCTGGGGAGTGCAGGGCTGGAGCAGATTTTCACCCTCTGCCAGAGCTGGCAGCCTTGATGGAGCGCCTGGGGCTGGGCGGAGCGACGGAGCCCCACGACAGCCACAGTGACGACAGTCCTCTGGGAAAGGGCCAGGGCCCCGTGCCCCTTGCCGCCCCCAACAGCAGCGCCAGCACGTGGGACACGGTGAGCCGTCCATGTGCCTGAGTCCCGGAGAGAGGTGGGGGCCCATGGACTGCTCAGGGCCCTGAACACCAGATCTGTCACCCCCACCCCAGCTGTGCCTGAGTGCTCAAGACATCATGGCTGTGTACGGAATGTCTGAGCAGGCCGGGGTGACGCCGGACGACTGGGCCCGACTGAGCCCCGCTCTGCTCCAGCAGCAACTGAGCGGGGCCTGCAGCCCTCAGCCCACGCTCCCCACCCAGGATCAGCTCAGCCAGGCTGAGAGTGAGTGTCCACCCTACTGCCTAGCTGCTTCCTGGTGGTGTCCAAGGGGCTGGCAGCATGGAGATGGAACCAAACAGGGAGGAGAAAGTAGCCGCTGGGCTGCGGAGAGCCGGGACCAGGGTTGGCAGACCAGGCAGCGGGGTGGAGGGGCAACAGGGAAGGGGGTGCTGTGAGGGAAGAGGATGGGGGCTTGAGGCCAGGGGCCAGCAGGAAGCCGAGGTCAGGATTGCACCCGAGTGCCTGCAACCTTGCGGGGGGGCTCCTGCTTCTCCCAGACTCGGTCTGGACGCCCCTCCCGAGAAAGCAAAGGGCCACAGTTGGGAGGGAGGCGCTCACTGTCCTCCCTGTCCAGGGTACCTGTACGGCTCCCTGGCCACGCTGCTGATCTGCCTGTGCTCCCTCCTCGGGCTCCTGCTCCTCAGCTGTGCCAGCTGCAGCACCACCTCCCACTACATCATCCAGGCCTTCCTGAGCATGGCTGTGGGCGCGCTCACTGGCGACGCCCTCCTGCACTTGATGCCTAAGGTTGCCCCAGCCCGCCAGAGCCCTCCCTGACCCCTAATCTCTACCCGCCTGTCTGGGAGGAGGAGGTCCCAAGGCACCCAGTCCAGTGTCCTCTGCCCACTCCCCCACCAGGTGCTGGGGCTGCACACCCATGACGGGGAGGACCATGGCTTCCAGCCCACCTGGCACCTCCTAGCTGTGCTCGGCGGGCTCTATGCCTTCTTCCTTTTCGAGAGACTCTTCAACCTCTTGCTGCCCCTGGACCCCGAGGTCAGGTGCTTGGGGGCTGGACGTGGTGTGGGGACGGGGTGGCGGAGGCACGGTGGATCCTGAGCCTCCGTCCCCGCAGGACCCAAAGGATGGGGCCTGCAGCCATGGCCACAGTCACGGCGGCCATAGCCATGGCGTGTCCCTGCAGCTGGCGCCCAGCGACTTCCGGCAGCCCAAGCAGCTCCATGAGGGCTCTCGCGCAGATCTGGTGAGCCCGCTCTGCCCGGCGTCAACCCCTCTGGCGGAGCCCTGTCTGTGGTCCCAGTCACCCCTCCAGAGCTTCCGCCCCTGGCCTGATCTGGGGACTTGGCTCCGCCAGCGCCTCCTCACCTTCCTGCCCTGAGCCTAATCTACACGGCCCGCCCACCAACTTGGTCTCCCCCTCCAGGTGGCGGAGGAGAGCCCCGAGCTGCTGAGCCCGGAGCCCCGGAGACTGAGCCCAGGTGAGCCCTGAGGGAGGCCCTGGAGCGTTGGGGGTCAGGGTCTCGGTGCGCGGCGCAGGCACCGGGACGGGGAGGGGAGCGGAGGAACCGGCCGGGGCAAATACGCACCCACGCCCGCCGCGCCCGCAGGGCTGAGACTGCTGCCCTACGTGATCACTTTGGGCGACGCCGTGCACAACTTCGCCGACGGGTTGGCCGTGGGCGCCGCCTTTCTGTCCTCCTGGAAGACGGGGCTGGCCACCTCGCTGGCCGTGTTCTGCCACGAGGTGCCGCACGAGCTGGGTGAGCCTTGCGGGGTTCCAGCCGGCCGGAGGCGGGGCCTGCCCGCAGCTGGGGTCTGGGTGTGGCTGGTCGACCGCGTAGCTGGGCGGGACTATCGGGGAGTGGGCGCGGCCCTTGACCTGACCCCAGCCCCGCCCGCGACTCATGGCTCAGACAGTAAAGAATCCGCCCGCAGTGCTGGAGACCCGGGTTCGATCCCTGGGTCGGGAAGATCCCCTGGCGAAGGGAATGGCAACCCACTCCAGTACTCTTGCCTGGAGAATCCCATGGACAGAGGGGCCTGGGGGGCTACGGTCCATGGGGTCTCAAGAATCGGACACGACGAAGCGACTAAACAACCCCCACCGCCCGCCCCAGGGGATTTCGCGGCCTTGCTGCACGCGGGGCTGTCGGTGCGCCGCGCGCTGCTCCTGAACGTGGCCTCGGCGCTCACGGCCTTCATCGGCCTCTACGTTGCGCTCGCGGCCGGCGTAGGCGAAGACGGCGAGACCTGGATCCTGGCGGTGGCCGCCGGCCTCTTCCTCTACGTGGCGCTCTGCGACATGGTCAGAGCCGGGCGGGCCGGGGCTGCCCCGGGGGGGGTGCGCTGGGCGGGCGCTCTGAGCCGGCCCTGACTCAGGCCCCGTCCTCAGCTCCCGGCCATGCTGAACGTCCGCGACCGGCGGCCCTGGCTCCTCTTCCTGCTCCACAACGTTGGCCTGCTGGGCGGCTGGACCGTCCTGCTGCTGCTGTCGCTGTATGAGGATAACATCGCCTTCTGAGAGCTTCTGCCCCCCCGCCCCTCTCCCCTTGGCTCTGGCTCCTGACCCTGGGCTCTCGCAGCCCTTCAGACGCGCCGGCTCCCTGAGCGCCCCAGCCTCTCCCCCGCGCCCTGCTTCCCAGCTTCAATAAATTCTCTCGACTTGGAGCCCGGCCTGCTCGCCTCATCTCTCCTCCCCAGGAGAGGAGGGTTTCCCACCAAGAAACGTCGACAGGTGGGGGGTCCAATCCCCACAGCAGTGCCTGGTGCCTGATGGGGAGTCAGGACAGTTGAGCTCAGGGCCCTCCAAGAAACCAGCCTCAGACCCGCATCTGTGATGCATGTGTGAAGCGAAGCCCAGAGAAGTGGGTCCGGGGCTCAGGCAGCGGCCCTCCTCCTCCGCTTCCTGCCCGCCTGCTGCGGCTCTTCCCAGGGCGGAGCTGCTTCAGTGCCTCTGGCTCTCTCCACCCTGGGCCCCTTTCTCCCACAGACAGACACATCGCACATTGTTAGGGCGTGTACCACGAGCCAGGCTTGAGTCTGAGGGTTCTGTGGTCACTGAGCTGTTTAGCCGTCACAGTTGCCCTGTGATGTGAGTGCTGTGACTGCCTGTCTGACTCGGACGGGGAGGGCCCGTGTCCTGGCCGTGGCCCCCGCTTTGCCCACTCCCTCCTCTAGCACGTCCTCGGGGTGGCTCTGGCTAGTTGATTTGGGTTTTTTCTGATTTTACTTAGTTTTGGTGTGCTGGGTCTTCGCTGCTGCTCAGGCTTTCTCTAGTTGCGGAGATCGTGGGCCACCCCCCAGTTGACGTGTGTGTGCTTCTCATTGTGATGGATTCTTTTGTTGAGAAGTATGGGCTCTGGGGCACTTCAGCTTCAGTATTTGCAGCACGTGGGCTCAATCTTTGCGGCTCCCGGGCTCCAGAGCACAGGCTTAATAGTCGTGGCGCATGGGGTTAGTAGCTCTGCAGCATGTGGGATCTTCCTGGATCCGGGATCCAACCCATGTCTCCTGCATTGGCAGGCAGATTCTTTGCCACTGAGCCACCAGGGAAGCCCTGGCTCCAGTTTTGTTTTTTTTTTTTAATGACTTTTTTTTCATGCTCTCAGAACTTTATTAGGTGGAGTTTGGGCAAAAGAGAGAGAAAACCTCTGAGACAGTCACCCACCTGGTTCAGCACAAGCAGAACAGAGAAACCTTTGGTTGGAGATGTACTCTCACTGGGATGAAAATATCTCTGATTTTTAAATGGAGAGATGACTGGCTGAATATCTCTGGGCACAAATTTAGGTTATTTTAAATATTTAACATATATTTTAACAAATATTTTAAAAATTTTCCACCAGAATAAGGCAAGTCTCTGAGGACAAGACCGGACCAGAAGCAGGAGCCCCAGCCCATATGGAGACAAACCAGTGCCACTTTTATGTTGGGTGAGAGGCAAGGGATATACCTCTGCTACTCCCAGATCAAGATTTGGAGGGAGGAGAACATGACAAATGACAAAAGGACCAGTTTCTCAAAAAGCGAGGGATAATGACACAGGGATGAAACTCAGATGCTGTTTTTACAAGGAAGCAAGATAAGTGAAGAGGAACTAAAAAGCCTCTTGATGAAAGAGGAGAGTGAAGAAGTTGGCTTAAAGTTCAACATTCAGAAAACGAAGATCATGGCATCTGGTCCCATCATTTCATGGGAAATAGATGGAGAAACAGTGAAAACAGTGTCAGACTTTATTTTTGGGGGCTCCAAAATCACTGCAGATGGTGAGTGCAGGAATGAAATTAAAAGACGTGTACTCCTTCGAAGGAAAGTTATGACCAACCTAGACAGCATATTCAAAAGCAGAGACATTACTTTGTGAACAAAGGTCCGTCTAGTCAAGGCTACGGTTTTTCCTGTGGTCATGTATGGATGTGAGAGTTGGACTGTGAGGAAAGCTGAGCACCGAAGAGCTGATGCTTTTGAACTGTGGTGTTGGAGAAGACTCTTGAGAGTCCCTTGGACTGCAAGAAGATCCAACCAGTCCATCCTAAAGGAGATCCGTCCTGAGTGTTCACTGGAAGGACTGATGCTGAAGCTGAAACTCCAATACTTTGGCCACCTTATGTGAAGAGTTAACTCATTGGAAAAGACCCTGATGCTGGGAGGGATTGGGGGCAGGAGGAGAAAGGGACGACAGAGGATGAGATGGCTAGATGGCATCACCGACTCAAGGAACATGAGTTTGTGTGAACTCTGGAAGTTGGTGATGGACACGGAGGCTTGGCGTGCTGCGATTCATGGGGTCGCAAAGAGTCAGACACGACTGAGCGACTGAACTGAACTGAACTGAAGATAAGTCATGACTCTTCATTGCTGTCTGACCCCACAGGGCGGCCTGCTGAGTCGAGTGAAGAGAGGTCTGCCTAGCTGCGCTTGGTGGTCCTGGCTCATGGGCCCTTGAAACTACTTTAAAGCAGTCTCTTCAGACACAGCCCTCCAGGGGGCCATGTAGGGCTGAGGTGGAGGGGGGCTTATTTTGCTACAAGAGAAGGGGCTTGAGTGGGGAGAGTAGCAGCTACTCCCCACTCCCCCACGACTTCTGTAACAAAAAAAAACACCTGTAAATGCATGACATACAATAGTGAATCTGGGAGGCAGGCTCCCCACGGAGAGCCTGCTGACATATGGACACATTTACAGGCCTCAGTAATTCTAGGAAGGGCTGCTTGTGTTCTCCCAGGCCCATGGTAAGCCCTGCCCCAGTCCACCCCTCTCTTCAGGGTTCAATTTTGTTATGACTTTTAAAGGCACTGGTGTGGTTTGGGGTCACACACCTGCCCAGGCACCCAAGTGACCCCTTGGTTCACAGCTCAAGTCTTGATGCTGACATGACTAAGTGGGCAGCTCTGGATGCAACAAACACATACTTTGCTATTTTCTTGGCTTTGCCTATATTTTCTTACTTGTTTTATTTCTTAAGATTCCATTTCTTGGAATTCCCTGACAGTCCAGTGGTTAGGGCTCCGAGCTTCCCCTCTGCACTGCAGAAGGCACAGATTCCATCCTTTCATTCAGTTCAGTCGCTCAGTCGTGCCGGCTCTGCAACCCCATGGATTGCAGCACGCCCGGCTTCCCTGTCCGTCACTAACTCCCGGAGCTTGCTCAAACTTATGTCCCTCAAGTTGGTGATGCCATCCAACCATCTCATCCTCTGTCGTCCCCTTCTCCTGCCTTCAATCTTTCCCAGCATCAGGGTCTTTTCAAATGAGCCTGTTCTTCGCATCAGGTGGCCCAAGTATTGGAGTTTCAGCTTCAGCATCAGTCCTTCCGATGAACATTCAAGACTGATTTCCTTTAGGATAGGTTGGTTGATCTTGCAGTCTAAGGGACTCTCAAGAGTCTTCTCCAACACCACAGTTGAAAAGCATCAATTCTTCCGCGCTCAGCTTTCTCTATTCGATCCTTAGGCAGGGAAATAAGATCCTGCAAGCCACAGGGCAGCCTGCCGAGCCGAGTCAAGAGAGGTCTGCCTAGCTGCGCGTTGTGGTCCTGGCTCATGGGCCCTTGAAGCGGGCAACTACCAGGCCTGGGGAGGGAGCAGTGGGCAAGACGGGCGAAAAGGTGTCCTCAGGGGAGGGGCTCGTAGAGGGACAGTCCAGGGCCCCGCGTCGTGAGCTCGCCTTCTGGTGCTGGTGTCGCGGGGGGCGGGGAGGGGGGGGGAGGTCGTCCTGCGGGGACAACGCCGAGCAGGGACAGGACAAGACGCCTCCAGGAAGCTCTCCAGACCCCTGTGCTAGTCGGGCTCCGCCAGGCTTCCGGCAGCCGCCGGGGCCTAATTCGGCGCGTGTTTGGCCCGGGGGTCTCTGCTCCCCCGGCCTCCACACTGCTGCCAGCATCCAGCAGGGTGCTTGAGACCTCGCCTCTTCTTGCGGGAGAGACCCTCTGCAGTGACCCCATTCTGGGATCCGGGGGGCGAGCAGGTCCTGACCAACCAGCCCTGAGCCGCCCAGCCCCCGTCCGGCTTCCAGCCGGCTCTGCATTCTCCGCAGTGAGACCCTGGATCTCCCGCGAGCTGGGTTTTCGGGGCGCTGTATGTGGAACCCGGGAGCGGAGCCGCGAGGCTGCCCCCGGCCGCCAGGGGCCGCTGCGGCCGCCGCGCCTCTGTGGCGCTGCGCAGGCGCAGGACCCGGAACCGTGGCGCGCGGCTTCCGCGTCCGGGCGGGCCGTGTTCGGCGCCGTACAGGTCCCCCATCAGCTGGCTCCAACTGCAAGGTGGGCGGCGGGTGGGCGCGGGCGGGCCCGGGGTCGCGCGCGGGCGTTCCTGCTCACCCTGTCCCCTTCCTGTGCAGCCCGAGTGCGGCGCCATGTACGCTGTGTACAAGCAGGCGCATCCGCCCACCGGCCTCGAGTTCTCCATGTACTGCAATTTCTTTAACAACAGCGAGCGCAACCTCGTGGTAGCCGGGACCTCGCAGCTCTACGTGTACCGCCTCAACCGGGACTCCGAGGTAGGCAGGCCCGCTGGGGCCGCTGCGCCCCGCGGCGAGGGGGTGCCCCGGCCCGAGGCCGATCGGGCCGACAGCGCCGCGCTTGGTCGTGTCCGGGAACCATGTTCCTCGACCTCCTGAAGCTCTGTTGGGCTCGGCGGCCTACCCTAGGCATCTCATTTGCTCTATTTCTCAACAAATCGCATGAATATGTACCGTGTGCTCGGTTTTAGCGATACGGTAGAGAACAAAATCTGCACACACTTGGAGCAGGAGGACACCTACTGACTAAATACACGCGTGAGAACACACACCTGTGGACACCCTGCAAAAACAGCGAAGGAAATAGATGAGGGCTGAGGGATCAGAGGAACCTCCTTTAGACAGAGTAGGAATTCGTTGGGGAAAGAACATTCCTGGCAAAGGGAACAGGGCTGGGTGTAGGGTGGGGGCAGGTTGTGGGTTGGAGGTCAGTAAGGTGTGATGAATCCCTCGGTGGGGGAAACACCGGGGGTGCTCTGATTGCCAGAGGTGTGAGGGTTTTGGTGGTGAGGGGTGGCTTCTTCAAAAGGCATCTTCGCATCTGTTCTTGGAAGGGGAGTAAGAGCCAGATGCAAGGATAGGGAGGGGTGGGTTCCACGTGGATGCAAGGACAGCGTGCCGGCCAGAAGCATCTGAGGGCAGGCAGGGTTGGACTGGGGTGCAGAGTGGAAGTGGGGCAGGAAGGGTTGTCCTCCGCAGGGCAGGGTTCTGAGTAAGGGCTGGGGCAGCAGGGAGGAGGCCGCCTTCCCCGGGCACTTACTTCAGGACACTAGTGTTTGTTTTATGTTAAATGTGTGTACAGCTGTACTAATCCACACATGATGAAGCAAGCAAAATACAGAAGACTGTGTGAGAGGTTAGTGACTGTTTGTGTCAGTAAATAATATTAGTTTAAGCTTTTGTGATACAGCAGTTTTGAGATCAGTATTTGGCTTTTGTCGACATTTCAGTCAAAACTGAAAATGAAATTTTGCTAATAAATACATACGGCTCTACATTGAATGAGAGCATCTTTGCTGTATATACTATATCTGACACTGGCTTTCAGTCAACTTTGAGGGACAAATTGAATGTTTTTACATCTGTATATGTTTTGCACTTGGGTTCGCAGCCCCTTCCTTAGCGATCACTCACTTCTCTTTCTAGGGGTCATCTGTTAAGAGCCTGTTTTGTGTGGGCATCTTGAGAGGGGTTGATGAGCTGCCCTCATGGCTGTGGTTCTGGGGGTAGGGGGCCACACGCTGCCAGTGCAGCACTTGCTGAAGGCCAGAGTGCCCATGCATACCACCAGGACGGGATGGGGAGTGGGGAGCCAGGCGAGGTCTAAAGCTCACCTCCTTGGAAAGGTGAGATTTGAGTGGGTGAGGAGGAGCTGATGGGGGGAGCCTTGTAGGTGTGGGGGGGAGAAGAGCTTTGAGGCGGAGTGAAGGTGCCAGGGCAGTAGGGAGGGAAGAGTGGCTGGTCACGGGGCTTGCAAGGCTGGATCAGGGCATCAGCAGGGTAGCCTTGAGGGCAGTCTTGGGAGCTGAGTGTTGACCTGAGGCCAATGGTGAGTTAAGGTTTGGGCAGAGGAGTGAGCTGATCTGACCCTTGTGTCCTGGGGTCACCGTGGCTGCGACAAGTAGAAGGCGACTGGGCTGGGTGGTCATTGGTGGGGCAAGGAGGCAGGATAGACAGGATGTGAGGCGCGCAAGGGAGCGGAGCTGTGGGCTGTGCAGAGGCTTTGCCAGAGTTGGGTTTGGGGCCAGACTCACCCTGCAAGTGAAGTTGCTGGCACTGCAGGGGCGATGGTTGCGGGGTGAGAGGCATAGGGGCAAAGAGTGCACTTTGGACGTTGTTGGAGTGTGTGTTGCTGTCAGCAGCTTGAAGCACCGCCGGCGCCTCAGCGTCTGTCGTCAGGAAGCCAGGAGCTCTGCCACCTGCAGGCCCCACTGGGGTATGGTTTCTACCATCTCTCGATGCACGCATGCAGCTACTGCAGAAAGCGTCCGGCCTTGCATCACCGCCTCCCCCAGGACAAGGGCTGAGAGACCTGCCACGCTGGAAGCCGTGGAGCCTTTCATGGCCTAATCTGGATGCTGGGCCCTGTGTTTCTGAGCCTCAGATGGGTCCTGAGACCTAGACGCGCTTGGCGACCCCGACGAGGAAGCCTGGCGTCAGGCAGGATGTGGGCTGGTGAGGCCAGGAGCCCAGAGCAGGAGAGTTAGCACCAGTGGACAGAGACAACTCCATGGGGGAGATCTGTGCAAAGGGAAGGGAAGGAATGGAACAGGAACTGGTAGGAAAAGCAGGGTTTTGTGAGGTGAGTGAGGGCACATTAGTGCCCTGAAGGGAAGGAGCACTGGGCAGCCCCCGCATGGAGCCCACCGAGACCCTCAGAGGCTCTGCATACCTTTCAAGAGCTGTGAAGAATCCCACAGGAGGCCCTCGGCAGACCGGATGTGGCTGCCAGGCCTGAGTCAGGTGTTTGCTCCACAGCCTTTCAGCGTAGGGCAGCCTCCAGCTCCTGGACAGAGCACAGAGTGTAGTGGCAGGAGGGAGTGTGGCGCCTGGGCAGAGCCCTCAGTGGCTGAGCCCGTCGGGGACCAGCCTAGTCACTGCTGCAGGACAGCCTGCCTGGAGCCCCAGACACACTGTCACCAGGGTGGCACAGTCCTGAGGGCAGCCGGGAGCCAGGACAGCACCACAGGGACCATGCGGACGGACGCCCGGCCTGGGCCCGGTCTGCGTGACGGGAAGGGCCTGTCTCCTCTCTCTCCACGGGGCTAGCCTGGTGTCTGACCAGTGGCCTCGCGGTGGCTGAGCTTCCTGGGTGGTGAGACGAGGCCAGGGCCAGACCACTCACAGGGCACTGCCTCTCTTTTGAGGCTCCTGTCCTTCAGAGCAGCCCCCAACTGGGATGAAGAGAGGATGGTGAGCCCCACGGGGCCATGTGCAGTCTCCGCCAGGGAGCCAGGTTCATGGGCAAGGTCTGCAGGGTGGCGGCAGGGAAGGGAGAGGGTCCCGAGCAGGTGGTGGGCCTGGCGCTGGGTGTGTGCCTGGCTCGGGTCCTGGGCTGGCAGACCGCGGACAGCGGCCGGGGCAGGGTAGCTGTGTGTGGGAAGCGGGTGAGTGCTGGCTGGGGCAGCTGTGACCTTTGAGAGGAAAAGACATGTAGGAAATGTAGGGCACTTCCTAAAATTAATGACAGTCCCAAGTAAACAGAAAAGGTATCATGGACGGGAAGTCTCAATACTGTAGAGATGTCACCCGCCCCGCCCTGCCCCGCACAAATTAATCCAAAATTAATTAATTAATTTTGTCCTTTTAATTAATTAAATGTCCTTTTTCTCAAAGTTGCAGTAAAGTTTCTCAACAGTTTAATTTATCGTGATTCTCAGATTTACATGGAGGAGCCAAAAATCAAGAACGTATAATTTTAGAGATGAACAAGATGGAGCACTTGCCCTATAGGGTTGTCAGGAATCGTGTGTGTGTGTAAGTGTGTAAGCTGAATTATTAGGTACAGAAAGACAAATTACAAGTCACTTTGGGGGACTTCATGGTGGTTCCACTGCAGGGAGTGCAGGTTCCACCCCTGGTTGGGGAACCATCTCCACATGCTTGTGAGGCCGAAAGAGTTACTTTTGAACTGAGCTTTTTGTCGGGAAACGTCCCCCTTTAATACTTTTTGCCTTAAGATCTACTTTGTCTAGTAGTAACTTGGCTACGCGTTTTTCGTTTGTTTGTTTTCTTAAGTCCTTGCATAGAGCATCTTTTTAAAATCTGTGTTGTTATGTTTTCAGTGAACCAATAGCAAATAGTTGGATGTTGTTTATTATTCTGACGATTTTTATTGTCTTCTGGCCTGAATGTTTGGTTTATTTATTTATTCTGTCACGAATGGATCTGATCTGGTCTAGTTATTTGAGGGAATGTCTCGTGTAGTTGGGTTTGAATCACCCTCTTGCATCTTACTGTTCTTTTATTTATTGTTTTGGATTGATCAGCTATTTTGTTTCATTTTATCTCTTCAAGAAATATTTTATTTATTCGCTTGTTTTTCGTTTTATTTATTTGGCTATGCTGGGTCTTAGTTGTGGCATGTGGGACCAGGATCAAATCTGGCCCTCTGGCATTGGAAGCATGGGGTCTTAGCTCCTTACTGGGCCACCAGGGGAGTCGCTCATTTCATCTTTTCTGTTGACTTCGGGTTGTGCATTTTTTCTTACATTTGAGGTCACAGCAGTCTCTGGCTCGAGGGAGCCTGCCCAGACAGCCTAGAATCCTTGAAACCCTTCACCCTCTTTCCCTGCTCGCTGCATTCTGTTGTCACAGGCTTGCTCCTGCAGAACATTATACTGTTGTTAGCATTTTGATTTTACATAAATTCAGACTCTCAGAAAAGCTGCATAAGCACCAGAATTTCCTGCATACCCTCGTCTACAGTCCTGAACGTGTTGCTGTATCTCTGGCTTTTTCCCTGGGCCTGGAGGATCCCCTTGGCTTTTCCCAGAGGTCAGTACACCTGTGCATCCAGGCAACACCACAGTCCCTGCTGGGACCACAGGCCCGTGAGAGTCCAGGCCTGGTCAGATCCTTGGTGTGGTCCTGGGCGCTGGTGTCGGTGGCTTGGAGAGGTGGGTGGTAGCCTCCCCACTGTGACACGGACTTGAGGTGGAAGGTGCCATCTCGTGCTCAGACCTTCCTCTGCGCTTGGCATCTGTGGGGTGGCGGGGCGGCTGGGGCGCACCTCACTCACCCTCTCCCCACCTCCAGGTGCGCCTGCCTCTCTCCCCTGAGTCCTTCCTTCATTTATTATCACACGTTCAGCAGTTCACACTCTGTGCAGGAGGCTGTAGTCTTTTTTTGTCATCTGGGGTCTTCAGCCTGAAGACCTTCCTTTGGTAATTGTTGAAGAGTGTTTCTGATGTTGATGATCTTGGTCCACTTTTGTTTGTCTGAAAACGTTTTTATTTCAACTTCCTTTTTGAGGGATATTTTCATTGGGTTTACAATTCTAAGTTGACTGTTTTCTTCTTTCATCACTTTAAAGACCGTCTCTGGCTCCTATAGTCAGTTTTAATGAAGGTGGCATTTCTGTTCTCCTCTGACTGCTTTTATGATACTTGTCTTTGTCTTTGATTTTCTGTCTTTCAACTGCGATGTGCTTGGCTGTAGTTTGTTTGTGTTTGTCCTGCTTTGGGACTTACTGACCTTGAGTCTGTAGGCTGATGCTTCTCATCAGGATATTTCGGTTATGTCTTCAGTTAGAGGTTCTGTCCTTTTCCTGCCTCTGCCTTCTAAATTGCCAGTGGTGTGTTAGATTATTTAATTACGTCTACGTGTGTCTTAAAATCTGTTATGTTTTCCCTCTGTGTCTTGTTACTGCCCAGAGTGGCAGTCAGTCTGCATCTTGACCCTGTGTCTGGCCAAGGGAGGCGGTGCCCTGGGCTGGACCCATCGCTGAGGGCAACTGTCGTGTTCAGTGCAAGTGTGTCCCTGCTAGAGACCCGCCGGGGATGACTTTTTCTGGATTAAGGAAGTTGTGTTCTGGGTCAGCAAGGGGTTTCCGTCATGAATGGGTCTCGTCTGTTATCAAGTGCTTGACATAGTCACTGAAAACAGTAGATGGTTTTTCTCCCTGCTTGGGTGCAGTGGGCTGTAGTGAGGGGCGTTCCCGGGATGCAGCTCAGGGTTGGTGTGGCCGCCTCCCCTCACCAGGGTCCTGGGCCCTGGGCCTACCTGGAGGATGCAGATGGGGTGAGGCCACGGCCCCGGTAGGGTCACTGTCACAACCAGTTGGGCTCAGCAGAGCTGGGGTTCCTTCTTCCTAGCAAGCACGTGTCATCACTGGCTGGCCCAGGGTGAGTCTGAGTGGTTTTGGGGGGCACATACAGTGCTGTCCAGCCTTCGACCCTGAGAGCCCCAGCGTTGGGGGAGCTGGGGGTGCTTCCTGCGGGCTGGTCGCCCGCTCCCCATTGAGGGCTCTTGGCCACAGGGCCGGTTGTGGGTAAGGTGGGCCCCTCACAGTTTTTTCCTTCTTCCTCCCTCCTCCAGGCACCGACCAAAAATGACAGGAGCACAGGTGAGTGAGCTCAGGGTGGCTGCCCAGCCGTGAACCCGGGAGCGGGGGCTGGACGTGGGCCCCAGGCCCTGTTCACTTTCTCTCCGCAGATGGGAAGGCCCACCGAGAGCACCGGGAAAAGCTGGAGCTGGTGGCTTCCTTCTCCTTTTTTGGTAACGTCATGTCCATGGCCAGCGTGCAGCTGGCCGGCGCCAAGCGGGATGCCCTGCTCCTGAGCTTCAAGGATGCCAAGGTGGGGCGGGGGTGGGGTGGGCAGGGGTGGGATCTGGGGGCTGTGGGGGGCGGGCCCCATTCTGACCTGCCGCCCCCAGCTGTCGGTGGTGGAGTACGACCCAGGCACCCACGACCTCAAGACCTTGTCTCTGCACTACTTCGAGGAGCCTGAGCTGCGGGTAGGGCTCGACTCCCCACCCCCAGCCCAGCCCCAGCCCAGTCTCTGGGGGGTGCTCCTGCCTGACGCCCCTCTCCTGCAGGACGGCTTCGTGCAGAACGTACACACGCCACGGGTGCGTGTGGACCCCGACGGGCGCTGCGCGGCCATGCTCATCTACGGCACGCGGCTGGTGGTCCTGCCCTTCCGCAGGGAGAGCCTGGCCGAGGAGCACGAGGGGCTCGTGGGAGAGGGGTGAGTGTGGGGGCGGGGTGGGGGCCCCACGGAGTCCAGGTGTGCACCACACTGCCCCCACTGACGCCTGCTGCCCCTAGGCAGAGGTCCAGCTTCCTGCCTAGCTACATCATCGACGTGCGGGCCCTGGATGAGAAGCTTCTCAACATCGTCGACCTGCAGTTCCTGCATGGCTACTACGAGCCCACCCTGCTCATCCTGTTTGAGCCCAACCAGACGTGGCCTGGGTGAGGGCCTGCGGCCTGGTTGTGCACAGGGCTTGCTGCGGGGGAGGAACCTGGCTGGTCTCCGGGGGAGCGGGTCTGCTATGCCGGCCCCACGCTGACTCCTTTTGGCCCCCAGGCGGGTGGCCGTGCGGCAGGACACATGCTCCATCGTGGCCATCTCCCTGAACATAACGCAGAAGGTGCACCCCGTCATCTGGTCCCTCACCAGCCTGCCCTTCGACTGCACCCAGGCCCTGGCGGTGCCCAAGCCCATAGGTGACAGGGGCCTGGGCTGGGGCGGCGGGGGTGGGGTGTGTGTGGAGCGTGCTGGGCCCTGCCACCAGCGTGTCTGTTCCAGGTGGAGTGGTGATCTTCGCGGTCAACTCGCTGCTGTACCTGAATCAGAGCGTCCCTCCCTACGGCGTGGCTCTCAACAGCCTCACCACCGGCACCACTGCCTTCCCCCTGCGTGAGTGCTGGGGAGCAGGGCCCGGGGTGGCGGGGGCTGCTGCTGGGCCTGGCTGACCACCCCTGCCCACAGGCACCCAGGAAGGTGTGCGGATCACCCTGGACTGTGCTCAGGCGGCCTTCATCTCCTATGACAAGATGGTCATCTCCCTCAAGGGCGGTGAGATGTGAGTCCCCGCTCTGGGGCCCGTCCTCCCTGGCAGGGGAGTGGTCCCCCAGCCCCAGCTGAGTGTCCTCCCACCCCCGCCCCCGCAGCTACGTGCTGACGCTCATCACGGATGGCATGCGCAGCGTCCGGGCCTTCCACTTCGACAAGGCTGCTGCCAGTGTCCTCACCACCAGCGTGAGTGGGGTCTCGGAGGGCGGCCCCGGGCCCCAGGTTGGGCAGGCCGCACCCTCACCCATCCCGCCCCCAGATGGTCACCATGGAGCCTGGGTATCTGTTCCTTGGCTCTCGTCTCGGCAACTCGCTGCTCCTCAAGTACACGGAGAAGCTGCAGGAGCCCCCGGCCAGCACCGCCCGCGAGGCTGCCGACAAGGTGAGCTCAGGCCCGTGGGGATGCAGCCCCTACAGGCGCCCTCCGAGGTACTCAGTCCCTACTCCTCCCACCTCACAGGAAGAGCCACCCTCCAAGAAGAAGCGTGTGGACGCCACCACGGGCTGGTCAGGTGCGGGCTGGTCGGGTGCGGGGCTGGTTGGGTGTGGGCTGAGCGTCAGGTGAGGGGCTGTTCGGGTGAGAGGCTGGTCGGGTGAGGGAGGGCTGAGCGTCAGGCTGGTCGGGTGCGGGCTGGTTGGGTGCAGGGCTGGTCGGGTGCGGGGCTGGTCGGGTGCGGGCTGAGCATTGGGTGAGGGGCTGGTTGGGTGCGGGAGGGCTGAGTGTCAGGCTGGTCAGGTGCGGGCCAGCAGGTGGGCTCAGGTGGGCTCTCGTCATGCTCCAGGGAGCAAGTCAGTGCCGCAGGATGAGGTGGACGAGATTGAAGTGTATGGCAGCGAGGCGCAGTCAGGCACACAGCTGGCCACGTACTCCTTTGAGGTGAGGTGGGGCTCAGAGTGGTTGCCCGGTCCTGGCCAGCCTGCCTCCTGACCACTGCCGTGCCCACAGGTGTGTGACAGCATCCTCAACATTGGACCCTGTGCCAACGCCGCCATGGGCGAGCCTGCCTTCCTCTCTGAAGAGGTGCCCACTGGGGGAGGGGGGCACACGGCGGGGCGGGGCAGGCTGCACAGCAGAGGTCCGGCCCTCACCCCTGCCCCTGCCCCGTGCAGTTTCAGAACAGTCCGGAGCCAGACCTGGAGATCGTGGTGTGCTCCGGCTATGGCAAGAACGGGGCCCTGTCGGTGCTGCAGGTGAGGGGCGTCGAGGGGGCGCCTCCTGGTGGGGCCTGGGTGACCTGCTGACCCCCGCCTGTCCTTCCAGAAGAGCATCCGGCCCCAGGTGGTGACCACTTTTGAGCTCCCTGGCTGCTATGACATGTGGACCGTCATTGCCCCCGTGCGTAAGGAGCAGGTGAGTGCGCCCAGGTTGGCGACACCCAGCCAGCGATCCTGGCCTGCGCCTGGCCTGTGGCGGGTGCCCAGGGGCCACGGGGCCCGGGACCCGGCTCTGTGCCGCTCAGGCTTGCTGCTCAGGTGGCGTGGCCTGGGCTGGGAATCCCTGCCCTCTTCTGCCTTCACAGGAGGAGACCCTCAAAGGGGAGGGCACGGAGCCAGAGCCTGGTGCTCCTGAGGCCGAGGATGACGGGCGGAGACACGGGTTCCTCATTCTTAGCCGGGAAGACTCTACCATGGTGAGGCACCCGGAGCCCGGGTTGGGGCCCTACTGTGAGCAATGCCCCTCACCCACCGCTGCCCACAGATCCTGCAGACGGGGCAGGAGATCATGGAGCTGGATGCCAGCGGCTTTGCCACGCAGGGCCCCACGGTCTTTGCTGGCAACATTGGGGACAATCGCTACATCGTGCAGGTGTCGCCGCTCGGCATCCGCCTGTTGGAAGGAGGTGCGCCAGGCCTCGGGCGGGTGGGCGCGGGCCCGGGGCTGGCGCGTGCCCCCTGCCCGGGGCTGACTGGCCTGTGTCCGCAGTGAACCAGCTGCACTTCATCCCTGTGGACCTGGGCTCCCCCATCGTGCAGTGTGCCGTGGCTGACCCCTACGTGGTCATCATGAGCGCTGAGGGCCACGTCACCATGTTCCTACTCAAGAATGATTCGTACGGGGGCCGCCATCACCGCCTGGCGCTGCATAAGCCACCCCTGCACCATGTAGGCGCCCTGCTCTGTCCCAGGGCCTGCTGACCTCTGCCCGCGTGCCCCCTCCCCAGCTGAGCACTCTCTCTCCCCGCAGCAGTCCAAGGTGATCACACTGTGTGTATACCGGGACGTCAGCGGCATGTTCACCACCGAGAGCCGCCTGGGAGGAGTCCGCGACGAACTGGGGGGCCGCGGCGGCCCTGAGGCTGAGGGCCAGGGTGCAGAGACCAGGTGTGTGAAGGCAGCAGGGCGGGGTGGGTGCAAAGACCAAATGTGTGAGGGCAGCGGGGTGGGGCGGGTGCAGAGACCAGGTGTGCGAGGGCGGCGGGGCAGGGAGGCTAGGCCACGCGCCTGTGCCTGTGACCTGTGACACCTGCCCTTCGCAGCCCCACGGTGGACGACGAGGAGGAGATGCTCTACGGGGACTCAGGCTCCCTCTTCAGCCCCAGCAAGGAGGAGGCGCGCAGGAGCAGCCAGCCGCCCGCCGACCGGGACCCCGCGCCCTTCCGGGCCGAGCCCACCCACTGGTGCCTGCTGGTGCGGGAGAACGGAGCCATGGAGGTGGGTGGCACCCTGTGCCCACGCCCCCCAGGCCTGCCCGGCGCCCGCCCCACCGCTGACCGCACCACCCCACAGATCTACCAGCTCCCCGACTGGCGGCTCGTGTTCCTGGTGAAGAACTTCCCTGTGGGCCAGCGCGTCCTGGTGGACAGCTCCTTTGGCCAGCCCACCACCCAGGGCGAGGCCCGGAAGGAGGAGGCCACGCGCCAGGGCGAGCTGCCCCTGGTCAAGGAGGTGCTGCTGGTGGCTTTGGGGAGTCGCCAGCGCAGGCCCTACTTGCTGGTGAGTGTGCCCACCTGCCCGCCCTGACCCGGCCCGCCTGCCGGCCCTGCCCCCTGACGTCCCCTGTCCCCAGGTGCACGTGGACCAGGAGCTCCTCATTTATGAGGCCTTCCCTCACGACTCACAGCTCGGCCAGGGGAACCTCAAAGTTCGCTTCAAGAAGGTGCAGTGACCGGCAGGGCTGGGTGTGGGGGCGGTGAGGCAGGGCTAGGGGTCCCAGCCCTTAACTGCAGCACCCTCCAGGTCCCCCACAACATCAACTTCCGGGAGAAGAAGCCAAAGCCGTCCAAGAAGAAGGCGGAAGGGGGTAGCACGGAGGAGGGGACAGGGCCCCGAGGCCGCGTGGCGCGGTTCCGCTACTTCGAGGACATTTATGGCTACTCCGGGGTAGGCCAGCTGCTCTGCAGAGCAGGGTTGGCGAGCACAGGGCCTCCCCACAGTGTGAGGGGCTTCCTCACACTGTCTGCCCCCAGGTGTTCATCTGCGGTCCCTCGCCCCACTGGCTCCTGGTGACTGGCCGGGGGGCCCTGCGGCTGCACCCCATGGGCATCGACGGCCCCATCGACTCTTTTGCCCCGTTCCACAACATCAACTGCCCCCGAGGGTTCCTGTACTTCAACAGACAGGTAGGGAGGCCCCACGAGGCCCGGCCAGGCGTGCCAACCCCCTCCGAGGACAACTAGGCAGGACCAGGTGCTGGGGCCCAAGAATGAGGCCCTCAACCCATGGCTGGGAATGGGGGCACCGTGGCGTGGAGAGTCGGGCTGTCCGGTGGGTGGTGGGAGCCAAGGTCAAGGAGGTGATGTGGGGCTGAACGCTGGAGAGGCTTGGAGGACGAGGAGATTGGCAATGGAGGGTGTGGCCCACAAGGGCACCAGCCGGGTTCAGTCGCTGGTCTGCCCACTGGGCACCCAGCTCTGCTCAAGGCGCTGGGTGACCGGCTGGGATGCTCACGTACCGAGCTTCTTCGTGTCACAGAGATGACAGCAGTAGCCCCATGGGCCGCCGAGGACTCGGCAGCGCCAGTGCACTTAGGCCTGGGCTGGAGGGGAGCCGCTGGGCCCCATGTGCAGGTGCTGGCGTGGCGTGCGCGTCCCACCCTGTGCCTGCGGCCTCCGGCGCCCACCCCCCCGAGCCCAGCCTCAGGCCACACCCATGCCAGCCCTGGGCAAACCTGGGTGAAGGGACAGGAAGCCCGCAAAGAGCAGGACAGTGGGCCACAGCCTCTGTCGCTGCCCGTTCCAGCGGACCCGAGGGCTGACCTGAGGGAGCCCTCGAGGCCTGGGTTCACCAGCTCGGCCTTCAGTGGGCACCAGGCCTCCCTCACCCCTGTGCCCACCCAGGGCGAGCTGAGGATCAGCGTTCTGCCCGCCTACTTGTCCTACGACGCCCCATGGCCTGTTCGGAAGATCCCGCTGCGCTGCACCGCCCACTACGTGGCTTACCACGTGGAGTCCAAGGTCTGCCCCCACTCGGCTGGTGACCCTTGGGGCTGGACCACGTGGAGTCCAGGGTCCGCCCCCACTTGGCCAGGAACTCTCGGGGCTGGGGTGGGCTCTGGCTCCTGACACCCTGCTCTCCCCAAGGTGTACGCCGTCGCCACTAGCACCAGCACACCTTGCACGCGCGTTCCACGCATGACGGGCGAGGAGAAGGAGTTTGAGACCATCGAGAGAGGTGCGCGGGGGCCCAGGCCGGGCCTGTCCTGGGGGCCGCTCCTCCCTGATGGTCCCCCTCTGTCCTTACAGACGAGCGGTACGTCCACCCTCAGCAGGAGGCCTTCTGCATCCAGCTCATCTCCCCAGTCAGCTGGGAGGCCATCCCCAACGCCAGGTGAGGCTGTGCCTGAGCGGGGCGTGGTGGGTGAGGCTGTGCCTGAGCGGGGCGTGGTGGGGCGGGCCGGGGCTGGCTCTGACCGGGGCTCCACCCGCAGGATCGAGCTGGAGGAGTGGGAGCACGTGACCTGCATGAAGACCGTGTCGCTGCGCAGCGAGGAGACTGTGTCAGGCCTCAAGGGCTACGTGGCCGCTGGGACCTGCCTCATGCAAGGGGAGGAGGTCACATGCCGAGGGCGGGTAAGTGGCCAGCAGGGCTTTCACAGCAGACAGTGCCCAGCACCCTGACTCAGCCACCCATCTCCTCGGCAGATCCTGATCATGGATGTGATCGAGGTGGTGCCTGAGCCTGGCCAGCCTCTGACCAAGAACAAGTTTAAGGTCCTGTACGAGAAGGAGCAGAAGGGCCCCGTGACCGCCCTGTGCCACTGCAATGGCCACCTGGTGTCGGCCATCGGTCAGAAGGTGTGCACCGCCCCCGCGGCCCCCATCGCCACCCCCCAGGCACCCCCCAGCTACTCACTCCCCCGCCCACCCCCAGATCTTCCTGTGGAGCCTGCGGGCCAGCGAGCTGACGGGCATGGCCTTCATCGACACGCAGCTATACATCCACCAGATGATCAGCGTCAAGAACTTCATCCTGGCCGCGGACGTCATGAAGAGCATCTCGCTGCTGCGCTACCAGGAGGAGAGCAAGACGCTGAGCCTCGTGTCCCGGGTGCGGAGGGGGCTGTGCCGTGCCGTGGGGGCTGGGGGCTGGTGGCTGGCCCGGGCCGTCCTGATGGCCCTCCTGTCCTCAGGATGCCAAGCCCCTGGAGGTGTACAGTGTGGACTTCATGGTGGACAACGCGCAGCTGGGCTTCCTGGGTGAGTTTGGGGGCTGGGGCCCCTGAGACCCCTGGGTGTGCACAGGGGCTGACTCGGCTCTGATCCCCAGTGTCGGACCGTGACCGCAACCTCATGGTCTACATGTACCTGCCAGAAGGTGAGTGCTCCCTCCCTCCTCTGCCGGGTGGGGTCGGGTGGGGGCCAGGCGGGCAGTGACCTGAGGTCCCCTGTGGCCCAGCCAAGGAGAGCTTTGGGGGTATGAGGCTGCTGCGCCGGGCGGACTTCCACGTGGGTGCCCATGTGAACACGTTCTGGAGGACCCCATGCCGGGGGGCCGCTGAGGGGCCCAGCAAGAAGTCCGTCGTGTGGGAGAACAAGCACATCACGTGGTTCGGTGAGCATGGGGCCGGGGTGGGGGCAGCGGGCCGTGGCGGGTGCACTGGGTTCATTCCCTGTCCCCTCAGCCACGCTGGACGGTGGCATCGGGCTGCTGCTGCCCATGCAAGAGAAGACCTACCGGCGGCTACTGATGCTGCAGAACGCCCTGACCACCATGCTGCCCCACCACGCTGGCCTCAACCCCCGCGCCTTCCGGTGAGCCCACCCCCCAGCCCGACCAGACCCCCTGGGTCAGCCCAGACCCCCTCATGGCCTGTGCCCTCCGCACCCCCCAGGATGCTGCATGTGGACAGGCGCGTCCTACAGAACGCTGTGCGCAACGTGCTGGACGGGGAGCTGCTCAACCGCTACCTGTACCTGAGCACAATGGAGCGCGGGGAGCTGGCCAAGAAGATCGGCACCACACCCGACATCGTGAGCCGCCCCCACCAGCCCCTGCCCGCCCGCCCCCCGCCGGCCCCCCGGCCTCACCCAGCCCTCTCTCTGCAGATCCTAGATGACCTGTTGGAGACGGACCGAGTCACCGCCCACTTCTAGACCCCTGGACACTGCCACTCACCCCACCCCTTTTTTGTACAAAATAAAAAACACTTGTTTTCAGAAGAGCATTGTGATTATTTCGGGGCCCCAGGGCATCCCCTACTCCAACAAATCACAGTCACTTGGCCCTGGCTGGGTGCGCGGTGGGACGAGCTCTATGGTCCTCCTGTCCAGGATGCCTAGGTCTCCAGGTACTTGGACAGCCCCTTGGTGTCAGGCATGATGCCCAGGTAGACCAGAACTCGAACCAGGAGGGCAGTGAGCCGCATCGACAGGGTCTCCAGCCTGTGGGGGGGTCGGGGGGCAGGTAGGTGGGGAGTGGGCCTTGGCTTCCCATCCTCCGACCCCCACACGCCAGCTCACCTCAGGGCCACTTCAAACTTGAACGTCTCCCAGATGACCCTGATGTGGCGCAGGATGCTGGCACCATAGATGCTCTGGTACATGGCACCTGCCAGGCGGCTCCAGCCCCGGACTGCACTGCACAGACACCGCGCGTGAGGTCAGCGCGGCCTCCCACCCCCACCGCCCCAGGCTGCGCGGCCCTACCTCTTGGCCATGAGGAAGTAGCGGTCCACCGGGGCGCCCAGGGCGTTGTTGATGGAGCGCACCGTGTTGACGTTGCGCAGCACGAGCAGCATGGAGCGCGGCAGGGCCTTGAGCACGGCCATGACCTCCTCGAAGTGCTCGCGGGCCATGTCCTGCATGTAGGCCGCCTCCTCACGGCTCAGCAGGCGCGAGCGCCACAGCTGCCCCAGGCGCACGGGCCGCTGCATGAGCACCTCGGAGAACAGGAGGTAGTCTGGGGGGGCCTGAGCCAGGCTGTGCCCCCTCCGGGCTGCACACCCACCCCCCGGCCTCACCTTGCACTCCCAGCTCAGCTGCATGCGCCTTCATGGCCGCCTCGTCCCTCAGGATGATGGCCCGCCACAACTGGCACAGGGCGAGCCTGTCCCTGCAGGCCCAGCAATGAGCAGGGAAGTGGGTGGTGGCCAGTCGGGGGGCGTGCCCACCCAGCCCACAGGCCCGCTTACTTCTCGTCCAGGAACTGGTAGAGCCCATGGTCCAGCAGCACCAGCTGAGCCTTCCCGTCCGGGCCTTTCCGCACCAGAACTGGGGAGGGGCGGGCTCTAGTTCCCTGGTTCTGGGGTGCAGCCCCCAGCACCCCGCCCCCAGCCGTGGGGCTCTCCTTACCATTGCCGGGGTGGGGGTCAGAGTGGATGAAACCCGTGTAAAAGATCTGTTCGGCAAAAGCCTTGATCAGCTTCTCTGCAATCTGGGCCGAGGACAGGCAGGAGTGGGGATGGGGTCAGACCACACGCCATCACGCCAGACGCGGGTCACACCCTCCAGTCCAGCCCCACAGCACTCACATCCTGCACCGCCAGCCCCATGCTCTGGATGGCCTCCACGTCATTGACCTTGCAGCCCTCATAGAACTCCGCTGTCAGCACACGCTGGGAGAGAGCAGGCGTCAGAGGTCCCCTACCCAGCGGGGCCCAGCCCACCTTACTGGACGTGCCCCAGTGCACGTGGGCACCACCCAGGGGGGCCCAGCCCACCTTACTGGACGTGCCCCAGTGCACGCGGGCACCACCCAGGGGGGCCAGCCCACCTTACTGGACGTGCCCCAGTGCACGCGGGGCACCACAACGTGGCGGAAGTGTTGCAGCTCCCGTGCACAGCGCTCAGCGTTGCGGCCCTCGTTCTCAAAGTCCAGCTCCTGGGCCAGGGTCCCCTTGAGGTCCTGGGAACCATACGGGCAGTTGGGGGTCCAGCCTGGGAGCCGGCCCACCCCAGCCCCCTGCCCCGCGGTACCTGGAGGACCCAGCTGAAGCCGAAGCTGGGGTGCATGAGCTCCACGAGGTGCAGCAGGAGCTCCAGGGTGTGGATGTCGCCATCAAAGCGGTCCCGCAGATCGATGTACTGCACCTGCACAGGAGGCTTCAGGGAGGGCCGGCTGCCGGCACCGCGCCCCCCACATGCCCTGGGGACCCCTCGTACCTTCACGGCCACCACGGTGCCATCGTGCAGCCTGGCACGGTGCACCTGGGCCAGGCTCGCTGCAGCAATGGGCTGGTAGTCAAACTCCTGGAAGAGCTCGTGGGGCGGGGCCTGGAAGTCTTCGAGGAACAGCTCATCCACCTGGAGGAACACGCCTCGAGCAGCGTGGGGGACACCATGGGGCCACACTCCCCGCCTCACGCCTCGGGGGGTGGGCTCACCTCCCGGAAGCCCCGCGTGAGGGCCCTGTCCTCCAGCACCCGCAATGTCCTGATGTACTCGGGGGGCAGCAGGTGGTTGAAGGAGCAGAGCCCCTGGCCCAGCTTCACGTACAGACCCCCGTTGCTGATGGCCCCCGCCACCAGGGCGTCAGCCGCCCGCTGATGACACGCAGACATCACCTCCAAGTACCTCGGGCTGTTCTGACCACAGGCAGAGAGGACAGGGATGGGGGCAGGCAGGACCCTGGGCCCCCCAGGCATGCCCACCCCACAGGCACAGGACGGGCCAGCCAGGACGCAGGTACAAACCTCCTCCACCCCACGCAGGATGACGTTCGTGCACCACCAGTAGTCCAGTGAGATCTGCAGGCCGACCCGCAGAGACCTGCGGGCAGAGGACGCCCTCAGCCCCAGCTGGCCCGTGCAGCAGGCACCCCACCAGCGCCTCGGACAGCTGTGAGCACCTAGGGGATGCCGCGGGGCTCTCGGGACTGCACAGCCAGCAGGTCCATCTCAGCTCCTGGGCTGGGCACTGGGCAGCCTGCTCGCACGCCACCCCCTGGTCCCTGTATGCAGATGAGGGGTGCCCAGGACAGCAGGGGGCGCAGTCCCTAACAAGCAGACGTGTTCCTTCATTCTTTGATAGCACTTGTTAATAGGAAAGCCCACCCTCGAGTAAAGCCGCTCCGTCTGTGGACACACTCGTGTCCGTGCACAGCGGACCCTGCACAGCGGCCCAGCCTCCTCTGCACTCGGCTGCGCCCTGTGGACTGGAGCCCTGGGTCGAACCCCGGAGCTGCGGGTGCACCCCGAGCAGTCCCACGGGCCCTGGCCTTCTGGTGCAGGCTGAGGTCATCACTCCCTTCTGCACCCCAGGCTATGGACATGGAAGCCCCGGATCTGGAGAGGGGAGGATCCAAAACCAGGTTCCAGACCCTCACTGAGCACCACAAACCAGGTCCACCCAGCCACTCCAGCAAGAAGGGCTGTCTGAGCACGTCAGGGTGAGCAAGGACACACGTTTCTCTGAGCTCCCGGGACCCGAGGGAGCTGCACTCCTTCCTGAGTACTCTGTCCAAAAGCCAACGCAAGGTCTGCACAGGGGCTGATGGTGAGGTGCAGCTGGTGGGGTGAGGTCTACACTCATGGGGGTGACCTAATAAGTCACTAATTTAGGGACAAGGGCAGCCGGGTGTCTCCCAGGTAGAGAAAAGGTTACAGACACAGAAAGAGCGGAAATCTGGAGGACTCACGTTGAAAATGGAACGGCACGTTTACCTCTGACAACGGCAAACAGCTGACTGTACATGCAGCCCGGAGCGGCAAACACACTGGCGCCGCGCCAGGGTCCCTGCCCATCCTGAGGGTGGATGGTCACAAGGCTGAGCCTGGAGTGACTGTGGTGCCAGCGGGAGTAAAATGCTTGAAGGATGGATCACGTCAGAAGGATTCAGAAATGTCAGAAATAAAATGTTGTACGTTTGAAATGATTTACAATAAAATTGTAGAGATTAAAAGAGAGGGTCACAAGTCAGGTGCAGGAGCTCCTACAAAACAACCCTCAAGAGTTGCAGCAACAAGCCGGCAGTGACGCCATGTGTCCGGTAGAGGCTGATGCGAGCAGGGTTGGGGGAGACACACAGGAGGACAGGGTTCCCTGACGGCAGAACAGCCCTTGGGGGTGGATATGACGGCTGAGCCAGGAGGACGAGCTCACCGGACAAGCACCGGAAGGGAAGGCGCTAAACCAGCAGCAACAGGAGAGGGCAGGGCACCGGCGTCAAAGTATGAGGGAAGCCGAAGGCCAAACGTGGGACAAACCACGAGCACACATCAGAAGTACACACGTCGGGGCTCGGCAAAGCTTTTCTTGGAAAGGTTAGACAGTGAACACTGGGCCTCAGGGGCAGCCTCAGAAGGGGCAGGGATGTCCTCCACGGAGCTCGCTCTACGGAGCAGGCAGCACCTCGGACCTTGTATATGGCACAGGGCCAGGGTGCTGACCTGATGGTGTCATAAGGCCTATCGGCCCGCAGACATGTCAAAGTCATCATACGATGCAGAATTAATGTAAGCCTGCTCCTGTAAACCTAGAGGTCTCCCGAGCGAGGCAGCTGATGGCGGCCAGAAAGGACAACCACGGCATTAGAGTTGGGGGTCTTCGCTCAGTCAGGCCTACGGAGTACAGCCCCAGCAGAGATTCTGGACACCACAGTCAGAGGCCAGGGGTGTGGGAGCTCTGAGGCGGGGCCGCCCAGACCCCTCCTGGGCACCCCGTTCTCGTGCTGAGTCTAACTTCACCTTCTTGTAGTAAAAACACCAAAACCAACATGGTGTTTCCTGAGCCATCCTAGGAAACTATCAAAACTGAGGGAGGGTGGGGACCGCCCCGTGTGTAGCCCGTGGTCTGAGGGGAGGGAACCTTGGGGATGCTGGGACTCACAGCTGCTGTCAGACGCCCTGGGCAAGGGGGGTCTGGGGACCGTGTCCTGAGCCTGAGTTTAGCCACGAGAGCCGAGGAGACTCTGAGAGCTGTTCCAGGCTGAAGGAGGCTAGACACGGGCCCAGACCTCATGTGGAAATGGCTGTTACTGGAGGGCCTGGTGACACAGGACGGGGTCTGAGCGTTAGAGGGTCACAATGTGTTTGTCAGCTCCCTGATCGTGGCTGTGGAGGAGAACATCCTTGTTTAGGAAATTCTCAAGATTTCAGGAATAATGGAGCATGTTGACAACATACTTGTCAATGTTTCAAAAAGAAAAAAGTTGTATTATTAGTCCAACTTCTTTGGACATTTAAAATTGTGTCCAAAAAAAACAAAAACAAAACCCCACAGGGTTTGTAAAGTTAAAATTAAGTAAGAGGTGGGATCAGAAACCACCCTTAAGCACCCCGGCCCCGTGAGCAGGCCTGGCGCGTGCGCTGCGTCCCAGCCCCCCCGCCACAGCAGGACCAGCCGCCACCCTTGGGCGAGCCAGGCCCGACTTCCTGGGCTCCTGCCAGCACACTGCAGGCTCCCGGGTCTCCAGGGGCCCCGTGGCTGCCCTGCACCCACCAGGGCTCGGCCAGGCCCACCCGTTCTGGCAACTGTCAGGGCTGAGAGCTGAGGAGGCCACACAGCTGGTGGGGAAGGTAACCTCTCTAGCGCTCCTTCACTCAGTCCCAGCTCGGCTTCTGAAAACTGGCTGTGAAAGCCCCCTGAAGGAAGAGGAGCGGGTGGGCGCGCCGAGCCTGCAGCTAACACGGGGGACAGCAGCCCATGCGAGCTGGAAGGGGAAACGGCCCGGACCCGCTGAGGCCGCGGGCTGTGGAGCCTGGGAAACCCTGTAGGACACAGAGTCCGCTGCCTGGAACCTGCCCAGGAGGGCAGCCAGGAGTTCAGGCAGACCCTCAGGAGGGTGGAGGTGAGGTGCTTGTCTGTCTGCCCACCCGCAGCTGCCGCTGGGGTAAATCTCAACAAAGAGGCAGCCAAACGGCCCTGTCCTAGGCATCCTGATCCTCCACCAGGCCTGGACCCGGGCTGCCCAAGGGCTGGGGGCTCAGAGCTGGCACAGCAGGACAGCCACTGTGGCCTCCGCACGCAAGGCCGCGCAGGAGCCGCCTCGGGCCATCGCCTCCCGGCCCCTCGGTAGGGTGGGGTGGGCTGAGGTCTCCCACTACGGAAGCTGGCTCTCAGGCCTCTGTGGGCAGCAGGCTCGGACCTGGCTGGAGCAGGACGCCTGCCCAGGCTTCTCAGAAGGAAGACCGCCCACACTACCCCCAGAATCCTGCCTAGGAGATGCAGGAGCGTGAGGCAGCCTTCAGCTTAAGGAGCCCCAGGCTCCAGTGACCAGCAGGGCATGGTGCTGGTCCAGGCACCTGCTAGTGGAGGCAAGGAGGAAGCCCCCGCGACCCCGAGCTATCCCTGGGAAAGCAGGGGTGGCCAGAAGGGAGACAAGGCAGCGGCCAGAGATGGGTCTGTGGGGGCCACACCCTGTGCAGACAGCTCGGTCCTGCAGTGCTCAGTCGCCCCGGGGCAGAACAGCGCCCCAGGGAGGCAGCATCAGAGCGCCCAGCAGAAACCTGCAGCCCCAGCCCCCAACGTGGCCGCGCCTGCCCTACCTGCTGAAGCGCCCAATGCCGTCCACCACCAGCCGCATCCGCCTCCTCTCCTGGGCTCCCGCCGTCAGGTATCGCACCCCGAGCAGCAGGGGCGCCCCCAGGGCCGCGGCCGACAGCGCCTTCCTCCACAGGGGCTGGGGCCTCAGGGGCCTGCACAGACACGGGCGCACGGCCCAGTCACCCGGGCGGCTCCGCCCTGGCTAAGGCCACAGGCGCTGCAGCGGCACTAGGACCTCGGCAGGCGGCACTGACTTCGGGCGCTTGACCTGCGGGTCCAGGTCACCCCACTGAGCCCCCCAGACGCCCAGACCCCACATGGGCTCCATCCTGCCCACTGTCCACCAGGCCTTGGATCCTCCCGCCCCCACCCTCGCTGCCCCCTGGTCTCCAACAGGCGTGCCCCCCCACCACTCTCAGCCCACAGCCCCCACCAGGTCCCAGACCAGGGCCCTGGCGGTGGGGGGCCGGCACAGCCCGTCGTGGGAAGGGTGCGCAGAGAAGGTCCAGCCTTACGCCCCCCAATGGAGGGCACCCTGTATGATGAGGGGCATGTGCCAGAGGGTGCCTGTGGCGAGCTCCCCACCTTGCTGGTGGGGCTGCGAGGTTCCTCCTGAAGAAGGTGGCAGGGGACGGCCAGGGCTTGGGCCTGCCCTGCAGCAGGGCCGAGTGGAAGTGGCAGAGCTGTGCCTGCAAAGAGCAGAGGGCACAGGGCTGGCGGCAGGAATCCCCCTTGCCCCCCACGACCCATCACTGCGGAGCGTCAGTGCTTCCTGGGCCCGCGTCTGACTCGGGAGCAGCAACAGCTCCAGGTTCAGAGCGCGGGCAAGGGCAGTGTCACACGAGGGAAGCAAGGCCGCGTCTGCACCAGGAGGCCGCCCCCCACTGGCCCTGCCCCCAGCTCCCGGCAGAGTCCTGGCGCCCTCACCGCCTGTTTCCCCTCTGAGACCAGCAGCTTCCCAGGGAAGGGTCAGGATCAGAAAGGAGGCAGGGCCTCGGGGACTGGCACTGGGCAAGTAAACAGACACAAGAACTTGTGTCTCTGAGCCCCATGGTGAGACCTGGGGTGGGAGGCAGGGGGGGCACAGCCAGGGGCAGGCAGAGAAGCAAGGCCCCACGAGCTGCCCTGGCTGAGGGGCACGGAAGAAACCACGGCACGCCACGGTCAGCCTTAGTCTCCCGATCTTACTGGAGTAAGACCTGAAGGGCTCTCAGCCTCAGGTTCCCCAAACTGTAAACAGTCTCAGTTTCGGGGACAAAAAAAGATTTCGCAAACTAAATCATAGCCCACAGCACAGATGTTAACGTTATTATTATGAAATCTGAGCCAAACAAGGAACTGACTTTCCAATCACTTTCTGGCCAAAGCACACAGCCCTGGAGACGATTTCAAGGATACAAAACAACACAGAAGTCAAAGGAAAAGTCAATGACCCACTGTCCTCAGAGGAGACCAGGGCTGACAGAGAGCGCTGCTCCCCAAGGCCCCCGCAGTGAGTGCAGATCCTCGAGGAAAACCCCGCAGGGGCCACAGAGGCAGCCTCGGGCAGACGGGCAGCAAGGGCCAGCCGCCACAGACGGTGCCCACCCTTTCCTATCCCCCACCCCCAGCCCGCTGACAACACGAGCCCGTCTCCTCCCCAGCAGAGCCCTCTGCGCGTGTCCGGTGGAGACATGCTGGCCGCAGGCCCCCTCAAGCCCTCTCACCACCATCGTCCTGCAGCAGGAGGTGCATGCCCCCGTGTGCTGCGCTGGCCCAGCCGCAAGGCCTGGTCCTGGAACACTGGAGCCTCAGCCAGGTGGGGTGTCCCAAGGGACCCCAGGGGATTCATGCAGGGAGGCCGTAGGAGCAGGCAGGGCCAGATGCCCAGCAAGACCGGCTGCAGCCCGAGGCAGAGCTGGGCCTCTGGGGCGATCAGGGAGACGGCATGAGGAGCCAGCACGAGGGCCGAGGCCGGTGCCTGAGTCGAGAGGCTGCCATTCCCCTCATACCAGCCACCTGCGCCTCCGGCCAGGGAGCAGTCTGATGCGGCTCAGTCTTCTCAGAGAGACCACAAACCCACGGAAAAAGAAATGACGGCAGCCAGCAGCCCTGGGGCTTCTGGTTCATTATCTGTGACCCAGAGGATTCTTGAGCATGGGGTACTCTTTACACAGCAGTCTGGCCTCTCCGAAACCTGTTCAGATCCACGCGTTGACAACTACTGGTACCTGGTACAAGCACTTATCAATTCTCTCTCCTTGTTGTACATGTTGCCTAGTTTTCATTAGAATTTTAAAAAAGAGTCACAAGAAAAAACCTGGGAGGACTTGCACCAAATGCAAAGCATGAATCCTAACTGAATCTCTGAAAGAAAACACCTATGAAACACTTGTGGGACCACAGTCAGCAGAGAGCCACAGTCAGGATTTTGAGGTGAGATGGTTCTGATGGTCACATCAGAGGATACCCTCCTCCTTTAGGGGTGCACGATGAAGTGTCGAGATTATGCGTCAAGAAGTCTGTGTCTTACTTTCAAAATACGTATGGTTTCAAACGGACACAATCAGCTGGAGCCAGATGCTAACACTGGGTAGACCTAGGTGGAAGCACCTGGGTAAGTAACTCTCGGGGACCCTACACTTGACCGTTTTCACAGTCACAGGGGTAGCGCGTCTGCCGCACTCTCCGGGAGGCGGTGGGTCCAGGCACACCTGGCACTGCCCGGAGACGCTGAGCGGTCACGACCCGGGGCGGAGGCGCTCCCGGCATTGAGGGGACCGCTCACCACCAGCCACTGGCTGGGCTCCCCAGAGCCTCAGGCTGAGCCGAGGCCGCGGCTCAGGGCGGACCCTGGGGCCACACAGCTGGGGCTGGAATCTGGGCTGAAGCACTTGCCAGCCATGCCATTTAGGTAAGTTCCTTCCTCTGTGCCTCAGTTTCCCTGTCTGCGGGGTGGGACCACTGCACTGCTGCAGCGCGGGTGAGTGAACTGACATCTGGAAAGCCCTTGGGCAGTGCCCAGTGTGGGGGCAGGTGAAGCACCGCCAAGGCCAGCCTGTGGTCAAGGAGAGGGCAGGCCCTTCCAGGTGCTCCTCGCTGCAAGAAACTGCCCGCTGGTCCCCAGTGCTCCCTTGGGCACCCTCCTCCCAGCAACCCTGCCCTCCCAGCTCCGCAGGCCACCCCACCTAACACAAACAAGCACTTATTTGCTGGGTTGAACTAAGCTGAGAAAACAGACTACAGATCTTCTTTGATTTACGATGGGGTTAGGGTTAAACCCATTGTAAGTTGAGAAATGTCAAAAGTCGAAAATGCATTTAATACACTGAACCTACCAAAGTTTAGCCTGGTCTTCCTGAAACCTGCTCAGAACACTCACAAGTGGGCAAAACCATCTAGCACAAAGCCTGTTTCACACTGAAGCGGGGACCAGTTCTGTAACTGACTGCACACCGCGCCGACGGTGAATACAGGACACGGTCAGGGCACCCGAGTGTGCCCTGGAGATTGCAGGCTGACGGGGAGCTGCTGCGGCCGCTGCCCAACATCAAAGAGAGCATCCGCTTCCCGCCACCGGTCCAGAAAAGGGCCAAACTCAAAGCTGGAAGTACTTTCTACTGACTGTGCATCACTTCCGCACCATCATGAGTCAGGGATCAACAGGTAGAAAGTGTGGAGCAGATTACACACGCTGATAAAGAAATCCTCAGCTCTGGAGCGGATGGGCCGCTGCCAAGTCCCGGTGGGGACGCACACGAGACAGCGAAGGAAAACGGCCAAAGCTGACAGGTAACGATTACCCTGAAATGTTCCCATTCAGAGGCAAGGAAAGGACAGATCCACAAGTTATTCTAGCCAGAATGCCAACGACCTGCAGATCCAAGGCTGCCGGCGCCAAGGCTGAGGTGAGGCCTGAAGGGGCTGCCACACCAAAGGGCAGGCACAGCAGCTCCAAGACCACGGCTGAGCCCAGGGCCACATCTCCTCCGCCAGGGACCCCGCACACGTGCTCCGGGTGTGTTTCAGGGGCAGCAGGAGACTGCGAGCGAGGACGGTGCCCTGAGAGGGCACTGCCATCAAGGCCTCCACCTGGGCAAGGCCCAGAGTCCATCAGGGAGATGCGGCGGGGCACATGGCGAGGACACTGCCAGAGGAGAAGCAGGCGCAGCCCCAGTCGGTGCTCCTCCAGGGGAACGGCGCCCCGGGCCGACAGGGGCTGCAGAGCGGGGCAGAGTGCCCGCGGGCCAAGCCCTGCACTGAGCCGCAGGCCTGCCCAGCCGCCTCACTGACCGCACTCTGTGCCTGCGGGGCGGCTCCCTGCTGTGCCCTGCCAAGCTAGAAAGGTGGAAGATGGCAGAAATAAAGCGCCTTGCTCAGGGCCTGGCACCTAACAGGTGCTCAATAAAATGCACGCATTTCTGAGGCGGGGCTTATTTCCTCACGAGGCCCACAGCACAGCAGAGAAGCCAGAGGCTGGGAAATCGAACCACTTCCCCAGCCCATACCCTTCCCATCCCCAAACCAGCCACCAGGCGGAGCACACTGTCCCTGGAGTCATTAGTAGGAGAGTCCAGTGAGAAAAAGGCAAATCACCTAACAAGTAAGTTTACGTATCACGTTCTTACTAAACACAGTTCTTTTCACAGAAGGCCAAACCTGAATCACTGACTCTAAAGCTCAGGGCCCTGGCTGCTCCCACAGCCTCCTGACCACTGTCCACCACTGGCTGGGGCTCTGGAAGGGAAGCTGAAGACCAGCGTCCACAGCCTCCGGACACCTGGCCAATGCCAAGGGGGCACGGCCAGAAAAGTAATGGCCCCTGACCACAGCCCCCAGAGCAGCTTTTTGTCGTTTTCTGAGGAATCAGCACCACAGCAGGCGCTCTGGCCACACTGCCTCATTCCCAGCCCTGACCCCTCACTCAATCGCCCGAGACGAACATCCCTCTGGCAGACCCTGCACAGCCACGAGGAGCCTGGCCCAGGCCTGCTCTCCAGGCCGCTGTTGTGCCTGAAGCCCGCCCCCATTCACCAGGGCTCTTTGTTCCCCTACCCCACTCCACTGTCCTTATCACAGGAGCACAGGTTAGCCTGCAGGCTTCTCCCCACCAGGCTGGGCAGGGCCATCTCTTTCTTAATCATCTCAAAGGTACAGCAGAAATTCTTTATCATAAACACTTGCTGACCTCAGATAAATGCAGAACCCCACATGGCCCAGGCCATGTGCTGAGCAACAGGTCGAAGGCCGCAGTCAGGAGAGAGACAGCAGCAGCTCCCCGGGAGAATGAGGCCTCTGCTGACGACACCAGAGCCCTCACGGGGCCCTGCTGGCTCATGCCAGCTGGATGCCGGGGACTCCCCAAATATCCCCACCACCCAGGAGACACCCGAGGGTCACAGAGCTATAAATGCGGCAGAGCCAGCAGCCAGAACTCCCAGGAGCCAGTCCAGGGCAATATCCACGCATCACATGTAACCCGCACCACACCCAGAGCGGCAGCAAACAGGTACAGAGAGGGCGCCTCCTCAGCAGCATGAACACACACACAGCCTTCCTGGGGCGGTCCTCTCACTCCCGAAGCCTCCCGCTTTGGGACAAGATGAGAGGGCCCTTTTCTCAGCCCAGGTGCACCATGCTCATCCGGAACTCAGCTAACAATCTATCCAGCAGTGTCACTCAGACAGACACTACAGAGCTCACAAACTCCGTGTGCACATCAACACCGAGCCACGAGCACCTGCCCTCATGCTTTAGGTACAAGCTGAGCTGTTGGATTTCCTAACACCCTGTAGATTAGACACAGCAGATTTGAAAAGTCACTGCAGATAAGCCGGACCCCAGAAGAAGCATCTGCTGAATCTCACGAGACCTGAAACTACAAAGAGGTGACAAGAATCTGGGCACTGTAAGGGCAGGTCAACAGCCCTGCGCACACAGCAGGAGAGTAAGCAAGCTCTGAGCCCGAACTGCTCTTAAGGTCAGGAAGAGAGGCTGGGTGTCTGGGCCCGGGAAAGGGAGTGGAGATGACCTTGAACACCATGTCCTTTGCTTTTCTCGGGTCTCTGACCCTCTCAGCACCAGTCAGGACTCAGAAGCCTACTGGGCCCTGCTCTATTTACTGGTCATGAGCATCTCCTGCTCAAGGGCCAAAGCCCGCCTGCCCACTCCCGAGGGCTGCCTAGAGGACGGAGTGACCTGAAGGAGTGAAGCCGCTTTATAAACTAGAAAAGACCAACTCACTGTCTCTGCCTGACTCTCAGACTAACGCTGCTTCATCATCTCACCCACAAAACACCCCTGTGTAATGGAGATGCTCTACAAGCCACAGAGCCAATGGACATTCATTTGTATTGACACCTAAGCCCACAAGGCTAGGCTTATTAGAAAACTATGAGGTCTACAGAAAATTCCATGTTGAAAATGGTGATGAGCCCCACTCAGTCTCCTCACCTCTAAACCAAGGGGCTAGGTTTTCGGAGAGGGAGTGGCTAAGACCTGGGTCAACGACTATGACACCCTGCTTGAAAGGTGCCAATTCAAACGGCAGAGATGCAATAAACCGGGAGGTCCCACGGGGCGCAGACTGGAAAGGCAGGTGCCATGTTCGGGACCAAAAGAAGCTGAGTTAGGCGGGCAGCCCAGGGCCAGGCAGAAACCTAGGAAGGCCTGAGAGGCGGGGTGACCCCGAGGCACAGCCGGGCCGCAGCAGCTGTCAGCCCACCTGCCGCCCCCGCAAGTCCTGTCTCCCCAGAGGCGGGGGGCAGCAGTCAGCCCGGGATGACCCGGGCTGGGCTGGTGACAAGGAGAAAAGGGTGCCCAAGGGATCAGGTGAAGAAAGGGCGGGGGGGTCCGCTCTGCGATTCGTTCGGGCAGAGCCTGCAGCGGCGAGGGGTCTGAGGCAGACACGGGGCAGGCGGAGGCGCCAGGCGCCAGGCAGCCGCCTCGGGAAAGGGCGTCTCCCTGGGGAGGAACGTCCGTAAGGGACGAGGGTCGTCCCTCGCGGGGAAGGAGGCTTTGGAGAGTCGCCTCTGAGACAAGACTCCCGCACCAAGAAGTAGCCTCGGAAAAGCGGAGCTGCGGCGTGCGGCGGGGAAGGCCCGATGTCTCCCTCACAGGGCCTGGGGGCTGAAGCGGGGACCCGAGGACAGGCTGCCTGACGGCTGTGACGGGCTCCAGCCAGCCGGGAGGATCCCTGGGGGGCGAGTCTTGGGCCCTGCGGGTCCCGGCTGGGCGACCCGGGCCGCGGCAGGGGCGCGAGCGCTCGGGGTCTCACAGGTCTCCACATTTTCGGTCCGCCGCTCAGCTCCCGCTCGCCACACGCCGCACACCCTCCGCCGGCCCAGCAGGCACTGCGGGAGGGGCACAGTGCGCACGCGCGCGCCGTCCGATGGGCGGGCGGGACTGGAGGCCACGCCCCGAGTAGTCCCGCCGCCGCGGTGGAGCAGCGCCCCCTGGCGGCTCCCGGCCCACTAGGTTTAGGGCCAGTACCGGCGCTCGGTCAAGGCACGCGGTCTGAAACCGCTCAGTTCAGTTCCGTCGCTCAGTCGTGTCCGTCTTTGCGACCACATGGACTGCAGCACGCCAAGCTTCCTTGTCTATCTCCAACTCCCAGAGCTTGCTCAAACTCACGTCCATCGAGTTGGTGATGCCATCAACCATCTCCTCCTCTGTCGACCCCAGACCCTGCTGCTGCTAGGGTTTTTTCCCACCCCCAGTGGAAGCTGAGGTTTGGGGAGGTCAGGTCACCTGTTGCCCCAGGAGTTCACAGCAAAGGCGGAAGCCGGGAGGGAGAAGAGACCCCACTAGGGGCTCAGCGCCGGCAGCTGGAGTTGAACCCAGGGCGGGGAAGGGGCAGCCGTTTCAGCCCAGCACTTGCAAGCGATGGATTAGGGTGACTAACTGCTCAAGCCTCGCTTTTCTTGCTGCAAAATGAGGTCCTGGCTCACAAGTTAAGGATGCTAAGATACCACGCAGGCCACCTTAAGTTTGCTTTGCTAGAAGTTATTATAAAAACTCTCAGATTGGACTTTCAAAGGCCTCCATTATTTGTTATCCCAGGTGAGAAACATAATGTATATTTTATGAGCGAATTTCTGTTTGTGAGCCTGCTAGAAAGAGGCCTTCCTGACTGCCTATAAGGCATGGAGTGCGAAACCCTGGTAGTGTTCTGTAGGCATTCGCTCCAGGAGGTCGACCCATGTTCCCTAGAAGTGACTCACTCCTGTTAATGAGCCACCCTCTTGGTGTGGCCATTTACAAGGCCTCTTGCACACAGCAAATTTCTCCAATTCTGTCTTGGTAAAAAGAAAGATAGACTCTAACTGAACTTGTGCATATATATCTATGCTGCTGTGAAGAGTAAGACTCAGTAAAAGTCTCAGTGTGAGAATCAGGGATGCAAGTTGGTGAGAAGCAAGTGTTATTTACAGATTGATTCCATTTTTTGGCTGATTCGGGTCTTCATTGCAGCCGGAGGGTTTCCATTGCCCTGTGGCATGTGGGATCTTAGTTCCCCAGCCAGGGATTGAACCGGCGCCCCTTGCTTGGAAGCACAGTGTTAACCACTGGACCATCAGGGAAGGCTCTGCTAGTATAACTTTGTAGTAAGTTTTGTAATTGGGAAGTGTGAGAGATTCCTGAAACTTTATTCTTTTTTTTAGTGCTTTTAAAATGTTATTGCGTGTATGTATATTATATGAAATATATGACTACGTATTTCTACATTATCTTGTAAATCCCGACCAAGGGATCGAGCCCCAGTCTCCTACATTGCAGGCATATTCTTTACTATCTGAGCCACCGGGGAAGCCCATATGTATATACATACATACACACACACATATATATATGCTTTTGAAATAAAATGTTTTTTTCTTCCAGTTTTATTGAGATGTAACTGATGCTGCACTGTGTAAGTTTAAGGTGTGCAGCATGATTAGACTCACATACATCATAAAATGGTCACTACAATACACTCACTGAACATCATCTTGTATAAACATAAAAGGTAAACAATTTTTTTCCTTATGTTGAGATCTCTTAGGATTTACTCTGACAAACTTTCATATGTAACATTCAGCAGTTAATTAATCATGCTGTATATTACATCCCTAATATTAATACTTACCTTTTTTTGGCTGTGCCACTCGGCATGCATGCATGTTAAGTCACTTCACTTGTGTCCAACTCTTTGTGACCCTATAGACTGTAGCCCACCAAGTTCCTCTGTTGATGGGATTCTCCAGGCAAGAATGCTGGAGTGGGTTACCATGCCCTTCTCCAGGGGATCCTCCTGACCCAGGGATCAAACCCATGTCTCTTAGATCTCCTGCATTGGCAGGAGAGTTCTTAACCAGTAGCACCACCTGGGAAGCCTGCCGCTGGGCATGCAAGCTCTTAATTCAGGATCGAACCCATACCCCCTGCAGTGAAGCAAGGCGCCCTGACCGCTGGACGGCCAGGGAAGTCCCCCTAGTACTTGCCTTACAACCGGAAATTTGCCCCTTCTACCTTTATTCAGTTCTGCCTCCCCCACCCCTTGCTTCTGGTAACCACAAATCAGACCTCCTTTTCTATGAATTTATTCTCGATGCATAGTTGACCTACACCACCAGTAGTTCCAGGTGAACAATGTAGTGATTCAATATTTCTGTACATTACAAAATGATCCCCAGGGTAAGTCTAGTTACCATCTGTCACTGCACAAAGTTACTACTATATTATTGACTATATTCCCTCCTGTACATTTCATACCTGATGACTCACTTATTTTGTAACTGGAAGCTTGTACCTCTTATTAATCTCCCTCACCTATCTCACTCATCTCACATACCTCTCCCCTCTGGCAACTACCTGTTTGGTCTCTGCATCTATGAGTCTGTTTCTGTTTTCATATGTTTGTTCACTTGTTATGCTTTTTATTCCACTTATAAGTGAAATCATACAGTATTTGTCTTTCACTGTCTTACTCCACTCAGCAAAATACCCTCTCAGTCCATCCATGTTGTCGAAATGGCAAGATTCCATTCTGTTCTATGGCTAATTGTGCTCAGTTGCTCAGCTGTGCCCTACTCCTGTGACCCCATGGATTGTAGCCCACCAAGCTCCTCTATCCATGGGATTTTCCATGAAAAAATACTGGAGTGGGAAAAAAAAAAAAAGAATACTGGAGTGGGTTGGCATCTCCTACTCCAGAGGATCTTCCCAACCCAGGGATCAAACCTGCGTCTCTTGTGTCTCCTGCATCAGTAGGCAGGTTCTTTACCACTCTGCTACCAGGGAAGCCCAAGGACAGGGTTCTGTGGCTAATACTCCATTGTGTGTATATATATATAATACATGTGGCACATCTTCTTTATCCACTTATCTGTCAATGGACAATTAGATTATTTCTGTATCTTGGCTATTGTAAATAATGCTGCAATTAACATAGGGGCTCATGTATGTTTTCTAAGAACAAGTGTTCTTGTTTTCTTGAGATAAATACTCAGAAGTGAAATTGATAGATCATATGGTAACTCTATTTTTAACTTTTTGAGGAAACTCCATACTGTTGTCTACAGTGGCTGCACCAGTTTACGTAACCACCAACAGCATACAAGGTTCACTTTTCTACACACCCTCTCCAACACTTATTTGTTGTCTTGTTGATAATGACCATTCTGGTGAGTGTGAAGTTAGATCTCATTGTGGCTTTGATTTTTCTCGTGACTGATGATGTTGAGCATCTTTTCATGTGCCTGCTCTCCATATGTATGTCTTCTTTTGTCTATTTTGGTCTTCTGCCCATTTTTTAACTGCTTTGTTTGTTTTACTGAGGTTGCATCATGTGAGTTCTTTGAATGTTTTGGATATTAATCTCTTGTTGGATATAACCATTGCAAATATCTTTGTCCATTCAGTAGGCTGCTTTTTCATTTTGTTGATAGTTTCCTTTACTGTACAAACGCTTTTTAGGTTGATGTAGTCCCATTTGTTTATTTTTACTTTTGTTTCTCTTGCTTGAGGAGACATATTCAAAAAAATTGCCGAGGCCGATGACAATGTTTTCTTCTAAGAGACTAATGGTTTCAGATCTTACATTAAGTCTTTAATCCATTTTTGGTTTATTTTGTATCTGGAATGGGAAAGTACTCCAGTTTGAGTCTTAACATTTGCAGCGTCCAGTTTTCCCAACACCATGTACTGAAGAGGTTTGCCTTTTCCCCTTTGTATATTCTCCTGCATTGGCTGGCAGATTCTTTACCACTATTGCCACCTAGGAAGCCCCCCCCCCCCACCTCCTTTGAATATTCTTGTCTCTTTTCCTTGTAGATTAATTGATCGTAAGTGTGCAGGTTTATTTCTGGGCTCTCTGTTCTGTTTCACTGACCTATATGTCTGTCTTGATTACTGTAGTTTTGTAGCCACCTATATTCTTTTAAAGATTGTTTTGGGGAATTCCCTGGCGGTCCAGTGGTTAAAACTCAGCACTTTTACTGCCAAAGATCCAGGCTCAATCTCTGGTCAGGGAACTAAGACCCTGCAAGCCATGTGGCATGGCACACACACAAAAAGGATTGTTTTGGCTATTCCGTGTCTCCTGCATTTTGTTTTGTTATGAATATTAGGATTAGTTGTGGTTTTTTTTTTTTTTTTTTTTTCAAAAAAAAGCCAGATGGGATTTTGATAGGGATTAGTTGAATCTGTAGATCAGTATTGCCAAGTTAACAACAGAAGTCTTCTGATCTATGAATATTTACTCATGTCTTTCATTGTTGTCAACATTTTGTAGTTTTCCATGTACAAGTTTAGCATTTCCTTTGTTAAATTCACTTCGAGGTACTTTATTTTTTTTGATGCTACTGTAAAAAAATGTTCCTTAATTTCACTTTCAGATCTTCGGCTGAACATGTATAAAGATACAACTGATTTCTGTATATTGATGTTGTATTCTGCAAATTTTGGTTGTATTTGTTTTCGGTCCTAACAAGTTCTTTGTGGACTCCTTATGATTTTCTATACATAGAACCCTGTCATCTGAGGATAGTTTTACTTTTTTTCCCACCTGGATGCCCTTTTTCCTGTGTAACCATCATTGCCAGGACCCGCAGTGCAACGTTGAATGGAGACAGAGAGCAGACACCTTCATCTGGGGATCTGTCTGTTTCTCCTCTGGATGCCTGAGCACCCTGGCCGCTGCATCTCTTCACATCCCTCTGACCTAAATCCATGTGGGGTGGGGTGGGCACTTGCAGGGGGACATGGGTAGCAGGACGCCTGTGAGGGGTCAGGTAGGGGCCCTTTTGCAATCTGCTTTCTAACGAGCTCAGTTCTCCTGCCACACTTGCAAAGGAGAGGAAACATGAAAACAGAAACCCCCTCCAGGGCTTTGTCTGGATAGTCCAGCTGAAGAAGGTCCTGCCTCCTTCCTTGCCCGGCCTGGCTCAAGGTGTTCTGAGAGGGTCCAATCTCCAGGAAACTCTCCTTTCTAGGGTGGAAGTGGTCAGCGAAGCATCCTGCTCAGGAGCTGGTGGGGGAGCCTAGGGCTCTTGACATGGGGAGTACAACGGGAGAGTCTGCAGGACGGTGACTGATCCTCCCCCAGGCACGGAAAGGTCAGCCAGTGCTCGGCATGCAAACTTCTGGATGGTCCCAGATGCTTCAGAGACGAGAGAGGACCTCACAACTCTTGCAGCTGTGACAGATAGAAGACAACTCAACTAAAATAAGCACAAAATTTTGGGCTGACATAACTTGTAAGTCCAAGGGGTTTAGCTTCAGGTACAGCTGGATCCAGGCAACTGCAGGATGATGTCAGGGTCTGGCTCCCTCCACCCCTTGCTCTGTTCCCTCTGTGGTATCTTCACCGTCTGGTGTGCACTGAGTAGTTTGGGTAGTTTTTACAACTCTTGGAACAACTGACACGCCTAATACCAATCTACTGGGTCCTCATTTGCTCCACAGGGTCACCTCTCCTCCCCCATTTCAATTGGTGTGGGCACCATGGCTGGATCAGCTGGGTTACCCACCCAGCCACAGGGTGTGGGCCAGAGGGGTCTGTGATTAATAACCCACTAGAACTACAGTTGCCTCCGAGACCCCTGGAAAGTGCAGTGGACAGAATGTCTGGGGTCTCCTTCAAAGTCTGAGACACCCTTTGGGCAGGGCTGGGAGGCCGAGTGACTGGCCACATGCCATCCAGCTGGAGGCATCATGCCTGGGTGCAGTCCTGGGGGACACTCTGCTCTGAAGGGCTGGCTTGGTGGGCTGCCCCGCTTCTGGCCCTCATCCCTGGGTGGCTGAGAGTGGGAAGGGTGTGCCAAGCAAGCGAGTGGCTCTCCAGGATTTGGCCCTGTGGCCTTTCCTCCCCTTGTCATCTGGGCCCCCACTTGTTTGCTTCGGGGACGCTGGCCGGAATGTCCTGGAAACTTCAAAGGGCGGCTGCTTCCTCAAACCCCCTCCGGTTCCCCTGCCCCCCTCCTCTTCGGGAGACCATGCACGTTCTACGCAGCCTGGCACATCTGGCAGACACAGAGGCAGGCAGAGGCTCCCTGGACTCCCAACGTGGAGGGGGAGGGGCTGCGGGCAGGAAGGAACTGGGAGCCATTCCAGGGTGGGCAAGGGAGGGACAAGGGCAGTGTCAGGGGGTGCGGGGAAGGATACATCACCCATTTCATGCCCTCAGCCTCTGCTCGCTGCAACCAAAAGCAGTGTCCCTAACTCACAGCTGCCCGTCACCTTGCTTCCCAAATGCAAGAGGCAAGTCAAGCTGCTACTGCCCCCTACCCAGTCCCGTCAGGTCAAGTGGCCTGCTGGTTAGCACCACTAGGGCCTGTCTTCGGGGCTGGGCTGTCTGAGCTCCATGGGAGTGTGGCCCAGCTGAATGCTTGTTGGAGGGTCAAGGCCTGGAAATCCTTCCCTCCCACCGGGAAGTTCCTCCTGCTCAGCTGGTCCAGCCAAGGCCGGGGCCTTGAGAAGCCCACGTGCTTCCCGAGTCAAGGACAGCCAGCCTCTGAAGTTAAGGGCATCCGGAAGGGGCTGGGTGGCAAGGCAAGCACCACTGCCTTGAGTCCACACCCTAGGCCTCAGGGCCCCCTGTGGAAGCGGGTGCCTGGTCTGTGAGAACAGGGTCTCCATACCAGGCCGGTCCCATTGGACCACAGCTCAGGGCCCCGCTGGGAGCCTGTCCTCCACAGGCCTCTCTCTGCTCCCCACCTGCCCTGGAGGCACAGAGGAGACAGAGGAAGCCCAGGCCCAGCCCCACAGCAGCCTCCATCCAAATCCCCTCCCAGCCCCTCCCAGCTCAGGGCTCTCTATAGGCTGCGCCAGTCCTGAGTGGGGGAGCCCGCAAGTACAGGACAGCCTGGCTCCCTACAGACACCACGAAGCAGAGGCCCAAACCGCCATCCTGGGGCCTCGGGGGCAGAGTGTGGGTTGTGCAAAGCCAAGGCCATCTGCCAGCAACCCAGAGAGAAGGCAGCCGCTGTCACGTCCACCTAACAATGGCTTGGGGCTTGGCAGCTTTGATCACAGGAGCTAAAAATGGGACAGGTGGCTTGGGGGAGGGGGTGACATCCTTGGGCAGAAGGATCCCGAGACTGGCTAGACCCTCACATCCCAGTCTTCTGAGTCCCGCTCACAGAGCCCTTTCCATGCAGGGACCTGGCAACAAGCCCCTGGTGTAAATCCCCCCCAGGATCCTCCATAAAGCAGCAGGGAAATGCTGCCACACCTGGGCCACAGACCCAGCGACCAGCAGGCAGCCCATGCGGTCGGGCCCTTGTGCCTGGCTGGCCTGGCCCACCACAAAGCCTCTGGCTGCTGTAACCTGTGTGGGTCCTTGGCCCAGACCCCAGGCCCCGGGAGCAGGCCTTCTCTGTCCCTCTGGGCACTTCTCTGTGTGTAGAGGACAAAGTTCCACGAACCCGGGATCTCCAGACACTGCCCCAGGGAGCGGCAGCCCCTCCTGAATAGGTCAGACCAAGGCTCCAGATCAGAGGAAGTCTATCTGCACCGTAAAAGTTGTTCCTGGGATTGACTCCAACTCACGGAATAAAAATGCTTTATTGTACAAATCCCACACAAATCCTGGGCCAAGTCCATGTCTCCAGATGGGCCATGGCTCTGAGCCTGCTGTGTCCTCCACCTGCCTGCAGTGCCAGGTTCGCCTGTGGAGTGTGCAACTGTCCGTGAGCAGGCCGCATGTGAGGTGGGCCTCTCCAGGCAGTGGACAGGCAGTCTCTGTGGCACCCTGAAGACAGGTGGGGGGAGCAGAGTCCCCCCCAACACTAGGCTTAGGGGCCACAGGGGTCCACGCAGTCCTTCCCGCTGTGGAACACTTGGTAGATGCTGGTGGGAGGGAACATGGCCACGGCGCCGAGCAGGGAGCCCACCTGGATGGCCACGCCAGCGGCCAGCAACGCCGGCTGGCCCCCACCATGCAGGAGCGAGCTGGCAGCCACCTTCACGTACGAGAACACGCCCAGACACAGAATCCACGACACCACCTGGGAGGGTGAACATAGTAGCAGGCTGAGCAGAGACGCCCTGCTCTAAGGCAAACCCCTCCTGATGGCCACCCTTTTTGTTGCCCTGTCCCAATTACTCACCACAAGGACCACCCCTGCAGAGGTGCCCACCAGGGGTGGGCAGGGACTCAGGACTGCCAGTGCCATCAGGTAGGCCCCAAAGAACATGCCCAGCAGAGAAAGACCGCCCAGCCCTGCCAGGGACCTGCCAAGGGCGAGTCAAAACTCAGAGCTGGCTGTGCCTGGCCCAGGCCCTAACCCCGAAATCCCATCCCGAGGGGCCTGGGCTCCCTGTGTACCTGCACAGAACACCCATGGCTAGAAAGCAGGCGAGTGGGTTGGCAGCACTGCCCAGCACCACAGCCAAGTGGTAGGCGAGGCGCCCGTAAGGCAAGCAGGAATAGCTCTGCACAGCGGGCAGCACGCCGTTGGTCAGAGCGTTGGTGACGGCCAACAGGCCCAGCAGGAAGGCACCGTGGGTGGAGAGCAGCCTGGGGCCCACAGGTTCTGGGCTGGGGGTGGCGTCTGCCGCCGGGCTGGGGGGTTCCTGCAGGGGCGAGGCCTCTTCCTCTTCCTCCTCCTCCGCTCCTAGGGTTCCCACCCGCAGGCCAGGCCCTGGGCCGCCCGTGGGTACAGACGGCGGCAGTGGCAACAGCAGCAGGAGACCCTGAAAGGCGGCAGCTGAAATGACCAATAGGGTGGACAAGATCCCAAAGAAGGTGCTGGCAGGAAAACGCTCTGGGAAGTAGAGGGGGGGCCCAGGGGTGCCATTGGTGGGGGTTGGTGGGCACTCGAGGCGGCCCACACCCTGCACTAGAGCCAGCACGCAGGGTAGCAGAGCGCTGAGGCCTTGGCCCAGAAAGAAGGACCGCAAGAAGGGAGGTGGCAGGCGGCTCAGGAAAGGCAGGAAAGTGACGTTAGAGGCACAGCAGGCCAGCGCCAGCACGAAGGCCAGTGCCAGGAAGGCCACAGAGTGCTCCTGCCCCGCCACTGTGGTCACCTGCGGCCACAAGGGGGCCAGCAGGGCCGTGCCCACCACGCTCAGTGCCTGCACCACCTGGATGGGGACCCGCTCGCCCTTGCCCGGGGCCAGCCGTTTCCACATGGTCACCACCAGGAGACCCAGGTTCCCCAGAGCCACAAGCACACAGAGGTAGGAGGGGAGACTCCAACCTGCAAGGAAAGAAAGGAGGCAGCTGTGTCAGAGGCAGGACGCCCAGGGAAGGAAAGGAGCTGCAGCTTCGGCACCCCCCAACCCGCACCCCCCCACTCACCCTCGGGTAGGTTCTTCACCACCACAGGGAGCTCCACCCAGATACCATTGACTGCAGCCCATGAGCCCATGCCAAAGAGGGCTACGAGCAGGTGGGTCAACACCAGACGGCCCAGCGGGGGTGCTGCCATTCAGACCAAGGCTGGCGCCTCCAGGACAGGGCAAAGGTCACAGCCAGCTCTTCTTTTCCCCACCTAGGTCCAAAGATGCTTCGGTTCTGGGAACTGAAAACCTGGTCTGGCTTGAAGGGAACACACTCGCATGCAGGATCACGACAGAAAAACACAAAACCGGAGTAAGGAGAGGACCAGGGAGCCAAGACCAGGGATACTGAGTGGGGTGCCAGGGGTGGGGAATGGGAGGTAGGAGGGGCCAAGCAAACCCGGGACACGACACCAGGATACACATACCCCCGCGGGCAGACAGAGTAGCGGGAAGCGCCGAAGCCCAGGGCAGAATGAGTAAAAGAGGGAGGATGACCTTCGGGTCTGAGTGGCCGAGACCGCCGCCACCACACTCGCACCTATGGACATGGAACAAGGACTCCGGGACAGGGCACCGCACACCGCTGCGGCTTCTGCGAGCCGCGGGACAGTCGGAGCCGAGTCGGGGCTAGGCGGTGTGACCGCGGCGGGCACCGCCCCGCCCTACGTCGGGGAGCCGGGGAGTGCCGACCGGTGCGCCCAAGTCCCGCGCCTCCGGGTCCTGAACCTGCGCGCTGCCAGGCCCGGCGGCCGTCCGTCCAGCCACCCTCTGAGGGCGCCGCCTCCGCCCAGGGCTACGACAGTAGAACTAAGACGCAGTTGAGCCGGAGCGAGAGCCTCAACTCACCCTCCCAGACTCGTCGAACGCGCTCTCCCGACCGGCCCCAGCGCCGGAAGCCCCGCCCCGGAAGTTAGATGCTGAGCCCGAGCGAGGGGCTGGCCCGGGGTCCAGGCCCCGCCCCGGTCACGCCCTTCCGCCTCAGGCCCCCGCCCCTTCCGTCCCCGGCGCGGAATCTGGAGCGCGGCGGGCGGTTATGGCTTCAGGGACTGCAGGGCGGGCCCGCCGGGCCCGGCGCAGAGTCCGGGTCGTGCACCCGGCCGCGGCGCGGACCCGCTCGGCGGAAGACTGGTGGTGGGATCGACTTGCTCCGAGCGGCTCAGGGTACCACCTGCTGCAGTCAGACAGCATGCTGCTGGTGCTGCCAGGCCCGGGGCCCGCCCGCCCCCGCGCGCAGAGGCGCGCCGCCCGCCGAGCTCAGCGGCTGCGGTCCCCGGGGTCCCGTGCGGCCGAGGCCAAACCCAGGACCGCGCCCGCGCCCACGCCGCTGCAGGAGCCCGACCCGGGCTGGGGTGACCGCGTTCCCCTGGAAATCCTGCTGCAAATTTTCGGGTTGCTGGTGGCGGCTGATGGGCCTATACCATTTCTCGGCAGGTACCCTACCCTTTGCGCGCAGCACCGTAGCTCAGGCCGACCGAATAGGCACGCAGCGGGGGCCCGAGCGCCCACACACGTGTCCACGGCAGCAGCCTCTCAGGGTCTACTTGGAACACCCGGGGCCACACTTTGAACTGACCGCGCCGCTGTGAGAGTTGGGAGGGGCAGGTCCCTCTTAGGAAACCCCACAGCGGCAGCCAATGAGGGCGAGCGTCGGCCACAGAAAGCCCAGCCCCTCACTAGATCCTTTCTCCCAGGGCTGCGCGCGTGTGCCGCCGCTGGAACGAGGCCGCCTCCCAGCCTGCACTCTGGCACACCCTGACCCTGTCTCCCCCGCTGGCTGGCCGCCCCGCTAAGAGTGGGGCCAAGGCTGAGAAAAAGCTCCTTTCTTCCCTGGAGTGGCTTATGCCCAATCGGTGAGGAATTCCATCTTTTTCTTACTCCCTCACGTCACTTTTGTGTTGTGTGAAAGCCCCAGGCCCCTTCCTGCATTCCTGCACAAAGGGGATGGGCGGGGAGAACGCTGGCAGAAGGGAAGCAAGGAAACGGCCTGCAGCTCTGCCTCTGCTGTCGGCCCAGGTTCTCACAGCTCCAGAGGCTGACTCTCATCCACTGGAAGTCCCAGCTACACCCTGTGTTGAAGGTGAGAGCGTGAGGCTGCCCTACACGCCAGCCATGACACTTTGGGGTTGCCCAGTACTTCCAGGAAGTGAGTCAGGTACCGTGGGGGCCCAGTGATGCCCCATGAGGATGCCTGCTTGGTTTTCTTTTCCTGGCATCTCCTCCAGGAGGGAGGAGTGAGAAGTGGGAGCACCCAGGTAGGCCTGGAATGGCCAGAAAGGAGCTCATTGCTGAGACAGTGAAGTGGCGTTGGCACCAGCCATTGGTCTCTTTCCCTTCTCCAACCCCCAGCTGGCCCTCTGTCTTCCACAGCTGGTTAGCGAGTCCTGTCCTCGGCTCAGCTTCCTCAAGCTTTCTGACTGTCATGGTGTGACCCCTGACGCTCTGATCATGCTAGCCAAAGCCTGCCCTCAGCTCCACAGCCTGGACATACAGCACTCAATGGTGAGCCCTATGTCCCCAGGGGCCCCAAGGAAGCCTGGGCTGAGGTGGCAGGTACCCCTGTGCTGGGTCCCTAGGTGGAGTCCACGGCTGTGGTAGGCTTCTTGGAGGAAGCTGGACCCCGAATGCAGAAGCTGTGGCTGACCTACAACTCCCAGACAACAGCCATCTTGGGTGCACTGCTGGTAGGTTGGTGACAGCCAGGAGCAGAGCTGGGTGCCAAGCCAGGGACTGCCAGACGCCCGACCTCGTGTTCTCCCCACCTCTACAGGGCAGCTGCTGCCCACAGCTCCAGGTCCTGGAGGTGAGCACTGGCCTCAACCACAACATCACTCCCCTCCAGCTGCCTGTAGAGGCCCTGCAGAAAGGCTGCCCTCAGCTGCAGGTACCTGACGCCCCACCTCTTGCACCTGTCACCCCCCTCCCCATCTGCAGCCTGGGCCTCGCTCCTAGGTGCTGCGGCTGTTGAACCTGATGTGGCTGCCCAAGCCTTCCGGGCGAGCGATGACTCCTGGCCCAGGTTTTCCCAGCCTTGAGGAGCTCTGCCTTGCTAGCTCCACCTGTAACTTTGTGAGCAACGAGGTCCTGGGCCGCCTGCTCCACGGCTCCCCTCACCTGCGCCTGCTGGATCTGCGCGGCTGTGCTCGGATCACGCCTGCTGGCCTGCACGATCTGCCGTGTCAGGGTCAGTGCTTCCTGGGTGGCAGGTGGGCAGGCAGGATGCAGGGATCCTTCCCCACCCAAAGCTCATGCCCACTCCTCTTACCTCCAGAGCTGGAGCAGCTTCACCTGGGCCTGTACGGCATGTCAGACCGGCTGACTCTAGCCAAGGAAGGCAGCCCTCTGCTCACCCAGAAGTGGTGTCACAGTCTGCGGGAGCTGGACTTAAGTGGCCAGGGCTTCAGTGAGAAGGACCTGGAGCAGGCCTTAGCTGCCTTCTCAGGCACCCCTGGGGGCTCCCACCTGGCCCTGTGCTCCCTCAACCTCAGGGGCACTCGGGTCACACCGGGCACAGTCAGGTTAGCAACCCCCTAGTTCCGTGGAGCCAGTATAGCTTAGCCCCCATCCTGCGTGGCTTGCCAGTTCCAGGAGTCAGAAAACGGAGCCCATACTGGCCAAGTCCCTGCTTGGGGTTGGCCTCAGGGACACCCAGGGTACTGAGGGTGGGCCTTGATAGGTGTAAGGGGCATAGCCAGCTGTGGTGCAAGGGCAGCGAGGGCTCCCTAGACTGGCTCAGCCCTGCTGGTGCTTAACCTGCTGTGGCCTGCCCTGCCCCCACAGCTCTGTGATAAGCAGCTGCCCAGGTCTGCGGTACCTCAACCTGGAGTCCTGCCGTTGCCTTCCCCGGGGCCTGAAGCGGGCCTACAGGGGCCCAGAGGAAGTCCAATGGTGCCTGGAGCAGCTGCTCACCAGCCTCCCCTCCCCCAGCTAGCCAGCTTCAGGCCCCTCTGCCAGCCAGCCCTGCTCTGCCTCTTTTCCCAGTTTTGGATATTTGAGTGTTTTGTTATAATAAAACCCTTTTTGGAACTCTTGTGTGGTCTTTGGGATCAGAGTGAGGGGACAAGGGTTGTCCCTGAGGGAGGCTGTGCCTTGCCAGCTCACTCCTGGACTGAGTGCCTGTGCTTGTGTGCCCCATCCTAGGGCACTAAGGTGAGCTGCCTCTGATAGTATGTGAGGCTGACTAGGACAGAGCTGGCAATGGAGAGAGAGTGACCACGCCCAGTCATGGGCTCCTTGTGGGCACCTGCCTGCCGATTTCTCTCCAACTTAGGCTTGGGGTGTCTCTCTCTTAAGGCTGACCGACCCGAGTCAGGGACTAAAAGGCCGGGATGCGGGGCGGGGACTGGGGTGGGGGCGGGGCCGAAGCGAGGGGCCAGGCCAGAGCTGTGGCCGGATTTGGCGCTGGAATCGCAGGCTGAACCCGCCTGCAGGCGGCCCCAGGCCCTACATGGGGCGGGCTGTTCCGGGCCCGAGCCCTGAGGGAGCACGGGCTGGGTGCAAGCCCCCAGGGGTGCCTGAGAAGGCAGCTAAGGCCTGCTCCAGGTCCTTCTCACTGAAGCCCTGGCTACTCAAATCCAGCTCCCGCAGTCTGTGACACCACTTCTGGGTGAGCAGAGGGCTGCCTTCCTTGGGCTAGAGTCAGCCGGTCTGACATGCCGTACAGGCCCAGGTGAAGCTGCTCCAGCTCTGGAGGTGAGAGTTGTGGGCATGAGCTTTGGGTGGGGAAGGATCCCTGCATCCAGCCTGCCCACCTGCTACCCAGGAAGCACTGACCCTGACATGGCACATCGTGCAGGCCGGCAGGAGTGATTCGAGCACGTGATGTGAGTCAGGCTGTATAGGGGGCTTCCAGTGGGGTAGGGGCTAGCCGGGAAGTTCACGCCCACCACAACAGAATAGTCCCTTCTAGAACCCACTGCCCAGAGCTTCTAGAACCCGGCGCCGCGCAGCCTAGACCGCCACCTGGTGTCGCTCCCCTGTCTTCGCCTCAGAGCTCCTGCTCCTTCCTGACCGCAGCCCTGGAAGCATTATTCTCCCAGGTATGAGCGTAGCTGTGGGCAGTGGGTAGTGGCAACAGACGAGCCGCCCAGCTGACCGTCCGTACCCGACCCAGGCCCCCAAGGGCCGGTTCAGCGGACTGCCTACGACCTCTAGCGGTAAGCCCTTCCAGCTCTGGGCCCAAGGACTCTTCTGCACCGAGCGCAGCCTCGCCAGGCGCCTCAAGAACAACAGTTTCTACCCGTTCATGCAGCAGCAGCCCAACGGTGCGCGCGGACCGAAGTCAGGGACTGGGACTCCGACACTGAAGCGGGGAGACGCGGGGCGGGGATTGGAATCCGAATAGGGAGGGGAAGGGCGGGGCCAGAGCCTGGGTCAGGGCTGACGCGAGGGGCGGGGCCAGAGCCCGGGGAGGGGCGGGGCCGAAGCGAGGGGCTGGGCCAGAGCCCCGGGCCTGGCCTGCTGCTGCCCGATTAGGCTCCGGAACCGCAGGCTGGACCATGACCGAGGCCCGGGCCCTACGTGGGGCGGGCTGTTCCGGGCCCGAGCCCTGGCGCTGCCACCTCAGGCAGCGAGCAGGAGCCCGCTGTCCTCATGCGTCCTCGCCGCGTCGCCCCCAGTCTTCGTGCTCGAGTACTACCTGGACACGCTGTGGAAGGGGACGCTGCTCTTCATAGTATGCATCTTGCTCATCAGCTTCGGTCTCGTGAGCGAGGTCTGAGCTCCCGGGCCCGCCCCCACGACCTTCCTACCCCGGGGACCCGGCCCCGCCTCGCCACCGGCCCCGCGGCGGCTCAGGGAGTCCCCGCGGCGCCCGCAGGTGCAGAAGCAGGAGACCTGGGGCTTCCCTGCCTACGGCGTGGGCGTGGGCCTGTGGCTTATGATCTCGTCGCTGCCGCGGCGCCGCCTGGTGCTGAACCACGCGCGTGGCGTGTACCATTTCTCCATCCAGGGCCGCACCGTGTGTCAGGGCCCCATGCACCTGGTCTACGTGCGCCTGGCGCTCAACTCGGACGGTGATGCGAGGGAAGGGCCGCGGACTAGGGGAGGGCGCGCAAGGGACGGGAAGCCACGTGGAGTGGGGAGGGGCGGACACGCGGGCCCATACCCCGTCCCCGGAGCCCCACCCCCGCTCACCAGAGTCCGGGAGCTGAGCAACTTGCCCCTTACTAGCCTATCGAAGGTGCTTCTTCCAGCTGGTTCTGTGCGGCCACAAGCTGGAGCCGCTAGTGCTGGTGCAGCTGTCGGAGCGCTATGAGGTGCGTCCGACAGACAATCCTCTCCCCTCTCGGTCCAACGGGACTCCGACCACTGTTTGGGCTCTTAAGATGGGGACATTTCGCAGGTGGATGGTGCATACAACGGGCTCCTGGCCCGGGCCCTCAAGCTGGTCGCTGGCAGAGAGGGTGCCAGGGCTGACGGTCAGGGCTGGAGGTGCAGTTTGGCAAGGGGAGGGACGAGCAAGAGCTGACCTGACCGCCACTCGCCACCCGTTCACACAGCAAATGGAATATCTGGGCCGGTACATTGCCCGGAAGCTCAACATTAACTACTTTGACTGCCTGGCCACATCGTACCGGCACGTGGTCCGCCACTGGCCGCTGGGAACCACCTTCAGCCCGGGCATCGTGCTGCGCAAGACCGGTGCCTACGGGGGGAACCCTCAGTGGGACCCGGACGTGTGATGCTGCCAGCAGGCACCCACCCTTCTCCCACCCCAAGAGGCGTTCTGCCTTCCCCTCCAGTCCCCCGCCTCCACCCCCACCACTGGCCTTCTTCTCAATAAAGTGACCTCTTGCTTCAAGCCTGGGGGTTTTCTTTGTGCGAGTTGGGGCTGCCTCTTCAGGATCCTCCCCTCCTGCACAGCTCACAGGGCCTCAGGGAGCCTGCCAGGAAGCAATGGGGAGTTTGGGTTGGAAGATGGTAGTAGTGGGACTGAGCCTGACAAGCAGTCAGGCATCTAGGACATGTGTGGGACACACTGCCTTTCACGGTCAGTAGAAGTGCTGACCAATGAGCAGAATCCATGATTCAGAATCTGATTGGTCCAGTCTGGGCCAGATGCCCTTTCTAGTCCAATCAGAAATGAGACAAGGACACAGCCAAAGGTCAAGCCCTGTGTCTTCTGGTGGACTCCACTCCCCAGAGTTGCTGCTGCTGCGCCCGAGGCCAGAGCTCAAGGCCTGCTGGAGGACAGACCCATGGTGCCCCTGGAGCATGCTCCTGCCTGACTTGTGTGGCCCCAGTTCCACGTTCTCTGAGCAGTGGGTGTTTTTGCTTCCTGGGTGTTGGAGGCTGCTGTGGGAGCAGAGAAGTCACTTCGGTTTCCTGTCAGGGTTTTTCCTCAGGGCCATGCTCAACATGACCCCGGTCTGGTCTTTGTGCATCATGCCAGCTTAGTGTCCCTGGAACCAGGACCACCTGCATAATTTGCAGGGCCCCATGCAAAATGAAAATGCAGAAGTCCTTGTTAAAAAGTTATCAATTTCCAGATGGCAGCACTAGAGCATTAAACAAGCTCTGGCTCCTGGACCTCATGTCACATGCTCGTGACGGCTGCCCCTGCCTGGAACCCTGGCTCAGCACTGCTCACTTTTTGGCTGCCAGCATCTCTGCCCATCTCTGGAGTGGAGCCCAGAAGCTAGGCGAATGGCTTTAGGCAATCCCAGGGAGCAATTGTTGTTCATGGCTCAAGGCTAGGAACCCCTACTTCTCAGGAGGTGTTCTACCAGGAGATGGGCTCAAGAGGTTGGGCAGAACCCAGCTGTGGAGGTACTGGGATAGGTTGGGGGTCAGTGCAGCAAGGGAGGCATGGAGTGTGGAATGTGAGCCAGGGGCTTGGCTGCCTGGGTGAGTGCCTGTGACCAAGCCAGGCCTGGGATGCCCAGGCTGCCTGTCAGATGTGGACAGGGGCTAGAAAGGCATGCCAGCTGCCTGGGCTCCCAAAGCTTGGGCTCCGCTCGGTCAGTCAGTGAGACTTTAGGGTGGGCTTTGTTTCCACCCAGTGACCCAAAGCCTCTTCCCACTTGGAGCTGATGACCTAAGGGTGACCCAGGTTGAAGCACCTACTTCTTTGCTGGCAAAGTGGCTGGAGGAGGGTGGTGTTCCTTCAGCTAGGGGATCAGGGCTTTGCAAGGATTCAGCATTTGAGCTGACACGAGAAATTGCGGTCTTGTGGAGCTCTGGGGGAGAGACTTCTGGGAAGAGGAGGTGTGAGGTGCAATGCAGGGTAGAACTGGACGTGTAGAAGAAGACATGAGAAGACAGGCTGGGCTGAGGAAGGGGACCGGGGCCTCGGGAAATCACTGGGGAGTTGTAAGCACAGATGCACTGCCATCTGAGGAGGGTGTGGGGAAGGACCAGGAGGCTGCAGGAATTGTGCAGGGAGAGAAGGGCACAGGGGAACAGAGAGGATCGTAGGCAGGTCTGAGCCCCATTGAGGCCATAGCAGACAGGATTTGCAGGAGGGCTGGATGCAGGCTGGAAAGGAATCCAGGGTGGGACTTGAGCTGGGCAGGCAGAACAGTGAAGGAAGGACTCAAGGGTGGAGGACAAGTGGATACAAACAAGCACCCTGATCTCGGGTGCTTCAAACAGCAATGATGTACTTGTTGTCATGGTTTTGTGGGCTGGCTGGGCTCAGCTGTGCGGTTCCCCTCCGTATGTGTAGCTGCAATTGCTCATATGGCTGCATCAACTGGGATCTCAGTTGGAGCCAGAATGTCCAAGATGACCCCCATCCTCCAGGGCCTCTTTTCAAGTGGTGTGTCAATATTCAGCAGACTGTCTTGCTGCTGGTGTGCAAGAGGGAGTGTTGTAAGAGGACAAGACCCAGTGGGCCATAGTGTGCACCATCTGCATGCATCATTCATACTACATCCCAGTGGAGAAGCAAGTCATGTGGCCAAACCCAGAGCCAGAATGGGAAGGGTCTACCAAATGTGTGAACACCAGCAGGATCCTGGGAGCCACGAATGTAAGTAGCCCACCACAGTCCACCATCTGGCTCCTCCCAAGACCTCCAGCATCTCCTCCCATCCCAGAACTCAGCTCAGACTGCAAGTCCAAGATCTTGCATCTAAGTCAAGTCCACATACAGATGAGGTTTCTCAGGTGTCCTTTCTTGGGTATGGCCCTCTCAGGGGTCACTGTCCTTCGCTGCCCAGTACCAATGTCTTGAGGCCCATTGTTTCATTTATTTTGTCCAGTTTTGAAAAAATATTTATTTTTGGCTGCGCTGGGTCCTTGTTGTTGTGTGTGGGCTTTCTTTAGTTGTGGAGAGCAGGGGCTACTCTCTAGTTGCGGTGCTCAGGCTTCTCATTGCGGTACCTTCTCTTGTTGCAGAGTATGGGCTCTAGGGTGCCAGACTTTAGTAGTTGTGGCTTGTGAGCTACAGAGCACAGGCTCAGTGGCTGTGTTGCATGGACTTAGTTGCTCTGTGGCGTGTGGGATCCTTTGGGACCAGGGATCGAACGCGTGTCCCCTGCAAGGCAGATTCCTCACCACTGGACCACCAGGGAAGCCCTATTTTGTCCGGCTCTCTAGTTGTTCCAGGTAGGGTGGTAAATCTGGTTCTTGTCTGCACTCTGTGCTGGAAGTGACAGCCACCTTAGTTCCTCTGGAGCTCAACTAGTCTGATGCTTAAGTCAAGGCCTGACCCTCACCACCCTCTGCACTTTGGCTGAAGAGCTGGGAGCCTGCCTCAGTGCAGGCGACCAAGGGGCTGGGCCTTCAGCGGCTAGACAAAACTCTCCGGCCCTTGCTGTCCTCCCTCTGGGGCATCAGTAGAACTGAACCACAGCCATCGCACCCCCAGCCCTTCAGTGACTGCTGCTCCTCTATTTCCCGAACACCAGGTCCTGGGCCCGCTGCCGCGTTTCCTCCCTGCTGTGTGATCCCTGCTCACCACTGGCCAAAGGTCTAACCATTGGACCTCGGCCTTCTGCTTCCGCCTGAGTTCCGCCTGCACCATGGATGGGTCCTCGCTGCCAGCCAGGCAGTAGGCGAGTCTGCCCAAGTTCCTGCTGCCTGCCTTCTTGGAGTGTTTGTTCCTGATGCCTGTCTGGGTTCTCCAAGAGGGAACCACTGAGGCAGCAGTGTGAGGACATGCCCCTTGGTCAACCCCGAGGAGGAAAGAGAGGAAGCAGGAGGGCCGAGGCCAGCCCAGCACCCTGCGAGGGCTGAGGCATCAGAATGGCTCACCAGGATGACGTCACGCATCATGCTGAGATGCCAGGCCTTTGCGTCCTGCATTGATCAGCCATTGGGTGCTGGCCACAACTAGGAGGCTGGGATGTGGGGCCAGGGGCAACCCCTGGAGCCTCTGACAGCTGAAGGTGTCCCCCGTAGGCAGTGGAGCCAGAGTCCTTCCCAGGAGGACAATAGAGACCATGTGTTATATGTGCACCCCAGAGAAAAGTCCCAGGAGTGGCAATGGGGAGTGGGACATAGGCCAGCAAGTGCTCAGAAGACTGACCAGTGCCCTTGGTGGGGAAGTGTGGTCTCAGGTTCCTGTGAGAGTGGCTGCCAGAGCCGACCTTGGTGGCCCCGCTGCTGGCCTTCCTCTGGTCGGTCACCTTTTCCCTCCTCCCCAGGGCTCACTCTGCCCCTGCTCTGGAGTCTCCTTTAAAACTCCCCAAAGAACACTCCTGGACTCAAGTGCCCCGTGACTTGATCGGGCAGACACTGTGTTAACACATGGAACTCGACACAGAGATGTTTCAGTTCTCTGGGAGTTACAGCTCAGGCTGAGGATGAGAGACAGAGGCTGTGAGCAGTTCTGGCAGCTGGATCCCTTGGACTGAGGAGGGACCTGGGCCACTTTGGGGAGGCTGGCCTCTCCAATAGCCAGCTGCAGACCCTGGACACAGCAGGCTAAGGGGATGTTCCTGCCCAAAAAGGAAGCAGGCAGGGTCTGGTGGGACTTCCTAGTATCCCCAGGCAGGGCTAGATTGACTCACAGCAGGAGGCAGGGGGTCTCTGATACAACAGCCAGACCCACCTGCTCTCATGTCTTTATTTCCTAAGAGAAAAGTGCCATTTTGTGATAGGGGGAGGGACAGAAAGGAGGCCAGATTGGCTGTGAACTGGTCTTAGGTGATGGTGGTGACAGGCACACAGTCTGACGCTCTACACTTTCGTGCATATCTAATATTTTCTATAATGAAATGTAAAAAGAAACAAAACAAACCCCCAAACCTGAATTTGCATATTTGTTGTTTAATGTCTTTTCTGGTGAAGTCTCATTTCTTGTGTAGTAAGATACCTGCGAGTGTCCCGCTAAAGTCTAACTTTTTGGTTACCTGGGACCTGCCAGGCCTCACATGCCTAGAAGCAGAGGCAGGCAGAGGAACAGAACCAACACCAAATCCTTCCCATCTGACATGGATGAGGAGCTGCTGCTGCAGTGTGAAACAGGACGGGGCAACCGAGACCTTCAGGCTGAGAGGCTCCTCGGGGCGCAGCATGTGCATACACCTGGAGTGCTGGAGTGCACGGAACCACTGGGTCTGCCACTGAGACCCCGGTCTCTTCTTCTGCAGCAAGGCCCCTTATACCTCCAGCTCCCAGTGGAAGACTCATGGTGGCCTGAGGGGAAGGGGCTGCAACTTTCCAAAAGTGTTAGTATCTCCAACTGTCCTTTCCCAGCCTCTCCCTGGTGGGCTGGACCCGATCGTGGGGCACAGTGACCTCAACCTCAGGATGCCTGAAAAGAGGCAGGCAAGGAGGACTAAGTAATTGCTCACGGGCCCCATGTGTGCTCCACACCACGGCCGTTCTGGACTGATGGCCAGGGCCTAGGCCCAGCTGCCCCTCCCTGCTGGACGCCCCAGGGGCTGCAGGCTCTACCCACAAGAGGGCAAGCAAGGGCGGCCCAGACGATCCCCTTGGGAGCGCCTGGCCGGGGGACACATGTGTCGGTGCTCTGACACCGCCCTGTCATTAAGAGCGTTGGGAGCCAGGGGATGGGAAATTGACAGAGAGGCAGGAACTGGCAACCAGGAGCCGGGGAAGGAGAAACAGAGAAGTTGGCTGAAGGAAGACAGAAATGAGGGAAAAGTGGAGGGCGATGGAGGAATGGGACTGAGGAAAGAGGTGGCGGAGTGGGGCCAAAGGGTGGGCCAGGGGAGTGAAAGAGGACGAGGTGGAGGAACAAAAGCGCATGACAGACGACCGGGCGATGGGACCAACGGAGGGGGACAGGGACGCGGTCCGACTGCAGTGTTGGGGCGGACTTTGCGGGAGGTGGGGAGCTCCGGCTGAAGGGACTGCGCCTGGCACGTCCCGCTGGCGCCCCGAGGGTTCGCCCGGTAATTAGGCCTCGGTCCAGATGGGCCCCCAGTCCCGCAATCAAAATGCTAATTGGCCCCGCGCCTCCGGCTGCGCCTCCGCTGGGACCCCCGGGAAGGGGCAAAGATGAACCGCTCGGCCGAGGGGGATCCCTGCCCCCACCCCCACTGCGGTCCCGCCGGCTGCGGCTCCGCGATAAGGGGGCGGCCGCGTCCCGCCCCCGCCCCTCGGGAGCACCAGCCACGCAAGATGAATATCCCGCCGCCGTCACAAAGCGGGCCTGCGGTCCCTGCCGCGCCCCGCGCCGGGCCGGTTCGCTTACAGCCACGCTCGCTCGGCTCCTCTGTTGCGACGCTAGGTAAAGCCGAGAGATCCGCGGAGGGCGGGGAGCCGCCGAAAGCGCGCCTCCAGAGCGGCCCTCCCGCCGCGCGCCCGGCCGGGTCCGCGGGCCCGACCAGCAGCCCCGCACAAGGTCACCGCTCGCCGCGACGGGTACGCGCACCCCCGCCTCGCACGCGCTCCCGGCTGGGGCGCGCCCGCACACTCCCGGGGCCGCCCCTGCGACCTTGGTCCCCAGAGACAGCGGGCCGCGTGGGGGCGCGCTCGGAGCAGGGAGACCCGAGCCACGGGCGGGGGTGCGTGAGGGGACAATGGCGGCGCCGGGCCCTAATTGGGGACATATGTCCCCGCGCGCGGCCATTGTGCGGCCCGGAACTCCCCGCACCCCCGCGCCAGCCATTGGTCACTGGGCCTGACGTCATGCGGGCTGCAAACTCTGGGCGGGCGGCCGGGGGAAGGGTTATCCGCCTGGTTGCGGGGCCGCGTGGGGGAGCTGCAGGCGCGCGGGAGGGCGGAAAACCACCAGTGAAACCGAATTTCTGGAGCAAGGGCACAGCAGCCCCTCTCCGCCTTCACACTCCTCTCGCTGCGACGCCGCTGCGCTCGACCTCCGCCCCTTGGGGGAAGGGCGGGGGTGCAGAAGGCCTCTCCAGCGGGCACGGGGTCAGCCCGGGTGACCGAGCGGCAGGGACACACTGCGGCACGGGGTGCGCGCAGCACTTCCACACGGCGCTTTCGCTGCCTCAGCATTCGCTGCTTCTCCGCTCGCCTCCCCCACCTGCCCCCGCAGATCCCTCGCCTCCACACCCGACAGCTGGGCTGGCCGGACCGACCATTCTGGGGTCCGCCCTGTGTTCTTCCCTCAAAGATCCCGAGTCCGGGCTCGTGGGCCCCAGGCCTGCTCCCACCTCTCCTCCCACGCCGCACAATGCTGCGGACGTCTGGGCCTCCGTTCCCGGAACCTCTCGGGGGAACTCCACACGAGCTGGAGCCGCGGCATCCCCAAGACCCCTCCCAGGAGACCCTGGCGGGGGCCAGGCCCCGCGCAGCCATTTCCGCCGTCCTCTCCCCTATCCCTCCCTCCCCCTGCTGTCGCTCCTGGGCTTTAAAAGCCGGAGGCTGGGCCGGGCCGCAGGCAGAGGCGGCCGCGGGCGCAGGAGGCTGGGCCCGGGAGCTGTCCGAGCGCCGAGCCCCGCCCCCGAAGCCCCCATCCCTCCCTCCCACCTTCCCTCGGCCCGCCCTCCCCGAGCACCCCTCCCCCCCAGGACCCCCGCCCCCCGCCCGCCGCCGTCGCCGCCGCCGCTCGCTCCGGCTGCAGAACAATAAAGCAAGGCTCCCAGAGACCCCCGCAGAGGACCCCCGCCCGGCGGCCGAGCCCCCGCGGCCCGCCCCTCGCCGCTCCCTCTGGCTGTGCGCGCCCGGTCGCTGGCCGAGGTGCTGGCCGGGCCGGCGCTGGCCGCGGTGCTGAAGCTGCCGGCGCTACCGCCGCCGCCGCCTTCTCCAGGCCCCGCGCCGCTACCTCCGGGGGCATGGGGGGTCGCTGACTGAAGCTCCGCCGCGGCGGCGGGGGGGAGGGGAAGGGGGCCGCGGAGCCGGGCCAGCCCTGCACCCACTCGCAGCCTCCGGGCCCGGGACGGAGCCGCTCCCCCCCCCCTCCCCGCCCCCCCAGCCTCCTCCCCCGCCTGTCCAGGGGCGGCACTGCGGGCTGGGAAGCCGGGACCAGAGGAGGAAAGGAAGGAAGGAAGGAAGAGAAGAGAGAAGAGAAGAGCAGTGAAGAATAGAAGAAGAGAAGGAAGGAAGGAGAAAAAGAGGGGTCCGGAGCAGCAGAGGAGGAAACGCAGGACGGGCAGGCAGGAGAGAGGACGGCACCGTGCGGCAGCATCCAGAGGCCAGAGTGGGGACCCGTGCTGCCTCAGCCGCTCCTCGGATGGTGACGGGGCCCCGCCGCGGCCGCAGCCCCCCCGCGTCCCGGCTCCGCAGGCCCACAGCGCCGGAGCCCCGCAGGAATCATGCCCAGATCCTTCCTGGTCAAGAAGGTCAAACTTGACACATTCTCCTCGGCAGACCTCGAGAGCTCCTACGGGCGCGCCCGGAGCGACCTCGGCGTGCGACTGCAGGAGAAAGGTGCGAGTTGGTATGGGGCTGGGGCGGCGGGCGAGGGGCTCAGTGCTGGAAGGAGTAGAGGGTCAGAGAGTGGGGCTGGAGGGACCAGGAACCCCAGGCTATAGGCTCGGAGGAATCAGAACCAGCAGGAGGCAGTGTCTGAAGCGGACTTGGGAGGGGATGGGGATGGGGGTGGGGAGAGGGGAACGCAGAGGTAGGCCAGAACGGAGCCAAGGCTGAGCAGGGAGAACATGGATGCAGGAAAGAATGTGGGGAACAGGGGTCAGGAACAGGAGGAACACACTGACCCGCGCCCTGACCAACACAGAATGGACCCTGCTGCCATGTCAGGAACCAGCAATGTATGCAAACCACACTCAGAAACAGCCTGCCTCAGAACCGTCTTCTTTTCTTTGGCTGCACCTCTAGCCCCCTCTTCTAGGGCCAGCAGGGAAGTGCTAGGAGCTCCAGGGAGTAGCCATGTGGTCCAGTGGGGGCCGCCCACCTATCGGGGCAGAGGCAGTAGCAGTGCCCCCATCCCTGGAGCAGGGTCAGGGAGAAGGGTGTGGGCAGGTGGGCTGTGGGCAGGGAAGTCCAAGTGCTGGAGGCAGGGGGAGGCTCTTTGTGCTAGGGCGCCCAAATTCAAGGACAATTGCTAGCAAGTGGGCAAGGGGGCTGGGAGTGCCAGCAGCCTGGGGTGGAAAATAAGTGTGACCTGCAGGAGCATAAGCCTGTGTTCAAGCCTGTGTGCACATGTGACTGCGTGTGGCCATGTGACTATGTGCACTTGTGTGTGACCCTGTATCAGTGTGTGCCTGTCTGTGTGCCACTACATGGGACCATGTGACTCTGAGGCCGTGATGTGCCCATGTGATTGGCAACCCCAGCTGAGAGTGTGTCTGGTTGGCTACATGTCTGACCCTGCGTGAGTAGGTGGTGCAGGCCTGGCTCAGGGTGCGGCCCACCCTGAGGGGACTCCAGAATTTACAGTCTGAGAGGCTGAGGGTAACTCTGAAGAAGCCAGACTCTGCGTCGTGCGGGGTGTGTATTTGTGACTTTGAGGTTGTGAGATCCATCTCATGCCTTGAGAACAACCGCAGTTGCAGGCATGAATAATGCTGCCTGCCTGCAGCTTGTCTCTGTGAAGGTGTCCACTGGTGCGTGCCCTGGCACTGCCTCCAACACAGTGTCTTCCTGGTCACCTTTCCTGGGGTTCAGGAAGGCCCCACAAAGGATTAGGGCCTGGGGAGAGGGAGTAATGTGGAACAAGGTGGTACCCAACGGTGCAGGATGACGGAAAGGAGTGGTGGGGAGAAACAAGAGTGGATGGAGGGAGACAGGGCTGGAACGGAAGGTGGTCAAATCTAGTGAGTAGTGGGAGACCTGGAAGATGAAAGGGAGGTAGAATTCTCCAGGGCTTGTTGGGAGACCCCGAGCACCAGAACAGGTGAGCATCGAGGCTGGACACAGGCTCTGGGCACGGTGGATGAGCCAGTGGGAACCGTGAGAGCAGGAGCGACGGGGTCCCTGGACAGGCGGTCCTGGCTTTGTGCGCTGCGGTTCTGCAGTGTGTTGCATAATCAAGGAAAACTGCTGAAGTGGGGAGAACCCGAGGGGGAGGGAGAGGGGGAGGGGAGGAGGGGAAGGAGGGCGAGGGAAGCGCCGCCCCTCCCCCCTGACCTTGAAGCTCCGCGGAAGGTGGGGGGGGGGGGGCAGCCGCGCCCGAAGATGCGAGTCTTTCCCTCCTCCAGCGAGGGCGGGGTGCAGCCCGGCCGGGCCCTGGCTCATCTCTCCTCTCTCTCCTCCCTTCCCCGCCGTCGCCATCCTCCCTGCCCCGCTCTCCCTCGGCCCCTTCTCCTTTGTCCTCCCCGTTCCCTTCTGGCCGGCCCCGGTGTCTCTTGCCACCCTCCTGTGTGTCTTGCCTGCTGCCCTGTTCCCCTCCCGCTGTCTGCCTGTCTGTCCGCCTCGGCCCTTAGGATACCTCAACGACTACGCGGGGCCCGCCTCCGTCTACGATGGCGATGCCGAGGCGGCCTTGCTCAAAGGGCCATCCCCGGAGCCCATGTACGCTGCGGCCGTGCGGGGAGAGCTGGGCCCGGCGGCCGCGGGCTCGGCGCCGCCGCCCACCCCGCGCCCGGAGCTGGCCACAGCCGCTGGTGGCTACATCAACGGCGACGCGGCGGTCAGCGAGGGCTACGCAGCTGACGCCTTCTTCATCACCGACGGGCGCTCCCGTCGTAAGGCAGCCAACGCCAGCGCCGCCGCCGCCCCCTCCGCAGCCTCGGCGCCGGCCCCAGACGGCGACGGCGGAGGCGGGGTCGGGGCGGGCACGCGCGGTGCGGGGTCGGGGGCTGGGGGTCGGGGCGGCGCGCGCGCGGGTGCGGGCACCGAGGCCCGCGCGGGGCCTGGGGCCGGCAGCTCAGGAGGCCGGCACGCGTGCGGCGAGTGCGGCAAAACGTATGCCACGTCGTCTAACCTGAGCCGCCACAAGCAGACGCACCGCAGCCTGGACAGCCAGCTGGCGCGGCGCTGCCCAACGTGCGGCAAGGTGTACGTGTCCATGCCGGCCATGGCCATGCACCTGCTCACGCACGACCTGCGCCACAAGTGCGGCGTGTGCGGCAAGGCCTTCTCGCGGCCCTGGCTGCTGCAGGGCCACATGCGTTCCCACACCGGCGAGAAGCCCTTCGGCTGCGCGCACTGCGGCAAGGCCTTCGCCGACCGCTCCAACCTGCGCGCGCACATGCAGACGCACTCCGCCTTCAAGCACTTCCAGTGCAAGCGCTGCAAGAAGAGCTTCGCGCTCAAGTCCTATCTCAACAAGCACTACGAGTCGGCCTGCTTCAAGGGCGCCGCCGCCGGCGGTCCCTCGGCCCCTGCGCCCACCGCGCCGCCGCAGCTTAGCCCTGTGCAGGCCTAGGGCGGCGGTACCTCCGCCAGCCGGGTTGGCTCTCAGCAATACGGGCCCCCAGGGAGGTCTCCGCCGGCGACCAGGCGGAGGGGCCGGAGGGCGGGCCCCTCCTCACAGCAATAGGGGGAGGGGGCCCGGCCCCGCCCCGCCCGCCAGGGGCCTTCCCGGCCCCTTCAAGCAATAGGGTCCCGAGGGGAGACCCACCCCGAGCCCCCTCCCTTCCCCTCCAGGGTGCCCCAGGCTTTTTCCCAGCAATAGGGTCGAGGAGACCCAGAACCGAACCTCATCTCCGAGTTAGGTCTCTGAGACCGGGGTGGGGTGAGGTAGGGAGCGCCCCCTCCTCCCTCTTCTGCGCCCCTGGATCGCGTGGCAGAGACTCAGGTCTTCCCCACCCCTTCCCAAGCCTTCCAGAGCCCGGCCTGCGGCCTAGACGTCGGGGAGCAACAACGGGGGAGGAGCAGGGTGAGGGGCGCAGAGGCTACCTGCGCCTCCTTCTCGGTGTCCGCTGAGCCCCGGGAGTGTTAGACGAGTGCGGATCGGGGACTGGGGCGGACGGCGGCACCTCTCTCCCTTGGGTTCCTTCCGGGGCCTCAGTCCGAGCCGCTTTCCTACCCTTGCCTCGCATCCTCTGCCCAAATCCGAATTCTTCCAGCCCAGCTTCCCGGGCTCTGTCCTCCATAACGAATAATAATGACGCATATCAAACCGCATGGACTTATCCGACCTCCTCAGATCCCGCTCCCGCCCTGCCCTGGGGCCCCCTCCCTCGTACCCGGGCATTCGGTGTTGGAGGACGGATTCCTGGGGCCTGGCAGGCAGGCCTGGGCACGGCCCTCTACACACCTCTCTGTATTCGCTTTGCGGGTAAAGCCCCCTAGGGGGGTTGCGGATGCGTCGGGTTTTCTTTCTGTATTTGTACGTTTTATTTATGAACGGATTGCACTCGGGTCCGGGAAGGGGCGCAGAAGCCCCTATCCTTCCCGCCGACGCCGGGGGCTTGGGACGTCCAGGATCACTTTCCCCGCCCCCGAACCCCGCCCACCTGGGCTCCGCCTCTCGGGAGCCGCAGGCCCCGCCTCTCAAAGGCCGGCCCCCTCCCGGAGCCCCAGACCCCGCCCTCACTCTGTTGCCAACTTACACCCGTCTATGCCAAAGCCTCGGCGGCGACCCCGCCCCAAGGGCCCGCCCCATTGGCCGCCGCCTTTGTGACGTCACTGCATGCAGCCCCAGTGCCCCTCCCGTCCCTTCCCGGAGCTGCCCGCTCCCAGTCCCTCTTAGTTAGTCCGAAGCCGACTATAGAGCAATAATGCGCACTGCATGCGAAGCTGCCGCCGCCTCTAGAGTTACTGAGAATCAGGTATCCCCCCGCCCTACCCACCCCATAGGCCCCTAGATCAGGGACGCTGCGCGGGGCCGGACGCGCAGACTTTCTCCCCCCTCTCCTGCTCTTCCCTCCCTCCCCTCCCCCCCTCCCACGGCAGAGGCCGGCGGGTGTAATGGTTTCAGGGGCGGGGCGGGGTGTTTGTCCCCAAGACCCCTCCTTCAGTCGTCCATCACCCACCCATACTTCATTAGGCACCTACTATGTGCCAGGCCCACTGCTGAGTCCGCCAGGGGTGCGGCGACCTGCGGGAAGGTGCATGTTGATGAGGGATCCAACCGGCTTCGGTGGGCCAGGGATGGTCACAGGTGCAGAGAGAGCCGCGGTCCCTAGACCCAAGCGTGGGCCCCTCACTCCTCCCCACCCCAGCTGGGGCCAGTGCTAGGCACAGGGGGCTCTGCTTTGACTTGGGCCCGGGTCCTCAGCTCAGGTGGCACAGACCCGGGCCCCAAGGCCCAGTGCCACCCATACCGAATCCCATTCCTTCCATCCCTTGGCAATGGCAGCTTTGTCACGTCAGGCCAGGGTCCCAGGTCAGAGGACAAGGTGCATGCTGGAGCATTTGACCTGGCCAGCCCTATCCCAGTGGGTACCAGGCCCAGCGGCTCCCACAGGGGTGGACCCGGGCCTCAGGGCCCGGCACAGCAGGGCTCATGTCCAAGACCCCTCCATCCCAGCTCAGTGTTCACACAGCTCCCAGGCCGGGGCCTGCCCACTTGTGCTGGGCACACCCGCATGCACAGGCACACACAGGTGCCCCACCCTACCCTACACGCCTATCTACCTACCTACCTAAGGAGAAGGCCGGAGGGCCGTGGGCCGGCCAGGGTCTCCCGCTTCTCCCCACACCCCGCCGCCGTGGAAAGCCATGGGCCCCCTCCCGCCCCTGTAACTAAGCAGCACAATAACCGACTTAGCGAATTCAGGTAGAAGGAACGTTTAGGTAGCACCTATTTTGTACTGATTCTATAAGTAGGGCCCGAGATGCGGGGGCCCTCGGGTGGGGGCTGCGGCCGCCGGCCTGCCTTGCCCCCACCCCCGCCTGCACCCCGCCGCCTTGTACATACTCCCACCCGGAACAGGCCGGGATTTTTACTCGGGCTGCGCCCCTCTTCCGCCCCCGTTTGGGGCCGGGCCGGCCGGACAGACGGACGGACGGACAGACCTCCTTCCTAAGCACAATAGCACCAGCTCCCCGGAGCGCCGCACCTCCACGAGGAGAATAAATGCCACTCTTGATAGAACTTGGAGTGTCGGGCTGATGTATACAAGGCTGGGCCCGCGCCGCAGGAGACACTGAGGAGTCTGGGGGGCATCTTTCTGGGCCTGCAGCATCTCAGAGGCCAGGCAGGTGCAGGCCCTGCGCTGGGAGTGGCAGTCTACCCATGCAGCCCTGGAGTCTCACCGCTGCCTTTTGGGCATGTGTTTTCTTTGGCAAGAGGACAGTCTTCCACCCTGGAGGGCCGGCTCGGCAGACCAAATGCAAGAGGACACTCCTGAAGGCAAAGCAGCTGGCTTTCCTCCCATGGCAGGTAAATCTTCTCTGTGCCAGGAAGTGCGGAGCCTAAGTCAAGTCTAGCCCAGGACTGATCTAGAACGGCCACAGTGGGTACAGCAGGGCCTGTAAATCCTGTGGCCTGGGGTATCCTCACTCTTCTGTTAAGACCTCCTGCTGCCCCGACAGGCCTGACAACCAACAACAAGCCTTCCTCAATGCCACTAGAGAAATGGGAAGTGCAGACCCCTTCCTGCAGCCTGCTTTCCACATCCTGACTTCCAGATTCAGGGGACATGTCCCCACACTGAGGAGGCTTTCCTTGGTAGCTGGACCAGGCTGGTTGTGGGGAGGAGATACCCAAGGAATAAGAACCTCCCATGGCCACCCCCAGCCCTTAGGCTCTAGACAGGGTGAGTCAAGTTGAGAAGATGAATGGCAGGGCTGTGCTGGGCTCAGACAACCAAGGAACATAGACTCCTGCCCCAGCAAATGCCCTTGGTAACCAGGTAGGTAGGCATGAGCTAAGAGGCTCCAAATCTTTGCAGACATGTGGTCAAACTGGATCAGCCCAGGGCCAGCACAGCTGTCTGCACCCTGGCAGGGGACAGGCCCACCAGACTCCACTGGTGTGGACAGCAGGAAAGCCTGACCTGCAGTAGACCTGCTGCTTCAGGGTGGGATCACCTGAGGTGGGCACCCCCTTCTGGGGAGCACTGTCAGCCTTCATAACCTCAGGATGAAAGCCCCCAGTATTGGTAGAGCTTAGGTAGGCATCATTGCCCAATCTGCATATGAAGAGTCTGACCCTCAGGGAGAGAAGCAGCTTGCCAAGGGCTGCCTTTGACTTAAGCCCTGCTCCAGTTGGGCTTCCCTGGTGGCTCAGACCCTAAAGAATCTGCCTGCAATGTGGGAAACCTGGGTTCAGTCCCTGGGACGGGAAGATCCCCTGGAGAAGGGATGGCAACCCACTCCAGTGTTCTTGCCTGAGAATCCCACGGACAGAGGAGCCTGGCGGGCTGCAGTCCATGGAGTCGCAAAGAGTCGGACACGACTGAGCAACTAACACTTTCACTTTCTGCCCCAATACCCCACCCATCTGAACCTGAATACCTGAGTGGGTCCCACTGGCAGGAAGAGAGGCTCCTAGAGGCCCAGTCCTCCCCAAGGCTCCTCAGCTTTGGGGCCTGGATTGACTGTTCCAGGACTCTGATGGGCGGCTGGGGTGGATGACGGGTAGAGGCTGCCTCCCCAGTGACTGGGACAGGCCTAGCCTTGTCTCCACAGGTGTCCATGGACAGGACTTTGCAATCCAGAGGATGGGTGGTGTGGTGCAGGCTGCTGACCACTGTGTCCAGGGTCTTCTCTCACGGGCCCAAGGCGCCTCCAACCTGGAGTCAGCCCAAGGCTCTTTCTAAATCCCCAAACCCTTCCAGCCCTTCATTCCGCCAGCCTGCAGATTCCTCGTCCCAAGACAGATGTTGCTTCCACCAGGGGGAGATTCCTCATTGAGCTTTCTTTCAACAACTCCTCACGCACATTTGTCCCCAAAAGACCCCACCTATCTTGACGTTTTCCCTCGTGCCTCTTCGCTGTGACCCTGGCAGCACCTCAATCAGGATCCAGAGGTACCAGGGCTGTAGGCCCCGCCCTCCCCGGAGGCCCCGCCCTCCCCGGAGGCCCCGCCCTCCCCGGAGGCCCCGCCCTGTATCAACCTTGGACCCCGTCTTCCTCAAACAGGCCCCGCCCCGCCTTGGTACAGAGGCCCTTCCTGATTGGTGCCTTCACAGTCCGTGCCTTCTCATTGGCTTGAGGCCCTGATCTCTCAACTCCAGCGGTGGAACCCTTGGTTCCCTCACGTCCCGGGTCAGATCGGTTCTCTTTGATGACCCTCGGCCCACCCTGGTGTCCTCACTCCAGCTGCTTCATGTTAGCCGAAGGCAAAGGAGCCTGGACGCGGACACAGGGAGCCGCCCCCAACACGTACCTTCACTCGTCAGTGGCTACTGTGCTCAGCCTCTCCAGGCCAACAGGCAGCCTGAGCCGTCAATCTTCTCCTCTGCCAATCAGCGCGCCAGCCAGGCTGGCCCTCTAGCCAGGGCTCGGTACTGAAGGATGGCAAGTCCCGAAGGCTCCCAGGGACGCGTGCGCACGGGTTAGGGGGCTTCCCACCAGCTGCCTGGGAGAGGGATAGGGAGGGAAAGGCAGAGCTCCCGGGACTCAGCCCTGCTGCGCGTTCCTGAGAGGACTCTCTCCTCCTTCCATCCTCCCTTGGGAGCTATACTGAGTCCTAGCGCTGAGTGGCCCAACTCTGCCTATGAATAGACGAAGGTGCTTGGACACTGGCTAAGGGGATACTCCTGATCCACCGAGGCCGGGCCTGTGAGGAGGCAAGAGGGGTTCTCCAGCCTGATGAGGTCGCTCGAGCCCTTCCACACGCTACTCCAAGACACGGGCCAGGTAGCTCCAGCCTGCCAGGTAAGGATGTCAGGCTGGCCTCAGCCGCAAATGGTCCAGTGGGAGAACATGTCACCAGGGTCCCAGGTGCCTGTTGGTTGAGGTAAGAGGGTCAGGAGCGAGTCCGGCAGGAAGGAGGCTTGATCTCAGGCTGAGCCTCTTGGTTTATTTGCTTTCAGAGAGGCGGTCTTCCCAGCTTTGCTTACCCCATGGGAGTGAACGGAGTGGGTTCTGTGGCTAGGGGTGTTTCTTGTGTAAACCAGGCCTAAACTCCCGGTGAACCCTCGCATCTGGAGATCCAGGATACTCACACTCCATGCTCTTTGCCAAATGTTTGTGAAACCAAGTAAGATCGGCCTTGCCCGCGCACGGGCCTCACTGTGCAGTTGTTTTGGTGTATTGGTTGCTTCATTCAACGACTGGATGACTGCCGACTGTGCAATGAAACAGAAACCTCTGGGTCCCTGCGAATCAACACCCCAGGATCCTAACTCCCTGGCAAAACTGGCCCAAGTGGGGAAGGCGGGAAGTTCTGCAAGTCTGCAGATGAAGGCAGAAGCGGGGCGGGTGGAGAGGCGGGCTGGCTTGTCTACTGTGGGGGCCTGGGCAGGGGAGAGGTGGCCACCCTGGGAATAGGTGGGCATGGCACAAGTCCCGGAATGCGAGGACTGCGGCCTTTCTCCCCCTCCGTTCTCTGACCTGGCGCGTGTTTGAACAGCCTAAGTGGAGGAAAAGTGGGTGCCTACGGTGGTAATTAGTGGGTTCACAGAGCACGACCGTGCCGCGGGATGTACGTTCGGTAGACGCGTTGGGTGTCAGCCTGACGTTAACGCACTAGGCATTTCATAAATAACTACAACCCCAAATTCTGCGCCTGAGCTGAGAAATGACGAAATCCTGTGTTTATAGAGCGGGACAAGGGGCAGGCAGCGGTCAGCAGAGGCTTGTTTGCAGCTGCCCGGAAGCCCCGCGTGTTCCTCGTCTGTCCGGGATTGCATTTGCCAGGAGACCACAACTCCCAGGGTGCACCGCGCGCCAGCGGACTACAAAGGTATGCGCGCCGCGGCCCTGGGCCAGTTAGCGGCTCCGGGAACTACGCTTCCCAGGACTCCGAGAGGAGCCGTCCGGCACGGATTTGCACGCGCTGATTGGCGGCGCGGACCACGGCAGTGGCGTAGTAGAGGCGGTGGCGGCAGTTGGCCAAGGGTCCGGAGGCGGGGCCACAGGCCTCGGGTGCTGCCAGCCCGGCGGGCTACGACTTGGCCGCGGCGGGGTGCGAACTAAGGCCATGGGCGACCGCGGCGGCGCGGGCGGCTCCCGGCGCCGGAGGACGGGGTCGCGGCCTTCGATCCAGGGCGGCAGTGGGCCCGCGGCAGCGGAAGAGGAGGTGCGGGATGTGGGCGCCGGAGGGGACGCGCCGGTCCGGGACACAGACAAGGACGGAGACGTAGACGTGGGCAGCGGCCACTGGGACCTGAGGTAGCGGTGCGCGTGACCCCTAACCTTTGACCCCTGATACGGGGCCCCTGCGACCCAACCTGGTGGCCCAGGCCTGTCGGCGGCAGCTCGGGCTCGAGTCCGAGAGTCTGGCGCCTGGACCTTGGTGCACAGCTGTGCCCCTCGGGCCTCCACGGGGAAACTTAGCGGGAGGTTGGGGGCGGAGGGTCTCCTGCCCGGAACACCCAGGTACGGGGGCCGAGGGGAGGGCAGCGGCTCAACTTCTAGACGCCCTCCCTCTGCCTTCCTTTGGTGGGTTCTGAAACTTTCCCAGGGTGAGCCCACTACGCACAGTGTCCTCTACCTGGAAGGAGATACAGGGGTCCTTCCTGAGGGCTATGAGGGGTGCCTTGTGGGTTGATAAAGCTCCCGGAGGAGGAGGGTGGACCGGCGGAGAACAGAGGCAGGGGCAGTGCGAGGGGATTTCTCATCCCTCGCAGACCCTCCAGAGAATGGTCTTCACAAAGGTCCCTCATCCGTCACCCGGCGATTGACTGGCCTAGGATCCTGCTTATTACCAGCACAAATGGCTGCTCTAGGGTCAAAGTGGGTCCTGTAATGGGACCCTCACCCCTGGTTGGGGTACAGGGGAGGAGTTGGAAGTGCGCACACCCACAGGTGGGCGCCCTGCTTAGCTGAAGGACTGATGGGAAGGAGTTGGGGGAGCAAGCTGCGGCTGAAAGGGAGGATCTGACCCACGTGGGCATCAGCTAAGTCCTGCTGGCTGCCTCCAGGCGCCCCCTTTGCCATCCTCCACGCCCCTCCCCCCAGCCCTGACCTTCATCCTGGTCAAGGGCTCTCAGGGGCTCTGGTTTTGGGATCAGCTCCAGAGCTAGAGGTTATCAAGGAGGAAGTGGGCAACAGGTCAGTCAGCAAGGATTTGCTATCTTCACTGGGTGCTGTGGGGAGGGGAGGGACAAGGGCAGTTGGGGTGCAGGCACTGTCCCTGCCCTTGGGGGGCACACAGTTCACCTGAGAGATAAGATAGCCGCAGCCCTGAAGAGTGAGAGCAAAGGTCAGGCACAGAGTTCAGGATGACACCAGGGGAGGGTGGCTCTGTGAGGGGCACTGGCTTCCTACAGGCCCCAGGTGGTCCTGAGGGGGCGGCTGCAAAGGCCAGGAGGCCCACAGGCCCCTCTGCCCACTCCTGGGGAACTGGATTTGGGGTCACTTTGTATGAGGTGGGGGCGGGTACCAGCTTTGGGCCAAGCTGTCACCCTGGATGGGCCATCACTTGCCTGCTCTGTATAGGCCAGATGGCCAGAAGCTGCTCCTGTCCTGTTGATGGCCCATCCTCGAGGTCTGGACCCTCGGGAAGAGGAGCAGTTGGTGGCAGGGATGGGCCACCAGAGACCCTCCTGACCTCCAGGACACGCAGCTGTGTGTGCCTGTCCCCAGGCCACATGCCACAGGGCTGGGGGCCTCCTGGGGCAGGGCTGGGCATTGGTCTGGCTACTCTTGGTATCGCCTCTGCCTCCCTGCCTCCCAGTCGTCATCCTCCCACCTCTGCCTCCCTGCCTGTTCCTCTCTTTCTCCTCAGGCCCTTCCGGACATTTCCTGCTCACCTAGGTCTGGGCAGGCGGGGTCAGGTGCCGGGTGTGAGCTCACTCCTTCCGGCAGCAAGGTGTAGCTATGTGCCGGAAGGAAGGCCGCTGCTGTTGCCTCGCCTCTGAGTGCATCCCTTCCAGGTCCTCCACACTCCCCTGTGCCCCGACACCTGGTGCGTCCTTCAGCCATTGGTTCATGGGTCCTCCAGGCACAGCTTTCTAGTCCAGAGCCTCTAGGCTGGGTGCAGGAAGTGCTGAGGAAGTGGCAGCCGGGAGGCGAGCTGGCACCCTGTCCCTCCTTGTTCTGTCCGGCCCTGGAGCTGGACCGTATGGCCCCGCATGTGTGATCCCCACTTGGGGCTGTGCCTCTGGGCAAGTTGGGAAGCTTGGTGAGCCTCATTTTCATGTGCCCGCCTCCCAGTACTGATGTGCAGGTTGAATGAGGTGCCAACTGTAATGAGTTGGAATGGCCCTGCTGGCTGGGTGGGACTGGGGAGCAGGTGGGGGCCGCTGGGGGGCACAGAGGCACACCCAGTGCCTCAGTCAGGGAGAGGGTGACAGAGAAGCTCTGGGTGAGGCCCCACCTCCACTCTGGCCATGGCTGCTGCCCTTTGGTCCACTGCAGTGAACTGTGCCATGGGGCTGGACCTCTGTGGGGATTGGTGGGCAGTGGGCTTTCTTCCCGCTTGGGGCCTCTGACCTCTGGGGGCAGGGCGCTGCCCGGGTGGGACAGTCGGAAGGCTGGTAGAGGGACCTGAGGGGTCTGTGTGGTGGCTGGGGGCAGGCCTCAGGAATTTGACAGCAGGGATCTGGAAAAGCTTTAATAACATTATTTGTTGTCAGGATTGGGAAATGCTCCCCTCCCCCCTCCCCCTCTTTCATCTTAGAGACTGCTGCACATCTGGTCAGTGTGGTCTTCTTGGTGGCCCCCAAGGTGGCAGGGGTCACACTGTTATGAAACCGTCCCCTGGGTATGTGGTGCAGACATGCACATGCAGATGGTGATTGGCAGGTTGTAGCATGAGGTGGCTTTGGGACGGTTCCAGTGACAGTGAGTGGGCTGGATCTGGGGGGTTCTGGGCAGGTCCATCAAGCGGATACCCCCACAGACTGTCCTCTTGGGATAGTTGGGCCTGGGAGCCCTGCTTGCCTTGCCAAAAGGCAGGCGCAGAGTCACGAAGAAGAGGGCTTGGGGGCTCAGAGCCCCACTGTGTGTGCAGCCCAGGGTGGACCTGGAGGAGGTGCGTGGGCAGGCTGGGCCGGCCGGGGCCTGGGGTGGGGGGGCCTGGTGTGGCAGGGAGGCAGGGCCAGACTGTCAGCGCTGCCTGGCTGAGGATGCTGGCACCCTGTCCTCCCCAGCCGTCTGTCTCCTGGGTGCAGCCATCTGAGTGCTGACCCCAGCCGCCCCTGGAGGCTGGCTGTTCTCCTGTGCCCTATTGCTGGGGACATGTGTCCACAGGAGGGAAAGGGAAGCCCCGGCCTCTCCCCTTACAAAACTGGAGGCCTTGCTCAATGCCCTGGATGGCCTCCTGGTGGCAGGGTGGTTGGTGGGAGGTGGGGCTGCTGCTTAGAACCCGCCAGCGGGCCTGGGCCTGGGCTGAGCTGCACCCCTCCACCTCTGCCTCCAGCTGAGGGTTGGCTTCCATCTCCACCAGGCCCAGCACTGGGCACAGGGCTCTCAGAGGCAGGCTCTGAAAGTCCCCTGCTGGCTTCTGCAGTGGACTCCAGGCGCCGAGCCCCCAGGGGGCTCGCATGGCACTCACCCTGCGAAGCCACGTGAAGGCTGGGTCCTCCCCTCCGGAAGGGCCAAATGCAGGGCATGGGTGGTTTGAATGGTGGCCCCTGGGCTCCCCGGAGGGACCAGCTGCTGTGGGGGCCGCCCCCTCCCCACTTCCGTCTTGCATCACCAGCTCCTGTGGCACTCCCCACGCCCCGTCCCCCAGTGGGAGCGGCAGGCCCCCGGTGGCTCTGCCCGCGGAGGGGGATGTGTGGGCGGCGGGGTGGCCTTGCTGCCAGATGCTCTGCCCCGAGTGTCCGTCTCCGCTCTCCAGGTGTCACCGCCTGCAGGATTCCCTGTTCAGTTCTGACAGTGGCTTCAGCAACTACCGTGGCATCCTGAATTGGTGTGTGGTGATGCTGGTACGTAGAGTGACACCTTGGAGCAAGGGTCCTGACGGCCGGGGGGCCATGGGCTCTTCTCCAGGGGTAGGTGTCTGTACTTGTGTAGCTGTGGTGAATGGAGCTCTGTGCTGGCGGTGGGGGTCCCTGGAGCAGCCGTACCCCGGGACCCTACCGGGAGCATGCTCATGCCGTCCCTGCTGAATCCCAGGAGATGCCTGCAGAGGGCAGCCTGGGAGCCTCTGAGCTGGGGTCTGCGCCCCAGGGGGCACTGGAGTCTCCCCAGGGGGTGAGAGAGAGTAGGCAGGGATGGTCTGGTGGCCCTGGGTGGGGGATGGCTGCTCCGTGGGCCCAGGCCCTCCCTGGCAGCACAGGTGAGTGGTCTTGGGGGTCCACGTAGAACTTCCTCTTCTGTTCCAAATTGCCCTCATGGGTGCGGCATGCCTGGGTGAACCTGGGGGAGCAGGGTGAGGACATGCTTCTCAGCCCAGCCCACAGCTCCAGGCCACACTCTGCAGGACTCTGGCCCCTCCCTCAGCCCTGGAGGGAGCAGGACTGGAGTCCTGTGTCCGCCTTGCTCTGACCTGGCCGAGGCCACTGCTGTGGGGCCCCAGCAGGCCTGCCCAGCAGAAGGTGGAGTGCAGGGACCCCAGGGGCAGCCTTCAGGGTGGGGCAGGGTGAGGCCCGACTGGGCCCAGCCCCACCGCTCAGGGCTGATGTGGCGCGAGGCCTTCGCCCCTCCAGCTGACGTGTCTGCCTGCCCTGGGTGTGGCTCCAGAGGCTGCCTGTGTACCAGGGGCCCCCACGCTTCTGTTTGTGGTTCTGGGCAGTCCCCTGGGGAGCGGTGGGGGCTGTGTGCCAGTCCAGACCCAGTAGTCCACGCGTCCTGGTCTCTGGAGGCCGTGGCTGGTCCAGGACTGTGGCAAGGTGGTCGTGCAGGGCAGGCCCTCAGCAGCCTGTCTGTTCTCCTGCAGCCCCCAGCCTCCTGGCCCTTTGGTGCACCCACAAAGCTCCCCCCTCCCCCAGGAGCTGGGGCCGCCTGCTGCGTCCTCTCGGCAGCCTGGGCTTCCAGGTGGCTGGGCCTCTTAGCAGCTCCAACTCTTGCCTGTGGTGGGCTCTCAGGACAGGCAACTGCCAGTCGGCAGACATTGCAGGACCACGTGTGTCCTGGTAAGCTGGCTGGTTAGGTGTTTAGCTGGGGGATGGTGTGGCAGGTGGCCCCTGCATCTCTGAGCCTGTCACCTCCTCGGGAAGCCTTCTGGGTGGGGGACTCCACCCATGTCGCCTGGAGAAGCATCACTTTTCCACAGAGCCTTCTGCAACCCCCGTGGGGCCTGAGCCTGGGGTGGGGGAGGTGGTGGCCCCTGCTCCTGCAGAGGCCAGCCAGGCATCTGGCCCCAGGCCACTGGCAAGAGCTCGTTGTGTTGGGGGATCTGTCCTTTGCTGCTGCTGCAGGAGCGGCCGAGGCAGGCGGGGGCGTGAGTAGGGGTGGAGACCCAGGCCCAGCTTCCCCAGCCCCTCAGGACCGGCCTGCTCTTTCCCACCACCCCACCAAGTGCGTGGGCACACCCCGCCTGTGAGGATGGGCCGGGTTGGCAGGGCGGAGCCCTGGGAGGGTGGCAGTGCGCCGGGCAGGCTTGGACTTCACTGGGGCTTGGGGTTGTCGCTGTGGCCAGGGGCGCTGACCCGCTTGGTGGGACGGACGGCCGCTGGGCAGCAGGTTTCTTCTGCCGCGGTGGCACAGGCACCTGGGGTTGTGGTTGGCTCCAGGCGGGCGGGGGCTGCGTGCCCCTGCGCAGGCACACAGGCCGTGGGTGGGGAGTCTCAGAGCTTGGCGTGAGGTCCCGCAGGGCTGGGCCTGCAGGATGGAGGCCACTGTCCTGAGCTGCAGGTGCTGGCAGGAGCTGGGGTGGGCGTTCTGGGGCCGTGGCTGACAGCGTTATGTCCCTCTCTCTCTATCGCAGATCTTAAGCAACGCACGGTTATTTCTAGAGAACCTCATCAAGTGAGTGGGCCCCGGCCTGCCCCAGCCCCTGCCACCTCACCCCTCGCCTACACAGACCCTCACCCACCTGCGTCTGCAGGTATGGCATCCTGGTGGACCCCATCCAGGTGGTGTCTCTGTTCCTGAAGGACCCCTACAGCTGGCCAGCTCTGTGCCTGGTCATTGGTGAGCTGGGTGCCCAGGAGGCCTCAGGCCGGCGGTGGGTGGGACAGGGCTGATCTGGGCCTGAACCTGCCCTGGGTTGCTTCTGTCCTCAGTGGCCAATATCTTTGCCGTGGCTGCGTTCCAGGTGGAGAAGCGCCTGGCCGTGGTAAGCAGTGCCCTCACGCCCTCCCCTGACTTGCCTCAAGGTCCTTACCAGTCGGGCTTAGGGCGGGCCACCAGCTGGTCCCACTGTGCTTCAGGGTTTTGGGCCTTTCGTGGCCTTCCTGAGAGGGGCTGCACCTCAGGCCTGGTGGCTCTTCCTCAGGGAGGTCCTCTGACCAGGGAGGGGGGTCCCTGGCTGACGCTCTGCTCCCACCCCAGGGAGCTCTGACGGAGCAGGCGGGGCTGCTGCTGCACGGGGTCAACCTGGCCACCATTCTCTGCTTCCCAGCGGCCGTGGCCTTTCTCCTCGAGTCTATCACTCCAGGTGGGCCCCACCCCCGCCCCCGCCCCCGCCCCCGCTGTCTCGGCCACGGGCAGCGCGGGGGGCGTGGCCTGAGCTTGCCTCTCCCACAGTGGGCTCCGTGCTGGCCCTGATGGTCTACACCATCCTCTTCCTCAAGCTGTTCTCCTACCGGGACGTCAACCTCTGGTGCCGAGAGCGCAGGGCTGGGGCCAAGGCCAAGGCTGGTGAGGGCTGCCTCGGGCTGGGGCCACTGGGCTGCCACTTGCCTCGGGACCGGCAGGGGCTCGGCTCACCCCCGACCCGCCCCCTGCCGCTTGCTCGTAGCTTTGGCAGGTAAGAAGGCCAACGGGGGAGCTGCCCAGCGCACCGTGAGCTACCCCGACAACCTGACCTACCGCGGTGAGGATCCTGCCGGGGGCTGGGGGGGACTGCCCGGCGGCCTGGCCTGCTAGCCCCGCCCTCCCTTCCAGATCTCTACTACTTCCTCTTCGCCCCCACCCTGTGCTACGAGCTCAACTTCCCCCGCTCCCCCCGCATCCGAAAGCGCTTCCTGCTGCGGCGACTCCTGGAGATGGTGAGGCGGGGCCTCGCGGGCCAGGGTGGGCTGGCCTGCCGGCACCCGGCACCGGGGCTCAGCTCACTGTCCGCTTGCTTCCTTCCCCAGCTGTTCCTCACCCAGCTCCAGGTGGGGCTGATCCAGCAGGTACGTGCCCGGGGGGGGGGGGCGGGGGGGCGGACTCTGGGGCCGTTGGGGAGCTGACTCTGCGCTTTTTGCAGTGGATGGTCCCGGCCATCCAGAATTCCATGAAGCCCTTCAAGGTGAGCAGGCAGGCCTGGCAGGGTGGGTTCCGGGGTCAGGGCTGAGGGAGCCAGCTGTGCCCTGTGCCCACAGGACATGGACTACTCCCGCATCGTGGAGCGCCTCCTGAAGCTGGCGGTGAGTGGCCTGCTGGGTGGGGACGCGTGGGGGCGGGTGGGGCTGTTCTGGCACCTGGCACCCACTCCCCACAGGTCCCCAACCACCTCATCTGGCTCATCTTCTTCTACTGGCTCTTCCACTCCTGCCTGAACGCCGTGGCTGAGCTCATGCAGTTTGGAGACCGCGAGTTCTACCGGGACTGGTGGTGGGTGGCCTTGCCGGGGCGGGGGTGGTGGGGGCCCCCGCTGGGGCTGGGGCCGGAGCCCCTGCCCACTCTGCCCCGCCCCCGCAGGAACTCCGAGTCCATCACCTACTTCTGGCAGAACTGGAACATCCCTGTTCACAAGTGGTGCATCAGGTGGGTGTGCGCCTGGGGGCGGGGGGTTGGGGGGTGGGACGGGGTCGCGTGGCCCGGGCGCCCAGCCCACTGCCGCCTCCCCCGCAGACACTTCTACAAGCCCATGCTCCGGCGGGGCAGCAGCAAGTGGGCAGCCAGGACGGCAGTGTTTCTGGCCTCCGCCTTCTTCCACGAGGTCAGTGCACTGAGGGCGCGCCCTGCCCCTGGTGGGGGTGGGGGTGGAGGTGGGGGTGGGGGCTCGCTGACGCCCCTCTCCCCTCAGTACCTGGTGAGCATCCCCCTGCGCATGTTCCGCCTCTGGGCCTTCACCGGCATGATGGCGCAGGTGAGCAGCCCTGGACCCCCGCTCCGCCCCGCCCCGCGAGCGCAGAGGCTCACTCCCGTCCTGTGTCCCCAGATCCCGCTGGCCTGGATAGTGGGCCGCTTCTTCCGCGGCAACTACGGCAACGCGGCCGTGTGGCTGTCACTCATCATCGGGCAGCCGGTGGCCGTCCTGATGTACGTCCACGACTACTACGTGCTCAACCGTGAGGCGCCGGCAGCCGGCACCTGAGCGCCTCCAGGCTGGCCCCCTCGTGGGTGTTGGACTGCTTTGCCGCGCTGCCTGCGGCTGGACTAGAGCCTGCCCCAACCTGGGCGCAGCAGGAGGCGGCCTGGCTGGTGGAAGCTGCCTCCTGGCCCCCACCAGGCCTCTGCCTGAGGGGCTTCCTCCTGCCAGGGGAGAGCAGGCCCGACGCAGTTCTGGCCCCTGGGAGGTGCCCATGCTCTGGAAACCCTACAAATCTCGCCCAAGGGTCTGAATGTGTCAATAAAGTGCTGTGCACAGTGAGCTCCCTCAGCCTCCAGGGCACAGGGCTGGCAGGAGGGGGCGGCCCTCCCACGTGGGGCCATGCTGTGGGAAGGAGGCCCCAGCGCCTGGAGAGGAGCTGGGGCTGTGGTGACCCTCCCTGCCTCACAGGGCTCTGTGGTCAGACGTCTTGTGGTCAGACGTCTTGCCCTGCAAGGTGGAGACTCCATGCTCCAAGGCCCCCTGTGCCTGAGGTCTGCACACAAGTGGATTCAACTTGGGTCAGGCCAGAGGCTAAGGTGTGGAAGAGGGTTGAGAATCAGGCTGACTTGAACGGCAGCAAAGACTCCAAGGCAAGGCTGCAGAGGTCTCAGAGGCTATGCGCACAGTCCCCTGCTGGGGTGCTCACCTGGGCTGGGCTCTGGGCTGCTTGGACAAAGCAGGTGGCCTGGCTCAGCCCTCACCGAGGGCCTCCCTTGGGGGCAGAGGTTGGCCTGATGCCAGGGGCTCCCCGTTTTTCCAGGCCCTCAGCAGGTAGTTGGGTGTGGCCCTCAGGATACCTTGGTCCCAGAGCTTGCCACTCAAAAAGCTTGGCAGTGAGGCAAGGGCAACCCCGGGCTGTTCCCCCTTCTACTGGCTCTGCCGCCTGGGTTGGAAACCCTGAGGCTGTGCCAGGCAGGTGTACCCTGACAGCCAGCCATGGCCCAGTAAGATGGGTGCCCGAGGTGGTACCTGGGCAGCGGACCCAGCTGTGCTGCCCCCGCCCCAACCAGAAGCCGCTCTAGCCCATGGTGGTCGTCTGGGCGAGACAGGCTGGTTGGCTAGGCACTGTTTGGTCTACAGCAGGTGTAGGCAGCGTCTCCCTGACCCCTGCCTCCTAGGAAGCCACCACCCTGGGCCCTACTCATCAGCAAGGACAGCGAGCAGGGCTGAGCTGGGGGTGCGTGGGCTGCTACGGCCCGCCACCTCCATCACATGCACCTCTGCACCCCCTGCTGCCTGACTCAGGAGGGGGGGGGGGTCCTGTGCTTCCTTCACTCCAGACCCACGGTGCTGACCCAGTGCACCCACCTGGTCCTCTAGTGCGGACCTGGCCACAGGGCTCCTGTGGGCCCACGCTGATCCCGCCCTGGTCCCTTCATAAAGAACTCTTGAGCACATGCAGCCCAGGGGAGCCAGGAGGCTCCAGTGTGCTGTGTCCATCTGCCTCCCTCCAGCCCCTTCCGAGACACCGCGCATCATGCCCCCCTCCACCCCCACCCACACTGGCAGGAGGAACAGACAGGGAGACCACACACAGAGCTCGTTGTTTATAAATCTCTGCCTGGCTCATCGGTCTGTTTGTCCATGTATATATCTGTATATCTCTATGGAAGGGGAAAGGGGGACTCGTGTAAAAATCCAAAATACAATTCTATGAACACCTGCATCCTGGTCAGTCTGAGTGTGGCCGTGAAGCCCAGGTGAGCTGTGGCTCACAGGGCTAGGCCCTCGGTGCTGGCCGGGGGCCACGCCCCACCCCCTCTCCCCCCCTCCGCCAGCCAGGGGACCAGGCTCCTGGACACCAGGCCTGCCCAAGGCCTGCTCTCCTCCTGGGGCTTCTACGAGACAGTGGGGTCCTTGGCTTTGGGGGGTTCTGAGCCCGTCAGCAGGGAGATGGTGGGGTCATCCGAGTAGTCGTCTCCCTCGGAGAAGTAGGAGCCCTCCCCCAGCTCGAAGAGCACCGGCAGGTCGCTGCTCCCCACGTCCACGGAGCCCGGGTCCAGGAGCAGCAGGGGCTGGGCGGTGTAGTGCACCAGCTGCTTCCCTAGGGGTGCGACTGGGTCAGGGTGCCGGTGGGGCCGGGGGGCGGGGTGGGGGTGGGGGGCTCAGCTCACCTGAGTCTGGGCTGCTTTTCTCTGCCTCCAGAGGTCTGGGGGGCTCCTGGGGAGAGAGGAGCTCCTGGATCTGCTGGGGCAGCAGGAGGGAGCACAGTGAGGCCTCCCGCGCGGCCCTGCCCCCCCCCCCCCCCCCCCCCCCCCCCGCCCCAGCCACCCCGCCTACGCACGCTGGCCAGGCTGCTGTCCAGGTCGGGCAGGCTCATGTCGGGCACCGTAACCGAGGGGCTGAACAGCTGCAGGGAAGAGGGGGCGGTCAGACTGCCCTGGGAGCGGGGCGGGCTGGGCGCGGGGCGGGCAGGGCTAGGACTCACATCCAGCAGGGTGCTGGTGTCCACGCTGAAGCCATGGCTTGTCAGCATGGTCTGCAGGTTGTCCAGGTTGGAGTCCATGGCGTCCAAGTGGTCGCTGAGCTCGGTCCTGGCCAGAGGAAGGGGAGCAGGTGACGTGGCATCCAGGCACCCCCAGGTGCAGTCCTGCCGGCCCTTGCGCCCAGCTGCCAGCCTGCCCTGCGCAGGCTCACGGGAGGCCCTGAGGTGGGGCCCTGGGCCTGGGACACTTGGCCACCGGTGGTGGCTCAGGCTCCCTCATCACCGTGAGGCCCCGTAAGGCAGCACGTCAGGCTGGGCCGGCTAAGACATCAGGGGGCTGAGTTCAGGGCTCAGAAGGGCCGGGGCCCCAGCTTCTCAGGTTCAGCAACGCCTGCCCTTCACACTGGAGGACAGCAGGAGGGTGGAGCTGTGCTCGGCCAGGCTGGGCCAGCCTACCCCAGCATGCGCCAGGATAGATTAGGCCTGCCCCCTCGAGGAGGCCAGGCAGTACCTCGGGGTGCTGCCTCAGGCCCCAGAGGTGGGTGGGGAGCCTGTTCACAGGCTGGGCAGGGGTCTGCTCAGAGGCTGGGGAGGGGCCCAAGCTCTGGCGGAGCCCTCCTCCCTCCCCAGTGGGACAGCGCTAACCCTGGCTGGACTCGGCCATGCAGAGAGGAGGAGGGGCAGGGGAAGAGGCGGGCGACCCCAGACATCTTTGGAGTGCGAGCCAAACTGCAAGATAGAAAGACAAGAGCCCCCCACTGCCGGTGGGGGCCAGGCGGACTCCAAGCCCCCACCCCGCTCACCCACCTCTGGGGTGGTAGGACAGACAGACCAGGCGGCCCGGGGAGGGCGGCTCAGGGGGCAGGGGTGCCCGCCACGTGCCTGGTTCCCACGGTGCAGGGGCTGCGGGACCCCCTGGCTGGCATGTCTCCCTCCCCAGCTCCATGCTCTGGGCCAGGTCGGCCAGTTTCCCCCAGCAAATCCCATGCCGAGGGCCTGAGGGCCATGCGTGTCCAGCCCGGCACTGTCCTTGTCGGAGGCCCCTGCGCTTCCAGAGACCGAAGGGCGCCTGGAAGGCACTCACTTGTCTAGGCAGGCGACGCTGAGGCACTTCTCGGGAGCCGAGGCGGGCAGGGGCGAGGGGGGGCGGCCCCCGGTGTCCACGAGGGGTGTGGTGGAGGCAGCGGGCGTGGGCTCGCTCTCCCGGAGGATGGAGTCAATAAGGGTGGTCGGGGACAGAGGCGTCTCCACCATGGAGGATGGTCGGCCGGGGCTGGCACCCTCTGCCCGAGGGCTCTGTGGCGGGCTTGGGGGCTCCTCCTTTACGCGAACCAGGGGGCTGCTGGACAGGGGCCTGTCCGTGGGGCACAGGCATCAGCGGGTGCCTTTGCCGGCCCCACCCGCTCCTGCCTGCAGGGAAGGCGCTGGGCCGCACCTCTCGTCTACACTCCCGCCTGAGGAGGCCACGGGGCTGCCGGGGGCCAGTTCGGTGATGTCGGAGATGATGGGTCCGGAGCTGGTGACAGCGTCTGGGGAGTAGAGGCTGGAGCCGCTGTAGGCTGGGGAAGGGGCCTGCCACCAAAGGGAGGTGAGCACGGTGGTGCGTGCTGCGTCCCCACCCCCGCCTCCGCCCTGGGCGCCCGCAGCTCACCGGGTAGGGGCCTGGGCCGTGGATATGCTCCAGCGAGTACTGCCGGCCGTACTTGGGCATGGGGTGCGCAGGGCCGCCGTCGTTCAGCATCAGGGGGCTGTGGGGAAGGGTGGGTGAGTGGCGGCCCGGCCTTGTGGCCCCCGGGTCGCAGCCCACGGGAGACGGGCGTGCCCCGTGCCTCACATCTTTCTCTTCACCCCAAGGATCCGGTTTGACTGCACCAGCGAGATGAGGAACTGGATGAGCTGCAGGGGGAGAGGCGGTCAGCCCAGTGCGGACAGGGACCCCCTCCCCGCCGGCCCGGTGCACACCTTGTTGACGACTTTCTGTTGCTGGGCGTGCTTCTGCCGCAGGCTGGCCACCTCTCGCCACAGCGCCTCGTTCTCGCTGCAGCAGACCAGGCGTGGTCAGCAGGTGGCGGGAGTCTCGGGATACCTCGCTCCACCATGCGCCCACCCACTGGCCCGTCCCTGCCCGCTGCCGAGCACGGGCCAGAGGCCAGGCTGAGACCCCAGGGCCCTCTCGGTCACAGTCAGGGTGGCAGAGCCTCCAGGCTCTCTGCCTGGACCGAGGATGGGGCTCCAGGGAACAGAGGCAGTGCGGCTCTCAGGCCACAGGGCTGCAAGTGCAGGTTCTCCTGTGCCTTTAGGGGGTCAGAAGTGGCCTTAAAGAGCTCGAAGGGCCACCGCAGCAGCCCACGCCCTGCTCAGCACCAGTATGTCTTCTTGACAAGCGACAGACCCTCCTATGCTCACTCTAAGAGGCATCCCTGTCCTGGAGGCCAAGGCCACCTAATCCCACCTCTGGATTCCAGCCAGCCAGGCATTCCTGCTGGGCTCTGACATGAGTAGTTAGGCAGGGGCTAGGAGCCTCCTCCACGGTCTAGGGGTGCGACGGCCTGCACCCCAAGTGGTTTTGAGGCCACCCTGGGCTGGGGTGCTTGAGGGCCCCGAGTACACAGGAGGAGGTCTAAACTGGCCCCTATGGGGGTCCTGGCAGTGGGGGGCTGGGGGGCCTAAAACCGGTTCTGTGGTGACCAGACATGCCCCAGGGAAAGGGAGTCCAAACCTGCAGGCCTCCTGCGCCAGGCCCGATGAGAGGTGACACACACTGACTGGTGCGAGGCGCATGTGTGGGTGGCGTGAGGGGCCCGAGGGCATAGCTGGTGCTTGGGCTCAGCTCTGCGGGCTACCACGGGACCGCACCTGACCCCACCTCCCAATAACGAGTCCAGCCTGGCATGGGCCGGGAGCCTGTGCAAGTCCAGACATGGCCCTGGCCCGAGACTGCAAGGCCCGGAGCCCACAGGACCAGGGCTGGGGAGCGGCCTCGCCAGCAACACCTCCCCCATGTCACTGTGCAGGAGGCCTCTCACGTCCCCACCCCATCACTCTGCACGAAGTTCTTTCTGGAACCCTTTCCCGGGGGTAAGTCTGGTTACGACAGAACCAGCTTTAAGCTCCCCCCAGGCTGGACCCCCCACGGTAACCCCAGCATCCCAGAGGAGGTGCGCCCTGCTCCCACGGCTGTCCCAGGACCTACTGCTTCATGGCCAGCAGCTTGGAGTCCATGCTCTCCTGCTTCCCCTTCATCAGCTGCACGTCGGTCAACAGCTTGGTAACACTGTCCTGGCGAATCTTTATGTCCTCGCTCCGCAGAGTGGACACCTGGGTCCCCGGGGGAGCAGTCACTGAGATGGCCTGGGGGCGGGGCGGGATATAGCAGAAAGGGCCGAGGGGCTGCTGGGGTGGATGGGCCTTCTCTGGGGTGGCCAACGGGGGACAGGCACCTGGTAGAAAGCAGGCTTGGCACAGCTACGTTAAGCCAGGCCAGCGAGTGGATGCTGCTGTTGCCGGGGGTCTGGGCGGAGATCTAAGACCATGATGGGGAGAACGGCTACTCACACTGGTCACTTTCCTCTTGATGTTCTCGAGGAGCTGCTCCTGGCCTCGCAGGAAGCACGGGTGCTGGAACTCGGTGTCGTCCCTCTCTGGCTTGACCAGGCCACCCTGCTCAATGTGGACCACCTTCCGGAAGCCATCTGCGCACGATGGAATTGGGGCAGTGCTGCCTCAGGGCTGGGGTCTCACCCCTCACTCCAGTGAGGCCCCTACCCCAGGGAGGATGGAGGGAGGCCCTGGCGGGCGGGGCCTGGCTCAGGGAATGCCCAGCACTGCCCTCCCAGAAGCGCTGCCTGTGGTGGCTGGGTGGTCTTAGTCTCAGGGAGAGTCCCTGAGACACCCCTTCCCCTTCAGCTGCGTGGGCTCTGGGCCGCGTGGGGCTGTATGCAGGGCCAAGGCAGTACACTCACACATGTTGAGCTGCCGCACGAAGCTAGCCATGTTGCTGTGCTTGAAGTACTTGGGCAGCACCTCCTTGGCAAACTGGCCCTGGTCCAGCACGTGGAAGCTGTTCCCACTCTGCCGGGAGACGTGGGGGTCACCACAGCCTCTCCATGCAGGGGCTGCACCCCAACCCTAGGCTGGGTGACAGTTTTCACCTGGGATCCCACATCCCTGCTGGAGGCCCGCCAGGTCACACCTCAGCACTGTGGGCCCTTCCCTGAAGGGCCCCATGTCAGCGCCAATCCACAGTTTTTCCCTACGTACGGCTAAGACCCCAAAAGGAGGCAGCCAAGGAGACGGGACCTAACATCAGGTCCTCGGGAGGAAGACAACACAATCATGCTCAGAACTGAAGTTTTGTGGTTCTTCTTCTGGGAACAGAGATGAGAACAAGATGAAAAAACCGCTACACTGCTCTTCCATGTCTGTCCAGACCTCGGTCCAGAAGCTCCCAGGGTGGGCTGGGCATGGGCCCCGCTGGGGTGCAGGATGGGGTTGGGGAGGAGCAGGAAGGGCCCCGTGGTGTCAACACGGACGCACACGTGAAAAGACACAATGGAAGAGCGTGAGCTGAGGGGAAGGGTGGAAAAGGGACCTTCTACAGCTTTTCTCCTCCACAGACACAGTAAGAACACCAGCAAAAAATGCTAGAGACAACTTCTTCAGAACTCTGAAAATGACCCACAAGAATTTATTCAAGAAATGGTTGAATCTCAGTAAGATCCGAGAACTGTGGTGTTCTAACTTGCCATGTCCCTACCTCCTCTCCTGTAACTGAGAAAGCCAACAGCTCAAATCATGGTGGAATAAACGTTCTAGCATCCATGGGGCTAGGGCTCATTCAAGGCCTGCAGTGTCTCCCTGGAAGGTTCCACCTCCAAGGCTGTTTTTGATCTGACCTTTTATGCTGAAGCTCTTAGCAGAAAAAGGCTTTTCCCTAGAGATGTTTGCTGAAAGCATCAAGAGGCAATTTTAAATTCATGACGGAAAAAAAAAAACCCAACTCATCACGCCGAACACAGTGGACCACAGATGGAGAAAACTGGCCAGCCAGGAAACATAAAAGAGCTAAGGAACAAGATTTCAAGAAGAGCTTTGAAAAGCTCCAGGATATTCCTGGGATCCAGAAGTCACACGTGCATGTACAGCTGTGTGCATGTCCGTGAGAGGTCCAAGGCAGCTCTGTGTAAGCAGGAAGCTGAGGAGAAAGTCAGGGTGCCGACAACGTGGCTGGGGGCTAAAGGCACACCCAGCACACACAGTTCGCCGCAGAGACTGGGAGATTTACTGGTTCCAGCCATTAAGGAACACTCCTGCTCCCCACACTGCCTAACCACTGCGCTCACTGCGTAGGCACCTCAGTGATCACACATAGCAAACAACACAAGTTGCATAAAATTAATTCAGAAAAGCCACTAAACAAACAGCAACAACAGGAAATTGCAACAAATCCTGGTGGGTGGGTAAAATATGATATTGAGTTTAACAAATGGCGTATTATATTAATGGAAAACCTTTCAACAAAACACTCTGAGACATGCAAAGAGACAAAGTATGACCCACACATAGGGAAACAAGCAGCCAGGGGAGACCGTCCCCAAGGAGGCTCAGATACTGGACTTACTAGATGAAGACTTCAAATTCATTTGAAATATGTTCAAAGAGCAAAATAAAACAGTATGCAGGGCAGGAAGCAACAGTTAGAACTGGACATGGAACAACAGACTGGTTCTAAACAGGAAAAGGCGTCAAGGCTGTATATTGTCACCCTGCTTATTTAACTTATCTGCAGAGTACATCATGAGAAACGCTGGGCTGGAAGAAGCACAAGCTGGAATCAAGATTGCCGGGAGAAATATCAATAACCTCAGATATGCAGATGACACCACCCTTACGGCAAAAAGTGAAGAGGAACTCAAAAGCCTCTTGATGAAAGTGAAAGAGGAGAGTGAAAAAGTTGGCTTCAAGTTCAACATTCAGAAAACATGGCATCTGGTCCCATCACTTCATGGGAAACAGATGGGGAAACAGTGGAAACAGTGTCAGACTTTATTTTTTGGGGCTCCAAAATCACTGCAGATGGTGACTGCAGCCATGAAATTAAAAGACGCTTACTCCTTGGAAGGAAAGTTATGACCAACCTAGATAGCATATTCAAAAGCAGAGACATTACTTTGCCAACAAAGGTCCGTCTAGTCAAGGCTATGGTTTTTCCTGTGGTCATGTATGGATGTGACAGTTGGGACTGTGAAGAAAGCTGAGTGCTGAAGAATTGATGCTTTTGAACTGTGGTGCTGGAGAAGACTCTTGAGAGTCCCTTGGACTGCAAGGAGATCCAACCAGTCCATTCTGAAGGAGATCAGCCCTGGGATTTCTTTGGAAGGAATGATGCTAAAGCTGAAACTCCAGTACTTTGGCCACCTCATGCGAAGAGTTGACTCATTAGAAAAGACTGATGCTGGGAGGGATTGGGCGCAGGAGGAGAAGGGGACAACAGAGCATGAGATGGCTGGATGGCATCACTGACTCAATGGACGTGAGTCTGAGTGAACTCCGAGAGTTGGTGATGGACAGGGAGGCCTGGCATGCTGCGATTCATGGGGTTGCAAAGAGTCGGACACGACTGAGTGACTGAACTGAACTGAAAGAAATAAAGAAAAGCATAAGATTGATACCTCTTAGAAGAAAGTATAACAATAAAGACAGAAATTACAAATATGAAAAGTCCTGGAGTTGAAAAATGTAACAAATCGGATTTAAAATTCCCTGAGGGGCTCAAGAGCAGATCTGAGCAGGAATAAGGTGGAACCAGCAAACGTGAAGGAGTATTGTCAACTGAGATTTCCTGACTGAGGAACAGAAAGAGAAGTGAATAAAGACAGTGACACACGGGACACCAGCAGAGACCAACACACGCATAAAGGAGAGGGGCGGAAAGAATATCTGCATAAATAACGACCCCAAATTTGATGAAAAATATCTGAGAAGCTCAACAAATTCCAAGAAGGATAAACTCACAGAGATTCACATCTAGACATCCATAAGACCAAGGAAAACTCTTCAGAGCAGTTAGAACCAATTCATCACACATAAGGAATCCCTAATAACAGTTTCTGAATATTCACTGGAAGAACTGATGCTGAAGCTGAAGTTCCAATACTGTGGTCACCTGATGTGAAGAACTGACTCATTAGAAAAGACCCTGATCCTGGGAAAGATTGAGGACAGGAGGAGAAGGGAACGACAGAGAATGAGATGGTTGGATGGCATCACCGACTTGATGGACATGAGTTTAGGCAAGCTCTGGGAGTTAGTGATGGACAGGGAGGCCTGGCGTGTGCACTCCATGGAGTCACAGAGTCGGACATGACTGAGTGACTGAACTGAACTGAACTGAATAGCAGCTCATCTGTCATGAGAAACCATGCAGGCCAGAAGCCAGTGGGATGACATGCCAAAAGTGCTGAAAGAAAACAGCGTTTTTATTTTGGCCAAGAATTCTATATCCAGCAAAACTATCCTCTGAAGATGCCTGGGAAGGCAGCTAAGGAGATCCTGTGAACCACTCTCAGGGTAAACAAAGCTTAAATCACCTAAGTCTCTGGAAATTGTCCTGAAGGCATATAACAAATGAAGAAACACTTATTCAAGAAAATCTAAAACTCAACAGAAACAGTGAACGATGGCATTTTTGGCCACACCCTGCTTCCTCCTCCTCCTGAGAGTTCACCTGGATTGATGGCACACTCTGGGGAGCTCTGGCCAAGAAGGTGGGGATTTCTTACCCCTCAGTTTACAATCAGCACGTTCTGTATCCTCCTGAGAGGGTGAGGGGGCAGGCCACCAGCATCTCTCATCTTGCCCAACTCAAAGTTTGAGGGTCTCCTTCTCCTTTCTGTCCCCGCTTACAAAATGGAGTCTCTACCCAAGCATGACAGGCTCAGAATACTGGGGTTTCAATCACCCTCACCCCAGTTAGCGTTAATTTCTTTTTCTTATCTTAAGGTACTGGGTAGGACTTCCCATACAACATCTGCTAGCGCTGGTGGAAACAGGTTTCTGCCTTGTTCGGATTCTGTGGGGACAGCGCTCAGGAGCTCACCAATAGGCATGACGTTAGGTGTGCAGTTTGTTTTTGTAACAGCTGAAGAAGGTCCCTGCTATCTCTGGTTTCCTGAGTGATTTTTTTAAATATCGCGAACATAAATTTTGTCAAATGCTTTTTCTGAAACAAATATGATTATGTGCTTTTTCTTTAGATTATTAACATGCTGGGTGATACTGATTCAAAAATCCTGAACCATCCATACATTCCTGAGATAAATCCCATTTGTTGTGACATTAGTCTTTTTATGTACTACCAAATTTGATTTGCTAACGTTTAATTCTTGCCTTGAGAACCCTATGAACAGTATGAAAAGGCAAAAAGATATGACACTGAAAGATGAACTCCCCATTTCGGAAGGTGCCCAATATGCTACTGGAGAAGAGTGGAGAAAGAACTTCAGAGAATGAAGAGATGGAGCCAAAGCGAAAACAATGCCCACTTGTGGACGTGACTGGTGATGGAAAAAATAAAGTCTGATGCTATAAAGAACAATATTGCATAGGAACCTGGAATGTTAGGGCCATGAATCAAGGCAAATTGTAAGTGCTCAAACAGGAGATGGCAAGATTGAACACTGACATTTTAGGAATAAGTGAACTAAAATGGACTGGAATGGGTGAATTTAATTTCAGATGACCACTGTATCTACTACTGTGGGCAAGAATCACTTAGAAGAAATGGAGCAGCCCTCATAGCCAACAAGAGTCTGAAATGCAGTACTTGGGTACAGTCTTAAAAATGACAGAATGATGTCTGTTCATTTCCAAGGCAAACCAATCAATATCACAGTAATCCAAGTCTATGCCCCAGACACTAATGCCGAACAAACTGAAGTTGAACAGTTCTAGGATGACCTACAAGACCTTTTAGAACTAATACCAAAAAAAGATGTCCTTTTCATCATAGGGGATTGGAATGCAAAAGTAGGAAGTCAAGAGGTACCTGGAGTAACAGGCAAATTTGGCCCTGGAGTACAAAATGAAGCAGGGCAAAGGCTAACAGAACTTTGCCAAAAGAACGCACTGGTCATAGCAAACACCCTCTTCCAACAATATGAGAGATGACTCTACACATGGACATCACCAGACGGTCAATATCGAAATCAGGTTGATTATAGTCTTTGCAGCCTAAGATGGACAGGCTCCATACAGTCAGCAAAAACAAGACCTGGAGCTGACTGTGGCTCAGATCATGAACTGCTTATTGCAAAATTCAGACTCAAATTGAAGAAAGTAGGAAAAACCACTAGATCATTCAGATATGACTTAAATCAAATCCCTTAAGATTATACAGTGGAAGGGACAAATAACTTCAAGAGATTAGATCTGACAGACAGTGCCTGAGGAACTGTGGACAGTTTCATGATATTGTACAGAGGCAGTGATCAAGACCATCCCCAAGAAAAAGAAATGCAAAAAGGCCAGATGGTTGTCTGAGGAAGCCTTACAAATATCTGAGAAAAGAAAAGTAAAAGGCAAAGGAGAAAAGGAAAGATATACCCACCTGAATGCAGAGTTCCGAAGAATAGCAAGGAGAGATGAGAAACTCTTCCTCAGTGGTCAAAGCAAAGAAATAGAGGAAAACAACAGAATGGGAAAGACTAGAGATCTCTTCAAGAAAATTAAGAGATACCAAGGGAACATTTCATGCAAAGGTGGGCACAATAAAGAACAGAAATGGTATGGCCCTGACAGAAGCAGAAGATATTAAGAGGTGGCAAGAATTCACGGAACTATACAAAAGGATAATCACGATGGTGTGATCACTCACCTAGAGCCAGACATCCTGGAATGTGAAGTCAAGTGGGCGTTAGCATCACTATGAACAAAGCTAGTGGGGGTGATGGAATTCCAGTTGAGTTATTTCAAATCCTAAAAGATGATGCTGTGAAAGTGTTGCACTCAATATGCCAGCAAATTTGGAAAACTCAGTAGTGGCCACAGGGCTGGAAAAGTCCCGCCTTTCATTCCAATTCCAAAGAAAGGCAATGGAAAAGAATGTTTAAACTATCACACAATTGCACTCATCTCACATGCTAGCAAAGTAATGCTCAAAATTCTTCAAGCTAAGTTCAACAGTACGTAAACCGAGCACTTCCAGATGTTCAAGCTGGATTTAGAAAAGGCAGGGGAGCCAGGGATCAAATGGTCAACATCTGTTGGATCATAGAAAAAGCAAGAGAATTCCAGAAAAACATCTACTACTGCTTCACTGACTAGGCTAAGCCTTTGTGTGGATCTAAACAAACTGGAAAATTCTTAAAGAGATGGGACTACCAGACCACCTGACCTGCCTCCTGAGAAATCTGTATGCAGGTCAAGAAGCAACAGCTGGAATGGGACATGGAACAACAGACTGGTTCCAAATTGGGAAAAAAGTATGTCAAGGCTGTATACTGTCATTCTGCTTATTTAACTTCTATGTAGAGTACATTATCCAAAATGCCAGGCTGGATGAAGCACAAGCTGGAATCAAGATTGCTGGGAGAAATACCAATAACCTCAGATATGCAGATGACACTACCCTTATGGCAAAAAGCGAAGAAGAACTGATGAGCCTCTTGATGAAAGTTAAAGAGGAGAGTGAAAAAGCTGGCTTAAAATCCAACATTCAAAAACCTAAGATCATGGAATTCGGTCCCATCAGTTCATGGCAAATAGATGGGGAAACAATGTTAACAGTGACAGGCTTTATTTTCTTGGGTTCCAAATCACTGCAGATGGTGACTGCAGCTCTGAAATTAAAAGACCCTTGCTCCTTGGAAGAAAAGTTATGACCGACCAAGACAGCATATTAAAAAGCAAAGACATTACTTTGCCATCAAAGGTCCGTCTAGTCAAAGCTATGGTTTTTTCAGTAGTCACATTCACATATGGATGTGAGTTGGACCATAAAGCAAGTTGAGCGCCGAAGAATTGATGCTTTTGAACTGTAGTGTTGGAGAAGACTGTTGAGAGTCCCTTGGACTGTAAGATCCAAGCAGTCAATCCTAAAGGAAATGAGTCCTAAATATTCATTGAAAGGACTGATGCTGAAGCTGAAACTCCAATACTTTGGCCCCCTGATGCAAGGAACTGACTCATTGGAAAAAACCCCGATTCTGGGAAAAATTGAAGGCAGGAGGAGAAGGGGACAACAAAGGATGAGATAGTTGGATGGCATCACCAACTTGATGGACAGGAGTTTGAGCAAGCTCCAGGAGTTGGTGATGGACAGGGAAGCCTGGCGTACTGCCAGGGATCACAAAGAGTCGGACACAACTGGCGCGCTTTCATGGCGTGCTGGCGCCATGGCAAAGCCTGGCATGCTTTCATGGGATCACAAAGAGTCGGACAGAACTGAGCAACTGAAATGAATGGGACTGAGTGACTGAACTGAAAGTTTTATAAACATTATGAAGCATATTGGTAATTTTCTTGGGACGGTTTCGTTATAGGTATTTTGATCTGAAGATTTTTTAGAAAGGTTCATAATTTTACGAATTCTACTTCATTAATATAATCAAGACTACTAATAGTTACCTGTCTCACCCTGGGTGCGTTTTGACAGTTTGTGCTTTTCAAGGAATTGGTTCATTTTATTAAATTTACATGTGCAGAGCTGTACTTCCTCATTACCCTCTTACTGCCTGTGGTGTCTGTTGTGATACACCCTCTGATGGTCATCATGTTGGGAATTTATGTCTTTTCTTCTTTGTCATGCTGCAAGTTACCAACCTTTTCAAAGATTCAGCTATTGAATTGATTTATCATGTTTTACTGTTTTCAGTTTCATTGGTTTTCCTTGTCTGTATTATTCTCTTCATTCTGCCTGCTTTGGTTTTACTCTACTAACTTTCACGTGGAAGCTTAGAAGCAGTTCTTATTTCCCTTTTGGCACGACTTTAGGTGGATCTTTCGGACAGGAAGCGTCTGGTGGACGGATGGGGAATGTTGGCACAGCAGGTGGAGATCCTCAGATGGAAGATGAGGAAGAAAGCAAGGCTCCTATGAAGGCTGCCCTCTCACGAGTCATGATGGTGGTGGCAGGTGCCACGGAGCCTCAGCTGTTTTAGGAAGTTAGTCTGGAGGTGCCTGGCTACACAGCTGTAGATAATATAACCAGTACATATTCTGTAGTGTTTGGAGCACTGTACTTCCATTGTCAACAGCTCGTTACTAGTACGTGGAATCAGAATTAATCTCTGTATACTGGCATTGAAGCCTATGAACTCACTAAATTCACTCATTAGTTTTAATAAGGTTTTGTAGATTCTTTAGGATTTTCTAAGTAAATAATGATGCTTTCTATGTATATACTTTTAATTCTTACTTTCCAATCTTGATATCTTTATGTATTTGCCATATTGCCTGACCAGGACACCTAATACACCATTATGCTTCTTCTGCCTCCACTGAGAAAACTGTCAACGTGGTGAGTTACTCCAAGTCTTGAGTGTTGAGCAGACTTCAGCTTACAAGGTCTCTTCCAGCCCAGGCCTCACGCCGACTCTGCCAGGAAGTCAGTCTCATTCTTGTCCTGTTCTTCCACATGCAATTTCCTTTTTTTTCCATGCTGCTTTTAAGATTTTCTCTCCAACGCTTGTTTTCAACACTTTGATAGTGACATGCATTGGTATATTTTGTGTTTTTATCTTCTTTGGGAGTCAATGCAATTCTTGGATCTGTGGGTTTACATTAAAAAAAAAAAAATTCGGGAAAATGTCTAGCTTTTTCTAAAAATAAAGAAAGAAACCAGTTATTTCCAAAATTTTCCTCCATCCTTTACTCTGGAACTGTGTGCCAGCCCATGTGGTATTAACCCTGTAAGGCTCTGCTCACTTTTTTCGCAGTCTTTCCTCCTCTCTGTGATCACTCTGGATAGTTTCTTTTGCTACTGTGCTGTTCAGTGATCTTTTCTTCTGTAGTTTCTAGTCTGCTGTTTAATCCCCTTCAAAGACTTAATAAAGACAAGCCTTTTATGTCAGAATGCTAGACTTACCGCAAAGCTAAGACAGTAGAGTTCTGTATGTCCCACACCCGCTCTCCCTGTTATTAAGAGCCTGCACTAGTGCATTTGCCCCCAGTGTCATAGCGATGTGCTTCATCCTTAACCAAGGCTCTCATTTTTCTCAGATTTCCTTAGTTTTTACCAAACATCCTACTGTTCCAGGACATCATCCAAGACAGTACACGACATTCATATCTGCTTATGTCATGCTTGACTAACAATCTCTCAGACTTCCCTGGTTTCTGACGACCTTGATGGTTTTGAGGACTGGGCTGGTATTGTGTAGAATGTTGCTCAATTTGGATCTGTCTGATGTTTTTCTCTCATGATGAGTTGAGGTTACATAAGTTTCTGGAAAGGAAGACCACAGGGGTGGTGTGCCTGGCCCATCATGGCACGTCAGGGCACAGCCGTCAATGTGACTCATCACTGCTGACGGAGGCCTGCCTGTCCAGCGCCTCCACTGTGCAGCCCCCCGCCTTGCGGGACTTCTCAGCAGGAAGGCGCGTGTGCAGCCCCCAGTGAAGGCTGTGGTTATGGGCCACCTCTTTGAAGGGGGAGTGAACACAGAGGTAACCAGCGGTGATTCTTCTGCAGCGGACACTTGTTCCCGACACATTCTGCTTATCCGCCTTCTTTCTCACATCTTCTACTTCTCGGTCTTAAGATTTTAGCTCTACATTCTTGAGCACACAGAGCGTTTTAGTAACTGTTTTAACAGTTACTAGTTTCCTGCTAGTCAGTTCCATCATACCTGGGTCTGTTACTCTAACTCCCTTGTTACCGGTGACATTCTCCCGCCAAGTGGCCCATCTATTAGTTTCAACTGGATCCCAGACACGAGGCATGTTACCACATTCTGTTTGACTTTAGTCGTCCAGTTGTCGTCCTTTCAAGAGGGCTGCACCCTCAGTTCTGAAGGAAGGGATCAGCCTGATCCTTTCAGGCTTGTCTTTAAGTTCGTTCACACGGCGTCGGGGCAGCTTTTTCTCTGGGGCCAATCCAGCTGCACCCTCAAGCCTCGGCAGTTCTGAGGCACCGGGCAGGCTCTACGCTCAGAGCAGACTCTACGCCCCAGCTGCGAGGACTGCACACAGCTCCTAGTGGCTGTTCTTTCCCTGGAAGGTTCTTGGGCAGTTGCCCAGGTCTCACGCCACCGGTGGGTGAAGCAGCACTTAGCTGAGACCCGCGCAGGGCCTCTCGCATAGCTCCTTCTTGCTAGTACCAGGTTCTGCCAATTCTGGCTGCCTCAGCTTCACCAAAGACCAGGCTCTCGAGTTTGAACGCTGCCTGGACAGAAAGCAAGGGCTCACCCGTCCTTTCGTGTAACAGACCTGAACACTGTCAGAGGGTGAGTCCATATTGGGTGTGTCCTGCCAGCCCAACCTTAAGGGCTGTTAGAAGCCTGGCAGGCCTGATGGTGAGTCCCTCACAGGACCTCTTCCCTCGTGCCTCAGAAGTTCAAGGCCCCTCCTTCTCTGCTGACCCCATGTCATTCCTGAAGAAGGTCTTGGCTTACCCTTGGACACGGAGGGACTAGTGATGGGACATACAGCAGGGGAAGGGAGAAGCCGATGCCCAGCTGCTAGCTGGCAAGCAACACCTTTGCCTCTGAAATGCAGGGCTTAGTGAATACCCAGTCTTGCTGTAAATTTGGAGCCTGTGGCCCTATTTCCTACAAAACGTTTCCCTGAAACATATACAAAGTTCTGCACATACGCACATCTTTACAGAGGGAGGGTCTCTGTCTGTGAGCAGATTCTCCAAGGGCTCCACATCAACAGGATTAACCACCACGGTGACTCCAGTGGCCCACCTGCACCTTTCAAGAGTCTGCCCAGAACAGAAAGCCCGTCTTAGTCCTCCAGCCAAAGCGATAGGTCTGCGTGATGTGTTCTGGGAGTCGCGGGCATGCAGCGGGCACCCGCGTGCAGTAAGAGTGCCAGCGCTGTGTGGACGCGGCTGCAGAGCAGCTCGGTGCCCTTCACGGCCTGTCTCCTCAGCCAAGAAGGAGCCCACCTGCACCCCCCTCACGTCCCCGTCCTACTTGTGCTCAGGGTCAAGCTCTCCGGCCGCCACCCCACACTTGGGTCTCCAGGCCCAACTGAACGCAGGGGCCTCTGCTGACTCAGTCACCGCTGGGCCCAGGGGCAGGGGCTCTGGGGTGGCTGCCAGAGCTCCCAGGTCGGGAATCCCTGCAGCCAGAGGTGCAGACGTGGGTCCCTAGCCTGTGATACCCGATGGAGCTGACTGCTCTGCCCACGGTGGGTCCTGTGGGCCCCCTGATCCCTCTGAGCACACGCGGCCTGTGGAGCCAGGCGGACTCACGTCCACTGTGTCCACCTCCCTCCCTCCAGCCCCTTCCGAGCCTCTGTGCCCCTCCTCCTCATCACGCCCCCCCGCCCCCCCCCCCCAGCCCACCTCGGCAGGAGGGACAGACAGGGAGCCCGTCCTG